>NC_090439.1:1010734948-1011359948 GCF_031143425.1 Pleurodeles waltl | reverse complement strand
TGTTTGCACACATATGTGTTTGTGGCAACAGAAGGTGGCTCCTGACTTTTATAAAAACATTCAGGTTACTCACTATATATGAAATTAGTGTCGTGGTTCTTTTTTAGGGACCAGAACGGTAGTTCGTTATGTTCCAAAATAAACATTGTGAGTTCCCACAGTGCTTTGCAACGTCAACCCTCAGTGGCAATATGGTATACAAGTAGAAACCTACTTGATGTGTGAGTGACCACCATGACAGAAACATACCAGGGGAAAGTCACAGCAAATTCACCAGTGTAAAGTTTAGTGACAGTATACAAATTATCTTGTAGAGATGGCCAAATTGGACACTGAAAAGCCAAAAAAGGGAGAGAGAGGGACTAGGTGTTGTAAAGGTACAGTAACCTGGCTCCTTACACTAGTTAATTAAAAGAAAGATACTGTTGCTAACACAGAAGAAACTAGAAGGCTACACACTCACACAGGTCGAACAGTAGGGGCATTGCTCCCTTAATTTATGGTGCCCTCACACATCCCAAAAAGGGATGTCATGCTTCATCATCAGGCAGCTCCTCGTAGGACCGGCGCTACAATGTCCTACAGGCCTCACGATACCTACAGGTATAGGGCACAAAGGCTTAGGGTAGGAAGGCATTAAACATTGGAAGTCATCATTATTGTGCTCCCCAGCAACCAAAACAAATCTTTAGTCAGGACCGCAGGAGTATATGGAGACTCACATAAGGGTGGTAAATGACATTAAAAGTGTTTATCCATGGCACCCCATGGAATCTCATCATTAAGACCATGCCTGTCTGTGTGAAGCTTCATTATCCATCTTTGCTCAAAAAGCAGGAGTGGTCTTGTCATATCTTGCCGTATTCAGGGCAATTTCTGAATCACACACCACTCACCACTCCCTTCCCTTTGCACTGTGGCCTTCCTCAATGTAGTGATTGGTGAGTTTGGTTGAGTCCAGTCTACATCTGTTGGTGCTCCTATGTTTACAAATCCGTGTTTTTATCCTTCTTGTTGTCCTTCCAATATATTTCAGATTACATGGGCATTTAATCATATATGCCACATTTCTGCTGTGGCATTGGTTAGGCTTTTTGACCGCCATGGTTTTTTCAGTCCAAGATCCCCTACAGGTCTTTAATTTTTTTAGGTTTTTAGTGAAGGGGCAAACACTGCTCTTCCCATATGGAGCGTGTCCCACTGGTGGTGGGAGACCCCACAGTGTCATCTGATTAGTGTGCTCAATGGTTAGTCTAGGGCATGTATGCACAACCATATCCTTGATGCTTCTCACTTTCTTAAAGGAGTACATGGGTCTCATTAGGGGTAAGCCCCCTGACTGAAGAATCTTCCAGTTTTTTTATGATTTGCTGAAGGTCATTCGATAGAGGGCTGAAAGTGGTGACACAAATCAGTTATTTGTTTATGCTTTCTTAAAGGTTGTTAGTTGTTCTCTGTTGTTGTTCGGGCCCTTTTATTGGCTCTTCGTATCAGGTGGGGAGGATAGTTTTTTGCTGCAAGTTTCATTGTGAGTTTTTTGCATGCATCTTATAGTCTCCTACATCAGAACAGTTGAGTCAGAGATGTAAGGAGTGCCCTACTGGTAAGTTTTCTCAGGGAGCTCTGGGGTGAAAGCTCTCAAACCTTAGCAGGTTAATCCGGTCTGTGGATTTGTAGAACACCTCAGTCTGCAGATAACCATTCTTTTCCTTGATTTGAAGGTCAAGGAATGAAAGTTCATTGCCTCCAATGGTGATAGTGAAGTGCAGAAAGGGCTTAAGAGCATTAAGCCAATTGGGGAAGTTGAGCGCTTCGTTCCTGGTGCCTGTCCAAATAAGCAGTACATTGTCAATGTGCCATTTCCATAATCTAATGTTCTCCTGAAAAGGATTTGAAGAATGTAGTACATACTCTGTCTCCAAAGAATGGACATAAAGGCAGGCCAACTTAGGAGCAAAGATGCTCCACATCGATGTAGCACGAATCTGGAGGAAGTGCTCGACTTTGACCTCTAAGCAGTGGCATGTCAGTGCCAAAAGTGCTAGATCCTGTACAAACCTTTGAGACATGATGGGTCCCCACTTGGTCTTGTTCAGGATGGTTTTGATTACCTCCAGAGTGGCCTCTTGCAAAATGCTGGTGTACAATGATTCAGCTTCTAGGCTGTTTAAAAGTTCTTTTGCACTGTCAAAGGCCATTTCTTCCAATAGGTTCAGAACATCCTTGGTGTCTTGAAGGAAGGTGGGCACCTTCTTAATCAGAGGCTGAAGGAACCTACTGTAGAATTGCAGTAGTGGTTCAAGGGCTGACCCAATGCCAGAGTCAATAGGTCTCCCAGCAAGGGCAATTTTTTTCGTGGGAATTTTTGGAAGAAAGTAAAAGTATGGCATTCTTGGTTGCTTGTGTCAGAACCTCAGCTTCATCTTTTCTTCAGGCCCTTTGATACAATAAAAACATCTTCCTCCAAAATATCTGGGGTTGGATCTCTCGTAGCTGTTCAAACTTTTGGGCATCATTGAGCCGTTACAGGCACTCATCTCTGTACGTTTGTACGGATACTATCACAAAGGCACCACCTTTGTCAGTGGGCTTGCTCACAATTGTCTTATCATTTGCCAATCTATTCAAGGCCTGCATCTCTACATTGCTTGTCTTATGAAAGATGTTGTGGTGCCTATCCCCTAACTTGGCTATTTCACAGTTGACTGCTTTCTTGAAGGCCAAGACTTCCGGTGGCATACCGCACATTAGTGGCACAAATTTTGATTTCAGACGCAGGCCCCTATTTTTTTTTCTTCTTCCCCAGTAATGGGATGTTTAAGGAAAATTCCTGATTTTGTGTAGGAATTCTGATTCCTCAGCCTTAAGTTGAAAGATATCACTCTTTGAGATGGGGACTGTAGGAAAGTGCCATTTTAGGCATGGTACCGCCCCCCACACTTTTTGCCTGATATTGATGCTGACTTGACTGAGAGTGTGCTGGGATCCTGCTAACCAGGCCCCAGCACCAGTGTTCTTTCCCAAAACTGTACCATTGTTCCCACAATTGACACACCTCTGACCCACAGCTAAGTCCCTTATAAAAGGCACCCATGGTATCAAGGGCCCTGTGGCCAGGGAAGGTGCCCAAGGGCTGCAGCATGTATTATGCCACCATAGGGGACCCCTCACCAAGCACATGCACACTGCCCTTGCAGCTTGTGTGTTAGTAGGGAGAAAAAGACAAAGTTGACATGGTACCCCTCTCAGGGTGCCATGCCCACAACCCACTACCTGTGACATAGGTAAGTCACCCCTCTAGCAGGCCTTAGAGCCCTAAGGCCGGGTGCAGTATACCACATATGAGGGAATAGCTGCATGAGAAATATGCCCCTACAGTGTCTAATTCCATTCTTAGGCATTGTAAGTGCAGTGTGGCCATACTGAGTACACAGGGTAGTAGTTTGTCATTATGAACTCCACAGCTCCATGATGGCTTCACTGAAGTCTGGGAAGTTTGGTATCAAACCTTTCAGCACAATAACCCCACACTGATGCCAGTATTGGATTTCTTGAAAAATGCACCCAGAGGACATCTTAGAGATGCCCCCTGTATTTTAGCCAAACGTCTAGTGCAGGACTGACCGGTCTGACCGGTCTGTGCCAGTCTGCCACTTCCAGACAAGTTCTGACCACATGGGGTGGGAGCCTTTGTGCTCTCTGAGGCCAGAAACAAAGCCTTTAGTGGGTTGGGTCTGTGTGTCCCACCCAAAAGAGAGTGGACACTGGAAGAGTGTAGTCACCCTCAGGGACAGTAGCCATTGGCTACTCCCCCTGCTATTTTTAGGTTTCGCCTGCACATCGCTTGTACTATGTTTGTGAAATCTATTGTGTTTAATATAAATCTTAAAAGGGGCTTCCATCCCACACTTACTTTTCATTGGTTTGTGTGCTTGTCCCTTTATTTTCTTCCATTTATAATTGCTGTTGCACACTATTTCCTGTTGCTCCTTGTGTGTTTACTCTTACAAGACTCCAGAAGCCAAGTTCTCCTTTTCATCCGCATTGGTTGGTGGACCTTCTTATATTCGGTTTCGTCTGCATCACTTTTTTTTTTAGGTTTACCTAATCTATCCCTGCCTGCACGCATTTGAAGTGTGCTTGTTGTGTGCATGTTTTTCATGGTGCTCGCTCCGGTACATGACGCCCCTCCCTTTAGTGTGCGTTTGTTTGTAGCCCTAAAATTATGTTTATTGGCTGAAAGGCCGGGGAGCTGCTCACAAGCCAGCCTTGTGTTTCCTGGAATGGTCTGAAGATTGAGCCATCCAGCATGGGGTGCTGTTTTTTCCTTTTAAGGAAGTATACATTGTGGATCTGCAGCCCCACTGGTCGTCTCTACTACAGTTCTCCCATGGGCACCCACTGACCAATGCTGCCAGCGGTGCCAGCTGCATTGGCAGGCTTGCTGCATCATCTTGATGTCCATGCAGCCACCACTCTATTGTCCGAAGGCCTTGTGCTGGGCCCACTCCCTGTCTTTTCTCATTGACATCATAGGGTGCTGCTCCCAGCAGAGAAGTTTGTGTGTTGGGAGTGCTGCAGAGCAGACACCTCACCTTCAGCATCAACACAAAACACAAAGCAACACAACAGCGAACAAAACTGGCAATAACAATTCACTGCAAACTACTTGGAAAGGACTATGGCCCTCATTATGACATTACAATGACATGATAATACAAGCAAGATTCCAAAGAGATCAAAATACATGGTATAGTACATGTACAAAATGACTTCACGAATTGCAATACAAAATGTGTGATCTATTGTATTTTGTGTCCTTGCGACAAAGCTTATATTGGACAAACTTCACAACCCGTAAAAGCTCGGATCTTGCAACATCGTTCGAGAATTAAATGTGCAAGCAAAGGAGCACCACTTGTTGAATATTTTCTGGAGTATACACATACAGCGGAAGATATACGCTGGACAGTACTAGCAGTGATACAGCCCAAAATGGATGGACCATCAATGACAACAAGACTGTTGAAATTGGAAGCAAGGCTAATTGAAAAATTCCAAACAGCTAAAATTGGACTTAATGACTGTGATGAAGTGTGGACATTAATTAGTTGATTGGTCAAAATCTGCTCTTAAGGAGGATGACAGAGCTATGAAAAACCATCATGTGCAAAAAGAGATACATGAATCGAATGTCTGTATTTTGTTTCCCTTGTTTTGTTTATAAATAGAAGATAATGTAAAATATGATGTGGTCTTTGTAAGCTCACTCATGAGTTTTGCTTATACAATCGTATGTGTATCAGCTTCAGGTGTAAGGGCATTGTTGCACCAATACTTGAGACAGTGATCTGTTAAACGAATGGGGTCACCAACCCCAAAATGGCCTCGGTGTTTTATATCTGGTTCTGACTTAGACATTTCGGGCGCCAATAGGCTCTACAGATGAGAGACCAATGGAGTATTCCCTCGTAGTTTGTAAACCCACCCCCCTTCCCCCCTCCTCCCTCCCCCTCTCCCCCCCCTCCTATATAATAGTCAAAGCTCTTTCCCTTTTATCAAGATAAGTGATATCGGGGTTCTTCAAGATGGCCGCCGTTGCTTCCTTAAGGGTTACGGCCAACGCGGGCTAGTCATTGGCACGCTTTAGCGTTATAGTCCACGCGCGCGAGGACTCCAGCGGTGCTGTTACTCGGCATACGCGAGGAGGAGTGATCTTCGCCCTCCCGACTGAAACAACATAAGCGCTTCTTCACCCCCTTTGTGAAGTAAGTCAGAGCTCATATTCCTTAGCGTTCAGCGAGACGCTTCGTTCTCTGCTCCAGTTTGGTTTAAATACTTGACAGCGTCTGTTTATATTACAGGCTAGGGAATTGGTTTCCCCAATTACGGAAATAATATAGAAACACCAGAAGTGCAGCTGATGCGTCTTGCCTCCTAAGTCTAAAAATAACAAAGTAAGAGAAACAACATTGGTTACTTGTGGATGCCACATAGGGACACTTGGTCAATAGTTGGTTTTATTCATTTTTATTCATTACTATACACTAATACGTAATTCTTGGTTGGCCAGGTATTCTCGAGCTAATAGACGGGGCTCTTTGTAAGTATCTTGGCTGCCAACAGAATAAGAGGTAAATATAACTTCCTCCCTCTGAGGTTTGGCACCATCTGTCAGTGATGCACATCCTAAGGCTACAGAAAGCATGTCTCTCACGTTAGGCTTTGAGCACAGGCTCCTTTTACCTATTGGTTTTAACTGAATAGTCTGTAATCCTCTTCTCCACACATTGGTGTAAGCGACGGGTGCTACTGCATGACGGTACCCACAGGCTTTTGGTGATACTGATTGACATTATGTTGGGATTCTGACTCCCTTGTCACCGTTCGTAATTATACTAGTTCATGTTTGTTGTTGATTTTTGTAGAGGCGGTACTGCCCTTCTCGAGTCCTGATGAGGCCACGACTGGATAGGCCGAAACGCGTCGACCCATTTTATGCGAGACTGAGGGCTTACAAGTCAATGTATTGAGAAATGAGATATGCACCATACAATACCGTTTGAAATAAATATATAGGTATTTGACAGCTATGTGCAGCTTCGGTCCTCAGCCATTGTTTTTGAGTGGATCACAACTTGAATTTCTTGATAGTGACCACAAGGTAAAGAATGAATGAGGGGCACAACCCTCCTTTGTGATACCGCCACGATTCAATGAGTTGGTTTCTTGTCAATATTGTTTGTGATGTTATGTACATTTTTATGTGTTACTATTTATAGAACGTTTACCAAATAACCACTGCTTACCTTTGCTACCAAAACGATTTAAATAAAAAATAAGGGAAAGAAATTGTCCCCAGAGATCAGGATTGATCACTGATGTCTTAAAATCAATGATTGTATTTGTCCCTTCCTGCTGATTTTTTGTGTTTATGACCTCATTATGACATTGGCGGTAAATCCCACTTACCGCCACGCTGACTGCCGCCAACTTACCGCCGCCGCAGTGGATATCCATTCACCATATTATGACACACATACACCAATCCGTCACTATTCAGCCACAGACACAATTCCGCCACACCAAAGGTAAGTGATAAACTGGCAGTATCAAAACCCACACTGTTAAGCCAACAGAACAAGGCCCACCACATTATGACCCACGAATCACCATGGTGGGCATTCAATGGTGTTAAACCATTGGCGGTACATACCGCTGCGCTCAAAATACACACACACATACAAAACAACACTACCTTAGTCAATTTAAATAACACACACCTGACTCCAATACACACACCACTCCCACGCTCCCACACCACTATAAAACACACACCCACCTTACCTACAACCCTTTACAACTACAAACCATTGGCACGAGACAGACACCAAGACCACAGACAAAACCAGAGCCACACACTGCTTACACTTATACACCACTCACTCACCCCACATCACACACCCCAACACATCACCCTCACCTACACACCTCACACAACACCCATGACACCACAAAGACACCCCAATTCACAGAGGAGGAGCTAAGGGTCATGGTGGAGGAAATCATCCGGGTAGAGCCATAGCTATTTGGAGCACAGGTGCAGCAGATATCGATAGCTAGGAAGATGGAGCTATGGCGGAGAATCGTGGACAGGGTCAACACCGTGCAACAGCACCCAAGAACAAGGGATGACATCAGGAAGAGGTGGAACAACCTATGGGGGAAGGTACGTTCCATTGCAGCAAGACACCAAGTTGCTGTACAGAGGACTGGCGGTGGACCCCCACTTCCTCCCCCACAACTAACAGCATGGGAGAAGCATGTCTTGGCAATCATGCATCCTAGCCTCTTTTGCAGTCTTGTTTTATTTCTCTCTATCTAACTGTTTTTGCCTAGGCCAGCACTATGTTCTCAAACAAGACATTCTTGCTCACTCAGTACTTCTTTCAAGGCTGCAGTAAGATAGGTTGCCGGTGAACGTGGTACAAGTTTTGTCTCTGACATTCATAGAAAAACACATCCTTACGTTGGGACATTTTCTCAGATCACCCGCTGTTTTATTATAAAAACACTTCCCTGTCCCTTACACGTTAGAGGTTAATTCCAGCCAGAGAAACACCACTGTATGTTGATTGCTGAACGCTTCGCTACAGCTGCTTATGCAGAGTTCAGGCCTTTGCTCAGGTATGGGGGATGATGTCTTCCTAGGGAAACCTGAAGGGCAGAATTAGAGCTTAACATGCTGTGCTCTATTAGAGCCTAGGTAGGAATTAGTCCAATGACTCTAGTGACAATATGGTAACGTTATTTCTATGCTTTACTCTCCTTGTCACAATTTTAATCTTGTTATGCTGTATTGTCCTGGTTATTGCAGCTCATGCTTTGCTATCTAAGATGCAGTCGCTTCATTAAAATCCTATCGAAACATATGCTGCCTCTGTTTGTCATTGTGTATGTGAGACTAATTTAATTGAGAGAAACGGATGAGACCTGAGTGACCACGGTTACCTTGAGAAATCAATTATGTCATGCGCTAGGCTGCCAAATCATCCCTGCCCTTGGGCAGGGATGAGGCACTGCTAGTTAGCCAGAGCAAAACCCGTATTGGAGCAACAGATGTCACCTGTAGTGGGTCAGACTCAGTCTCCCACACCGCAGGCAATTCTGCCTCTCAAAATCTAGTAGTCTCATTAAAATAATGAGAGCCTACGTGACATCATACATACCCCGACCCTCACCCCCATCACTCCACCACTTCCCACACACCCCACCATCACATCTCACTTATCCCAATGCCAAGCCCTGCATGCCATACCAATGCATGGACACCACTCACAGACCTCCATGGACACCTATCACTGAACATGCACACTAGAGAGAATCTGCTAACCCACCATATACCAACTTACACAAGTGAAAGCTGCCAGGGCAAATACAACCAAAGCGGGCAAGCCACAGATGTACAAAATGTCAGACACAGAAACAATAACACAGCATTTACATCCCCACAGGTACCCCAGCCAATGTCAGCGGCGAGGAGGTGCCAGCAATATCCAGTCCCCCAGCAGAAGAGGCCCACAGTGATGACAGCAACTCTGGTCTTCAGGATCTGGATGACCAACATGGCCCATCAGGGACCTCTGGACAGCCGGTTAACCAGGCCCAGTCACACACTACCACAGAGCCTCCCCCATCAGGAAACACCACCACAGCACCCACCCAGCATACCCACACCTCTGTCCCCAAGACCCATCAATCAGCAGTGTGTCCACCGCTACAGGGACCCCAAGCCACACCTCATACCCAAGACACTCAGGGACCTGGGGTCAGTGCCAGTGGGCACACAGTTCAGGGGACCGAGGCACAGGCCAACAGGGAAAATGTGCGCCAGGGGGAGGACAGGCTCAGGGAACCGACTCTCCAGGATATCAACATTCCCAGGACACGATGGGCCAGATCATGTACAATTTGCAGGAGAACAGTACCAGGGGATCAGGGAGGACTTGCAGGCCATTAACAACATCCATAGCAGGGGTGCTGTCAGACATGGCCAGCATTATGAGGGAGGCAGTGTCACACCAGCGGGCCCCTGCCACTAGCCTGATATCTGAACAGCCTTCCACCTCCGCTGCCGCTAGTGGCCAGGAGGAGCCGCCACAGGACCAATAGGCCACCAGCACCCCTCCCCCTGCAGAAGGTGAACCACCCTGCAAACGTTCCCTGCGATCCAGACAGAAGCCAGAGACACTTGCCAAGACCCCCACCAGGAAATGAGACTCTCCTGATTGTCATTCTTGTGTCTCACTCTGTCACCCTGTCCACCTTGAACTGCCATTGGTCCCCTTCCTAGGCCCTCTTGGACAATGCACCTGTGCTACAAGTAGACTGGAACAATACCCTGGACTTTCCACCATCATCATCCCATCCCATTGCACTTGGCCCTCAATATTTTAGCACTTCCATAAACACTCTTGGAAAAAAAAGAATTTTGGAGTATGTCAATTTTTTTAAGTATGTATTCATTTCGACAGGTACAGACTTTGCAATTCAACTGTACAGAAAATGAGCATAGTTGAATGACCTGTAGCTGTCTGCAGTGATCACACCAGGAGCATATGCGAGATCACCAACATCTGTAAAATGAATTGCCAAAGGGTACAGTAAGTGGGCATAGAAGTGGGAAATAACAGCATGCCAGTGCCACACAAATTCCAAAATATTTAATTGAAATGTGAAGTAACACTGTCTTACCTGTGTGTCATTGGAAGTACTGTCTGATGACTGATGTTCTGGTTTCCTCATCCTCATCCTCTGCCTCCTCATCCTAACTGTCCACAGGGTCCACTGCTGCCACACGGGCATCTCCAGCCTCCTCCTGCAGAAAAGGCACAGGGCGTCTCAGGGCAAGGTTGTGCAACATGCAGAATGCCACTATTAT
Organism: Pleurodeles waltl; assembly: GCF_031143425.1. NCBI lineage: Eukaryota > Metazoa > Chordata > Amphibia > Caudata > Salamandridae > Pleurodeles > Pleurodeles waltl. The sequence continues at coordinate 1,011,349,507 of NC_090439.1, read as the reverse complement.
CTGGCAGACCTTCTTGGGTGAGTAGCACAGGGATCCACCTGTTAGATGGAGGCACCTGAACCTGGCCTTCAGGAGGGCAAAGGTCCTTTCTATTATCCTTCTGGTTCGTCCATTGGCCTCATTATAACGTTCTTCTGCCCTTGTCCTGGCATTCCTCACAGGGGTCAGCAGCCATGGTAGGTTGGGGTAACCAGAGTCACCTGCATAAATTAAGGGACAACATTTAGACACACACTATCCCATATGGCCCACACCATACCCATACACCAACATATATTGGGTGGGAACCAGGGCTCCCCTATTAGCCACACCCTGTGCCTCTGTAGTTGGGCCATCACATTTGGGATATTGCTATTCCTCAGGACAAAGGCATCATACACCGACCCTGAATATTTAGCATTGAATTGGTAGATGTACTGGTCCGCCAAGCACATCATCTGTGCATTCATAGAGTAGAAAGTCTTTCGATTTCTGAACACCTGTTCATTTTGACGGGGGACACACACAAATGCAATATGTTTTCCATCAATTGCCCCAATGATGTTGGGGATATGTCCCATTGCATAGAACTCGGCCTTTATTGCGGCCAAATCTTCAACCTGGGAAAATACAATGTAGCTGCACATGTGTTTAATCAGGGCAGACAACACTGTGGTCAGCACTACTGAGAACATTGGCTGTGACATTGCTGCTGCCAAGCCCACTGTCACTTGGAAAGTCACTGTCAGCCCGTCAGGCTCACCGATCCCGGTGGAGACAGCGGTACCTTGGTGGTTGGACCACCAGTCCATAATGTGGCGGTCAGACTACCACAGCACCAGCAGTCCACACTGCCACCACAAGTCTGGCAGTTTAACGACTGCCAGACTCGTAATCAGGCCCTAAATCTGTTCCCAGTCCCTGACCAGCACCTTCCCTGAGTTAGAATTTGGCAGAGCTAGAATAATAAATCTGCCTGCCAGACACTGTCCAGGAACTGCCCTGAGTAGACTGCAATTCATCAATTTGTTTAAATAAATGTGGGCATTGTCACTGTTAGGAAATATTACCATTACATTTTTTTGCCAGGAAATGGAGCACTGATAGAAGTTGCACAAGAGGGGGGATCCCAGTGGGGTAAGGGATAGCAGATATCAGGTCAGGCTCCAATTGGGCACACAGCTCTGTGATTGTGACCCTGTCAAGTCTATAGGTGAGGATGATGTGCCTGTCCTCCACTGTTGCCAAGTCCACCAGGGGTCTGTACACGGGGGTATGTCTCCACCTCCTATTCATTTGCAGTGGTAGCAATCTATGGGGCAAAAGAGTGAGGAGCCGGTCACAAACTGAACAATGGGGCTACAACAGAACTTTGCATGCTGTGAACTTGTAATGGGTAAGTGTGAATTGTCAAGTATGTACAAATTTCACCAGTGATGCAGCAAATGTCCAGGGCCTGCCTCCCCTCTGAAATGGCGTCCACCTGTCCTGTGTGGAGGGACAGGTTGAAGTGAGGTAATTCCGGTGATGTTGTGCGCTGTTGCGGGAGGCGGTCGGAAACCGCTGTGTTACTCCTCATTGGATAACATTGGGACCTATGGCTTACAGTAGCCAATTGTGATCTATGCCAGCGGTGAGGGTATTCACCGCTGCGGACATGGCCGCCATTTTCTATCTCATCCCTCACTTGCTACCTGATCCTCAACAGGAGAGGACCTACACTGCATGTGCTGCTGTGACCTGTGTCTAGAACCTACCACTGCCCGTGTGACCGGGGAAAGGGCCCCAGCCTTCACTTCGAAGGAGTTGGAGCGAATGGTGGATGGGGTCCTACCCTAGTACGGACTGCTGTATGGGCCTCCAGACTAACAGGTGAGTACACTGTGGGCACGATGCATGTGGCATGAATGCATGGAGTGTGGTGTTTGAAGGCCTCGTGTAAGGGGGTGGGTGGATGGCTTCTGGGTGGCGTAATGTTTGTGTGCAGGGCCATGTGTATGTAAATGGTGATGTGAAGGGGTATGGTGGGCCATAAGTGTAACATGCAGGATTTTTTGACTAATTCTAATTTCCTGTGTGTATTTCCTCTGCAGATCAGCGCCCATCAAAAGAATGGTATATGGCGTACCATCGCCAAGGACGTGCGGACCCTAGGGTCTACGGTAGGCAGAGTACCCACTGTCGGAAACGGTGGGAGGACCTGAGACACAGGGGGTGGAAGACAGTGGAGGCCCAGCTGGGGATGGCCTCCCAACGAGGAAGGGGTGCCCGTCGAACCCTGACCCCCCTGATGGCCTGCATACTGGTGGTGGCCAGTCCTAAGCTGTATGGGTGCTTGAGGGCATCACAGCAGCCACAAGGGGGTGAGTACAGTGCCCATCATTACAACTTATGCATCGTAGGGTGGTATCCGGGTGGGGGATGTGTGCCAGTGGGTGCCCCTAGGCCAGGCCTGGCATTGCAGCGTAGGCCCACTGGTGGCTAGGGTTTTGAAGGGATAATCCTGCTACCTATCTCTTAGGCATCCGCCACTGGTCAGGGCTGTGTGGGTCCCAAGTTTGCTGCATTTGCCGGTGTGTGCCCCTCCCCATGCCTTGGTGGCCAGCAACATCATTGGTAGTGCAATGCATATTGCGTAGGCCTGTTCCCTGTGTGTGAAGGTGCTGTGTACACCAACGTTGGTGTTGGTGCTGCCATTGACCAAGTGTATCCTTTGTCTCTTCCCATCCATTAATGCTTTGTCACCCTGTCCTTATGTGCATTAGCATCAACTGGCGGAAGAACAGTGGCACTAGCAACGGAGGGAGCTGCATCCCACAGGACCCAGGAGGCAGCGTCCACCAACACTGAGGGTACCAGTGGGATGGAGGGTGAGGGGAGCACCACAGCTGAGACAGGAGTGGACAGTTCAGACAGAGATACCGCCTCTGATGGAAGCTCCCTGGTGGTGGCGGACACCTCTGCGACCACTCCAGCTACAGATACATCCGCCACCCTCATACCAGAACCGCCCTCCCAGCAGCCCCTCATCGAGTTGCCCATGCCCGTTCACCCAGGAAGATGGGCATCTCCTTCACCCCATGCACCTCAGGCCCTGCCCCACTGAGCCCTGCTGCCCTGAGTGAGGCGGCTATTGACCTCCTGAAATCCATCTGTGTAGGGCAGTCGATCCATGTGAATGCCATCCAGGGGATGGCAGCCCAAATGCAACATTCCTGGAGGGCATTCACACTGGCTTGGCGGTCCAACAGAGATCGATCCAGGCTCTGGCCTCCTCTCTGATGGCAGCCATTGTCCCTGTTTCCGTCCTCCCCTCTCCAACTTCCTCTTCCCAATACCATTCTCCTCAACCACAACCTATCCCAAGCACACAGGCAGACGAGCATGCACACAAGACAACACATAAGAATGGTTCAGGCAAACACAAGCACCACACTTCATTCCACAGGCACTCACACAAACACCATCCAGATGCAGAACATACCAACATCCACTATTTCCACTGTCTCCCCCTCCTTCTCCTCCTCCACCACCTCCCTCCCAGTTCTGTCTACACTCACACCTACATGCACTACACCATCATCCACTACCAGCATCATCACCACACCATCAGAACACACACCTCACTGGCAGACACCTCTACAACAGCCATGCAAAAGTTCCCTGTGTCCTCTTCCACAGTGTCTGTCCCCCCCCCCCTAAGGTACACAAACGCAAGCACTCAGACACCCAAAAGCCATCCACCTCACAACAGCATCCGGCCCATGCACCTGCCCCCAAAATCAACAGACAGACACCTCCAACAATCACTCCTTCTTCCTCCACTCCCATTCCTTCTCCCTCTTCCCGCCCCAGTGTCCCTAAGAAACTGTTCCTATCCACCATTGACCTCTTCCCTACCCGTTCCCACCATCCTGCACGTTTGGCCAGGGTGGGAAGAACACAGCCAGGCACATCAGCCATCCAGTCCACGGGCCCAGTCGTCACCACACCCACTTGTGGTGGAAAGGGATCCAGGGCACATGTCCTGGGGGTGAAGGGGCCTGCACCAGGCAGCCTCAAGGGAAAGGAGCCTGCCTAAGCTGCTGCCAGGAATACAAAGGAGCCTGCCCCAGCTGCTGCCAGGAAGACAAAGGAGCCTGCCCCAGCTGCTGCTAAGAAGGGAGCCTGCCCCAGCTGCCAGGAAGACAAAGGAGCCTGCCCCAGCCACCAGGAAGAGCAAGGAGCCAGCACCAGCAGGCAGGAAGAGCAAGGGGCCTGGGGCAGGAACTGTGACGGAGCCCCCATCACCAACCATGGTTGTGCAGTCGTCTGAGCTTGCAGGGGATGGGTAGGAGCCTCCCCCACCAGCAGCAGCAGCACCACCTCCAGTGAGCAGCCATTCAAGGTTGCAGGGGATGGGCAGGAGCCTCCCCCCACCAGCAGCAGCACCACCACCTCCAGTAAGCAGCCATCTGAGGTTGCAGGGGATGGGCAGGAGCCTCCCTCCACCACCAGCCGTCACCGCCAGCGGGCGGTATGTAATCCTGCCTCCATGGGCTGCTGTGCGGCCTGCCCCCAGCAAATCCAGTGGGTATGACACCCACCTGAGAGACTGTGACCTTGCACTCCCCAAGATCAAGAGCACAGGGCACGATGTCCCCTCCAGAACCAGTGGGCAAGTCACCCACTTGAGAGACTGTGGCCTTGCACTCCCCAGGACCAAGAACAGGGCATGTTGGGCCAGATGTAGGTAAGTACGGGATTGCGACTTGCAAATTGCGAGTCGGAGTGACTCGCAATTTGCGAGTCGCAATCCCACATGCAGGATGGTGTCCCTGACACCATCTGCGAATCGCAAGGGGGGTCGCAAAGACCCACCTCATTAATATTAATGAGGTGGGTCGCAATTTGCGACCCCCTTGCGATTCCCTGCACTCACAGGGATGGTGGCCTGCTGGAGACAGCAGACCACCATGTCTGTGACTGCTTTTTTAATAAAGCAGTTTTTTTTTTGTATTGCAGCCCGTTTTCCTTAAAGGAAAATGAGTTGCAATACACTCTGGAAAATGAAACCATTTGGTTTAATTTTTTCAGAGCAGGCAAACAAATATTTTGAGAGCCATTCACAAAGGGGAACGGGTCCCATGGCGACCCCTTCCCATTTGCGAATGAGTTAGCACTCACTTCACATGGGTGCTAACTGCGAATTGCTTTGCGATCGCGGTCACAAAGCAATTCTGCATTGCAGTGCAAATCGCAAATAGGAAGGGGAACACCCTATTTCCTATTTGCAAATCGCATCCCCATTTTGCGAGTCAGTACCGACTCGCAAAATGGGAATGTGCATCGCGATGCGCGTTTTGCATGGCGCAAACTGTGAATTTCACAGTTTGCGCCATGCAAAATGTTTCCTACATCTGGCCCGTTTTCCCTCCAGAACCAGTGGGCTTGTGACATATGCCAGCTGAGGTGCTCCCTGTCCCCCTGAGGTGCCTGCCTATTTCCCAACTGATGCCCCTGCAGAGTTCTCTCTGTGTTGATGCAGGTGCCATGTGTGGCCTTGGACTTTGGCCTGTGGCCATGTGTACTACGTACATTGTGGACTGGGCTGTGTCCCTTTTTGTGTACATATGCATATATCTATTATCTTGCCTAAGTTAATTATCTTGATGTGTTGCTCTCATTACATTCACTTTTTCAAAATAGTTTTGTCCTTGCATTATTCCTCTGAGGTACAGGGTAAAAATGTTTTATTATTGCAGCTGATTGTGTGTATGGTGTTGGGGGGGTGTTGTGCGTGTGTGTGTCACTCTCACTTTCCTCCCTCCCTCCCTTGTCTGCTAGGCGGCTGTACTCACCGTCGTTGTCTTCGCCGGCGCTAGTCTTCGTAGTGGCGCAGCACATAGAAAATCATGGGGAAGACATGCAGCTTGGGCTCCATGGCGGCGTGGTTGTTTCCTGTCTCTCCAATGGTGAGCCATTTGACTTCTGAGCTCAGTTTCGCAAGGCTTTTTAAAATTTGCTTTTTAGCGGATACAGATTTTCCCAGAATCATCTTCAACCCCACCACCCGCCGCTTTTTGATTGCCTCATTGCCTTTTTCTCTTGACTCACAGTTTGAATATTGCCAACACCACTTCACCATATCCCTGCTCAAACCTGCAAACCCCTTGACAATCATTTCAATGATGCTGTAGTTAAGGCATGTACAAAGGTAACCACATATGTGAGCTGGGACGATACTCTCTGGTGTGTGTTTTATAAAGCGCACAAAGCAGATATCTATCCGGGTCAATCCCTGCTCTCCAGTCCGCAATCGGCTCCTTCCACAGGGACTGGGTCTTTCCTGTGACCACAGGGTGAGGCCTTGCTCAGGGATGTGCATGCAAGTCCGATCCACCTCACTGTTCACATTTTTCCAATTTTCACTTTTATTCTTTGAGTATGGTTGAGTCAGTCCAAGCTTGTGTTCCACGCAAAAGTAATTTATATCCTCTTTCTTTCAGATAATTAGGACCGGAGAAATAAATGATGCTTTGAAAAAACATTTTTCAAACACGGAAGCAGATTGTGGGGACTTGATTCAGTCCAGTGCACTCTCCTGAAACTTAAGGAACATTATGGAGAGATTTATCACATGCAGCACAACTCTGGTACTCCACTATCAGTTAATATGAGGAAAAATGCTGGGCTATGCTTTTTGGGTGGCTAGACAGTCAGTCATGGTCATGTCTTACAGTTCTTCTGGATATAATACACATGGTTTTGAAGGCGACTTCGGGGGTCCAGGAGGGACTCAGACTCTGGAAGGCTGGGGACCTTTATCGGCACCGGTGGTCTGCTTCACCTCGGGCAATGGACGACAGGCACAGTGGTGACTTTACGTGTCCGGTCTTTGCAGTCCGGGGGCTGCAGAGTCCTTTCCTTAGAGTTGGTTGGAGAGCAGGCCCGCTCCTTATTGTGTCTTACTTGAAGACAGGCAGTCCTCCCAGGTTTCTGGAGGTTCAGCTGCAGGACAAGGTGTCTTCTGGTGCAGAGTCCGTCAAGGAGAGCAGACAGGCCAGCAGTCTTCTGCCAGTGTGTCTCTTCTTTGTACTTTTCTTCTTAGGTCATAAAAATCTGGGTTCTAGGGTCCAGGGGTGCCACCTCAATACTCAATTTAGGGGTGTTACAGGGAGTGCCAGGCAGCAGCCAATGGGTTGCCCACCTTCAGGGTGACTACACCCTTTCTATGACCACTTCTGTTAGGAAGTGACCATAGCCTTGACCCTAGTGGCCTAATTCCTTCTAAACCAAGAAGGAGGAATTTAAAGAGTGGGGTCCACGTCAGCTTTTACACCTTAGAGGTGGGACCGACATGAAGTTGCCACACTTCCTAATCTGGTTAATTTTCTGCCCTGTCTTGCTGACAAAAGTGGGGTCAGGACAGGGCGGTTCGTCATCTCTGCCATGTGAAGAGACCTGGGTCGCATTACAAAGGTGGCTAGGCCTTTGAAGCTTCCCGCAATTGAATGTCCATCCTGTCTGTAGGAGGTGTCAACACCCCCACCCAGTGCAGGCTTTTATCTTTGGACCCCGAGAGCGCTAGCTCTCAACTTTGGGGGGCGGGGACAGAAACGTGGCTAAGGCGATTGAAGGACAGTCAGTCATCACACTAGTAGTTTGTAGGTTTTTAGGGGACACCTCTAAGGTGCCCTCTGGATGCATGTATTGGTAAATCCAGCACTGGCATCAGTATGGGTTCACCAATACGAGATATTTGAAACAAAACATCCCCATCTTCAGTGAAGCCATAATGTGGCTGGGGAACTCCTAGTGACCAGTGTCCAGCACATGTATGTAAAATGGCTTCCCTGGTCACTTACTATGTCTGTGAATTGACACAGATATAGCAGGAGCATATCTGCTCATGCAGATATGCCCTCTCATGTAATTGAATGCACCCTGCCCTAGCGCTATAACACCTTCTAAAGGGGTGACTTACATATATTGCAGGCAGTGTTTTTAGGGGACTTGGCACACAAATATGTGCAATGTCAAGTTTTCAATTTGGGGAGCATGTTGTCATGCATCCTGCAATGCAGTCTGCATAAGGTTGGTGCTGGGTGCCTCAGAGTGGCACAAGTTGTGCTGCACCTCTGAGGGCCTCTCTTCAGTATCCATGCCCTTGGGACTAGGGTACCGGCCCAAAGGGCCTGGTCACTTGGGGATCAAGTGACCAGGTGTCTTGCTTTAGGGAAGGAACGCTGGCACTTGGGATTTGATTAGCAGGAACCTAGGGCACTTCAGTCAAAGTTGCATCTGAAAACCAGGCAAAAGGTGGGGGGGGGGTACTGTAACCAGAACCCGCTCCCTGCACCTGTATTGGAACTTTACTTTAGAAGCAAGGCCCTCTGGATTTGAAGGCCTTTTTTTCTCCCATTTGCCAAGGCCTCTCCAGTGTTAATTTGAAAAAAAGAAATGCATAGTGGCCTAAAAGTTTTGTGAAAGTCTGCCACTTTCCATTCCCTTGTCACAAGGTGACATTGCTCGCCCTTTCTATATCATAAGGTGACGTGACAAACCTTACTGTTTTCTGATTGATGTTTATATATATATATATATATATATATATATATATATATATATATATATATAGCGTTATAGTGTATTGCCCCATTCCCGGATAGCAGTCTGCTTATGCAAAGAGCCGAACAATAACACACAAAAAAAATAGGAAACCTATCCGCAATGTCGTAGGTTGTCCAGTAAGATTGGAGGGGTGCAAGAGCTTTAGGCGTTTGCAATGTAAATGCAATTGTATACGGCTCTGGGTCTTTTTTTATTGATATACACAAATGCATTAAGATTGCAAACGCCTATGGCTTGCGTATTGCTATGACCTCATAGTTTTGCCACTTCTTGTTGATTATTTCTGTCTGGGTCACAGTACGTGAAGTTGAGTAAGAAATGATGGTTTCCTGACTTCCTACCTGCACTTGTCCTTCTCCCCTAGCATGGGGCTCACATTTATTGGAGTCCAGAGTAGGCATCATTATTCGGCTCATGCCTCATTCACTGGGCTTGAGTTGCACCACTCTGCTGCAAATGGCCCCTTGAGTGCTCTATGGAGGCTGGGAGAAGAGGACTGGCTGGTGGATGTTGAGTGCTGGTGGCCGCTCTCCAAGGGTGGGTGAAAGGGTGGTGTGAATAGGTTGCAGGCAGGTCCGTGGACACGATCTTGGTGGGGAAGGGCAGTTTGTTGTTCATTAGAGTTCTGCCTGGAGGAGGGGGCAGTTGGGCTTCTTCTCCCATTGAGCATGTTCTTGAGGCTAGGAAATGGGTTGGTTGGTGTTTTTCTGGAGGAGGAGTCTCTTTGGGGCCAGTCATTGTTTTCAGCGACATCTCGGCAACTTCTCTGTCATACATCCTACAATGCAGTCAGGAGGATTACTTTGTGGTACAGTGTTCAGCTTTTTCCCATTCCTGTGTATGGCAACACCACATTTTTCCTGCCAAGGATGTGGAACATTATGCTACTATATTAATCTCATGGACATCTGCAAAATGTCTACCCTTGTACCAAAGAAAACTGTGATACAAAAAGAGATCAAATATAGGGGCAAGAGGGTCCTAATGTTACCAGACTTTAGTCCTGAAACAATTTACAGAGGACCCGTCAGCAACTGAGAAAGAAGTTTTTTATGTAAGTATCGAAGTCTGGATATGGTTACCTTCAAGGCTGCACACTCAATCAACAGCTAACCTTATGCCTTTAGGCAGGTAAAGCCCGAACAGGAGTTTGTGGAATAGATCAAGCTCAAAATTAAAAATACCTTCTGATGGTAATTGCTACTGTTTGGGTCTTTTCTTGTTTTTATTATCTTTGCTATGGTATGTTAGTGATGTCAATATGGGTTAAATATTGTTATTAGTTTTAAGAGATACCGCACATGCCCACCTACATCCTCAGGCCGGTGGGTTACAGACTAGCCTTTGAATAGAAACAAAGTAATAACCCCATTAACATCCCCCACCCTCCCACCATCCATTTGTCATCTTTGGCCATATTACTCTCAGTGTCATCTTAAGAACTTTGGGGGCCCCAGACAAAGTACATTTCGGGGGGCAATACTCCGAGCAAACTTGAATATAATAATTGATTTTCTGCTCATTTATGCTGAATAGTGCTAAATAATAGTTAAACTTTCAGAAATAGGGTCACACAAAGACAATTGAAATATTTCTTGCTCAGGGCACAAAAATCCTTTAGATGACAGTGTAGAGAGAGTGACATAGTCAGAAGTAGAGGTGGACCAGTTATTAATTTATGCTGGTGTTAGCCGGTGCTAATTGTATTTGGTAAGTTTGCGCCGCTTTTGCGTCAAAAAATGCTGCAAATGCGGTGCTAAAAAAGTATAAATGTGGGCCTTATTTCTTAACACCACCATATGCTTATGACATCCCACCACGTGGTGCTGCTGTAAGCCTCTTTTTTAAAAGCGCACGGAAGAAGAGTGTTAAACAATCCAATAAACTATTAAAAATAATCATAATGCCACAATGTCCTGAACATTCGTATACCATTTATACCTTTTGTTCAGTTGGATTAGTCCAAATTGGCATGTGAATGTTGGTGGGTGGCAGTAATACTTGGATTTGGCAGCCTTGGCAGGGCCTGTAGGTGGTGTAAGCTGCAGTGGGCTCGCAAGGAATATCTTGAGTCCTGGCACTTACCTTTTTTTTCACAAATTAAGCACTGATGCTAAAAGAAAAGAGGAAAGGAGGTTGAGATAGAAAAATAGACAGAAGTGAATAGAGAGAAGTTACACTTTCCCATGGGCCCCTTCGACTTTGAGGGCTCTAGGCCATTGCCCACTTTGCCCATGCGGTAAAACATCCTGATTACTCTCTCATGCTCCATCTCAGGGGTTTGTTTCTTTGCAGCAGCATCATGCTCAATCATTATGCCGATTGTCCATTAAGTGAACTGATCGTGCATAATGCAAAGGATTCTAAGGCCCCTCTAAATTCCGTGGATAGAAAGACAATGCGCTTCTCCCACATTCTCTCAAAGCATGCCTCCAAAGCCGGCAATAGCTTTTCTGTACCTAATTTTCCCAAAGGCTACCACATCGGGAGTAATATTCCATATGTAGCACATTCTTATGTAGATGTGATTGCTTTGGCTGCTTGCGCTCTCCAGAGGTGAGACCACTCTCTTATGCTAAGTATGCTTACTTAGCCCTGCCCACCATTTAATGTGCCTGTGGTGGGCACCTGCACTCATTTTAGGAGATTGAGGCTCATTTTTCACCACTAGACCATGACAGAAAGCAGGACTGAAAGATGGAAAGTGAAGAAAGGAGAAAGATAGGAAAATAATGCCGAAGACAGAAAATAGGTTGAAAAAATAACTATCAAGAATAAGCAAGTATAAAATAGTGAAAGAAAAAGGTTATCGCAATCTTGGTATTCAGCAATAGGACACTAAGGACACTGCATTTATGTTTTTACAAATTACACACCACCCACTCCCAAATGTCACCTCCACATTTAGCAGCAGACATCTATCCTGTTCTTAATGTTGGCATAACTATATCTAAACCACCCTCACATTCACCAGCGGAACCAGACAGTTCACCCTGAAATCAGTACAATCAGAATGCCCACACAGAGATTGCACCATAACTTTCACAGTAAGAGGTATCACCTCAACATCAAAATAAGTGTAAGTTGCACAGTATCCAAAAATTAGAAGGAAATGGTGACAACAATAACTGATGAGAAACACTAGCACTTTCAAGACAATATTGGCCTTCACCAGGATATATTGGTAGTTTGTATGGCTAAACTACCCAAGTGAAGAGATGTACGAACTGTGAGAGACACCACAGACTATGGGCAGTAATCAGAATCTGCGCTAGACTACACTTGCTAATAAGAACTGAGCATATCCAAGATGTTACACTGCCAAAATGGTGCACTGGAGACGTCCTACTTGACCTACTTGTTTACAGTAACACTGACATGTGGGCTCAACTATTCACTGTAAACTCATCCTGTTGGAGTCAGCCCTAAGTAAGCACACATGATCTTCCATTTCATAAATAGTATAACTCTGAATTACATAAGTTTCCCAGACCTAAGAGCACCATAACAAACTACCCTGTGCTATTGTGTTATTATACAGTACATCGCCAGCTTTGCAGCATCGCTGCTGTAGGTAGGTGTGAGAAGGGCAAAAAACAATACCACCCATACCAGGGTAACAACTTGGCAAAATTTAACACAGCCATATCCAGTGCTCTCAAATTCCCAGAGCTACAAAAAAGCAATTTGGCTTCCTTTCAAGGAAAACAACTCTCTTAAACATTTTGTGATTGGAATTGATGAATAAAGTACATAAATTCAAATGTTTGGAAATCATTTATTGTTGTGGTGTGACGGATTTGGATATTTCTGGAGGAGCAAGCAGGAGTATGCAAGACAGTCCTTATTTGAAGTGAAAACTGCAGTTGGGGGATCAGCCTGCCACTCAAACTCTAACCCTGTGTGCCAAGAACAAATTACAAAAAATTAACCTTTGAAGTAGAACAGTAAAAATAAAGAGATGTCCATCTAATTGATGAAATGAACAATGTAAAAACGGCAAACCTGTGATTGATCCCGGCTTCCCAAATTGACCAAATTGTGTGGTCCTAGGCAAATCGCTCTCTTGAGTTTGATTTAATAGGCTCTACTATTGCACCCTATATATTAAGAATCTAGACTGCATTTAGGATGCACTTGACACTTGGCCAGCCATAGTGTAACCTCATGTACCAAGAATTTGAGACATAACATTAACCTTTGATGTGAAATAGGATAAATTAAGAGATGTCCATTTAGTAGCTGAATTGCAGAAAATTAATGCAGAAAACCTGTGTGCTGCCCAAGACCTCCGTATGCCAGGTGGGGGCCATGGTGATGATTGAGGCCTGTTGACCTATCGAGAAGATTATAATGCTGAGACCTGAAGGTGGCGTTGGTCTGTGTACTCTGTTATGAACCCCATATGCCAGGAGGGTGCTATGGTGAAGTGAGAGGGCTGTCGCCCTGGAGCAGTGTTAAGCTGTGAAGGGGAAGCAAGCCATTACCAGTGGAGGATGAGCAATGATTCAACTACCCAGAAATCCAGGAGGACCTATGACCTGCCGCTGGATTTAGGGAGGCTTATCATGTAGGCAGCAGAGCGCCTCTTTCATAGCATCAGGATGTCTGCTCACCGCCAGACCTTAGACGTATGCAAGGGCACTCCAAATCTTAACTCCAGCAAGAGTGGGTAAGACTGAATACTGGGCCGCCAGGCCTCAGGGTCAACTTGTTCTGACTGACACGCTACGGGCGAGGCACATTGACTTTCTAAGACTTCTTTCTAAGACTTGAACTCACTAGCGAGGTCAAGCTGGACTGTTGCCTCACATAAATGGGGAATAATCACAATCCTTCCAACTAATTCTTTGATTTGCCATGCGTCGCCTTCCACGATGCAAGCGCAACGCAAAGGCTTAATAAATCTCGCCCTGGATATCTTTCATGTACTTAATGAACTAAGGACCTTGAAAAAGGCATCTTTGCATCTTTTTGATTGTAATTACATGCCCCAATTACTTAATCCCTTTTTAAACTGTTTTAACTCAAGGAACATTAAACTATATATTCCTATATATAGCTGCATGCCTCCATACAATATAGCACTGTAATTTGTTTTAATTCAATCTTGGTACCAGACTGATCCTTGCATCTGCTGACCTGCTTCTATTTTTACTTCTCAAAGACACTATTTTATTTGTATAGGAAGACTGTTTTAAGCTGCAAGAGATAGATCAGATTTAGAAGCATTTTGGTCTTGTTTAAGATAGCCTTAAAATGGTGTTACCTGGATTAAGACAGTCTGAAGACTGTCTTTAAACTTGGGATAATCTTTCATAATCCAGACCATTACTTACTTAACAAAATTCAGTCACTCTCCAGGAGAGTATATTTCATGAATATTGTATTTACTATGTTCTGGAAGGTAACAAGCGCCTCCTCTACATGAGAATATAAAGACAGTGGTTTTTAAATTTTGTCCTCAGCCTCATTCCTTTCCACTGAGATTGAAAGTTAAGCTTGTAAATTTGGGCATTCACTTAAACTTTCGTCTGCTACCTTTTTTTGTATATTTTTATTGAGAAGTACATGCCAATATAGAAACAATATGTTAAAAAAGAGAATTAGACAATAAATCAAATTATGGTCATATAGTAAAATATTATAAAATATTAACTTCTCAGATTTCTAAACACAAAAAACATAATATAGATATCAATAAGTGTAAGATGAGATATTATTCATAAGGCATACAGCTGAGAATTAAATCTTAGAAGTAGACCTATAAAAGATAATCTGGAAAGAAAGATGTATGCAATATGTATTGAACCACATAGTATAGGTAGTTAGAAGATAGTTGAGATAGTAATATCATGCAAATCCACATATATAGCATTTGAAATGGAGATATTCTTGCCAATTCAACAATGCTGAATAGGTGAGCAGTAAGTCCTGATTAAAATAACAGAGTTAATGGGTGAAGCGTCAATTGTCTTAATAGTAACAGCATGACTCAAAACAATAATAAAAATGTCTTAATAAAGATATGAGGAGACAAAAAAGAGGAAGGGTCTCCTTTTTTGTATTTTCTAATTAGGAGAAAACATTTAAGTTTGAATATTAATAGAATATGTATTAGTAAGGGATTCCGAATTTGGATGAAAATCCCAACATTGTCTTGCAATCTGTAAACCAGCTTTTCATATGATGCCATTTCATACATTTCAATAAGCCATTCATCATGTGTAGGAGGCTGTGGTGTTCTCCAATGTCGTAATATACATATACTTGCTACAGTGAGTGTAATAGCCATCAATCGTCTTGTATGGTTTGTTAGATTTGGGAGATAAGTAAAATCATGTAATATAGCTAATTTTTCTGTGAAAGGAATGGGCACATGTATAGCTCTGTGTAGAGAGGAAGTTATGGAAGATCAGTATTCCATCAAAACTGGACATCGAACTAAAATGTGTAGGATATCACAATCCTCATGGGGACACCGCCAATAGGTAGAATGGAGTAGTAAACCTGCTGTCTTGAGTTTTTTTGGTGACCAGTACCACTTATGAAGAATTTTGAAAAGAGTAAATTTCATTCTTGCCTCTCTTATTCCTTTATCCATGTTCATAATAACATCCATCCAGTCTTCAGTGGAATAAGAATCACCAACCCTTGCCAGTTGACATGCTGTTGTGCTAGTAATGGTGATGAGTGTAGTTTATGCACTATGAGATTATAAACTCCAGAGACAGCTCCTTCAAATTGCCCCCATATTTTTAAGTATTGTAAGACTAGGGAATCCTTAGGCATCCACGGACATGGTGCTAGTCTACTAAATAAAGCTTGTATCAATTGTATTTCCCCTCTTCAGAGTTAGCGAGTTGAAATTCTATCTGAAGCATTGTAAAGATTTTAATTAAAGGAAGTTACCATTGCTGACAGGTGAATAGCTTAAGAGGTTATGGTGGTGTTTGGAGTTTTACACCCTCCTAATAAATGTATCTTGTGATAAATAGTTGGGTATGGTGAGGTGTCTGTCTGATTTGACAATTTTACACATACAAACAAAAATGTACGCGCACTCTCTCCCGCGCTCTGTTTGGGAAGACTTCAAAAATGTTGATTATTTCACAAAATAGTGTGCTTTCTCTCACCTAGTACCCCTGCCAACCTGCATTCCTCTCCTTTTCCAATGTGCTTTAAGCCTCTCTTGTGTGCCATGCTTGCGGTATAATGTATTTTAACATTATGTGATTGTTGAGAAGTCTGAAGCTTTCACATCCCCAGTCTTACTGACCAAGCTACACTCCTGAGTGCTGATTTGCATGCTGATTATATCTGTGCTGTCTTGGATGTTTGATGGTTCTGTTTCTAAAAGCCAACTACAAGATAAAACACAAACAAGTGATATTTAATTTGATATTTTTCAGTATGGAAAGACACAATAAAGAAAATAATGTTCTTTGAACTTCGAACAAGTATTTGCAGCGATCATGGTAAATTAATCATGGAACGAGTAAAACACTATGGCCCTCATCATGACATTGGCGGTTCCTGTTAAAGTGGCGGTAATACCACTAACAGCCTGGAGGTAATTACTGCCAAATTATGACTATGGCAGTGATATCTCCCATAGGCAGCCAATGTACCACACCAACCGCCAGGGTGTTAACACCACTGACCATGGTGGTAGCCATCAAAAGCCAGGCGGAAGTCAAGGTACAGCTCTCCATAATATGATATAGCAAACCGCCAGGATTTCCAGGGCGGTACCAATGCCATCAAAAGCCTGGCGGAAACACTTCACTGAAAATGAAAGACTCACCATCAGGAACAAAGAGGACTCCGCTGCCGCCACCATTGAACTGCAACTCTTCCCAATGCTCTATCACGCCATGGCCGTCCTGGAGCACCAACGCCGACGAAGACGATGGCGGTGAGTACAGCCGCCTAGCACACAAGGGAAGGAGGGAGGAAAAGGAGAGTGACACACACGCACAACACACACCATTCACACACACACCATACACAGAACCAGCTGTAGAGTAAAACGAATGTCACAGGACCCACGTGAAAATAATGCAAGGACAACAATTCGGATGTACGGACACTGTAATTTGCTGCCAGCAGCCACCATAATGAAACAGTAAATGTACATGCAGGAATCAATGTCCAGATTGGGCAATGGCCAGTCCAAAGTACCAAAGGCCCACATGGTCACAGGGCACAGTCCGAGGCCCAGCATGACTCCTGACAAAATCCAGAATCCACTGTTCAGGGGCACCATGTTGGAAATGGGCAAGCACCTCAGGGGGACGGGAGGGTGGGGGTGGCACCTCAGCTGAAGTGGGTAATATGCCCACTGGTTCTGGAGGGGGGCTCCTTGCCCAATTGTCACTGGAGGGGAGTGAAATGCCACAGTCTCTGGAGTGGGTAGCATGCCCACTGGTTCTGGCGGGGGCTCCTTGCCCAACTGTCACTTGAGGGGAGTGAAAGGCCACAGTCTCTGGAGTGGGGAACATACCCACTGGTTCTGGAGGGGGCTCCTTGCCCAACATTCTCTGGTAGGGTGTGAAAGGCCACAATCTCTGGAGTGGGTAACATGTCCACTGGTTCTGGAGGGGCTCCTTGGCCAACAGTCTCTGGAGGGTGGGCTCATGCCCTCTGCTGGTGGAGGGAGCTCCTTGAGTGCCTCTGATGGTGGAGAGGGCTCCTTCTGTGCCTCTGCTGGTGGAGAGGGCTCTTTGCCCTCTGCTGGTATAGGGGGCTCCTTGGGTGCCTCTGCTGGTGGAGAGGGATCCTTGGGTGCCTCTGCTGGTGGAGAGGGCTCCTTGGGTGCCTCTGCTGGTGGAGAGGGCTCCTTGGCTTTCTTTGGTGGTGGAGGGGGAACCTTGGCTTTCTTTGGTGGTGGAGAGGGCTCCTTGGCTTTCGTTGGTGGTGGAGGGGGATCCATGTGTTCCCTCTCGTGAAGGGCCACCTTGGCCTTTGACATGTGACTAGTGTCCTTGCCTCCAGGTCTAGGAGGTGCCTCCACTGACCCCATCCTCTGTCCCTTGGGTTTCGCCACCCCAGTCCTCCCTTTCTGAGGCAGAGGTGTGCACTTACAAGGAGTGGTTGCTGTCACACTCAGGGGCCCCTTTGTGCCAGCAGCTGTTTTTTTGGTAGGAGAAGTGGCAGACTGTTTGGCTGAGGTGCTGGGCTGCATCGTTGGGCAGGACAGAGGGTTGAGGGGGAGGGAAGAGGTCAAGTTGGGCAAGGAAATGCTTCTTAGCGATGTTGGGGTGGGATGTGGAGGAGGGATGGGAGTGGAGGTAGAGGGAGTGGTTGTAGGAGGTGTACATCTGCTGGACTCGGGTACAGGTGCATGGACAGTGTGCGTGTGTGAGGTGGATGACTGTTGGGTGTCTGAGTGGGAGCTTTTGTGTCTCTTAGGAGGGGGGCATACAGGGTGGGAGAGGACAAACAGGATGTGTGGATGGATATTGTGGAGGTGTTTGCAAGTGAGGTGTGTGTGCTGCATGATGTGATGATGGTGGTGATGGCTGTTGATGCAGTGCATGCAGGTGTGAGTGCGGATGTGACTGTGAGGGAGGAAGAGGAGGAGGGGAAGACAGTGCTGGCAGTGGATGTTGTTGTGTGTGCAACTGTCTGTTGTTTGTGTGAGTGCTTGTGGCTTGAAGTGTGCTGCCTGTGTTTGTCTGTGCCACTCTTGTGTGATGTTCTGTGTGCATGCTTGTCTGTATGTGTGCATGGGATGGGTTGGGGTTGAGGAGACTGGGACTGGGAAGTGGTAGTTGGAGAAGGGACGGTAGGACCAGGAACACTGGCTGCCATCAGAAAGGAGGCCAGAGCCTGAAACAATCTCTGTAGGGCCGCCATCCCACTGTGGGTGCCCTCCATGTAGGCATTGCATTGCTGCATCTGGGATGCCAGCCCCTGGATGGCATTCACTATGGTTGACTGCCCTACAGATATGGATCTCAGGAGGTCAATAGCCTACTCACTGAGGGCAGCAAGGCTCACCGGGGCAGGGCCTAAGGTGCCGGGGCGACTGGGTGGGGGCTACTGGAAGGGGTTTCTGGTACGGGGTGGCGGCTGTACCTGTAGCTGGGTTGGTTCCAGAGGTGTCCGCCACCACCAGGGAGCTTCCATCAGAGGAGGTGTTGTCACCTCCTGTCCCCGCTGTGGTGCTCCCCTCGCCCTCTGTCCCACTGGTCCCCTCGCGTTGGTGGACACTGCCTCCTGGGCCCGGTGGACTGCAGCTCCTTCAGTAGCCGGTGCCCCTGCTCCTCCGCCAGATGATGCTAATGCACACATGGACAGAAGAAAATAGGGGGGAGCGAGAGAAAGGGAGCACTGAATCAATTACAGCACCAACATCACAGATGGCATACACATTACCATCACACACAGGGATCAAGATTGAGCACTATGCACCCCACTGGCATTCCATTGGCTAGATACCACAGCAAGATGAGAGCCAACCACCGCCATCTGCACCCCTCCTGGGACCTACTAAGCCCTGTCTGACATTGAATGCCACCTAGCCAGTTAACACGATTTTGCCATTCACCCATTTACCCTGAGCTGGACCACGCAGCAATGTCTGAGCTGGCATTAGGGGCACCCGCAAACTGAAACCCACCATCAGGATCCCATACCAGGCAACAAAGATGGTTGTTACGGACACTGTACTCACCGTCTTGTGGCTGCTGTGCTGTCCTCAAGTACCCATACAGCTCTGGTATGCGGGCCATCAGGGGGGTCAGGTTCCAACGGGCACCCCTCCCTCATTGGGAGGCTATCCCCAGCTGGGCCTCCTCGGTGTTCCGGGCCCAGTTTCTTAGGTCTTCCCACAGTTTACTGCAGTGGGTGCTCGGCTTGCTATAGACCCCCAGGGTCAGTACGTCCTTGGTGATGGCATGCCACAATCCCTTCTTCTGATGGGCGCTGACCTGCAGAGGAAACACAGACAGGAGGACACCATTAACCATACAATCCAGCCTGTCACACTTATGGCCCACAAATACCATTTTCCCGTAAATGGCACACACATCACCTGGAGCCCTGCATGTACACTACCACCAGCCATACCCCCCACCCAAATGACACACTGCCAGCACTCACACATCTCCATGCAACCTTGTTGCATGCATCATCCCCATGCTGCACTCACCTGTTGGTCTGGAGGCCCGTACGGCTGTCCATACAAGGGTAGGACCCCATCCACCAGTTGCTCCAACTCCTCTGAAGTGAAGGCAGGGGCCCTTTCCCCTGTCACACGGGCCATGGCTGGTTCCAGATTCAGATCACAGCAGCAAACGCAGTGGAGGTGTTATCCTGTGGAAAGTCAGGAATCAAGTGAAGTCATAGACAGAAAATGGCAGTCACGTCTGTGGTGGTGTAAACCGTCACCACTGCCGATGATCCTCATTGGATACTATACTCTATAGAGCCCCATCTTAGCCAAACGGAAGAGCACGGCGGTGCAAGACCGCCTTCTGCCATGATGCCCAATGCTGGCGGAGTTACATCACTTCCACCTGTCCTACATACAGGACAAACAGTCGCCATTTTATGGTGCTGGTCAACATTCTGAAATTGAAAACTGCATCATTGCTGTCAATTGTACATACATTGCAATTTACATAGTCCAATTACATACAAGCTCAATGTACAGTAAGGTGGTGGTTCCATTGTTCAGTTTGTCACTCCCTTCTCACTCTTGTGTCCCTTATGTACCTACCACTGCGGAGGAATAGGAGGAGGAGGAGACAGGACCCCGTGTACAGACCCCTTGTGGACTTGGCTACACTGGAGGACAGACACATAATACTCACCTATAGACTGGACAGGGCCACAATCACAGAGCTGTGTGCTCAATTGGAGCGTGGCCTGATATCTACTATCTGTCATCCCACTGGGATCCCCCCTCTTGTGCAGGTTCTATCTGTGCTCTATTTCCTGGCCACTGGCTGTTTCTAAGTGACGGTGGGCTTGGCAGCAGGAATGTCACAGCCTATGTTCTCAATAGTGCTGGCAAGGGTTTTGTCTGCATTGCTCAAACACATGTGCAGCTACATCACTTTCCCCCAAGTGGAAAACTTGGCCACTGTGAAGGCTGGATTTTATGCAATGGGACATATTCCAAATATTACCTGACGGAACACATATAGCATTTGTCCCCCCCCTACACAATGAACAGGTGTTCAGGAATCAGAAGAGTTTACACTCACTCAATGTGCAAATGATGTGCCTGGCTGACCAGTACATCTCCCATGTCACTGCCAAGTATCCTGGGTTGGTGCATGACACCTTCATTTTGAGGAATAGCAGCATCCCAAATGTGATGGTACAACTGCAGAGGCACAGGGTGTGGCTAATAGGTGAGCCTGAGTCCCCATCCAATGCATGTCAGTGTATGCCTTCAGGAGTCATCCCCCATACCATTGGGCAAGGCTAATGTTTGTTCCTCAATTCTTACAGGTGACTCTGGCTACCCAAACCTGTCGTGGCTCTTGACAGGACAGGGGCTGATAATAGGTCTAATAATGCTCATCGGCCAACCAGGAGAATAATTGAGAAGACCTTCGGCCTCCTGAAGGCCAGGTTCAGATGCCTCCATCTGAAAGGTGGATCCCTCTGCTACTCCCCTGAGAAGGTCTGCCAGATAGTTTTTCTATGCTGCATGTTGCATAACCTGGCCATCAGACGACATGTGCCCTATCTGCAAGAGGAGGAGGGTAAACAAATGCTCTTGTGGCAGCACTGGACCCTCAGGACAGTGAGGATGAGGAGGCAGAGGATGAGGATGTGGACAACAGGACATCAGTCATATAGCAGTACTTCCAATAACACACAGGTAAGACAGTGGAACTGACCATTCTTCTGATTATGGCTGTAGCATTATGGCAGTCACTGCCTTCCCATCTCAACTGACTGTCACCTATGCCTTCTCATTTTGCAGATGTTGGTATGGTTACAACTGTGTACTGATGTGATGACTACAGACAACTACAGGCCATTATTTGTATGCAATCACAAAGTTCAGGGCATTTGCACAAGATGGAACTGTTAATATTATTGCACATTTATGACATACAAAGCACTATCACTCAAGTTGTGTTCAAGGGTGTTCACTGTAGTGCAAAATCATAGCAGGAACAGTGCAATGGAAAGGGGTGATTGTAGAGGTAAGTGGAACACAAGGGGGACATTCAGGAGGGTCTCATTTCCTGGCGGTGGTCTTGGTCTTGGCAAGTGTCTCTGGCACCTGTCCTGGGTCACAGGGAAGGTTTGCGGGTGGTTCACCTTCTGCAAGGGGTGGGGTGCTGGTGGACAGTGGGTCCTGTGGCAGGGCCAGCTGTCCACTAGCTGCAGCAGAGATGGAGAGCTGTTCAGTTGACTGGCTAGTGGAAGGGGCTTGCTGGTGTGCTGTGTAGTCCCTCATGATATTGGCCATATCACCCAGCACCCCTGCTTCGGAGACCATGGTGGTACTGAGGCTTTGCAAATCTTTCCTGATCTCTTGGTGGTGTTCCTACTGCAGCCGCTGGCTCTCCTGCATGATGTTTACCATCTGACCCATCTTGTCCTGGGATTGTTGGTAAGCCCCCAGGACGTTGGTAAGTGCCTCCTGGGCAGTCGGTCCCCTGTGCCTGTCCTCTCCCTGGCACATAGCTGTCCTCCGTGTATCCCTGCCCCCATGTGCCTGTGTCCCCTTAACTCTGTGTCCACTGCCACTGACCCCAGTACCTTGATTGTCTTGACTGTGAGGTGTGGACTGGGGTCCCTGTAAAGGTGCACATACTGCTGATTGATGTGCCCTGGGGACAGAGGTGTAGGGACATTGGGTGGCTGCCGTGGTTCTGGACACTGAGGGGGGAGGCTCTGTGGTGGACCGGGTGTGGGCTGGGGTATCCGACTGACCAGTGGTCCCTGATGGGCCAGGTAGTTCATCCAGATGCAGAAGTCCAGAATTACTGTCATCACTGGGGGCATCTTCTGATGGGGGACTGGGTAGCCGTGGCACCTCCTCACTGCTCAGATTGGCTGGGGCACCTGTGGGGATGTAAGTGGTGTATTATGCTACATGTCTGTGACATTTTCTACATCCCTAGCTTCCCCTATGTCGTTGCTGTTGCCCTGCCACCTTTGTTTGTGTATGGTGATGTCTTGCGGGATTGTTAGTTCTCCATGCTGTGCATGCATTGGTGGTGGGTGCACATGCAGGCCTGGGATGGATGTTCATGCTGTGGGTATGGCATGCAGGGTAGTCAATTGTGGTGGTGCACTGTGTGGGATGGAGTGGAGTGATGGGGGTCAGGGTGAGAGGTGGTGGTGACATGCAGGTATGTGGGAGGATAGGTAGTAAATATTGACTCACCAGTGTCCAGTCCTCCGGCAATTCCAGTGAGTCCCTTAGGATGCAGTATTGCCAAGATTTGTTCCTCCCATGCTGCCAGCTGTGGGGGAGGAGGTGGGGGTCCACCGCCAGTTCTCTGGATGGCGAGCTGGTGCCTTTCTGCCATGGAACATACATTCCCCCCAGGTTGTTCTACCTCTTCCTAATGTCGTCCCTTGTTCTTGGATGCTGTCACACGACGTTCACCACGTCGCCGATTCTCTGCCACAGCTCCATCTTACTTGTAATGGAGACTTGCTGTACCTGTGCTACAAACAGCTGTGGCTCTACCCTGACTATTTCCTCCACCATGACCCACAACTCCTCATCTGTGAAACAGGGGTACCTTTGAGGGGACATGGGTGTTGTGTGGTGTGCAGTGGGTGTTGAGTAATGTGGTGGGTTGTGGGGTATGTGACGGATGGATGGGTGTTTGCGGTGTGTGTATGTGTAGTTATGTCTCTGATTTGCGTGGCTATCTCTTGGCTATTTTTCGTGTATGTAAAAGGTTGTGTGTAATGTGGGTGTGTATTTTATAGTGCTATGGGTGGGTGTGTGCATCAGTGTCAGGTGTGTGATTTTAGTTTTTGCCAATGTTGTATTGTTATAAATTTGGGTGGCCTTTCTGACCGCACAGGTGTGTACTGCCAATGGTTTACCGCCATTGATTGTCCGCTGTGGTGATTCGTGGGTCATAATGTGGAGGATGTTGTTTTGTTGGCGTAACGGTATGGGTGTTCGGACCGACAGTTTACCACTAACCTTTGGTCTAGCGGATATGTGTTTGTGGCAGTATTCTGTCGGTTTAGTGTGTGTGTGTCATTATAAGGCAAACAGATGTTCGCCTCTGCGATGGTATGTTGACGGCCGTCACCATGGCGGTAAGCGGGATTTACTGCCAATGTCATAATGAGGGCCTATATTTAAAATAAAGAGTGACTGAAAACATGACAAATGCCTATGTTGTGGACATTACAGTATAGGCATTACAATTCTGCCAAGCTTATACAGGCTTCCTCCACTTTTTGCTGAATTTGTTTTTGTTGGTTTTAGGACTCTGGGCACTTACCGCTGCTGACCAGTGCTAAAGGTCAGGTATTCTGCACTCAAAACTTGGTAACACTGGCTTTTCCACAATTGACATATTTAATTTACTTGTAGGTCTCTATTAAAGTGCACTATATGTGCCCAGGGCCTGTAAATTAAATACTACTAGTGGGCCTGTAGCACTCATTGTGCCACCCACTACAGTAGTCCTGTAAACATGTCTCAGGCCTGCCACTGAATAGCCTGTCTGGGTAGTTTTTAAACTCCCACGCGCACTGTCTTGGATCCACAGTGAGCCCAGGCCTCTGGGACTACATCCCACAAGAGCCCGGGCACGTGGGAGTTTCCCTCTTGGGGCACCCCTCACTCGCAGGAGACACGCAACAAATTCCAGAGGCTCTGACGTCCGCTGGACGTGAGCCTTACTTATGGGTGCCGGGTCACAGCCCACACAGGCAAGCAGCTGGGACGGGGAACCCTCTAGGTGGACACAAGAGATGCTGCCTTTGGAGTAGTAAGTCTACCCCTCCGGGAGCTCAAGAGAATCGCCAGCCAGATAAGATGTGTTTTGTTTGTGTCTCTCTCGCTTTACAAGTTGTCTCGTCATATAACAATGACCCTCAGTGGGGCTACTGCATTATTCATAGCCTAAATTTAACCTTACTTTACAACATACAGACTGGGGAACCATATGTCTTCTTTATACTGTATTTCTTACCAGCTGTTCCCTGGCCGGTAAAACTCTAGAGTATGTTTGTATTAGTCAGAAAATAATAGGACTTTTACTTATCCTTTACGAACTTCTGCTTCCACCATCCTGCTTCCACAATCCGAACCTTTGTTCTTCCATAGAGTGTGACTACAATGGGCATCTCCTCTCCCCGTGTTCCCAGACTTGAGGCAAACAGCCTCTATACCACAGTGTAAGAGACTCTGCGCTGAGCATGTATTACTGAGGGTTTTGCCATAAGCCTAGTAAATGCTTCAGAATAGCCTTTTTATGATCATTTGTGTGACCCACGGCATGGTTTTGACACCTTAGTGTGCAGTGAGGTGGAGTGAGTTCTCACATGCACCATGTGCACCACGGTTTGATATTTTATTCAATTTGTTCTCCCTTTTAGGCTTTCCTCAGACACTTCAAACAGGTAGGCCCCATGTGCATTTTAATGCATGTGCTCATGATCTATCTTAGTTAGCTAACCCAGTATGGATCCTAGGCCCTGGTGAATGCCCCAGACCAGTTTTGGCTACAGGAGAGGGCAGAAACATGTTGGCCATAGAATTCTGTAAGACACCTGGAACCATTATGTTCAAGATTGTCACATATTGTTTTTAATCTTATCAACAAACACCTTCATTAAAGTATAGTACCATATAGGTGATTCGTGAGGTAATTTAGGATCTATTTTCTCTTCAACTGGAACCCCGTTTTATCTAGAAAGATAAAATGTCAGCACTCCCTCAGAGTTCTTTTAACAACGAGGTTGAGTCTGCCCAGGTGGTATCATCTTACTTGGGTGGGGCTAGGTGGTCAAATGATGAAGCATGACACTGTAATGTGTGTGAGACCACTGTGTCCATAAAGGGAACCCCCCACTCGTCCCTGAACTCTCGAACGTCACTACCATTTCCCATGTCTACAAAGTAGACAGTCTAGCCGGTGACCTACTCACCTTTGGAACAGACCAGAGGGGCCTACTCCGAGTATCCCTCATACACGTTGTGTTAAAGTGTATCCATTTGCCAGGCCCAAACCTTCCTTTATATTACATGTATGTCACCCCTAAGGTAGGCAATAGGTAACCCCAGAGTCAGGGTGCAAATTTTAAAGAGTTGGACATGCACTTTTAAATTTAACATATCCTGCTAGTGAAAAACAATCAAATTCGTTTTTCCCTGCTGCAAGGCCTATCTCTCCCATAGGTTAACATAGGGATTGTCTTAAAATATATTTTAGGGAAAAGAATGGAGTTTGGTGTCTCTGGACTCTCAATTTGAAATCACAACTTATGTTGAAGTCGGATTTTAAATTCTAATTCTGAAAATGCCACTTTTAGAAAGTTGGCATTCTCTTACTTTAACTATTCTGTGCCTCTGCCTGTCTCTAATTACATGACTGGGGTGGGTGACAGCTGGACTTTGTGAATTCCTTCTAGGCAGTCACACACAATGGGAGATTAGGTGTGAATTGATGGGCCCTAATGGACCATTAACTGGCTTGATGGGGCCGAGCCTAGCACTGCCTCACACCTGAATAAGGCTGTGCCTTAACCCACACTAAGGGCTGCATAAATCCCTGTGGAGTGTTTGGAGCCAGGGAAGGAAGGACAGGGACCTTGCGAACTTCAAAGGCCTCTTGGAAGTATCCTCCACTTCAAAAGCACATTTGGCTATTGGACCCCAAACCCCACCAAAGAAGGACTCTACTGGAACCAAAGACATTCTGCCAGGATGAAGGACTGCTGTGCTGCCAGGAGGGGCTGCCACTCTGCTAACAGCATTGCTGTGTTGGCCTACTGCTTGCTCTGTGCCATGCTGTAGGAGGGAATGCCACTTTGCTACTTGTGTTGCTGTGTTGGCCTGCTGTCCGCTACTTCTTGCCAGGAGTGAGAAGGACTGGACCTGTTCTGTACATCCTTGAACCCAAGTTCTCCAAGGGCCAGCTGACTGGCTTCCTGTTTTCTGAAGGGACACAAAAGACTTCCAACCAATCTGCTCCTGCACCTGGACTCTGCCATCTGTGACCCTGCCCTGACAAGTGGTGCCATCACAGTCCTGGACCCTAGGAAGTGGGCCTAACATGCTCTGCCCTCTGTGGTCTTCACTGGAACCTATGCATAGCAACACAAATGAACACAGTGCAGACCTCGCACCTGGATTTAACCCCTTACCTGCTGAGCCTTTCCCTCCTCCCCCCAGTGTTGAGCCCTTTTTTGCCTATTTGGTGTAGTTAGCGCTTAGGCTTTCATAACTTTTTGTCCACACAGCTATCCACGCCAAACTTGCATCCTTTTTTTCCAGCATCCTAGGGATTCTAAAGTTACCCAGAGTTTGTGGGTTCCCCTGGAGGAGACCAAGAAATTTGCCAAAATACAGCTAAAAGTTGTTTTTGTTTTTCAGAAAATGGGAAAAAAAGGACTGCAGAAGAAAGCATGTGTTTTTGTGCTGAAAATGGCATCAACAAAGGGTTTGTGGTGCTAAAATCACCAACTTCCCAGCTTTCAGGAACAGGCATAATTGGATCAGAAAACCACATTTTTCAACACAATTTTGGCATTTTACTGGGACATACCCCATGCTTACTTACTGGGACATGCCCCATGCTTACTATTGTTTGTGCTTTTAGCCTCCTTCCAGTTAGTGACAGAAATGGGTGTGAAACCAATGCTGGATCCGGGACAGCTAAACATTTCTGAAAAGTGATTTGTGTAGATACTACAAGGTTTTCCACAGAAAATAACAGCTGAAATAAAAAAATATTGAAATTGAGGTAAACAAACAGCCATTTTTCTCTACGTTTTACTCTGTAACTTTTTCCTGCAATGTCATATTTTCAAAAGTAATATACTGTTACGTCTGTTGGACTCTTCTGGTTGCGGGGATATGAAGGGCTTGTAGGTTCATCAAGAACCTTAGGTACCCAGAGCCAATAAAGGAGCTGCACCTTGCAATGGGTTTTCATTGTTTACCAGGTGTACAGCAATTTATTTGGTGAAATATAAAGAGTGAAAAATAAGTATCAAGGAAACCTTTGTATTTCCAAAATGGGCACAAGATAAGGTGTTGAGAAGCAGTGGTTATTTGCACATCTCTGAATTCTGGGGTGCCCATACTGGCATGTGAATTACAGGGCATTTCTCAAATAGATGTCTTTTTTAGACACTGTCTTACATTTGGAAGGAAACAATGTAGAGAAAGACAAGGGGTAATAACACTTGTTCTGCTATTCTGTGTTTACCCAAGTCTTCCGATAAAAATGGTACCTCACTTGCGTAGGTATTCCTAATGCCCGCGACAGGAAACACAACATGGACACATCAAATTTTTACATTGAAATCTGCCGTGGTTTTTGGAAAGTGCCTAGCTGTGGATTTTGGCCCGTAGCTCACCCGGCACCTGGGGAAACCTACCAAACCTGTGCATGTTTTAAAACTAGACACCTGGGGGATTCCAGGATGGGGTGCCTTGCGGGGCTCGCACCAGGTTATGTTACCCAGAATCCTTTGCAAACCTCAAAATTTGGCAAAGAAAACCACTTTCCCCTCAGATTTCAGTGCTTCCAAGTTCTGGAATCTGAGAGAAGCTGCAAACTTCCTTCCACCCAGTATTTCCCCAAGTATCCTGATAAAAATGGTACCTCACTTGTGTGGGTAGGCTAACTGCCCGCAACAGAAAATGCCCCAAAACACAATATAGACACGTCACATTTTCGCAAAGAGAACTAACCTGTTTTTTGCAAAGTGTCTAGCTGTGGTCATTTGCATCTAGCTCAGCCAGCACCTGGGGAAACCTAGCAAACCCATACATTTTGTAAAACTAGACATCTAGGGAAATTCAGAATGGGGAGATTTGTGGGGCTATCACCAGGTTCTATTACCTGGAATCCTTTGCAAACCTCAATATTTGGCAAAAAAAACACTTTTCCCTCACATTTCGGTGATAGAAAGTTCTGGACTCTGAGAGGAGCCATACATTTCCTTCCACCCAGTATTCCCCAAAGTCTCCCGATAAAAATGGTACCTCACTTGTGTGGGTAGGCCTGGTGCCCGCGACGGGAACAGATCACACAATGATCAATGTTGGTCCTTACATGAGGGCAACTGTTGACCCTGGGGTGATCCATTCCTGACCCAGGCACTAGGTACAGGCACTCAAGTGGGGTAGTGTTTTTATCAGAACAGGTGGGAAAACACCGGGTGGTAGGAATTTTGTGGATACCAGCATATTCCTGTAGTTTGTGTTACAGAAATGCAAGAAAAAATAGAGTTTTTATTCAACATTTCACCTTTGCAGGGTAATCTGGGTAAGAAAACTTTGGAAAATCCACACAAGTCACACCACTGATGTCTAGTTTACAGAAATGTCTGGGTTTGGTAGGTTTCCTTATAAGGCCGCCGAGCCCAGGACCAAAAATGTTGGTGCCTGCCATACAAAACCAGGTTGTTTTGTGATAGATAATTTTGATGTCTCCACAACATGATTTGGGCGGTGGAATCTGGGGCTGAACTAAATTGGAGAGCTACCAAGAGAGCACTCTCTCTGTGCTTGCCACCACATGCACCTGCTCTCTGGGTTGGGCTAACCCGCTATTGTCCCGCTGCACAGACTGTGCTTGCGAAGGGACAGCAGGACTGTCCTCATCACCTCCCTCATAATCAATGGAAGAGGAGTTATCGAATGGGACTCCTCTGACTGAAAAATCCCTCACAGAGTCTGCGCGATTGTCCTATCCCTCAGTTGCTGTCTCATTATCTGCTGCCTCAGTCTCTGATCCTATGTCAGAGCTGTCCTCTATAACCCGAGTGAGGGCTTGAGCAGCAGTCATCCAACGAGATTCCATCTCTGCTACTGGCTAAACTGTTGTTCTAAAACACTAGCCTACGTAGACAGTCACAAAATTGCTGGTGGGTGAGTATGTGTGTGAGATACATGCAACGATAGAGGTCACCTTACCGTCGCTTCTTCCCTCAATCAGCATGTTCTTTCAAGACACTCAAAGGCACACTATTACTTCACCTTGTCACATACCAATCATCACAGTCTTTAGCGCCTCTAGCGCCCAGTCCAACAATCATTATTGGTGCTCCCACTCCCATGACCTCCTCCTCAGATTCCCTCACTATCACCCAGCAAAAGTGCCCTTCATCTTTCCATAGCTCCCCGCACATACATTTCATTTGTATTATAGCGCAGGTAATGGCTGACTTTGCTAATGTACTCAGCTATTTACATAAAATACAGATTTGATCTTTGCAGAAGGCATATAAACCTTCTGCGCTACTTTACGGCATCAAAACTGCCACTAGACAAAAGTCAGATCCTATTGTATCAGAAACATAATCACAAGACTTACTTGACTTTTTTTCTTGCTGCCTAAAAGCTACAATTGAAATGTGACAGTTGAAATATATGCATTGCTTTGAAGACGCAAGCTGCAACTACAAGAGAACTGGTGGCAAATATATATATATATATATATATATATATATATATATATATATATATATATATATATATATATATATTCCAACAATTTCTCCAATCACAGAGAAGCGCCTTAGCCAAAGTTAGCAGCGAAATGAGGCATTTATTATCAAAAACCAAAATGTTGTTGCCTGACACGTTTCGGCTGTCACTATCAGCCTTAATCATAGGTATCTTGGTTTAAAAATTACCACGTGATGAAAAACGTCCCTCCTTTTATTATATATATATATATATATATATATATATATACATATATATATATATATATATATATAAAGAGAGAGAGAGATAGAGAGAGATATGACTTTTATATGTGGGTGTTGATCGCAGCCCCCAGGGAAACCACACACGCGTTGACAAAAGTGATATATATAGATACAGATCTATATATAGACATTTATCAAAATCTAGAAGATAGAACATCAGCACTTCAGACAACTCCAGTGTTTATTTAATAGCTTTTAAATCCTTCAATAGTAACAATGTATCAGCTTACACAGGCTACGTGTTTCAACCATTGCGGTCTTCTTCTTAGCCCAAATCTTTACAGAGCCCCCATAGAAAATATACTGTTTGGTTTACTAGACATAGAACAAATATAGAAAAAATACTATATAGGTCCATCATATTATTTAAAGAAAATGAGATTAAATATAAAAGATATAAACATTTGTTTTGTTGTGACTCCCAATTTTATGCTATTCTATTACCAAGCCAAAAGTATCTATTAACACTATATACCATGCTGTTATTGTGGTATTAGTGCTATCATTGTCTAAAACAATTCAATTTCCATTGTTCATATCATAATGTGAAATGCCAAGTGGCCAACAGTATTGTACAATCCTTTCATCTAATCAAAAATAATTTAATTTGAAATTGGTACATCTCTTTGTTGTATACCATCCTATTCCTGCAATATCAATGCTACCATTATTTAAAACCATTTAATTTCCATTATTTGTATCATAATCGTAGCATTGTAGAATGCCAAGTTGCCAACAGTATCATACCATTCTGTCATTTGAACAAGATAATTTCTTTTGGAATTGGTACATCAGTTTGGGATCATATCTTTATATATAATCTCAGGGGTGTAAGCCGACCAATATGATGCAAGCCAACTGTGATCATGTAATTCCAAAACCCCAAAAATCAAACATCGAAAATCAAAATATAATCACATTTCTGTAACACTATTTACAAATTATCCAATTCAACCTACATGAACATAAAGTTCCTCATACTGGTTCAGTCCCCACAGATGTCTGCTAGATAATCGAATTATATACTCAGATTCCATTTTCCTAAGAATCCGTTCCCTATCACCCCCTTTCGGGGTCAGCAGCACCCTATCAATTCCCAAAAATTAAATTTTATCGATTTTCCCTCTGTGCACCTAGCCACAGTAGCGGGCCACTGGATAGTTTGCATCATTATTTCTGATGGCACGCCAATGTTACAAAATTCGTTTTTTTAAAGGAAAGATTGTACTCCCCACATACTGAATCCCACATGGGCAACAGATTACATATATAGCAAAGTCAGAGTTACAATACAAATCTTTTTTTGATTTTAACTTCTTTGCCTGTGGGTAACACGTACGTTTTACAATTCACGCTATTTTTGCAAGCCTTGCACTTTGCACATTTGTAAAGGCCCTGTTGACTGCCTAGGAAAGTCTCCCTATTCTTGGTCAAATAACTATGTACGAACATATTCTGCAGGAAGCTACTCTTCCTGTATGTCATACTTGTGTAAGTGCTAACAATACGACCAATCACCCTATCTGTTCTCACAAGGTGCCAATATTGTTTCAAAATCTCCATCACTTGGTCAGAGTAAGCACTGTAAGTGGTAATACATCTCAGAGTGTTCTCATTTCCTTTCTTCCTTTTCAGAAGTAGGAGACTCTCCCTTTGCACCCTTGCCACCTTTTGGCAGGCATCTTTGATAACTTTTGTTGGGTATCCCCAGGATTTGAATCTCCCAACTATATTCATTTGTTCACTCTGGAAACTCTGGGACGTGCTACAATTTCTTTTAGCTCTAAGTAGTTCCCCATATGGGATGCTCCATTTTAATTTGGGTGGGTGATGGCTATAAGCATGTAAAATGCTCTTGCCTGCCGTACTTTTCCTAAAAAGACTAGTCTGAAGAGTACCCCCTTCCACTGTGACCACAACATCCGGAAATTCCATAGTTTGCCTATGTGTTTTGTGTGTAAAGCTCAAATTGAACTCATTATTAGATAACCAATCCAAAAAGTCCTGTAACATTTTCTCTGGACCATCCCATATTGCAAAAATCTCATCAATATAGGTCGTCCAGAAAATAATAAATTTAGACCATTTTTCATTTTCATCCAACATCACATGTTGTGTCTCCCACCACCCCATGAGCAAACAGGCATAGCTTGGAGCAAAGGAACTCCCCACTATGGCCCCCAAGGAAATCATACAGCTATTAAAAAAATATATATATATAGACATCTATATATATAGACATCTATAAATATCTATATATAGATATATCTATCTATATAGATAGGTATCTCTATCTATATAGATAGATATATCTACATAGATATGTCTATATATAGATCTATATTTTTTTTAATAGCTGTATGGTTTCCTTGGGAGCCAAAGTGGCCCCCAGGGAAACCATACAACTATTTAAAAAAAAGTATTGCCCCCAAAGGGGGTCGCCCTGCTCACGGACAACCCCCTGTCAATTTATTTATTTTTTAAATTCCTTTTTTTTGGTGCTTTTTTTTTACATTTTTAAACCCCTGGGGGGCGTGATCGGGTGGGATCACGCCTCCCAGGAGTAAACCTAGCTTTTCAAAAAACAAATATGCCCCTGGGGGGGCGGCCCGTTTGCCGAGGGGGCCGACCCCCCCAAGTGAAATCCCTGGTGTCTAGTGGGGGTTTCCTGGCCCTCGATCGCAGCGGGGGAGAGTCTCTCCTTCAAACAACAACTTCCCGAACGTCGGGAAGGCAGTTTGGGGCTGTTTTCCCCTTTGGAGCAGGAAGCGACCACAAGGCTGCTTCCTGCTCCAGTGGAAAAAACAGAGAGTGATGTCAGTGCGCCTCATGGCGCTCTGACTTCACAAAGGGGTGAGTGGGGGGAGACAGGGGTATTTTTTAACCCCTTCCCTGGTGTCAGCCACTGATCGTGACCCGCACCAGGGATGTAGTGTGGGCGTCAGCCAGTGGCCGACATCTGCACTGTAGGGGTTAAGGTACTCTCTTCAGTGGGCCTAAGTGGGTCCTTGTATCTGGTCTGCACTCTATCCCGGTCGTCCTAAACTCTAGACTTTGGGCCGGTCTGGCACGACCAGATAGCCACAGTTGGCGCCTTGCGCTTTTAGGTGCTATTTTCACCTAATCCTTAAAATTGCATCTCAGGATCTACTTATTGGATGTTTGTCGTTTTGGTCTAGTTTTACGCAGAGGAGTCTTTTTGTGCTATTTTCACTACATTACTTTAAAGTAAGTGTTGCACAAATACTTTACACATTGCCTCTTAAGTTAAGCCTGACTGCTCTGTGCAAGCTACAAGAGGGTGAGCGTGAGCACTGGTTAATTTAGGATGTGTATCTGACTTACCATGACTAGGATTGTGGTCCCAACTGGGACAGGGTGCATGATTCTGCCAACTAGAGACACAATTTCTAACACATACTTTGTTGATTATCTGTCATTTCATTTGAGAGGATAAAATGTTTATGTGGCCAACTTGTGCGAGAAAGAATCTGCTTCTATAGCCCTAAGTACAACGCTTAACTCAGTTAGCTCTTTTGAAAGAAATTGATTGAATAGATGGGGAAGGGATGACAGAAGACTTCTTTTTCAAAGGCATCCAAAACAGCTTGCACCAGGCTTGTCAGAGTTTGCACTAATCACTTTTTAGTGAGTCAGTCCCATCTCAGTAGCAACCAGCCTTAAGCCCAACTAAACCTGACAGCATCTGCAGTTTGTTCCAGATCATTCAATTGGTTTGCGGGACATGATTTGTTTTTGCTTTATAAAAACCTAAAATTAAGGAGCTTGGTTTGGATGCCTGAGGATGTAGTGTCCTAACTGTGGATCTCTCTGGTGATCCCTGGCATTTACAAATGCGATGTCAGTGCTCTGCAGTAGTGGCTATTTTGGAGCAAAAAGTGCATCTTCAGACTAGCCTGGGAGACTGGAGACATACATATTATGAATTACTCACATCTCTAAGCATCCTTTCGGAGTTTGTATTTCACCTCCTCAGCTCCGATGGGCTATGTAAGCCAGTTTGTGAAGCTGTATGTCACCTCAAATGGTTGAAACATGGGATAGACATTTTCCTGGCACCTTAGCCCATTGCAGTGACTATTTCTGTATTTTATGTGCAAATTGAATTTACTGAAAGGACCAGTATTAAAATCATCTAAACAAATCCAATCAACTCCACTGTTATCAGGATATTCATCCTGTTGTTTGACTGAAAGAGTGCTGTTTCTACTTTTCAACTCTTTTCATATACCTGACTTTATTAATTGGACTTTAAAAAAAGAGTGTTTTATTACACATCTTGAAAAGTGGTACTGTGCTGAATTAATGGATTGATATCCACTGGTTTTATCATAAGTACATTTCTATAGTTCAAGAGGGAATCAAACTCAGAATGCCACAAAAAATTGAGCCTTTGACTTCAATTCTCCTACTTTAATTGTCAATAAAAAGGCTTTTGTTGTGGTGTGGGGATGAGTAATCCTGAAGCTGCTCTTCAATACACTGAAGATAAAAGGTGTTCTTTGCACAGCGAGTGATGGCAGAGAATTAGTGATGCATAAGATTTGATTAGAACTGTCAAGCGATTGATGACCATAAATGAAAAACTGCAGATTTAGAGACTAGAAATAGAACAATTAACTTTAGGCTTTGTGAAATTTCTGAGGGTTCTGAAGGTTGGTGTGTGATGAATTTTATATCTGAAAAAGGATCTAAGCATTGAGGAACTATTTTCTATCACTTTTAATTTACTGATTTGATGTCAGTTTTTTCATCAGCAAGCAAAGAAAGCAAATGTGGTCAGGTCTAAGGATTCCTTGCAGGGGGTCTCTAATGTGATAGCAAACGGAAGAAATGAATATTTTAAGTTCTTTCTGCATTTAGAACCATGAAAGCTAGGTTTTGTTTTAAACATTCTTGATTGTTTAAAGAGACATACCATACACAGACAAACCACAAATGTTTGAGGATTATGTAAAGCTAAAGACAGTTTTCATTCTTATAAGACAAAGATAATGGATGTTGGTAGCAGTGATGCCTGTTGAGATTTTCTTGTTTAATCTTTAACTATTAGTTACCATTAGAAAATGTGGTGATCTGTCAAATGTTAACGATTATTTAACTTATGCCTTTAGGGTTTTGCCAGTGAGTTTTCTATTTCTTTCTATTTTACATTTGGTCAGTTTCCGTGAATTCTTTGCATCACTTTGCATCAAGGGGTCATTACCTGATGGAACTTGGGCAGATCAGCACAAACACAGATAGTTTTTAAATGAAACTTCAGCCTGCTAAGCTAGGCAGACCAGGCTTTGTGTAAAAAACAAGCTCTCCTTGAAGCTGACATTAAAAAAGGGAACTGATTTTATTTCTTCAAGCAATACACACATTGGATCTGTGCTGTAGTGCGTGCACAAAACACAGCCAATATGTGGGATGCTTCAGAGTCTGTCTAGGCATAGGTATTTGTACTGGAAAGGAACACTTCCAGTACCAGTCCTATAATAGACAGCACACACTCATCTCTGCATCTTGGTGCGAGGCTGTACATCATGTGGTGCAGGGTAGCCTCTTTAGTGTGTCAGTAGGAGAGAAGAGGTGGCAGCAGGTCATTGTTAAGAAATATGGTTCTTATTTATTTCTCCCTCTTGTGCAATGCAGCAACTTTGGCTATATATATCTCGGCCAGCATATTCTATCAAAATAAGGATTATATTTAACTCCCACTTTTTTGTTTTGGGTATTATTTATTACTTTGTTGGGGCTTTACATTTGTATATCTTCATGGTGGTAAAGCCTTTTCTCCTTATTTCAACATATTATACATTGGTTGTTGAAGGTGTTAAGAGTAATATCAGATTGATATTTGTACTAAGGTACATATAAATACATGGAATGTGAATGGATTACATAGTCTAGTGAAGCAGAAAAGCGTATTAACTCATTTAGCTGAATTGGAATGGCAAGTAGCATGGTTCCCTGAGACTCACTTATTCAGGAAAGACATAAATAAAATTAGGAAGTATTGTATTAGAGCCATTAATTATTGACCAGCTGTTTACAACAAGAAGGGACTGTTTCTTCTTTTTCATAAATCCTTACATTTAGGATTGATAGAAGAAGGAGCAGATTCAGAAGGTAGATAGCTATTGACTGATTTGAAATTGGATGGTATACCAGGCGGTGTTCTAAATGTCCACTGCCCAAATAATATTGACAATAGTACTCACACTCGTTTTTGAGGGCAGGTTTCTTCTATATTGATGCTTTATCCTATTGATTTGTTGAGGGGGTGATTCTTACTAATCAATCCATTTTATGCATATGTGCTAAATTCAAATGTAGTCAATATATAATGTAAATACATTTAAGAGGATATATTCACAGACAGCACAGATTGACTCCTGATGACTTTGAAATCCAGAATACACTTTTTATTCTACAATTCACAACCCACAGTCAAGAATTGATTATATCTTATTAGGGAAAGCTCTTTCCCAAGATTAATGATATTCTAATTTCAGACCATGCCAGAGTGGTTGTTGAGCTTGACTTCCTTCCTAAAAATGTGAAAATGTAACAGATAGCACTTTAAGAATTTAATGATAAATTATAAGCTTTTTGTTGAGGAGTTTGAAAAAATTGTTAATTCATTTTAAAACACATTATGCTGCAGGATTAATCAAATCTTATTTGGCACTCTCTTAATGCTGCAGCAATAAAGCTTATAATCAGCTATTTTACATTTACAAAAAGAGAGAGCAAAAAAGGAAAATGAGGTGACTGCTTTTCTTAATAATAAAAGGTTAGAATATGGTTCTCGTGTTTCAAATGGTAAAGATTCTATGGATTATCTTGTAAAAGCAAAACTAAATGTTCTATAAAATATACTGAAAGTGCTTATAGATTTCTATGCAAGGTAAACTAAAGGTACCAGGTAGGTCAGACTATGTCTTGGAAATTAATGACTAATTACCTTAAAGTAAACAAATGGACACTATTACTGACTTTGACACAATATACACATTCAATAATTAATATGATGCATTACTGGATACTTATTTTGCAACAATACGAAAGGACGATTAGGATGTGGTTCATTTGGCACCACTTGAGAGAGAGATACCGATTTGAAAGAACCGTGTACAGCACTTAACGAACTCGGTAGAATTTCTGTTATAAACTAGCAATGCTTTACTCCCAAAAAAGAAAAGTGCTTTATTTTACAAACATTACACACCAATTTAACATATAAATATTGAATGCAAAGTTTATTAAAAAATATTGACACTTCATATAGAGGGGTGCATTCCTGATTTATTAGCTGAAGAGCAATTGGGATTTGTTAAGGATTGTTATATTTTTGATAACTCTAGAACACGTTTCAATGTTATACCCTGTACCTCTTGAAGTGAACTGCTGGTGGCAGCTATAACATTAGTCACTGAAAAGGCCTTTGGTCTTTTAGATTATGAATTTTAAAGTGGCATGGTTTTGCTCCTTTTTTACATATTGCTTTATGACTCAGTTTGCCTGGAATATATGCATATTGTGAATGGTATTCAGGTTTTATAATTTTCAACTAAAAGGGGCAAGGTATGACTGTCTCCTTCATTGTTTATTTTCAATTTAGACCCTTTTCTTGAAGGGATGGGAAGATCTACTTTGTTGAGTTTTCCAAATAAGGAAGCCTTTGCAAGCATGTTGAGCTTTTGCAGATATTATTCTGTTGCATGCTTCTATGCCAAACAACATACTAACTGAATTCTTAGGGAATTAGGTGAGTGCTCAAAATTTTCAGGCTATAAATTAAATCTTGAAAAATCCAAAGTCTTACCTACAAAATAATTCTGTTATTAAGATATAGTTCAATCATTTCGGTTAACCTGGCATAGTACTAAAGTTAAATATGTAGGGAATACTATATTCTAATTCCACTAGAGGTACAATAAAATGTAACCTGGAGGATATTAGAACTAAAGTATTGTTGTTGACGGACAGGTGGTCATCTTTATCATTGTCTTTATCATAGTCTTGGTGGACTAGATTAGACACTATTAAAATGATGATCCTCCTAATTAATATTTTTTCTCAATTTATGTGGCCAGTTAGAATGTATAAAGCTTTTTAGCAAGATTGATAAGTTGTTATTTAAGTCTGTGTGAGTGGTAAAAAACAGGGATCGCATTAGAGAAGCTTAAAGGACCAAAACAATGGGGTTAATATGTTTCTACATTTTATCAGTATCAATCTGCTTTTGAATTGATGGTTTCTGAGAGGATATCGAAACTATCAATGCAATTGGGCAGGACATGAAGCCAATTTGCGTTTGTCCATTATCATCTAGGGCAATTGTTCATATGACACAATGTTAGAAATGGGGTCTATAGTTGGCAGTTTGTTTACACCCTGTCCAAGTGGGGAACCTCATTGTAATCAGGATAAAGAAGAAACCCAGCTCTGATAACCCCTGCTCACCCTCTTGGTAGCTTGGCACGAGCAGACAGTCTTATCTCAGAAGCAATGTGTAAAGCATTTGCACATAACACATAGAAATACAGTAAAAAAACTAAAAAAGGACACCACACCAGTTTAAAAGAATATAATCAATATTTATCTGTGTAAAACAAGACCAAAATGAGAAAAATCCAACATACAATAATAAAGATATGAATTTTGCAAGAATTAACTTAAAAGTACAGTTCCTTGAAGACAATAGCTCCATCTGGGGTTTTCAAGGCGTCATGAACAATAAATCCAACAGTTCAGGCTGGCTGTGGCTTGGCGGGCCAGCTACGGTGTCGGGAACACCTGCAAACAGTACCTTGGAAATGCAGGGTGTTGTGATCCTCACAATGAGAGATGGAGTGCGGTGTTGCTGGTTTCGCAGGCGTCAGTTCTAGAGGTCGGTACGGGGGTCATCGGGCCCTTAAAATCACACGCATTGCAGATCGAACTCCGGGCTAATGACGAAGTCAGGAGCACTGGTGTGGATGGCGTCAGTGCAGGCAGCGGCTCGGTGATGGCAGTCTGCAGTCTGAAGCAGGGTGGTGTGACGTGTGGTGTCTCCAGGTCAAGGTGCAGACAGCGTTGTTGTTGTTGCTGAAGCGCTGTCGTCGGTAGGCCCAAAGTAGAAGTGCGGCACGGGGCGGGCTCTGTGCCGCGCCTACAGGTCGCAGTGCAGATAGGGGCGTCTGTTGATGACACTGGAGTCGATGGCGCTGGCATCAGTGGACTGGGGCTGCAGTGCGGGACGGGACGGTGCTTTGTGTATCTCACGAGTGGTGTCCACAGGCCAAGGTGCAGGCAGCGGCGCCAGTATCAGCATAGAGCGTTGTCGTCAGGGATACCAAGGCTGCAGTGTGAGCAAGGTGATACGGAGTGCGGGGCCCAGAGGTCACAGTGCAAACAGCGGTTCGGTCATTGTGTCAGATGGTGGCTTCGGTGAGACCAGGGTTGCGGTGCGACATGGGGAACGGCTCCGTGTGGCATCCTCAATTCAAGGTGCAGTCAGCTGCATTGTTGACGGCATCACAGTGGTTTTTCTTCTGTTGCAGCACAAAGCACACAGTTACCAGTGCTGTAGGCAGATGAAGCGGAAGTCTTTGAAATCCCTAAGACTTCCAACAGAAGGCAAGCTCTACTCCAAGCCCTTGGAGAAACTTCAAAAGCAGGATACACAGCAAAGTCTAATCTTTGCCCTCTTTAAGGCTGAAGCAGCAACAGCAGGCCAACCCAGTAAAGCACACACAGCAAAGGGGCAGTAGTCCTCTTCCAGCTCTTCTCCTTGGCAGAGGTTCCTCTTGGTCCAGAAGTGTTCTAAAACTCTGGGGTTTGGGGTCCACTACTTATACCCCTTTCTGTCTTTGAAGTAAGACTCTGTTGTTCACAAGATCCTGTCTTGCCCAGGCCAGCCCCAGACACACACCAGGGGGTTGGAGACTGCATTGTGTGAGGTCAGGTACAGCCCTTTCAGGTGTAAGTGTTGGCTCCTCCCTCCCCACTCTAGCCCAGGAGACCCATCAGGATATGCAGGTTACTTCTCAGCTCCCTTTGTGTCACTGTCTAGAGGAAATTCACAAC
Source organism: Pleurodeles waltl (assembly GCF_031143425.1). Lineage (NCBI taxonomy): Eukaryota > Metazoa > Chordata > Amphibia > Caudata > Salamandridae > Pleurodeles > Pleurodeles waltl. The sequence continues at coordinate 1,011,308,926 of NC_090439.1, read as the reverse complement.
AGCCCAACTGTCAGTCTGACCCAGACGTGGAATACACAAGCAGACAGAGGCACAGAATTGTTTAAGCAAGAAAATGTCCACTTTCTAAAAGTGGCATTTTCAAACAGAAAAGTTAAAAAAACTAGTTTACAAAAAGAGGTGATTTTAAATTGTGAGTTCAGAGACCCCAAACTCCATATTTCTAACTGCTCCCAAAGGGAAACTCCACTTAAATGTTATTTAAAGGCAGCTCCCATGTTGACCTATGAGAGAGTTAGGCCTTGCAACAGTGAAAACCGAATTTGGCAGTATTTCACTGTTAGGACATGTAAAACACAACAGAACATGTCCTACCTTCTTAATACACTGCACCCTGCCCATGGGGCTACCTAGGGCCTACCTTAGGGGTGTCTTACATGTAGTAAAAGGGAAGGTTTGGGCCTGGCAAATGGGCATACATGCCAGGTTGAATTGGCAGTTTAAAACTTTACAAATACAGACACTGCAGTGGCAAGTCTGAGACAGGTTCACAGGGCTACTCATGTGGGTGGCACAACCAGTGCTGCAGGGCCACTAGTAGCATTTGATTTACAGGCCCTGGGCACCTCACCTCTGGTGCACTTTACTAGGGACTTAGCAGTAAATCAAATATGCCAATCATGGATAAACCAATCACCAATACAATGTACATAGGGAGCACTTGAACTTCAGCACTGATCAGCAGTGGTAAAGTTAGCAGAGACAATAAACCAGCAAAAACAGAGCCAAGCATACCGTAAAAACAGGAGGTCAGAAGGTAAAAAGACAGGGGAAACACACCAAAAGATGCCAGGTATAACACACAAAAACCTAGATTATTGGTAACTGACATGACTAGACATTCTTTTATTAAACCATTTGTTAATTATACTCTTTAAAGACAACAGCACTTATGGGTACCTCTGTGTGGTATAATATTAAGAAAACATTGGTGATAAAGAGACTTACTGGTAGAGAAATTGACATCTAAGTGTTTTTCTTGTGTTTCTCAATTGTATAACATTAAGCAATTAGATCCATATCAAGATTAAAACAAAACTGTGATTCTAGAGATCAATAGATTATACTTGTGGCTCCTACTCAATATTTTTTATGTACTGGTTCTGCTCTGGATACTAACAGGGATATGGTCTCTAGTGTGATTAGAAGACAGTGTTAGGGAGGAAGAGCGCCCTTCATTTATAAATTACTTAAGATTTCCAGAAATAACAGAGCTCAATTGAAAGTTAACCTTTAATTGGAGGTGAACTAAACTATGTTTGGCCAAGAATATGTGGGCTAAGATTACTTCCACTTCCTGTTCGGCTTGTACTACTATTTTTTCTTTTACAACACACTATTATGTACCCAAGCTGTTTAATGTAAAATGACAATTTTAAATAATGAAGGTCGCTGCTAGTCATTTGGCTTCCATTTAGGTGATATGGATATGTTTTCCATTATCTTAAGTTTACAATCTTTTGAGTACATTAATGGAGCAAAACTAATGAATAATGACATGTTAGACTTCTATACCATGTTTTGTAATATGCATTTCTAGATGGTGCATTAGAGGTATGGCCAGATTCCTATGGGAAGGAAAAATTGGTTGATTTATTATTGCTCATTGCGCTGGAGGTGATCATCTCTTATCTGAAAAACTGCACAGAGTAAATCTGCCTGTTTAAAGAACATTTTCTCATGCCACTCATATGTATAGCATTGTAGTTTTTGTAATTAAACAGCCTAGTGATGGTTGGCATGATCCTGTCTCCAGGGACCAGTTTTGGGCAAAGGAGAAATATGCATAATCCTCCACAAACAACACAGAACGTGTCTCTGCCAAGCAGATTTACAAGCAGGGACTCTACAAACTTTTCTCTGTTTCTTGTATTTGAAGAATTGGGTATCCCCACAATCCTGATGATGTTATGCTGTGATCTGACCTAAAGATCATTATTCTTGAAGCCTATCATCCCTAGTTCCTTTTCACTTTTGGTTTGAATATCTTTAACGTTTAACTGTTTTGCCGTTGATCTCCAAAACACACTTTTCAACCATAAGAAGATAATGAAGGACACAGCTGGGTGACTGAATTGTATTTTCATATTGTTGTTCCAAAATGGAAGAGCAAATCCCAAGTGAATGGATAGGATAATTATTATTGTAATATTCCAGTTTGACTCCCAAAAGGAAAAAACAATATCCAGAAAACAGCTAACACATGTTTCGCCCCCTCCCAGTGCGCAGACCTGAGGCTTTTTCAAGGCTGACAATATACAATTCCTGTGAAGGAAATGGATGCAATATGGACCCACATTTGAACCATGTCAAGTTTGGAGGTGTGCTTGTCCAGCCAGTCTGCCATACGGTCCATATGTTGGAACAAATGGTCCATTTTGTCATCAATGGTTTGCTGACTACATCACATATGATGTACAGAGATTGTCAGCATCTGCTTCCCCCGGCTGAGCAGGTGTCAGGACCTGAGTCCAGTCCACCAACAACTTGCATTTTGGCTTCTCACTTGCCTTCTGGAGTCAAAGATAAATTTAGGTTGTGATTTATCTGTTTTACCCATGCTCATGTTAATGAGGGCAGCTGAGGGGCCCGCAGATGTTCTAATTACATGGTGCAATTTAGTGGTGCAGTGAAATCCTGCAAGAAGGCTGAGGTGGTCATTACGAACATGGCGGTAAACACTGCCCTGCCGGCGGTGCCAGTAACTACAGCCAACAGGCTGGCGGTCCGGACCGCCAAATAATGAAGCATATGAAATACAAGTAGCGGTCCATCCACACACCACCATCTTTGTAGTTCCGATGAGGACGATGGAGGCTGCCCACAGGCCGGAGGAAAGGTCCTACCCGCCCACCAAATAATGAAACACCAGACCACCATCAGTTCTGGGGGCGGGAACAACCGCCAGGCAAAGTGTGGCGGAAACTAACAATATAAAAGGAAACACTAACCGGAGGTACACAGAACATGCCGACGCAGACATGGAGCGAGAGTTGGAAATAATTCTACTGCTGCTCCTTGCCATATTCCTCCAGGACCATGACTGACGACTAAGACGACTATGGTAAGTACGACAGCCTATTACACATGGGAAGAAAGGGCAGTTAAACACCAACCCCACCCACCCCACAACACACTCCCAACCCCTCCCACATCCCAAGCCATACATACCATAACAAAATGTACTTACCAGACACAAGCCAACAAAGACCTACACCAAAGTACACAAATCTGCACACCACACTCCCACAGTGAAATGCAGAACAACGTCACTATATTGTGCCAACAGCACTACTGGGCACTGAAATGTATTTAAATGGAAAAAAGTAATGCCCAAATAAGGCCATTGGCCAGTCCATCAGAAAATCCCAGAAGTGCCAATATAGGCCAAACTTGGCTCCCACGTGTGCAAAGGGTACTCCACATGAAAGGGGCATCACTGGGGCAGCCAGGCACCTCATGGAACAGGGGCAGGAGGTGGCGGGGTGGGGACTTACGCCTGGAAGGGGGGGGCTAGGGCTTAAGTTTGGGAGGTGGGGGCGTTTGGGCTTGCCCTTGAAAGGAGGGGGAGTGGGCTTGAAAAGGGGGGGCAGAGGGGCCTGGGGATACACGGGGCCTCTTCCTCCATGGGGAAGGGGCTCAGGAATGGGAAGGGCAGACTGGAGTGGATTTGGGCGAGGAAGGAGTGGACTGGGCAAGGACATGGGCACATTTAGGGACAAGACGGGGTGGGCCAGTGGGTTCAAACAGGTCAACACAGGATAGGAAAAACTTCTTAGGTGCAGCTGGAGGGGATTTGTAGGCAGGTCTGGAAGTGGAGGTTGAGGGAGTGCTCGTATCAGGTGTAGGTGTGCCATACATGGATGCAGGTGCCTGTAAAGTATGCTTATGTGTGGTGGATGTGTGTGGTGTGAATGTGTGTGAATGTTTGAGTGTTTTGGGAGGAGGAGGGGTGGACACAGTGGGACAAGACAGGCTGCCAGTGTACATGGATGTTGTCTGTGTGTCTGCAGGTCTGGTGAGTGTGTTGCACGTGTCTGTCAATGTAGCCGTGGTGAGTGCAGTTGTGGTGCCTGAGTGCATGTCTGGATGTCGGATGTTGTGGTCACTGCATGAATGGGGGCAGCAGCTGTGACTGAGGGTGCAGTGCGTGTGGGTGTGCATGGTGTGCTGACAGACCGGGTGGCGGGGTGGTCGACACACTGGGGAAAGTGGATGTTGTTGTGTGTGCTTTTGTGTATTGGGTGTGTGCATGCCTGTGGTGGGAAGTGTGGTGCTTGTGTTTTTTAGCATGCTTCTTGTGTTTTGATATGTGTGCATGGCTGTCTGTATGTGTGCTTCGGATGGGTGAAGGGAGTGGGGTGCTGGAAGGGGTAGAAGTGGTGTGAGGGGGGTCGGAAAGACCAGGGACACCGGCTGCTGTCAAAGAGGAGGCCAGACATGGCACGCGAATGCCTTCCAGGTATGCATTGCATTGCTGCATCTGGGATGCTAGCCCCTGGATGGCATTCACAATGGTTGTCTTCCCTACAGAGACGGTCCTCAGGAGGTCAATAGCCTCCTCTGTGAGGGCAGCAGGGCTAACTGGGACATGGGGATGAGGTGCCTGGGTTGAAGGAGACGCCCACCCTCCTGGGTGAGCGGGCACGGGCAACTGGGTGGGGAGCAACTGGGAGAGCGATGATGGAATTGGGGTGGTGGAAGATAGTGAAGAATGGGTGGGCCCAGTAGGGTCCTCCACCACCAGGGAGCTCCCATCGGAGGAGGTATCAGAGTCACTTCCTCCAGTGGTAGTTGCCTCCCCCGTGGTACTCCCCTTGCCCTCCAACCCAGCTTGACTCTGCCTCCTTGGAAGCATGGGCTGCTGCATCCCCACTCGCCGGTGCCTCAGCTCTCTCGCCAGATGATGCTAATGTACACAAAGGACACAAGAGCACAGGGGTGGGAAACAAAACAAGGGAAAACTATTTCAAATCTTGAATATATGTACATTTTGGCTCTCACACACTCCCATCCAGGTCACGCACGTACCCTCAGCACAGACAACATACGTAATGAATGTGCCCCTGACTAGTGGACATGACCCCAGAATATACCACACAACCTTGATGAAACATGAACCTGATACACTGTGTGGAGTACACCCATGAGAGACCATGCCCAGCCATTGCACTTACAAGTCCATAAGGACACAATGAATACCAGATGACAGAAAAGGGAACCCTCATAGGCTTATAGAGCCTGCCAAAACTACCCCTTACACCATCCCAAGGACTTGGAGTGAGCAGGACTGCAGGGACACATCTGTCTAAGTGCCTGGCACAACAATGCATACGTCCCACAGCTCACAAAATACATCCATAAAATGCCATGTCGTTCCATATGGAACGGCCATTGTTGACAGGCATGTTTTCAACTCACAGGCAGAATGTGCCAGACAATCTGGGCAGTCACACATCGAACCCACATGCATACAGGCATCCGCCACAATCACACACTGTAGTGTGGTTAGTTTTACGTATTCATTGCGCTTTAGCTTTAGGCTTTAGGCCTTTGTGCACTTTGCCCTGATTATATTTTATTCATTTGCTGACAGCTTAGAGCCTCTGTGCACTTTGCTCTACATGCTTTTTATTAGGCTTCGTACTGTTATTTTTCAAATAGCCAGTTCTACGGTGTTGTTTTTTTATTCATATCACACTGTTTTGCCTACTTCAGCACTGGTTCTCCATAACATATTTACTCTGTGCTTCAGTCAAGGATACAGTCTGGTACATTGCCGATAGACGTGGTAGGAGTTTAGACTTGGCATTCCTGCGTAGGGACATTTTGTGATCACGATGACATGTTAGTTATAAAATCACTTCCTTGTCCCAATACACGCAAGAGGGAGATTCCGACCAGGGAACCACAACTAGACACTGACTGCCTCGTTGCAGATGCTGAACCAAGATCACAGGTCTTTGCTCAGGTATGAGGGCTGATGTCTCCACAGTGATTCTAATAGGCAAGCTAGAAGCTTAACATGCTGTGCTCTAAATAGAACAAGCAGAGGGAGAGTAGAAACTGTTAGACAATATGATAGCTTTGTTCTTATGTTTTACTCTCCTGGTGACTATTTCAATCCTACTGTGTTGTATCGTTCTGGTTATTGCGGCTCACGCCTTAATATCTAAAATACAATTGTTTTATTAAAACATTATATAAAACTTATACTGTCTTTGTCATTTGTATATGAGATCATATTGGAAATAAGAGAGTTGGTTTGGATCTGAGTAACCACGACTTCCCTGAGAAGTTCCAAAGATGTCATGCGCTCGGCTGCCTAATCATTCCTTCTACATGGGAGAAATGAGGCACTGCTAGTTAGCCGGAGCAAAAACCAGATTTAGGGTGACAGAGTTCTTTACACGTGGGTCAGACTCAGTCCCCCACACCGTTATCGATCCTGCTGCCTAGAAATCCAGTAGTCTCATTTAGAATAATGAGAGCCCACGCGACATGGTGCCGCCAACGTTTGGTCTGGCTCTAATGATTAGGTCCGACTGACTCTCTTGGTCTCATATATATTTTGACTCCTCGGTTCCGTTTACGGAGACGTCCGTGGGGCTGAGGGTTTCCGCCGCCACGGCATAGGTGCTTCCTATTGCTTAGTGGTTGGTTGTTCAAGCTTGAACTTTGAAAGGAAAACCCCGATATTGGTGTGCCTTCTCTGACCTGGAGCTATTTTTTATAAAATGGCGAATCCTAATGTAGTGAATATAGCAATTAATATGCGTCACCCGCTCACGGGACATCTGTTGACACATGGACTGACAGTCCAGGGGGGTCCAGTCACTTTTGTGGTGGACGCCCATGCAGCCTATAGAACAGAACTTTTTTATTCTTGGGTCGGATTTCCAGCAGTGGATGGGGGAACAAATACTTTTCACGAATACACTGTTGCGAATGTCCCTGGACAATACAGGGCTTACGCTTATTTAGAAATACCTCTATCTTATCAAGAACACCATAATTGGCTTGATGGCGCCCTCCCACACACAGTAGCACAAGTTAGGTTAGGTCCGCTGAGTAATGATGGTCCTACCTGGCCTTTATTGGCTACATATACACCTCATCCTGCGGTTGCTCAATTGGCAGTGGTTGAAGTTCGTAGTTTATATACAGAATTAACGGCTACATATAGACGATTAGTTCAGTTTGTAATGCAGACACTAAATACGAATGCAGCGCGTGCTGCTCCAGCGCACCCACAGGCAGTGGTTCCGGGTATTAATCCGGCCACTGTACATTCAGTTATGGGTAAAGTACAGGCTAAACGAGAGGAGACTCCATTTTGGCTGGCGCAAAAAATTAACACGCTGGAAGCAGTATTTCCCCATACGGGACCTCAGGATAAACATAGAATTTTGACGATGTGTTTGCCGTATGGGATGGTTCCTCCGGTGGACCTTTGTAATACCTGGGGCACGGTGTTTGCCGCGCTCTACACTACGGCACACGGTACACCGACATTAGCTAATTTACCGGACGTGCTTAAACAGATTCAAGATGAATATGGGGCTGCCCCTGCCTTAGATTTGGGCATGCAGTTGCTGGGCAATTTTTGCCACAGTTTCTTCTATTATTTTGAGTAATCTCAAAGGGGAGGCAGTAGCACTAGCAGTGCGTATGCGTCTTCGGGATGTTCCGCTGCTTAATCAGGAGCGGGAGCTTCCGAGAATAATAGCGGAAACATATTCTAGTATTGGTCGTGATAGCCTAGGGGCTAGACCACAAAAACCCCAGTTACAGGGTAAAAATAATAAAGAGAATGCTAAACAGCAACAACCTGAGGGTTCGAAAAAGCGCTGGGAAAAGAAACAGCAAACACCTAAGAAAGATGGTGGGCAGTCTCCGCAACCGGAGACCCCACAGAATAAGTATAATCTCAGGAATAGGGATACTTTGAAGACGCCTGATAGATATCAATATACTGATACACGCCAATCTCGTTCCTTTCAGGACTCCTCAGAAAAGAGAAGTGAGAGAGGTGGGCGGTCAGAGCGGAGGACGGAGTACGTGAAACCAGGACATGATTCCCAACGCTCAGCGGAGGTTTCTATTAAACAAGAAGAGAAACCGCTGCAACAAAAACAGCAATTTAAAAAGAAGAAAGTGGCAGCAGTCTCAGTTAGACATGCCGCTCAAGAAGAGAGTTCTCTTGACGAACAAGACATGGGCGTTAGCACTGTTAGACAGCGCGGCAGAGGTCACAATAGTTCGCCGGAGACTTCTAGAGCATCTGGAGGTGAAAGCAACTGATGACTTCATACAAGTCGAGACGGCGGATATGCGAGTCTCTGATCCTGATAGAGTATATAAAGTGACTCTGCGATTGGAAGGGGACATTGACCGTATTATAAACGCCATTTTTTGGGACCATGTGGTAAAATCATATGATGTTCTGTTGGCCGAACAGGATTGGCCACCTGACTTTGTTCGCGACTGTCCAGTTGGGGATGAGGTTATTACACCTTCCTTCTCACCACTTGTTCCGAGAGAACTAGCGGAGTCCTATAGTAAATCATGGGCTCTAGCACAGGCTCCCGCCTTGTAGAGAAATAACGTGGGGTGGGACAAACAATCACCTTATCATGTAATTCCGATAAAGGGCGAACCTCAGCCACAACCGCAGTATCCTATCAAATTTGAAGCAAGGGCATCGGTTAGGAAAATTCTTACACAATAGGAGTATCAGGGTGTAATTGAGCCCTGTGTCTCGCCGATGAATAATCCCTTGTTTCCGGTTGCTAAACCGGACCATTCATATAGGATAGTGGTGGATTACCGACATTTGAATAGTCATACACGCACATATGCAATACAGAATTCACACAGCGCAGCGCTTATGAATAATATAGTGCGTAAAAAATACAAGACAACATTAGATATCTCGAATGGATTTTTCTGCCAGAATATAGCGCCCGAGAGTCGGGACTATACCTGTTTCAGTGCGTTTGGCTCAGAAATTTTTTGTCGTTTGCCTCAGGGGTATAAGAATAGCCCAGGACTGTTTTCGGCTCGTGTAACTGAAATGCTGCATGAGTTCGACCCTGAAGCGTTATCATATGTTGATGACATATATCTGACAGATGATGAGATTCTGCAACATCTAAGGCGTGTATCGCGCATTGTTGTGGGGTTTGCTGATATTGGCTATAAGTTTAATTTGAAGAAATCAAAGATTGCCTTCCTCAGCATCATTTTCCTGGGATATGAGTTGTCGAGTGAGGGCAAGAGCCTAGCGCCACATTTTTTGGAGAAATGTGCTTTATTGCAGCCTCCTAATACGGTTCGGAAGCTCCAGTCATTGTTGGGGTTTCTGAATTTTGGCAGAACTTACATTCCTGATTATGCGACGCGTATAAAACCCTTATACGAGTTGATTCGCCCGAATTTTTCGAGTAGATTTTGGACGATTGAACATACACACATACTACGAGAGTTACAGAGTGATCTCTTAGCGGTTAAACACTTACACACACGGGACAATAAGACACATTTAGTCATCAGGGTGATACCTGGGGCTGTTGGGTTTACTTATGTCACCTTTAATGAAGGGGAGACAGTCCCGATTGCATACAAGTCTCACTTGTATTCTGCTGCAGAACAACGTTTTGCACAGACTGAGAAAATTCTCACTGCAGTACAGATGGCTGTTATTAAAGAAAGACCGCTGGCCCAGGGTCAACGCATCATTGTCGTTTCCCCGATTCCGGCTTTAGAGGCAGTTACAAAAGCAAGTGTTCCAAATTCGAAAGCTTTGCACCCGCGATGGATACAATGGGCTACGTCTTTGACAGCCACTGATGTAGATTACGTATTTGACCCTAAACTGCAGACTCAAGAATTTCTTCAATATGAAATGGAATACCCTGTTCCTGCTGGTACGTTGCCTATTGACCAATATCAAGTGGTCATGTATACCGATGGCTCTGCGCAACCAGCGGTTGGGACTAAACAACAGTATTCTGCTGCATGTGCGGTGGTGAGCGGCACTATGGAGGGGGAAGTGTTCTGCCCCCGACATACTTATACTAAAACCTTGGGAGATTGCACGGCACAGCTGGCTGAGCTCAAAGCTCTATTGTTAGCATTGGAGCATGCGGATCCGGCGACTTTAACCTTGCTGGTCTGTGACTCCTACGACTGTGTACAGTCTTTCAACGAATATCTACACTATTGGAAGATGAATGGGTTCAGAGATTCTAAAGGTAACACCATTAAACATAAAATGTTGTGGGGTAAGGTTGCGAATATGAAGGAAACGCTTCCTAAAGTCCATGTTGTGCATACACTTGGACACCAGCGCATTGGAATACACGTTGCTGGGAATACTTTGGCTGATGAAGCCGCGAAATCGGCAGTGGCTGTCGCCACTGTGGCCGCAGTGACTCGTTCGAGTTCCAAACCAGACACAGAAATTTCGGCTGCCATAAAGGCTACAGTTGATGGCACGCCCTTTCCTAAAGGATTTCCTTCAAAATATAGTTACTGCTTGAATGGTGCGCTGAATGCTACTGTTACAATTCCAGGCATTGGTGTACGTGAAATTCCCAATAAAATTGAGAGACCTCGATTAATTTCTGCAGCACATGAGGGGGTGGCTTCTGCACATGCTGGTGTGGCTGCCACGATTTCACTTTTACAGGCTCGTTACTGGTGGCCTGGTCTCTATAAAGAGACGAAGCAATATGTCCTTTGTTGTGATGTTTGTCAACAAATTAAAGCGTCGTCGGCTAGACGCCCGCAGCAGACGCACCTTCTGATTTCAAATAAACCATTACAATGTGTGTACTTGGATCATTGTGGTCCGCTGACACCAGATAGTGCATACAAATATATATTGGTTGCTGTAGATTCGTGCTCCAGATTTGTGGGTATGGCCACAACGCTCGGCTGACGCTCAAACTGTTATTAAAGATTTGCGCATCTTTGTCGATACATTTGCAGTTGCGGCTTTTCATTTGGACCAGGGCCCTGCTTTTGCCTCTAAGGCATTCAGGGACACCATGGCTTCGTTGGGGGTCCAACTCCAATTCTCGTCTCCATTTCATCCCGAGGGAAATTCTGTTGTGGAGCGTTTAAATTGTGATTTAAAGCAGTCCTTAACGGCCAGAGTTATAGGTACAGGTCGTGGTTGGCTAGCCCACCTATATGGAGTACAGAGAGCACTTAATAACCTGCCTAGAAGGTCACTGGGGGGTCGTACTTCATATGAGTGCCTGTTTGGAACACGAATGTATGTTCCTGATCTAGATGGTCCTGGCGTGGAGGCGGCAGATACGCCCTTTGACATAAATGATCGTGTCACTGTTTTGCAGGATTTACAACAATTCCGTGAAGACAACTCTTCTGCCAGTGCTGCCTCTTCAGGAATTAAGGATGAGCCAGTAACACCTACTGGTTGGATACCCAGGATTGGGGATCTAGTGCGTGAAAAGGTCGCAGTTAAAAAATAATTTGGTCCTTCTTATCGAGAACCTGTCCCTGTGTTGGGGGTGAGCGGCACGAGAACTGTGATTTTACCGCCGCTGCGAGGGGCCAAAGGAAATCGCTTTGTTTCCATTGATAATGTCAAGTTACAACATGTGGCCGATTCTGCACAGCAGACCAAGAGGGACACCCAGTAGTTCCGGAATCCCTCTCACTACTGGGGAAGAAGTCCCGCTGCAGGTGATTTACACCGACACTGTTTCCTCTCCGAGCTTGGGGAGGGTGGATGATGATCTTGCGATTGTTCCACCGACGGCGATTAATATGGAATCTTTTGATCAACTTGCTGTACGTTCTACTGATGTTTCTGAACATGTGGTTTATAGCGTGCCACGGCGAGAGCCTCCATCTGCTTCTTTGTTCACGGTTGCACCTTTTGCTAGAACTGCTTCTGGCTGCTTCCACAACGCTGATAATGATGTGTCCGGCTCCTCGTCCTCGATGTCTTCTGTCCGAGGTCCACGTAAGCTGCTGAGTTGGCTTAAACGCACATATTTTGTTTTTCCTTGGAACTATTTTTGGCTGTTTTTGGCCGTGATGACTCTTTTATTATGGTTGGGATTTGTGGTTACTTTTTTTCTGATAATACATGGTAATTTTCTTCCTGATCGATCTGACATTGAGCACGTGGAGACTGTGTTGAAACCGCATTTTTCGTCGCATATGGTTCGAAGAGACTTGTCCACTGTAAACATTTCTGCAATACCAATTCCGGATGGGATTGTGTGGGATAAAGTAATGTTTGATATATATGGTCCCACTGAATTGATTCAAATACCGTATGTCCTCAAATTATCAATGAATGATATTGTTATACCTGGCATTGTTTCTGATGATTGGGATGTGAAGACAGTAGATTCTATGCTAACAGATTTGCAATATTATACTGTCTATGACGATGAAGATGCTTACCAGTTTAGAGATAATCATGGTGACATGTTTTGCTACAACTATTATGGACACCACTTTATTCATAAAGCAAGTAGCCCTAAGTCTATGTTTAATTATGTGCAATGGGAACATTGCTGGACTCCTCCACAAGGGAGTTCGAAAACGTATTATGATAAATTTGCATATTTTTCTGGGCATGATCAACGAAATGCTAAGTCTTACTATTTTAAAGTTGCCCCGTATTCTAACAAGCAAATGTTGTTGACCGATACTAAATTACTGTAAACTTTCGGTCGAGGGGTATGAATACTGGTTTAAAACTGTTGACTTGAAAAGTGTTTGGGGTTCGAAAAATTGGCAAATGCAAGGCAGGAACACGTTATTTAGAGCATGTATTATCCCTGTGCAGATGACTTTCCTCAATGACACAGTACAACAGACTAGCTGTTTGGGCTTAGCGACAATTAGGGAGTTGACTCTGCCTAGTATACCTGTCCCTTCTAAATTACAAAATTGGCAGCACTATGTGAATGCTACTTTTAGTGATTTTACACATTGGGTCCAGAATGGTACGCTTAACACTTCATCGTTAAATCCAGGCGGGTGGTTATTATGGCCTGTAGACACTAATGTGTGTCATCAACGTTTTGTCACCTCTTCAGGGGGGTTCAGGACTAGTAGGGCAGACCCTCGTTACGTTTCACCAGAACATGCTGATATTATAACTACATACAGTGTGGGGAAGCTTTGTCAGCAATGGTTGAAGTCATCCACGCTGGATGCAGTTAAGTCACATCTCACGTTACTGTCTAATGATACTGATTTACAAGATTTTTTGTCAGGTCCCAAAGTACCACGGAAGAAAAGGTTCTTATACGAAGTTTATAATGAGATTTGGAAGCTTTCCCAACAAGAGGCTGCAGCCCGGTTGAGGCAGATTGATCAAGAAAATCTGATGCAGACTTTGTCTGTTGTTGATAATGGCATGCATACCCTTTCAGACCGTGTTTACACGATTGACAGCATTGTTTCCTCTGCCATTGACATTATTAAATCGGACATGTCTTCTTTATATCATGGGCAGAGTCAGACGCGGTCCATCATGCAGCTGGGTTGGACTCTTCAGACCTTGAAGGCGGGTCGCGTTCCATGGCAGCACGTTCGTGCCAGAGAGATCTTTATCTCTTTTAATTTGACTCGTCAACAACAACTGATGGCAAAAAAGGAACAACATATGTTATGTTAAATATTGAGAAATTAGAGAAACTGCCTTTCTCTGTAGCTGAGATTCCGTCAGCTGAATGGTTGATTCATGGGGTTATTAATTTGCCTATCTCCACTTTGCAATTTACTTCTTGTTTGAAGCACATTCCGGTGGGTAGATATGAACTATTGGGAGACAGTTACATTCACGAGGTGTGGGAGCTTCCCTTTCAGTACAGATGTGTTAATGGTTTGAAGGAGGTTTTTCTTAGCGGCAGCGAATGCGAAGCTTCTGTCAGCCATTCAATGGTTTGTAAACAGCTCTCCTTGCACGGGGCGTGTAACGCTTCGATTGCTAACTTAGCTTGTTATCTGAAGGGAGTTCCAGTCCCAGTTATTAAGAACACTTTCCAGGTGCTTTCTAACGGCAGTTACATTGTTCTTAACAGCGAACGCTGCTGTGGCATGCGTGCCGGAATAGTTTACATCGTCGTTGTCAACAAGGCCGTTACGTGCTGCGGGATTGTGTTGTTTCCCCCCACTCAATTTAGGGAGGTAGCAGACATCTGGCCTCATATTGCTACTTCCAAGGTTGATTTCGACAAGTTGAGTCGGCTAAAAGCTTTATTGTTTCAAAAGCATGTGGCCCTCACATCTGCTAGCGAGACCTACGCACTTCAGGTGGCAAGGTCGTCGGCGGAGATACAGTCCCTTTTGAATACTAACTTTCCAAATCACTTCGGTGAACTTGTGGGACGTATATTTAATGCATCCAGCACTGCTGGAATTGCAAATTTTTTCAAAGCCGTTGGTGTTGGTTTTGCTCATACCTTCTCTTCCATATTCGGTTTGATACCTTCGGCTATACATTCTATTTTCAGAAGCATTTTTGGGGGTTTCCCGATTACTTTGGCTTTATTGGCTGGAGTCTTGCTGTCGTTGCTGTTTTTTCGCAATGGCTGTCCCGCCACAACGAGATCCTGTATTGCTGCTCCCGTCAGCGCAGCTGTGTGGTGAACGCATGATGCCGCGTTTTGGAGCAACACTCCTGGGACATTTGGAGTGTGACTGGTCTCTGTCATTCAGACCGGTTTTGGATTGTGTGCAACCCGTGTTTCGATGCCTTTGGTGCTCGTTTGAACATGCACTGGCTCTCTGTCTCTCACTGCAGCGCCCTCCAATGGTCGATACTGAACTGTTGATGTTCCCGATTAGGGCTCATTCCCAGACTTGTGCACTACGGATACGCTTGCTTCGTGAGCCAGTTTATGAGATTCCCTTCCTGGAGGAAGATGGTATTGTCTCTTTCATAGGCCCTGCACGGGGTGCCGCCCTGAATGGTTTTGGGGCTTTGGATCACATCTGCTCCATGGTACTTTGTGGCGTGGATCTTCCGATATTGACATATATCGAAGTGGAGGAACTCCTACGTTCTATTGCTTCTGTCTGACGACTGGATTTTTTACGAAATAGACACTATATTGAATTTGGCTTTATGGTCACATGTTACCTAAATTTATGACTTTGTTGTCTTCTCACCTTGTCAAAATAATTGTTTTAGATCAGTGGTTCCCAACCTTTTGATTCCTGTGGACCCCCACTTTAACATTAATGAAACCCAGGGACCCCCACTGAATCATCATTGGAATCCGGGGACCCCCGCCTCAGTTATTATTGGAAGCTGGGGACCTAATTTCTTAATATTTGTTAATATTTTTTAATTTTCCTAGTAGTCGCGGACCCCCTGAGAAGGTTTCGTGGACCCCCAGGGGTCCCCGGACCACAGGTTGGGAACCACTGTTTTAGATTGTTTATATTTGGGGCATCCTTTTATATTATTGGAACCACTTGCTACCGACAAGGGGAGGGTGTAGTGTGGTTATTTTTACGTATTCATTGCGCTTTAGCTTTAGGCTTTAGGCCTTTGTGCAGAGTCACTTCCTCCAGTGGTAGTTGCCTCCCCCGTGGTACTCCCCTTGCCCTCCAACCCAGCTTGACTCTGCCTCCTTGGAAGCATGGGCTGCTGCATCCCCACTCGCCGGTGCCTCAGCTCTCTCGCCAGATGATGCTAATGTACACAAAGGACACAAGAGCACAGGGGTGGGAAACAAAACAAGGGAAAACTATTTCAAATCTTGAATAGATGTACATTTTGGCTCTCACACACTCCCATCCAGGTCACGCACGTACCCTCAGCACAGACAACATACGTAATGAATGTGCCCCTGACTAGTGGACATGACCCCAGAATATACCACACAACCTTGATGAAACATGAACCTGATACACTGTGTGGAGTACACCCATGAGAGACCATGCCCAGCCATTGCACTTACAAGTCCATAAGGACACAATGAATACCAGATGACAGAAAAGGGAACCCTCATAGGCTTATAGAGCCTGCCAAAACTACCCCTTACACCATCCCAAGGACTTGGAGTGAGCAGGACTGCAGGGACACATCTGTCTAAGTGCCTGGCACAACAATGCATACGTCCCACAGCTCACAAAATACATCCATAAAATGCCATGTCGTTCCATATGGAACGGCCATTGTTGACAGGCATGTTTTCAACTCACAGGCAGAATGTGCCAGACAATCTGGGCAGTCACACATCGAACCCACATGCATACAGGCATCCGCCACAATCATACACTGTAGTGTGGTTAGTTTTACGTATTCATTGCGCTTTAGCTTTAGGCTTTAGGCCTTTGTGCACTTTGCCCTGATTATATTTTATTCATTTGCTGACAGCTTAGAGCCTCTGTGCACTTTGCTCTACATGCTTTTTATTAGGCTTCGTACTGTTATTTTTCAAATAGCCAGTTCTACGGTGTTGTTTTTTTATTCATATCACACTGTTTTGCCTACTTCAGCACTGGAGTTCTCCATAACATATTTACTCTGTGCTTCAGTCAAGGATACAGTCTGGTACATTGCCGATAGACGTGGTAGGAGTTTAGACTTGGCATTCCTGCGTAGGGACATTTTGTGATCACGATGACATGTTAGTTATAAAATCACTTCCTTGTCCCAATACACGCAAGAGGGAGATTCCGACCAGGGAACCACAACTAGACGCTGACTGCCTCGTTGCAGATGCTGAACCAAGATCACAGGTCTTTGCTCAGGTATGAGGGCTGATGTCTCCACAGTGATTCTAATAGGCAAGCTAGAAGCTTAGCATGCTGTGCTCTAAATAGAACAAGCAGAGGGAGAGTAGAAACTGTTAGACAATATGATAGCTTTGTTCTTATGTTTTACTCTCCTGGTGACTATTTTAATCCTACTGTGTTGTATCGTTCTGGTTATTGCGGCTCACGCCTTAATATCTAAAATACAGTCGTTTTATTAAAACATTATATGAAACTTATACTGTCTTTGTCATTTGTATATGAGATCATATTGGAAATAAGAGAGTTGGTTTGGATCTGAGTAAGCACGACTTCCCTGAGAAGTTCCAAAGATGTCATGCGCTCGGCTGCCTAATCATTCCTTCTACATGGGAGAAATGAGGCACTGCTAGTTAGCCGGAGCAAAAACCGGATTTAGGGTGACAGAGTTCTTTACACGTGGGTCAGACTCAGTCCCCCACACCGTTATCGATCCTGCTGCCTAGAAATCCAGTAGTCTCATTTAGAATAATGAGAGCCCACGCGACACACAGCTAAGGCTTACAGATGCCAACACACCTGCTCCTCTGGTCGCCCATACAACTTCGCATACAGGGGTAGGACCCCGTCCACCAGCTTCTCCAGCTCCTCAGGGTGAAGGTCGGGCCCGTTCCCCTGTAACCTGTGCCATCTCAGGGACCCGAGTTAGGACACAGCAGCACATGCAGTGGAGTACTACCCTGCACGGGAATCAGGAGTCAAGTGTTTGACAAAATGGCACACTTACTGCGGCGGTGTGCTCCGTCACTGCTGGCCGCGATCATGATTGGCCCAGCTTCCCCATTGACAACCATGTAATCCAATGATCAGGTGCACGGCAGTGAACACCGCCTTCCGCCATGACGACTAACGCCAATGGAATGAAGTCACTTCCACTCTATCATACCTGGATGGCAGGAGGCTGCCATTTTGCTACCACCACGTCTCCATAGCCTGGCCAGGGGCCTCATCCAGGGTTACAATCTTTCTCCCCTTCGTCGCTTGCTGACATGATTCTATAATCCTCACATGTACCCATCTTTGGAAGTGTGTCCACACTGTGATGCCATTATGACAGAGTTAACTCAGCACACATTTGCCTGACGGTGTTCCTCATACTTCCGTTTGTGTTCGTGACCTACGTGTCACATTTTGAAAAATACAGTGACATCATTTGATGCAAGTGTAAGTTGACACTCAGAATGTGTTCTTTCCTCCCCCATAGGTACAGACCCATTTGGCGAGGGAGGGCCCCATCTGTAAACAGACCCCTGGTAGATCTGGAAACTATGGAGGAACATCACATCATTATCGCCTACAGACTCAATAGAGTTACAATCCATGAGCTCTGTGCATAAATGGATCCTATTCTGAAACCGGAAAATCGAAATCAGCATGCCATCCCTACAACTGTGCAAGTGCTATCTGTGCTCCATTTTTTGGCTACGGGCTAATTTCAGGTGACAGTGGGCATCGGTGCAGAGGTCTCACAGCCAATGTTGCGCCAAATCCTTTCCAAATTCCTGGATGCCTACCTTCAACACTTACAAACATATGTCCAGTTTCCCCAAAGGGCTGAACTTCCTGCCATCAAATCTGGATTTTATGCCTTCGATAATATCCCCCATGTGATAGGTGCCATTGATGGAACCCCCATAGCTCTCATACCCCCAAGAGTGAATGAACAGGTGTATAGGAATCATAAGAACTATCACTCCATGAATGTATAATTGGTGTGTACTGCTGATCAGTACATATCACATGTCAATGCTAGGTTCCCAGGATCAGTCCATGATTCATTTGTCCTGAGAAACAGCAGTGTGCCACACATGATGGAACAACTACAAGGGGGCAGAGGTTGGCTCATAGGTGAGTGTGTATGACACTGGATCAGTACAAAGCTGGCAGGCTGTATGCAAGTAAAGGCAGTTTGTTCAAGTCCTCTTTCACCCACTTTTGCAGGTGATTCTGGACACCCAACTTGCAATGGCTCCTGGCACCTGTGAGGAATCCCAGGACAGACGCTGAGAGGAATTATAGTGAGGCCCATGGACGTACTAGGAGGGTCATTGAGCGCACTATAGGTCTCCTGAAGGCTAGATTTTGTTGCCTCCATCCCTCTGGGGGATCCCTGTGCTTTGTCACTGACAAGGTGTGTAAGATAGTGGTGGCCTGCTGCATGCTGCACAACGTGGCTGTGAGGAAAGCTATCGCACTTCTGGAAGAGGAGGGTGCTATCCAACCAGCCCTTCAACCTCTGCGAGGGGATGAGAGTGATGGTGAGGAAGAAGAGGGGGAGGATCCAGGACCCAGCTTATCCGCCTATACTTCCAGTGACTCTAAGGTACTGTTCAATTATGCTGATTTATTCACTGCATAGTTTCAGTCTGAGTTATGTAATAAGTACAGTGGTGTCTATTGTCAGTGACAATGCTAAATGATGACTGAAGTGGCATGTGCCAGGAAACCCAATACTATATAGAGTATGATGTACTTCAGACACTACAGTCCGTTGGATCCCCTCCTGCAATAAAGGTGTGATTATGATAGTAACTGGCTAATGCATACACACTCACAATTGATATTTGATATTGAAGAGGGGCATACGATTTGAGTGCATAGGTATATTTATTGAATGGCAAAATATACATAAGTGTTGGAACAGTGAAAGGGAGTGGGCACATTGTGCATACACATACACAGGTACATATGCTCAGCTGTTGGTAGCTCTGGGTGTTGGTCCATGTGGCCATTGGAAGTTGGTGTGATGGCAGTGGCATGTCAACAAGGTAGCTCAGTGGCACACAAGGGAGACATTACAGGGCAGAGTCACTTTCTGGCACTGGGCTTGGTCTTGGATGGTGTTTCAGTGGCATATCTGGGTCTGAGGGCACGTTTGTGAAGGTGCAGCTGGGCTGCAGGGGCAGGGTGCTGGTTTCCTGTGTGTCCTCTGGCAGTGCCACCAGTCCAGTAGCTGCTGCAGATGTAGATGGCAAGGCAGTGTCCTGGCTAGTGGTCAGGGCTTGCAGGTAGGTGGAGGTCTCAGACTGGCTGTGGTCCCGGTGCTGCAGCACCCTTGCAATGGAGGCCATGGTGGCATTAAGCTGTTTCCATTGCTCCATGGCCTCCTGGTGGTGTGCTATCTGCAGCCTTTGATTCTGCTCCAGGGTGGCCAGGATCTGGCCCATCCTGTCCTTGGTATAGTGGTATGCTCCCAGGACCTCAGAAATCACCTCCTGGGCTGCTGCATCCATCCTTTGGCCACCCCCCTGGGCCACTGATGCCCTCCCACTGGCCATAGCCCCCTGTGCCTGTGTCCCCTGCACAGGTCTGGCAGTCCCCCTTGCAGTTGGCCCTTCTTCATCCTGCCTGTTGGTGGGTGGAGACGTTGGCCTCTGTACATGTGGGCTACCAGGCTGTGGCCGGGAGACACTGGTGTGGGGTCGTTTAGCCAGAGCTGATGATGGTGGCTGGGTGGTAGGGGTGCAAGTGGTATCCTGGGTGGGGCTGCTGGAGGGTGACAGTCCAGGACTCTGTGATGAGCCAGGGACTTCCGCTATTTCCTGACATCCCGCTGCACTCTTTGGGGCCTCTGTCTTCAGGTGGAGCGCTGGCACTCCTTGACATCTCCGTTCGGGTGGCATGGGTGATGGTGTTTGTGTGTGGGGGAATAGACAGGTGGGTGTCAGGTACTTTATCGGCAATTGCTGCACTGCTCTGCACTATTTGATAGTTATATTCCCCTGTCGTGGAATGCCAGCAACCTTTGTGTACATTTCGTTGCATTTTATGTGCGGGGTGGAGGTGCATTGGGGGTGCTGTAGTGCCACTGGGAATCCATGCAGAGGTAGGTAACTGTGCACAGGGGGCTGGATGGAGGTCTGTTTGTGGGATTGTGGGCATGCAGGGAACTTGGTTGTGGGTGTTGTGGACAGGGTAGAGGATGGGGTTCTGGTGGTAGTGAGGGGGTGGGGTGATACATGAATTATTGGTGGGGTGACTGTTAAGGTATTGTAGATGACTTACCTGAGTCAAGACTTCCACTGAGTCCGGTGAGGCCCTCCGGGTGCAGGATAGCCAGGACCTTCTCCTCCCAGTCGGTGTATTTGGGGGGAGTAGTCGGGGGACCACCACCAGTCTTCTGTACGCCGATGTTGTGCCTGGATGCCATTGACTGAACCTTCCCGAGCAGGTCATTCCATCTCTTCTGGATGTCGTCCCTTGTGCATGGATGGTTTCCCACTGCATTGACCTTGTTGACTATCCACTGCCATAGCTCCATCTTCCTGGCCACGGGTGCCTGCTGCACCTGGGCCCCAAACAGTTGTGCCTTGACCCTGAGTATTTCATCCACCGTGGTCCTTAGCTCCCTGTCTGTGAAGCGGGGTTGCTTAGGGGGGTGCCATGGTGTGTGTAGTGGGTGGTGTGTTGTGGGTGTATTGGTGAGGGTGCTGTTGTGAGGTTGAGTGTGTGGCTTGTGATGGTTTTTGGGGTATGTATGTGTTTTGGTGGTGTATTTGTGTGTGTGACTAGTGTGATGTGGGTTCAGTGTATGCGTGTTGTGTCGTCCATATCTGTCGCTCTATTGGTGATGCAAAGGATTGTGGGGTGTATATGTGAGTGTTTTACGGTGTTGTGGATGTGTGTCAGGTGTGTGAGTTTCAGACATGCCAATGTGTGCATTTGTTGTTGATGGGTCCCATTGTTGGCCTGATTTGTGCATCATTATTTGGTGGGTGGAGGATTTGTCTGCATGGCCGTGGCGGGGTGGGTTGTACTGCCTTTCCGCAGTTGTAGGCCCTGGCGGTGGGTGGAGGTTGCAGGATTTTTGGAGGTTTAACTTTTTGGCATCATAATTTGGCGGTGTGCAGTCTACCACCATTGGTGGTCTTCTGTTCACCGTCACCACGGTGGTCGGTGGTGATTACCGTCAAGTCCATAATGAGGGCCTGAGTCTGGATCTGCACTGACCAAGCCTTGGACACCCCACCAACTCAGTCTCTCGCTCTCGTCCTGAAGTGACCCAGGCCACAGGGCTTTTGAACATTCACATGTAGTGTTGGGCAGCTCAGACACATATATGCAAGGAGTCAGATCTGTGCTTTAATTGGGGCAGCCAGGAGAACTGCTGCAGGACAGCATCCAGGGGAGAGAACCACGGCATCCTGGCACACCATACCCCGAGATGAGAAATGAAGCAGCCCCTGACTCACTGAGTTAGGGACTCCAGGGCTCTCAAGGCCACAGTGCACAGTCACTTAAACAGCACACCACCAGCTCACTACACAAGCTGAATCATAAAAACATTTGAGTCTGTGATCTGTGAATGCAGGCTCTCACTAAATGGAACAGTTTTTCAAGTCAAGCGTGAATTGGAGTGCCAGAAGTCCACAATGCATGTATTTTTAAATCCACAATAAAGCAGACTCCCTGCTCACAGACTACTTGCAGCTGTCTGTTGGGGTCAGGGGTCGGACTCCATCACACATCAACTCAGTGCCTTAGTATGGACACTCCAGGACTTTTACTGACGATGCTGTGGCCCCTCCTCCATGCTCATTATTCTCCACAGGTGGGGGTGCAGATCTGCACTCCAGCATGCCCTTGAGCTATGCACCCCCTCTGGAATCAAGTGCCACAATACGTTGCATTGAGCAGGGAGTGCCAGCAGATCAGCAGGCCTCTGTGCCATCTTATGCGGGCACAGCTCTGACCATATGGTGATCAGAAATAGGAGATTTGGGCCAGCCTGTGTCATCACTTCTGGTCCTGGACTGCAGCAGGTTATGTGCCAAATCGGGCTCTAGTTGCTGGTCATGTGTGCACCACCCCTCAAAGGATTGTAAAGTATTAGTGACACGGCCCAAGGAGCCGAGTTAGGGAATTGAGCTCAGTCAACTGCTACGCATTGAACCATTCATTTATAACCTCCAAATGCTGACAAATGAATAATGTTTTTACGGGAGAAGAGGGAACATTGGACCTAAGAGAGAAAGGTTTCAAAGGCATTGTACTTCTGCAAAAGGGTGCAAAACTCCCAAACAGGGTAAGGAGATCATTACCTAAACCAATGCAACACATACAAATAATAACACAATGCAATGTTTGCTACAGTGTGTTGTAAAGGATTGTGTGATGTCAATAACTCAATGCTGCCTGCAAATTTTGGAAATCGTTTGGTGTGGAAACTTTTTGAGTCGTCCCAGGAAATTATGAGTTACTAGACTCAAATTATAATACTACAAGCCTTTTATCACTGGTATTCTTGGGCTATACCCTGTTACAGACCCAAAATTGAGCCCCAAGTACAGTTCTTTAGCACTTGACCCTCTGGGAAGCAAAGTCAATTAGTCCAAGGCATCAATTAATAAATCACTGCCAGCCAGTTCTTTTAGTAGAAAAGGGAACAATATCTTATTCATTGCACGCTGCTAAATAAGACATATATAAAATCAGAAGGCAATAATGTCAAATACAATTATCATTTAGGAGTTTCTCTGTGGTTATTGCCCTTGGAGAGAGAGAAAGAGAGCGAGGGAAAGGAGAAGCAATGTAGGCAACCTCCTTGGTTAGTGCCAGCTTGCGGGAAGGAAATTATCTTCCTGGGTACACCTAGGCCCAAAGCTCAAGCCCTCCACAGAAACGAAGAGCCAACATGGGTGCAGTCATGAGCAGCTGGCGATTGGAACATCTGAACTGTGGTGTCTGATTTTCTTCTAGTGCCTAGGGGCCTCATTACGACCCTGGCAGTCTTAAGACCGCCAGGGCTGCGGTAGCGGTTGGACCACCGCCAATATGACAGTCCAACAGCCACATTACGACCCTGGCGGTTCCGCCACAGTTGGACTGCCAACACCACCTCTTGTCCTCCACTGGAGGTGCTGGCGGTCCTAATCTGCCAGGGCAGTGATGCCCTGGGGATTACAAGTCCCTTCTCTGCCGGCGTGAACATAGCAGTAGCCCCGCTATGTAAAAGCTGGCAGAGACAGGGTGCAGGGGCCCCCATGGCTAGCCCCATCGCGCTTTTCACTATCTGCTTTGCAGACAGTAAAAAGCGCAACAGGTGCTAGTGCACCCTACACACCGCAACATTGCTGCCGGCTCTATTATGACCCGGCATCAATGTTGTGGGCTGTTTCCTGCTGGCCCAGTGGGCAACTCGTAATAGGGCCCATGGGAAGGGCACCGTACTGGCGGTAACCTGACAGCCGGACTTTCGGCGGACTGCCTTTTTCGTCCGCCGAAGTCGTAATTGGCCCCTAGGGGTTCTGGTGGTCAAACTGCTGAACACATCCATGTGTTTTCTTGATACCAAATGGTTGTAACATTTCTTAGGCGATGCTTTCCATTGTAGTCACTTTTACTGTCTCCCTTCACCATACTCACTACTCTGCAGGCTGTGAAGAGGGAGATGAAGTGATGTATGCATAGAATCAAGGAGTAAGTTGCTTTGCTTTGGGTACATGTTGCGGAGGGTCCATCATCACAGAACCTCACCATATTGCCTGGGGTGCAGATCCCTCCCTGACCTACAACAAGCCACCATCTAGTTCTGCCTGAGCTCCTTGGGCTCACCTTTTTTAGGCAGCTTTCCCTTTGTGGTGGGCTACCTCCAATATGCCTCTCAATCAGTCAGTGGGCTCCTTCCTTCAAGGTACGTGAAGTCACCTTCTCCCAACAGAGTGCAGAACTTCCCAAACTTCCCTTTTACAAACTTAGCTAAGGGGGTTGGCAGCCAGCAACTGAAGTCATACAACTCGTATGTCTTCCTCATTCTCTAATGGTGTGGGACCATAGCAGTGGTCCATGAGAAATTCTGGCACAATAACTTGGGGATTCTTCCCCATATTCATACATGACAGAAATTGTGTATTCCACAGGTACAATTGGGTTTTAGGCGGTACCTCTCCTATGTATTCCTCCTAGCCTGGGCAAGCCACAATCTGTCTTTCAGTGTCAGCAGGAAAGAGGGGTGGGTCTGACTATCTCCCTGTGAGGAAGGCCAAAATAAAGGACCAGAAGAAGGGGTGGTTTATTCATTCAGCTGCTTCTCAGTGGAAATAGAGCAGAGGAGGGCAACAGCTGTTTCTAGCCAGCTAAAGGAGCCTCTGTCTCTTATTACCTACACCTTATAGTCTGGTCCGCCACAAAGGACCTGAGGAATGCTTTGGACAAGCCGTGCAATTCACGTTGCTGTCTGGTGAGCTCTTTCCAACGTCGTCTTACTTACCATTCATATCTAGGAGACCCAAAAGGGATTCCTGGGCTGCTTACTAAAACAGTACACATGATCCATTCTCATCCTACTACACATAAATAGCATAACCATGCGCGTCATCTATGTCTCACATGAATGGAGCGAAGGATGTAGTTGCAGGGGCTGAAATAAAAATTCAATATGAGAAGTCAGTAAGCAACTCTCCGTGTTCCAGCAACAGATAAAAAGGCCTTGCCTGCAGGTCTCCACACCTAGGGGAGTTACTGTAGCCATTCTTAGTAAAGAAGAATGCAGATGGTGTGCATGCCGAGACCACAGAGCCCAGCTTTGGGTCACACTGATTGTGTCCCATTGAGCCATCAGCATGCATGTGTGACTGTCGTGTGCACTGAGGTAAAAAAAATATCAGCAATTATTGGCAAAGCCAAAAGGTACGCACCATGATACATGCACACATTACAACGCATGTATGAACGTCCTGCTATCTATGTCATGATGTGTGCGCGCACATTGGTCTTGATGTGTGCGGCCATTTAAAATTTACCATTCTAGCATTTTAGATGGCTAAGTTGGAATGGTAAATTAAATTAGTAAGGAAAAGTATGCTTGCTGTGCACTTAGCAGCTGCCAGGCTCTCAAAATAAAATAATTATTCATAATTAAAACAAGCATTTGCAATGTAATAGATCTTGCATTTTCTTGAGTTGGAGCTACTGGCATTGTAAATTCATAACTGGACTTTTCTTGCCACATAAATGAGTCAACCCTGCCTCATAATTTCCTTTTCTGCCATATAATGTTAGTGGCCCAGCATTTAACTAAAGCAATTCCCTTTACCTTCTTCCTCTATCTTTAAACATACGCAGTTATCATATAAACCTCTATCAGAAATAAACTTTTGGCATTAGGGTGTAATGCTCAAAATACCATAACAAAAATATAATTTGGGAAAGGTTGGAGGGTGAAAGGAAAGAGGGAGTTGGGAGTAAAGATGGAGAGGACAAGTGGTGTAGCAAAGGTGTCATGGGTCCTGGAGTAAGAAAGGAAAATGGTTGACCTCAATATTGGTAGGAAAATACAGCAGTAGTTAGAGTTGAGTGAGGTCCATAGGTCTCTGGACCTGACGCCACTGCACCTGTTGCTCCATTGATAACTAGGCCTCAGGAAAGAAAGCGGATGGAGCACAAAAATAAGCGAAAGGAATTCAACAGACAAAAGGAAGAAAGACAATGGGTCGCTAAGAAATGAAAGAAGGGAAAGAAAGAACAAGCAAATGAAAACAACTAAGAGAAGAAATAGAGCAAACATGGGAGACAAAAGAAAAAAGGGAAAGAAGCTAGTGAACGAAAGATAAAGAGGAAAAAATAATGAAGGACGTGTGAAAAGAAATAAAAAATGAACATTACAGAAAAAAAGGGAGATGGTGAGAGAAACAAGCAGCAAAAGAACCAGGGCATCTATGTACTGACAAATTTCCCACAGACACAGAATGGGAAAACCACTTTTTACACTTTGGGTCCCAACAAGTAACTTGTGGCTTCCACATACAGACGGGAAAAACAGGGATTTATAGTAAAACGTGAATTGACAGATAAAGATAAGAAAATATAGCAGAGAAAGGAAGGAAGGAAGATCTAAAAAAAACTGTGAAAGGATGCATATTGAGTCAAAGGAAAGAGCAATTAAAAAAGACCAAGAAAGAATGAAGGGGAGGGAAAAAATGGTGAAAGAATGAATGCCTGATGAAGAAAAAAGAGAGGAACAAAACAAGGAAATAGATAACCAAGTTTTTGCAAGTTTGAAAGAGGAGGTAGCCAGAGGAAGAGGGAAATGAAAAAAGGGAGCGGTATAGAAATAAACAGTTGAAAAAAGAGTGAATCTGTTAATGTGTGGATTTTAAGAGCTGGAAAGAGAAAGTTGGGGGAGAAAGAAAACATTGAGAGTAAACAGAGTAAAGGAAAGAACAGAGTGGGATTGGTGAAACAGACCCTTCCAAATAAAAATGGCAGCTAAGAATACATTTAATTGGCTCCCCCACGTCCTCAAACAGAAGTCAGAGTGTGGAACAGCAGGAGGTGCATTAGCAGAATTGTATGTGAACCCCAATAAAATAATATTGGGGCGCTTCAGATCAGGATTGGGGGTATAGACAGAACTGTGTCCTCGCCTAGTGCTGGAATAACAGAAAGGCAGCGGGTGAGGAATGAGAAATGGGGAGCCGGAGGTTAGAGTTGAGGTGCACTGACAGAGTTGTATGTGGGCTGCAGTACTGCAATAGTAACGGGCATGTAGCGGGTTCTTTATCCCGAGTCGAAAGGATATTGGAAGAAGGCGACAGACTCAGGGTTTTTGAGGGTTAGTGCTTTTATTTCTATCTGCTCGGATGGGACACTAGCTCGTGTCACAAAACTTTGGTGTTGTCAGAGTCCAGAAACTAATATGAATCCCTTTTCTTTCAGGGCCGAGAGTTCCGGGAATGGCCTGGTCCGGTGTGGAGAGAGACCTTGTTCCCCCGACGCTCAGTGGGACCGGATTCCCCAAAATAAAGAAGAAAGAAAAATAAGGCACAGGTAAGTGGGGAATATACTTTATATCCTGTTTCCTTTACGGTTAGTAGGAAGTGAGGGACGAGGTAGTGGGGGGGGGGGGTAGGTGAAGCTATGTTTCTTAATTCCTTATAGTGCCCTCTTGGTGACCCCTTTACTCTTAGCTTTTCTTGCTGTTTCTGGGTTAGGTCGTGGTTGTAGTTATAGGCAGGGTCCAGGGTCCCATTTATACTACCTCCCCCTCTTTGCAGGACCTTAACTCCCTCTCCTTGCCGTCCTTCCGCCCAGTCAGCCACCCGTAGCCCCAATTCCACCCTTGGTACGCTCGTACCTGGTTGGGCCACGCCCCTCCAGGGACGCGGCCGGCTTGTAGACAGTCTCCCGACTTGTCTTCTGCAGGGGCGGGAGGTGCCCTGGGTGTTCTGTTCTTCGTGCGTCCTTCTCCTCTCGCGGCGGGGTTTTCCTCCGGACTCAGTGGGTTGCTGCGTTCGGAGGTGCTCCTCGTGGTGTCGGCGTCTCTCTCTTTCCTTCGTTCCGTTCTTTGTCCGTCTTCCTGCTTTCGTATTTCTTCCTGACGGATGACGTTAGACGTCATCACGTCAGGAGTTCCTGGGATGCCCCCGGGGTATCCGTCGGCGGCCGTCTTCTCTGACCAAGCCGCGGCGTCCGAAGGCGCCCGGCTACACATCCCCTCACACGAAGGGGGCTGTTCGAGCCCCGCAAGACCCGGGAACCGGGATAAATAGTCAGCCTGACCCATAAGGTCACCAGGGAGATGGCAAACCTGGAAGGAGAAAGGTTGGAGTTCTATGAACCATCTTAATATTCGATTATTGGTATCCTTATACCTTGAGAGCCAGGTAAGTGGTGCATGATCTGTATATAACAGGAAAGGTCAGCCCAAGAGGTAATATTGGAGGCTTTCGATCGCCAATTTAATGGCAAGACACTCCCGCTCTATAATGGGATACCTTTGTTCCCTGGGAAGTAACTTACGACTAATGAAGACAACGGGGTGGCTTATTCCGTCTTCGTCTTTTTGAAAAAGGACGGCACCTACTCCGACGTCGGAGGCATCCGTTTGGAGATGAAAGGGACTATCAAACTCAGGGCATCTTAAAATCGGTGGAGTGGTGAGACACCTTTGTAAAGTACGGTAACTATGTAGTTGGATCGGGTTTAGGATCGTGATGTTGTTTGGTTGCCCTTTCCTTAATAGGTCTGTCAAGGGGGCCGCCAAACTGGAGTAGTGAGGAATAAACCTTCGATAGTACCCCACTAATCCTAAAAAGGAACGAACCTCCTTCGTGGTGGGAGCCTTGGTGTGTAGGATGGCTTCGATTTTATTCATTTGTGGACGTAGTATGCCTTTACCAATGTGATATCCCAGGTAGGAGATCTCGTTAAAAACTAGTCGGCTCTTGGCGGGATTGGCCGTTAGTCCAGCCTTCCTTAATGCCGAGAAGATTCTGTTGAGGTGGACCAAATGATCTTCCCAGGTCTCACTGAAGATAACGATGTCATCCAGATAGGCTGCCGCGTATCTGTTATGAGGTCGTAATATGGTATCAATGAGACGTTGGAAGGTTGCAGGAGCGCCGTGTAACCCAAAAGGAAGTACCTTAAAGTGATATAACCCTGAGGGAGTAGCGAAAGCCGTTTTTCCCCTATCACCGGGGGCCAACGGAATCTGCCAATACCCTTTTGTCAAGTTGAGGGTGGACATGTATTTTGCTTTTCCTAACCTTTCCAATAATTCGTCTATCCTTGGGAGAGGATATGTGTCAAACTGGGATATGGAATTGACTTGTCTAAAGTCAATACAAAAGCGTACGGACCCGTCAGGCTTGGGTACCAATACCACTGGTGAACACCAGGGGCTTTGGGAAGGCTCTATGATGTCTAGGTCTAACATTTTTTCTATTTCGTTTTCTACGAGGATTTTCCTAGCTTCAGGGATACGATAAGGCCTTAACCGTACTGTTTTCCCTGGGGGTGTGATGATTTGATGGTATACCAATCGGGTCCTACCGGGCATCGATGAGAACACCCGGATATGGTTATAGAGGAGTTTGCCTAACTGTCTATTTTGTTGAAAAGAGAGGTCTGTATTTATGACAGGAATTTCCCTTTCGCCAGGCGGATCAGTGGGACACCATCCTATCTCCAATTCCTTAACGGTGTTAACTAGACATCCTGGCCTTGGTTCGGTCGGAGGTTCTTCCCATCGTTTTAACAAATTAACATGGAAGATCTGTGACCTATTAGGATTATCGTTGAGCTGAATTTTGTAGGTTACGGGTGTTACTATGCCTGTTATAAGGTATGGCCCCTGCCATTTTGCTAACAATTTGTTGTCTGAACTGGGGAGAAGTATTAATACTTTATCTCCTATGGCAAAAGACCTTAATTGGGTATTCCGATCATAATTCCTTTTCTGTTTGTCCTGGGCCCTCTCCATGTGTTCCCTAACGCTTTCCCATACTGTATGTAGGTGAGTTTTTAAGTCTCGGGCATAGTTTAGAAGGGTCTTTTCTCCTTCTTCCTCTTCCCACATTTCCGCGGCCATGTCTAGTAGGGTCCTGGGTTGTCGCCCAAATAACAACTCAAAAGGACTATGGCCTGTAGATGCTTGTTCGTGGGTCCTGATTGCGTATAAGACTAAGGGAAGTTTTCTATCCCAGTCCTTACCTGTCTCTGAGATGGATTTTTTTAGTAGTGTCTTTAGGGTGCGGTTATATCTCTCCACCAAACCATCGGTTTGTGGATGATAGACCGACGTCCGCAATTGTTTAATCCCTAATAATTGACATATTTGTGTCATCAAGTTGGACATGAATTGGGTGCCTTGATCTGTTAAGATCTCCCGAGGAAACCCGATTCGGGAAAAGAACCCAATCATGGCGTGGGCGACACTCTTGGTGTTAATACTAGAGAGGGGAATAGCCTCAGGATATCTAGTGGCGTAGTCCACTAATACCAATATATAACGATAACCTCTGGACGAGGGCAAAAGGGGGCCAACCAGGTCCATCCCTATTCTGGAGAAGGGAACATCAATGATGGGAAGAGGTTGCAAAGGGGCCTTTCTCCGTGAGCCTGGATCAATCAATTGGCATTTTGGACATTGTTGACAGAACCTCCTAATCTGTGAAAAAAAACCCGGCCAATAAAACTTCCTCAACAAATATTCTTCTGTTTTCTCCCTTCCATAATGGCCACCCCCTGGCTGGCTGTGCGCTAAGTGTAGGACTTGTTGTCTGTAAGGTTCGGGAACTATCAACTGCTTTTTTTCTTCTTGGTTCTGATTAGTGACTCGATATAATAGATCCTTAATTACAGTGAACGAGGGACCCTTGTCTTGTGGGGTCCGTGGTCGTGCGCTTCCCCAGGCATGAATTAGACTGGGGTCTTCTCTTTGAGAGGTCCGGAAGGGGGGAAGAGTAGTGAGGGCAAGAACCTCTGTAATTACCCTCGCGGGACTGGGGTTGTCTGAGTTGTAGGTTTTCTTGATCCTTCTTTTCTCCTTCCGGGAGAGTTTGGGTCGCACCGTCGGAGGTGGCAGAGGACTGGTGGAAAAAGGAGCATCTTTCCACCAGGTATTCGGTTCTTCGACCGGGCGAACACTCTCCAAGAGTTTAGAAAACTCCGAAAAGTCAGTCCCTATAATGGCTTCTTCAACCAGCTGTTCTACTAACCCCACCCTTATGGGGTTTTCGTTTCCTTCCCAGATGAGGGTTGTCCAGATCAGTCAGTGGGTATTCTCTGGTTTCTCCGTGAATACAGCAGATTGATACCGTAAGTCCTGACGTGTGGAGACTCTTATTGAATAAATCAGCCCTGACTACTGACTGGCTACACCCTGAGTCAATAAGGGCCACCGTGGGTTTCCCATTGATAAGCAGTGTCTTTTTGTAAGGGGTTGCCCTTCTCCCAGTGTAAAAGACCCTTCCTCTCGTGACCCCTATTTCCATGGGTTCCGGTTTCTCTGTTCTCAGGAGGCAACCGCGAGCGATGTGACCCCATTCTCCGCAGCTAAAACACTGAGGTTGTTGTATGTATGGCCTTTCAAGACCCCGTGGTTTCCCTATTTCCTCATTGATTCTTCGGCCCCCTGATGAAGATATCCCAGAACCTTGACGCAGGGGACTAGGCGTGGATCGAGGGGTTGTGACTTTGAATTCGAGGGAGCGATGAAAAGCACAGGCTAGCTCGATGGTGGTATTGGTATCCGGGTTTGGATGTTGCTTGATCCAGTTACGCGTAGAAGGCGGTAGAGCGTCTAGGTATTGTTCTAAGAGCACAATCTCAATAATGTCTTCCCGATTAGTCCCTATGGGGCCCAACCATTTGAGACCCAGATCTTTAATCCTAAAGTATAGAGCCCGGGGATTTTCGGAGGGTCCCCATTTAGATTTTCTAAATCGGACACGATACTGTTCAGAGTCAAATCCCACCCGTTCCAAGATGCTCTTTTTAATATCCTTATATGGGGTTGTTCCCCCGGGGTTTACCGCCTGATAAGCGGCTTGGAGTGTTCCCGTTAATAAGGGGGCGATATATTGGCCCCAGCGCTCCGGTGGCCAGGTAGCGGAAGTAGCAACTCGTTCAAAATTGGTGAAAAAGGCATCGGGGTCTTCACCTTCTTGATATCGTTGTAGGACTGAACTAGGCACATTTGGGTGCACACGAGTAGCGGCTATTGTATCAGTGAGATTTTTAATGGCGGTTTCATGAACCAACTGGTTGTTGGCCATTATAGTAGCCTGGCTTTTAAGTGCATTTTGTAGTGCCTCTCTTTCCAACTTAGCCTCTTTTTGTTGCTCTTCCCACACTAATTGTAGGTGTCTTTGTCCTGAGGCCAACTGTTGCATCATATCAGACATGCTACACTGTCCCTCCATTTTCTGGAAGCCCTTGTCGACAATTCCAATATCCCACTTCTGACACCACTGTAGCGGGTTCTTTATCCCGAGTCGAAAGGATATTGGAAGAAGGCGACAGACTCAGGGTTTTTGAGGGTTAGTGCTTTTATTTCTATCTGCTCGGATGGGACACTAGCTCGTGTCACAAAACTTTGGTGTTGTCAGAGTCCAGAAACTAATATGAATCCCTTTTCTTTCAGGGCCGAGAGTTCCGGGAATGGCCTGGTCCGGTGTGGAGAGAGACCTTGTTCCCCCGACGCTCAGTGGGACCGGATTCCCCAAAATAAAGAAGAAAGAAAAATAAGGCACAGGTAAGTGGGGAATATACTTTATATCCTGTTTCCTTTACGGTTAGTAGGAAGTGAGGGACGAGGTAGTGGGGGGGGGGGTAGGTGAAGCTATGTTTCTTAATTCCTTATAGTGCCCTCTTGGTGACCCCTTTACTCTTAGCTTTTCTTGCTGTTTCTGGGTTAGGTCGTGGTTGTAGTTATAGGCAGGGTCCAGGGTCCCATTTATACTACCTCCCCCTCTTTGCAGGACCTTAACTCCCTCTCCTTGCCGTCCTTCCGCCCAGTCAGCCACCCGTAGCCCCAATTCCACCCTTGGTACGCTTGTACCTGGTTGGGCCACGCCCCTCCAGGGACGCGGCCGGCTTGTAGACAGTCTCCCGACTTGTCTTCTGCAGGGGCGGGAGGTGCCCTGGGTGTTCCGTTCTTCGCGCGTCCTTCTCCTCTCGCGGCGGGGTTTTCCTCCGGACTCAGTGGGTTGCTGCGTTCGGAGGTGCTCCTCGTGGTGTCGGCGTCTCTCTCTTTCCTTCGTTCCGTTCTTTGTCCGTCTTCCTGCTTTCGTATTTCTTCCTGACGGATGACGTTAGACGTCATCACGTCAGGAGTTCCTGGGATGCCCCCGGGGTATCCGTCGGCGGCCGTCTTCTCTGACCAAGCCGCGGCGTCTGAAGGCGCCCGGCTACAGGGCACACAAGGTCAGATATGAGATATGTTAATAGAGCCATGTGTGGAACCTAGTATTGGCATGCCAGTGTTGCCGAATGTTAGCCTGGAGGTGCCCTAGTGAAGCTGTGAGTGGGGCCCACTATGGCAGTGGCATTGCCTCTGAACCACAGAAGCAAGGAGTCCTGAAGGGGGTATGTGTGACACTCAGGGGCATATTTATAATGCTCTAGCACCACCTTGCGCCACATTAAAGTCATTATCTTTTCTGTTAATGTGACCCAATGAGGCCGAAATCCCTGCACCATATTTACAGAATGGTGCAATGCATGCATTGAGCCACTCTGTAACCCTTTGCGCTACATCATACCTGCACCAGGCATAACGTATGCAAAGGGGGCTTCCCCCTGTTAGGGGAGCCGGAAAAATGGCGTAAGGAAATCTATGAGATTTTCTTGCGCCATTTTTTATGGCACTTTTAATGACTGCTCAATGCCTGTTTTAGAATGGGGACCTATATACTCTGCAGGAGTAGCACCAATCCTGCAGAGTACATCAATAGCGTCATGAAAAATGACGCTATTGCCCCCTGCCCAGCACCATGGTGCACCGTATTTTAAATACGCCGCACACATGGTGGCGCTAGGGGGATGCTAAGGGGCGCAGGGAAAGTGGCGCTACACTCAGTGCAGCGCCACTTTCCATAAATCTGCCCCTTAGTACTGAGAAGAAATGTGCACTGGAAGTTAGAATTGATGGATTCTGGCAGAGCTCTGGTGGTTCCCAACAACAGTGGCGTTGGATTTTAGACTTGAGGTGCACTGGCTGAGCTGTGTTTTGCTCTTTTTGGGTCCAGTATTGGTTTGGCATTGGGACTGAATATTAGAATTGAGCTGCTCTAATGGAACTGTATGTGAGCGGGGTCCCAGTAGGAAAGGAAGTGATCTTGCTGGGGTAGAACTGAAGTGCACTGATGGAGCTGCACCCCAGGTCCCAGTACTGGAATGGCAGTGTGAACTGAATGTAGGAACGGAGGTGCTCTGGCAGGCAGCGTGTGCAGGGTTGCTGGCACTGGCATGGCTGAGGGGCTTGGAATGTCTGAACCGAGGTGCACTGATGGAGCTACGCCCAAGGTCCCAGTACTGGAGAAGCAGTGTGTACTGACTGTAAGAACGGAGGTGCTCTGGCAGGCAGAGTATGTGGGGTTCCTGGTACTGGCACGTCTGAGGAGCTTGGAATGTGTGAACTAAAGTGCACTAATGGCGCTGCACCCGAGGTCCCAGTACTGGAGCAGCAGTGTGTACTGACTGTAAGAATGGAGGTACTCTGGCAGGCAGCGTGTGTGGGGTTCCTGGAACTGGCACGGCTGGGGGCTTGGAGTGTGGAAACTGAGTTGCACTTATGGAGCTGCTCCTGAGGTCCCAGTACTGGAGCAGCAGAGTGTACTGACTGCAAGAAATGAGGTGCTCTGGCAGGCCACGTGTGTGGGGTTCCTGGCCATAGCACAGCTGAGGGACTTGGAGTGTGTGAACTGAGGTGCACTGATGGAGCTGCACCTGAGGTCCCAGAATTGGAGAAGTAGAGTGTACTGACTGCAAGAACTGAGGTACTCTGGCAGGCTGCGTGTGTGGGGTTCCTAGCACTGGCACGGCTGAGGGGCTCGGAGTGTGCAAACTGCAGTGCACTGATGGAGCTGCACCCAAGATCCCAGTACTGGAGCAGCAGAGTGTACTGACTGCAAGAACTGAGGTGCTCTGGCAGGCAGCGTGTGTGGGGTTCCTGGCACTGGCAAGGCTGAGGGGCTTGGTGTGTGCAAATTGTAGTGCACTGATGGAGCTGTGCCTGAGGTCCCAGTACTGGAGCAGCAGAGTGTACTGACTGCAAGAACTGGGGTGCTCTGGCAGACAGCATGTGTGGGGTTCCTGGCACTGGAACGTCTGATGGGCTTGCAGTGTGTGAACTGCGGTGCATTGATGGAGCTGCGCCCGAGGTCCCAGTACTGGAGCAGCAGAGTGTACTGACTGCAAGACCTCAGATGCTCTGGCAGACAGCATGTGTGGGGTTCCTGGCACAGCTGAGGGGCTTGGAGTGTGTGAACTGTAGTGCATTGATGGAGCTGCGCTCCAGGTCCCAGTACTGGAGCAGCAGAGAGTACTGACTGCAAGAACTGAGGTGCTCTGGCAGACAGAGTGTGTGGCGTTATTGGTACGGGTGAAGGGCTTGGAATTTGTGAACTGACGTGCACTGATGGAGCTGCGCCCAAGGTCCCAATACTGGAACAGCACTGTGCACTGACTGTAAGAACGGAGGTCCTCTGGCAGAAAGCGTGTGTGGGGTTCCTGGCACTGGCACTGCTGAGGGGCTTGGAGTGTGCGACCTGCGGTGCACTGATGGAGCTGCCCCCAAGGTCCCAGTACTGGAGCAGCAGAGTGTACTGACTGCAAGAACGGAAGTGCTCTTTCAGGCAGAGACTGTGGGGTTACTGGCACGGCTGAGGGGCTTGGAGTGTGCAAACTGCAGTGCACAGTGCGCCCAAGGTCCCGGTATTGGAGCAGCAGAGTGTACTGACTGCAAGAACTGAGGTGCTCTGGCAGACAGCATGTGCGGGGTTCCTGGCACTGGCACGTCTGAGGGGCTTGGAGTGTTTGAACTGTAGTGCATTGATGGAGCTGTGCCCAAGGTCCCAGTACTGGAGCAGCAGAGTGTACTGACTGCAAGAACTGAGGTGCTCTTTCAGGCTGCGTGTGAGGGGTTCCTGCTACTGGCATGGCTGAGGGGCTTGGAGTGTGTGAACCTCTGTGCACTGATGTGGCTGCGCCCGAGGTCCCAGTCCTAGAGCAGCAGAGTGTACTGACTGCAAGAACTGGGGTGCTCTGGCAGACAGCATGTGTGGGGTTCCTGGCACTGGAACGTCTGAGGGGCTTGCAGTGTGTGAACTGCAGTGCATTGATGGAGCTGCGCCCGAGTTCCCAGTACTGTAGCATCAGAGTGTACTGACTGCAAGAACTGAGGTGCTGTGGCAGGCAGCGTGTGTGGGGTTCCTGGCACTGAGACAGCTGAGGGGCTTGGAGTGTGTGAATTGCAGTGCACTGACTGAGCTGCAGCCAGGACCCAGTACTGGAGCAGCAGAGTGTACTAATTGCAAGAACTGAGGTGCTCTGGCAGACAGCATGTGTGGGGTTCCCGGCACTGGCATGGCTGGGGGGCTTGGAGTGTGCAAACTGTGGTGCACTGATGGATCTGTGCCTGAGGTCCCAGTACTGGAGCAGCAGAGTATACTGACTTCAAGAACTGAGGTGCTCTGGCAGACAGCATGTGTGGGGTTCCTGGCACTGGCACAGCTTAGGGGCTTGGCATGTATAAACTGTGGTGCTCTGATGGAGCTGTGCCCTAGGTCCCAGTACTGAATCAGCAGAGTGTACTGACTGCAAGAAGTAAGCTGATCTGGCAGGCAGCATGTGTGGTGTTCTTGGTACTGGCAGGGCTGAGGGACTCGGAGTGTGCAAATTGCAGTGCACTGATGGAGCTGCGGCTGAGGTCCCAGTACTGGAGCAGCAGAGTGTACTGAATGCAAGAACTGAGCTGCTCCTGCAGGCAGCATGTGTGGGTTTCCCGGCACGGCTGAGGGGCTTGGAGTTTGCGAACTGCGGTGCACTGATGGAGCTGCACCCGAGGTCCTAGTACTGGAGCAGCAGTCTACTGACTGCAAGAACTGAGGTGCTCTGGCAGGCAGCACTTGTTAGGTTCCTGGCACTGGCACAGCTGAGGGGCTTGGAGTGTGTCAACTGCGGTGCACTGATGGAGCTGCATCTGAGGTCCCAGTACTGGAGCAGCAGCGTATTCTGACTGCAAGAAGTGAGGTGCTCTTTATGACAGCATGTGTGAGGTTCCTGGCACTGCCACAACTGAGGGGCTTGGAGTGTGTGAACTGTGGTGCATTGATGGAGCTCCATTCGAGGTCTCAGTACTGGAGAACCAGAGTGTACTGAGTGCAAGAACTGAGGTGCTCTGGCAGAGAGTGTGTGTGGCATGGGTACTGGGCACTGGCATGGGTGAATGGCTTTGAATGTGTGAACTGAGGTGCACTGATGGTGCTGCGCCGGAGGTCCCAGTACTGGAACAGCACTGTGTACTGACTGTAAGAACGGAGGTGCTGTAGTGGGCAGTGTGTGTGGGGTTCCTGGCACTGACACGGCTGATGGGCTTGGAGTGTGGGATCTGAGGTGCACTGATGGAGCTGCTCCTGAGGCCCCAGTACTGGAGCAGCAGAGTGTACTGACTGCAAGAAATTAGGTGCTCTGGCAGGACGCGTGTATGGTGTTCCTGGAACAGCTGAGGGGCTTGGAAAGTGCAAACTGCAGTGCACTGATGGAGCTGCGGTCGTGGTCCCAGTACTGGAACAGCAGAGTGTATGGGCTGCAATCACTAAGGTGCTCTGGCAGAAAGCGTGTGAGGGGTTCCTGGCAGTGGCATGGCTGAGGGGCTTGGAGTGTGGAAACTGCGGTGCACTGATGGAGCTGCATCAAAGGTCACAGTGCTGGTGCAGCAGAGTGTACTGACTGCAAGAACTGAGGTGCTCTGGCAGGCAGCTTGTGTGGGGTTACTGCCACGGGCGCAGCTAAGGGGTTTGAAGTATGTAAATTGCGGTGCACTGATGGAGCTGTGCCCAAAGTCCCAGTACTGGAGCATCAGAGTGCACTGACCACAAGAACTGAGGTGCTCTTGAAGGCAGCATGTGTGGGGTTCCAGGCACTGGCACAGCTGCAGTGCTTCAAGTGTGTCAGCTGCAGTGCACTGATGTTGCTGCATCTGAGGTTCCAGTACTGGAGCAGCAGAGTGTACTGACTGCTAGAAATGAGGTACTCTAGCAGACAGCATGTGTGGTGTTCCTGGCACTGGCATGTCTGAGGGGCTTGGAGTGTGTGAACTGCGTGCACTGATGAAGCTGCATCTGAGTTCCCAGTACTTGAGCAGCAGAGTGTACTGACTGCAAGAACTGAGGTGCTC
Source organism: Pleurodeles waltl (assembly GCF_031143425.1). NCBI lineage: Eukaryota > Metazoa > Chordata > Amphibia > Caudata > Salamandridae > Pleurodeles > Pleurodeles waltl. The sequence continues at coordinate 1,011,270,477 of NC_090439.1, read as the reverse complement.
TGGCAGACAGGGTGTGTGAAGGAACTGGCAAGGATGAGGGCTTGGAGTGTGTGAACTGAGGTGCACTGATGGAGCTGCGAGTGGGATCCCAGTATGGATCAGAAATAGACATTGTCTCTAAGGATTGCGGAGCCCTGGTAGAGTTGGATGCTAGGCTATAAGCGATTAATCCAACACCCTTCTCTCAGCACACAGGAATGGCGGGAGCCAGCCAGCTGAGAGGGGGTGGAGAGAGCCCACAAAGGCCAAATGTGACTAAGATAACAGCCTCATTTATAGCCTTGTTTACAGCTAAGCTCAGAGGAAGTATGCTCTGCAAATGAAAAGGGAAGCTTCCCTGGACATAAGCAGAAAACAAAGTTAAAAAACTATCCCCTGCAGACCAGATAAACAGAACAAAGTCTAATTATACAGTATTTGGTCCCTGCTCCCACATAAAAGAAGGATTGACCACTAGCAAGCAAGGATTTTTAAATGACACTGAAACTACTAAATTAAATAGCTAGAAGCCCACAGAAGAAGTTCATGTAAACGTATACAACAAGTCGTACGCTTAAGCTCGACCTAAAAAGGAATCATGGACAGTCGAAAGGGGAGCAGGAAGGGTGAGGTAGTAAGCATCAGGCAGGAGAGATGGCAGGGGGTTGAGGAAAAAAGAGCTATAAAAAGGAAACACATGCACTCTCATAGAGTGTTCAACACAAAAGAAAATTAATAAAAACAAAAGAATCCCTTGAATATGCAATGGAAGAATAAAAAGCATCCAATCAGATAACCGTGAGACCGAAATGCTCCGGAAGGACAAATACATGAATTAGCAGGAAAGCCATTGCATCAAGAGCAGACAACTGAGAGACACCAAGGCTACCCAATCACGAACAAGGACATGACACAAAGACCACTCGGTGTACATTGAAAACACGGAGTGTGGCCAACAACCAACACTCAAAATCATTAGAGCCTTGATGTGGGAAGAATGTTCTACAGAGCCAACAGGGTTTTTTCCATCCAAAAACTCAGTACATTAAACACGATATAAAAATTAAGTTGAGTGGTGTTTGCTACACAAATGAACAACCCTTGCATGTTAAAATGTTAAACTGTAAAATTCGTTCAAAGCGATTTATATTCAATAGTTTCAAGAATATTTCAGAAATGGGCAGGTAATACCTTGTTTCCCAGGCACTGCATTGCAGTCCTTTGTGACTCATCTTAGGTCTCAAACATCTCAAGCATGACGATCACACAGTCATAAAGAAATATGTCTACTGCATACATGTATACATTTCACAAGCCGTAAATCACCTGACAATTTGCCCTTTGTGGTATCTGATCTGCCATTTTCCGGCAGCTACATGTCACTTAGAAATTCTTTCCAGGTAAGATTTTATGTGCTCAGCTGTTTTTCTCTCGTCTTACATTTTAGAACAGGACAATCCAAGAACGCCGGTTCCGAGAATTTTTTTTTTTTTAGTGAAATGATTTACTGCGACGTCATCCTTCAGTGCAACCTTTCGTGACCTCTTTCTAAGCTCGGTTGCAACTAGTCTGCCGCGCTCCCAGGCGACGTCATTTGGGATCCGCAAAGCATACCGTGATAAATTTAAGGCCAGGTGGAGAGAAATGTGTTTTGTGTACAAGTATTCGACCCCCCTCGCGTTCGGCTGCAGCGGTAATAAACACAGATTGACAGTGACAGAAAAAGCGGGCGTTGCTTACTCCCCTGCGGAAGCGCGTGAATTAAGACCTGGTGCTCATCTCCCTGTTGACAGCCTCGTCCACATGCCAGAAATATCAATTCAGCTGGCACCGTGAGATGCCTCAGACGGAGACTGGGGGACTGGGAGAGCGCCCGCGTGAGAAAGCCCTCGATGCATGAATGTTTAACCATTATTTAATAGTCAGGTCAATAGCTTTCCACTTCCAGGTACGAATGCCCTCTGTCTCGAGGAGGAAGGTCACTGCCCAATACATTCATCATATCAGAGTAAACGCCTAAGTATGCAGTAGGTTTGTGAAAAGCATTTGTTTCTGGAGGTCTGATGGTGACGGTACATTCCTTTCAACAAAATATTGTAAAAAATCATCGGCACCACAAAACGCGTGATGTTGGCGAAATTGTTGGTAGATGACGCCAAACCTAGCCTAGGAACGATATTTTATAAAATGCACATGGACTGGCCCAATTTGACCTTGGAAAGAGCACCGGTGATTCCACCAGTGACAAAGACTCCCACTGACCATTAATTCTTTTTACGTTTTTGACTAAGCGGAGTACAATTCACTTTCAGAAATGCCCTTCCTGTAATTTCTTACAAGCTGGTACAAGTCAATCAGAGACTGTTACTAAAGTGGCAGACACTCATTTCTGCCTTGTGAGACACCACTGTGCCATATATGCCTGGCACCTCCGCTAACTGCCTTCAGCTCATTCACCTCAGCCACAGCCACCTTCTCAATAACCGTCGCTTCAAGCATTCGAACGCGCGGCAGTAGACAATCTAATAGAGAATGGATCCTACCAACTAGTGATGATAAAACAGGTATGCTTGGGTCAATTGAATTGGGATGCAATGTGCCACAATAACCCCTGCCATCGTGATGCACCGGCGACTGCTGTCATCACTCTAGGGGGGGTCAACAAGGAGAAACCTCTCCTTAGAACGCAGTCCGAGCCAACATTGCAGTTGACCTTGAAAAAAACAGGGAACCAGCAGGAAGGCATCAAATAAATCCGACCCAGGTTCCTATTGACACAGAATGTAAGACATTAGAGGCTTCAATCAGTCTTGAGCATAAGAGACCGGAAACACTGAAGTGCAGAGTCACTTGCTGAAAAGGCAACTTGGAATCAACTGTTAAGGTTTGAAAACCAGATGAAACCCATCAGTGCCTTTGGGCAATGCCCAGATAATGTAGTGGAACCCCCGATTGAGCTCTGATTAAAAAAAACACGAACAAACACACTGTCAACAGTTGTGAAACCCCATTTTCATAGGAAGCCAGCGAACTAAATTCTGAAGCCAGAATGTCATGCACAAGCCAAACTCTGAAAGAAGGACTCCTCTAACTCCACAGCTAACCATGTGTCACACTCTAAAGGACCCATTGGTTTATGATTGAGGCTATCCAAGTCTCCCAAAAAGATGACAGTGTCCACCAACTTGAGGTGTTCACCAAGTTGAGCCTACCAAGGCAGACTCGACTTCTGATCAGGAGTGCTCAAAAGTGATGGAAACAGAAGTCTCATATCTTGCTTGGAAGTTTACAAACTACCTAGATAAAGCAAGTCCTGGGAATGCTGGTCTTTTCTCGAACTTGCTGTGGAAATGAAGGGCATTCTTGCAGTTTTCAAAGGCCACTGTCACAAAGTTGACTAACTCAAGACTGGCCAAATTCTGACCCACAAAAGGTATGCACAGTAGCAAGTTCTTTCAAAAGACATCTGCCTTCCACTCACAGACACACTGATTTAGGCAACAGGCAACTTACATGCCATCAACAAGTTGCAACCAAATCTAGTCACACCGCACCAACCATAAATTCTACCTGCAGCTCCATGGCAGAAATCCTTCGACCACTCAGCTTCGTCCTTCAAAAAGTCTTACAGGAGCTAATTCACAACTGCATTTTTTAGTGTGTTAAGTAGTCCTCCAGTAGAACTACATCACAAAGTAATACATTCAATTCACTAAGGTGGAGTCAGAGATTTGCACAAACAACTTTCTTGTACTTCGGACCCAATTCACAAAGATTTATTCTTTTTTTTTTTAGTCCTCATAAAAAATACACCAAGGCTACTAAAACAGAAGGTTAGAGCACCAAGAGGAGGAACCCCCATCAACAGGGGGACATCTCCTCCGACTTCTGCGCAGCTATCCAACCGCCATTCGGTTAAAGACCAGCTCCACCAGGAGGCTCAGCGCAAGAGAGGCAGCTTCATCGCATTACCAACAACTCTTATCCCCAGCGGGCTTTAACCAAACTCATAATCATTGGACTCTTGGTTACCATCAGACTACCAAATTCAACTTAAATCAAACTTTCTTTCCTGCCATAATGTCCAGAACTTATTTCTTCTGCTCTGAAAGCATCTCTTTTCCAGGTGGTATAGTTAATCAGCTGACGCAATCTACTCAAGCAAAGCTGGTATCTGGGGGAGAATCCATTTTAGACATATCTCTTGTCGTGCTAGAAGAATTAATACAAACAACATATGACTTTGCTCTTTCTCTAGATTTGCTGAGCAATCATCCCCCATATTAGATCCAAACATTACTAACAAGAGGGTTGCCTTTACTTTTGGGCTTACCACACCTCTGAGCACTTTTCCCCACATCTGTCCATAAAGGCTCAAGCTTTAAACAATTCCAAAACATATGGATCTTGTTAGCCCTTTCCTCGTTACATCGTGGGCAGCGTCTCTTTACCTTCCCCAAGGCAGTTATTTTCTCTGGTGACCAATATACCCTATGCATTGTAAAAATATGTTTTTTCTTTAATGTGGCAGATTTAACTGTGACCCAAAGTGTAGTGAAAGATTCTTGCCAAAGGTTACTAATGTCCAACGAAGTTAACTCCTTACTCCATTTTGCCGCCGATAATAGGAGAGAGGTCTTTCTCACCTCCATTAGCATCCAGTACCATAGTGCCACCTCCTTACGATAAGCATGATTATGACATAACTACTCTTCCCAAGTATCATCCTTTTGCTCTACTTTAGGAAGCATGTTTGCCGAACTCGTCAATTGATAATATTTAAACTTGGAAACCATATTGTCTACTAGTTCTGTAAACGTATGCCAAGGTATAAATTCCTGCTTTAATAAGATTGGGCCCCACTTAACCACCCCTTTTTCTTGTAGTGGAGGGGATAACCTATCCTGAAGGCATTTTAGAGTGAATGGTGAGTCCTATAGCGGCACCAAGGCAATATAATACGGAATTCCAAGCTCTCGTCGTGTCTGGAACCATATCTTGCAGGCTGCAGTAAGGTACCTTAATCTAACTTTCTTTAAGTACTTTGGGTGGCCATACTTATATAAAAAATTATCCTTGCCTCTAGAGTATCTTCAATCATAACTTTATGATAAGGGGTGTAACTGAATTGATTGTTCAAAAGCCCCCTTATATTTTTTAACTGGAAAGTCATGTAGTATTTGTACAAGTCTAGAGCAACTATTCCCCCTTGGTTCTTCTTCCTACACAGCTTTCTCCAAGCAATTTGAACCTTTGATGCCCAGACAAAAGAGGTCAAATCCCCCTGTAACCTTTTGAACCATATTGTTTTAAATTCTAACGAATAGTATTAAATAGAAAGGTGAATTTCTGAAGAATAACCATTTTCAAGATGTTAGATCTACCAATCAAGGACAATGGGAGAGCAGCCCAGACTCTTAATAACTTCTTTGTTGATAGCCATATTTTGTTAAAATTAGCCCACGCCACCTCCTCCAGGTTTGGTGTAATCTGGACACCCAAGTATCTGATTTTTTTTTTTAACCAAGGGAGAATCATAAGAGATATTTCAGCACATTACCCCTGTCTTCTGTGGATTAGCCAGGTACCCCAACACCCTACCAAACTCTTCCAAAGCCCTCCAGATATTTGGAAATGAACCTGCCAAATCACTAGTATATATCATTAGATCATCAGCATACAATGACACTTTTTTCTCCCACCCTCTCAGACAAAACAGTATTATATTTGGATTCGACCTAATCATGATTCCCAAAGGTTCTATATATAAATCGAAGAGGAGAGGAGAAAGTGGACAACCCTGTTGGGTGCCTTGCTCAATTTTGACTTGTGTTGATAGGTTATACTAGCTACCGGGTCTTTATATAATGCCTCAATTGCTTTAATGAAAGTACGTCCAAACCCATTTTCCTGCATAACTCTCAATAAAAAGGACCAGCTGACCCGATCAAAAGCTTTAGCAGCATCTATAGTGATGATCGCCAAGGGCTGACTGTTCACTTGAGCAAGATCTATTGCACCAAACAGTTTGTGTGTCAGTTCAAAAAGTTGCCTGTCTCTGGTAAAAACCCATGTGATCCTCGTGTATCAATGTATTAATTACCCTACCCAGTCTCTTCATTAAAATACGAGTATAGATCTTATAATCTGAATTGAGCAGGGAAATGGGTCTATAGGACTCACATTGTATGGAATCTTTGTTCGGTTTCAGGATCAAAGTAATTGTGGCCTCATTCCATGATTTCGGCATTGGAGAAACTCCTAAAACAACTTCATTGATTAATTCTAGCATGTTTGGGGCCAACTAATTCATGACTAACTTATACAATTCATTGGGTAGGCCATCGGGCCAGATGATTTCCCCTCCTTTAAGGACTTTATCACTTCTTGAAGTTCCTCCATAGTTATTTTTGCTTCCAAGTCGTGTCTTGCTGTATCACCCAGACACGGAAGAGGAATTTTAGTCAGGTACCCCCTAACCTGATCCTCCGTGGCCACTAATTCCTCCTTGTACAACTTCTGAAAAAAAGAGATGAAGGCCTGTTCTATCTCTAATTCTTCAGTAACGCAACCCGCCTTGCCTTCAATTTGAAGTGCAGTAATGCTATTCCTAGTTTGATCAACTTCTGATTTCCAGGCCAGAAACTTGCCACATCCCTCCCTATACTCAGTGTTCCAATCTGCTGGTTTCCCATCTTTTCCTAACCATTGCTTCTAAAAATTCCTCTAATTCTACCCTCACTTTCTTCAACTGACTGTCCAACTCATTTCCATGAGAAACATCCAAAGACTTATCACGCTGTAGCTGAAGTTCCAAAACTGTGGACTCAAGCACCAGCAGTCGCTTCTTCTCTTCTTTATGCTTATAAGCAGAAATACTAACTAACCGTCCTCTAACGTATGCTTTCTAAGCATCCCAAACTACCTGTAATGGCAGTCCCATAGTTTATGGCAAAAAAAAACATTAGAGTCTAGTTTCAGCCTCTCAACAATTCTGTCATCAGAAAATAGGACCCGATTTACGGTCCACATAAGGGAATTACTTCATGTGTCAAAACTAATATGCACTTTTACCGCTAAATAGTACGACAAATGTCCCGAAGCAATGGCAACACATCTCACTTTACCACAAAGGCTACTATGAATCAAGACAAAGTCGATCCTAGAACTATGGCCATATTTTTTATTAAGAAAGGTAAACCTGGGACCCACAGTCAGCTTGCTTGGCCAAATGTCTACCATCGCCCACTTTACCTAATTTCTGGTTTTGGGGGAATTTACTGTATTGCTAGCAGTAGATTTATCCCAAACTGGGTCCAACAGAATATTAAAGTCACCCTCTAACACTACTGGATACTTAGCGAGTAGTAATTGATTATACAAAACTTGAAAGGGTGCTGGGTCATCCAAATTTGAACCATATTAACCCGCGATCACAAACCAAGTTCCTCTAACTCTAGTCTCTGTTGTTAACCATCGCCCCTTGGGATCCATGACCACCGTGCCCAGAGTTGCTTTCAGGGTTTTTATAGTTAAGATAGCTATACCTTTTACCACTTCTGCCTGTTTAGTAGTTACACAATGATCTATCCATCTAAACTGCTTAAGTATTTCCATTCACTCATCGTGTAACAGGTGAGTTTCTTGTCAGATAATCACTTCTTCATCTATCTTTCCCAGTAACTCAAACAATTTCTGCCTTGGCCCTAATACTCTAAGGCCATTAACATTCCATGATAGGATCCTCAAGCGGGCTACACTAGTGCTATGGATTATAATAGAGGAATAGATTCCAAAGTATAACCTGCTTTAATGGCTTAAATTTCCTGAGGACTAAAGATTTTTTGTTTCTTTTCCCCTGATATCCTCCCATACCCAGTGCTACACTCATTCATCTAAACTTTGATTGTAACCCTCCCCATGTCACCCACTCCCCCCCTTATGAGGAACCCTTCCTACTTCCACTGGAGTAAAAAAAAAACTCCTATTCGGACTCGCAGGAACCTTGGCAGAACATTAAGTTAATTCACTTCGCTGCCTTCATCTGTTCTAGGAAGGTACGAACTCCATTTGGTTCTCTTATATTATACATTTTGTTATTTCACATAATTCTGAAAGCTGCTGGAAATCGCATCTGGACAGTTGCCCCTAATGATCTAAGATCTTGCATGTATTTCCCCAGCTCCCATTGTCTGTCCTGTGTTGCCCTGAACATATCTGATCTGATCCAAAAAAAACAATCTCCTTCAGTAAACTTATTAATTTTCAAAGCTTCCATCAAGCTCTTTCCCTTCATAGAATAATATCTAATGTTAACCAAAATTTTCCTAGGGTTTTTCCTGGCAGGGTTTTTCTTATATGGATCTCAATGTACTCTCTGAATAATAACCTCCAAATCAATGCGTTGTAAAGTGGGGAAAAATTCTCATAAGCTTTGGTATCCTTCCCTTCGACCTCCTCTGGAACATTCAATAATCTAATATTGTTCCATCTCATTTTGTTTTCTAAGGTCTCCAACCTGTCTTGTAGAAGCTTCTCCCGTACTTTAACTGTTGAATCTCTTGCTTATTCAAGAGTACCTGCACATCTATGATTTTCACTGTATTTTCTAAGTGAGCCATATGTTCTGCTAATGTATTTATTTTAGTCCCCATGACCTCACACAAAGCTTTAATCTTTGCTTGGTTCTACTCTGAGATCAAGAACTTACTTCTAATTTCCTCAGTCAGAGAAACTAAGAGATTTGAAACACTCTGAGCCTCAGATTCAATAGACTGCGAGTTTATAGGCTGAGCTTCAGGTTCAGGGCTTAATATACGTCCTGACTGAAAAGAACCCATGCTTTCCTCTAATGGAGCGAGCACATATATACAGTTACTTCCTGATGAGCCAGGCCTTCCATCTGAACTTCCCCAAACACCATTTTCAGTAGTTGCTTCCTTCCCCCCTAAAAAACAATCCATAGTGTCTTGCATCGCCTCAGTTCCTCTGGGCCCTGTTTTAAAAAGCACAAACAGTGGAGATTCTGTGCAGATGTATTTCCTTCTGGTATCTCCTGATTCTCCAAGTTATCCCCATGAGTTAGGTGTTGCGATGTATCTTTCATAAAGCCCTCCCCCTTCTGGCTAATTGAGGGCTTGCTGTGTCCTTGTGCCTCCTTGAGGGCCTGCCCCCCAGTATTGTTTGCTCTTTGTTATTAAAGCTCTTGTTACCTTTATTTCGTTTTTGGGGGTGCTGAGTTGCATTAAGGAGAGCCACCTCAGGCGCATTCCTTGTGTGCGTCAGACTCAGCGTCATATTTACCATATAACTAGGGCTCAACACCCAATCTTCATCCAGAGCCTCAGCAGCAACTCCAGGCTTCCAGGGAGAGACAGGAGGAAAGGAGCCGACAGCTCTGCCTTCTTTCCCTTGGAAGTGCACCGTGGCAAAGAAGCGTTGCCTCTGGGTTACGTTCCGGGCTGCTTCCGCCCACAAACTTGATCCGTGGCTGCCTGTCCTTTGCTGCAGCGTTTCCAGGGGTGAGATCAGGCCCAACTCCAGTGCCTGCATATGCTGCACCGATGAGTGGTAAGTGACAAAAAACAAAAGAAAAGAAAGTGTAAGAGACATGTTCAGATGCGTCTGACTGTGGCAGCAAGAATTTCCCCAAGTCGTACTGCCATTAGTTGCTGGGAGCCCACGACTGCCCGCTCACTCGGCCGCCATGCTCCTCCGCTAACTCCTGGAGTTCCGGAATATTACAAAGAGTTATTCTTGTAATATTCCAGAATTATAGGAGGAAGCCATGAGCACTACAAAAGAGAAAGACTGTTACATACACTCCAGTAGCACTACAGGCCATGCAAGCCAAAGACAACTCCAGCCAAGCTTTGGAGTAAGACACACTGCACATCGCCACTCACATATAGTTCATGGGGCATACATATTAATCAATGGAGAAAGGGAATAACACTATCACCACAAAGCCCAAAGCATTATTATTGCAGAAACCCATATACCCCACAAAGTAAATACAAGAAAGAGTAATATTACTGTAAACATTGTAGATATTTACACAAAGCACAATATAATAACATGCATATAAAAGAACACATTTGTAAATTGACAATGAATTTAAAAACAGCATAACCTTTCTACTCTTTACACACTTAAAGCTATATCATAACACATTACCTGTCAACACAGATGCTGCTGATGTCTAAGTCTGCAACATCTTGCAGCACAGGAGGAACAGATCAGAGCCAGGAAGTTGGCCTTATATATGTGCTTTCAGTAGTAATTGGTGTCTGGTATGTCTTGTTTTCTTCTGGGGGATGCCTATTTCCAACTCATTAAAAAAAATATAGTTCTACATAGTGTAGGCAAAGCTCTCTGCCTATGCCGTGTTGGACAACATTTGGGTGATCTACATCCAAAATATGCTTAATAACGTACTGGGAGTAACTTTATAGCCATATTCTGCGTTGTAAGTTTCCCCACTTCTTCAAGCCAATGGGTGCAGTAACTTACTTCCACTACTAAGTGTGATTCTCCACCAAGAGGTAGCAAATTGCACCTAAGAAGAAATTTATGCCTAAAAATAAATCTATAAATGCGTTAATGTGCACCCGTGTTTTATCTTTGTGAGTTGAGCCTCAAATGTAAGCCTGGAGTAACCCTGTAGAGCACCTGAAATTCGGATGTAAGCCAGGAGTACTACAAGAGTAAGTCAAACATACTCATAGTAAAATCTCTGTAAATCGACCCATAGGTTAGAGAAATCCTTCTTCCCAGATTTTACCACATGAGCATGATAATTTTGCTTATTGTCATCAGCATTAGCCATATAATAATTACAAAACAATGTAAGTGCTACCCTACCACTACACATACACACATGCAAAATATGTATGCAAATGTATCATCCATTAAAATCTCACAATTAATAACACAATTAAAATGTTACAACTTGTTATAACTACTTAAAATACACATGATAGATAAAAAATTAACGTGCTGTTTTCTTTAGTGTCCCATAGTACTGTATTCATTTCCTTAGTAGAGACCATACAAACCAAATATAAGAAGTGACCGTGCACACAATTGCTGGTTGATCCATCCTATCACAAAATGTTGGAGTATCCACAAGTGATTTGATACCATAAGCCCTAAACAGTGACAAAAGACAACATCAAAGTTCTTTCACAGTAATTGTGAAAAATGCAAAAAGTGCCAATGCAGCCGCACTCACGCGGCCCCCATTACGACATCCCCGCTGGGCCGGCGGGCGCAAACCAAGTTTGCGCCGCCGGCCCAGCGGGGATGAGGCCGCAACATAGGAGCCGGCTCCTAATGGAGCCGGCGGTGTTGCGGCCGTGCGACGGGTGCAGTTGCACCCATTGCGCTTTTCACTGTCTGCTATGCAGACAGTGAAAAGCTGGCCGGGGCCCTGTTAGGGGGCCCCTGCACTGCCCATGCCAGTGGCATGGGCAGTGCAGAGGCCCCCAGGGGCCCCAGGACACCCCTTACCGCCAGCCTCTTCCTGGCGGTGCAAACCGCCAGAAACAGGCTGGCGGTAGGGGTGTCATAATCCCCAGGGCAGCGCTGCTTGCAGCGCTGCCCTGGCTGATTATCACTGCCGGTGCTAAAACGGCGGGAAACCGCCAGCCCCGGCGGTGCGACCGCGGCGCTTCCGCCACGGTCGTAATAGGGCTGGATGCACCGCCAGCCTGTTGGCTGTGCTTCCGTCCTTTTAGCCCTGGCAGTCTCGGACCGCCAGGGTCAAAATGACCCCAAAGTCTTTCAGAATGGCAAGGGATGATGAAGAATGAAGAAGAAAAGTTCCTTCTCCCCTCCGGTCACACCGTTGTATCAAAACTGTCTAACAAGTCTCTAATTTCCCATTGGGCAATATTTGGTGCATTATTATCTCTGTCTAATAATTCTTCACGCACCTTCCTAGAATTTTCCACAAAACACAGTTCTCATGCAATCGATTGGCTCCTGTGATTGACGCCTTCATCGGGTGGAATGTCAGGTAAGAAAAGTTACACTTTACGCTCCAGTCAGTAGTTCCATTGTCTTCTCCTAGCCCTGGCGACCTTGCACCTGTTGCGAATTACACTGTTGCATTCCGCAAGAATGTCTCCTTGAGCAAGTCGGGTCTCATGAGACAGAATTTACTACGGCTACACACACATATCTCTAGCTTCTGGAAAAGTACGGCTTCGTATCCTTCAGGAAAACAGCCCATTGCACGTTAGAAAAGCACAATTAATATGAGACCAGGCAGCTAGGCACCCTTGCTATCTAAGGCCTAATGAGTAATTTAGCAAAACCCTAATACAACCCTTAATGCTAATACAAAGTCATACATTAGTACATTCCTAATTCATCATTAATCAGTTTCATTAATCATTATATACATTGGTGGCCACTCCCCGTGGGCACATTTCAAACGTGTGCATTATTTCTACATTAACACATTTCTATGCAGTTTCACTACTCATTATATTGCAAGCTTTTCATGTTAATATTAATTTTAAAGGTCACACTCCAACAATAGCACAGCTGCAATGTTCATCCCAAGTTTTACACACTTTGCTAGATACACCATGGTTGGGAAAGATGCCATCCTAAACCTAATAAAATGTGGCACATTTGGGACGGATCCAATCCAGATATTGTTTATACCCCACTTCAAATTTACACTCCAAATAGCATGCTGTCAAGCTGTCTGCTCTAGTGTTTAGAACCTTTTTCTTCAATTTAAAGGAGCCTATACCGTTCCTTAACAACTGCAGTGGAATCAGAGCCAATCTGGCTAGGATTGCTCAAAAGGTGACCCGGTTGCAAATCAACAGAAGTCTTTTTAATATGTGATAACCAACTGTTACCTCCGGAGCCACTATTGATGACATTAGAGGATTGCAGTATCATAATCCCTAGCTTTTGGATGTGCTCATGCCATTTAAGTTTTCTGTCAAATCAAATACCCAGATAGTCGAATTGACTCACATCTTCAATTATCTCTCCCTGTACGCATAAGAGCCATCTTTACCTAAGAGCTAGTTTTGGTAATATTTATAACCAAGCCCTCTTCTGTGCAGCATTTCATGACTCTTTCTAGGAGCATGACCATTTCATTCTCAGTACACACTAACAGAACAGTATCATCTGCAAAGAGAAGGACTGGGACTCTAGTATTGCCTATTTTCATGACACCAAGATCACCCTTCAATAAATAACTCGCTACATGATTCATAAACAGCCTAAGTAAGACCACAGGAAGTAATATATAGCCCTTTATTGATCACAAAACGATCACTCCATCCGCCATGGGGACCACAGCGAACCCTATCACTGTTGCCTGGATGTAAACTCTGTATTGTAAACAAAAATGAATAGTCAAGACTCAATTTCTGCAGAAAGTCCAAAGTTTGTCTATATTAAAATGTTCAAAGGCTAATTGTAAATCAACAAATGTAAAACATATAGGTACTTTTTTTTACTATAGTGCATTTATAACCGACCATATAGAGTACCGCGGCTTCTTCAATAGTTCCCGTCCTCAGATTAACAACATGCTCTCACACACAGTTTGGGCCTGGCATAAGATTTTGTGAGGGCAGCCTTATTTTGTCCTTAATAGACCCTGTCAGACATGTCACCAGCAGACATGGACAGCGTCCTGGCCAGCACGCTGCCCTTGAGACTGAGTTCTGATATAGTTCCAGCACCAAAGCATCTTGTAAGTTGATCTCCGTAGTGGTTTGCACTACTTTACAAACCCTGCCTGTCATTGATTTTCCAAGGTACTCCTTTGAGCTGACCCGACTGACGTCCAGAGCTACAGACAAATGTCTTTTGTGTATACGTTTTCGACCCCCTCGTGTGATCCTAATGAAAGTACTGCCAAATTACTTCTTTAGGATTGAAACGCCGACTTACCTATGTTTTGGACTGTGTGTTTTGCCCTTTTGTCATCAGGGAGTACTCAAATTTCATTCATAATTCTCTTCAATATCATTCAACACTGAAGAGCCAAACTGTCTCCACTTTTGTTTGTGTGTTTTTCTATTTTGCCACCTACTCGGAGCACTGCATGAATTTGCTCTGTTTATGCCTTGTTTTTGCAAATGCAATTGTGTATTTCTAGTCCCATGATGATATGAAATATATAGGGCCTGATTCTAACTTTGGAGGACGGTGTTAAACCGTCCCAAAAGTGGCGGATATACCACCAACCGTATTAAGAGTCCATTATATCCTATGGAACTCGTAATACGGTAGGTGGTATATCCGCCACTTTTGGGACGGTTTAACACCGTCCTCCAAAGTTAGAATCAGGCCCATAGTTTCTTGATTATCACTGCGGTAATGGTCATTTACCAATACTACATGTAACATCTTTCCTCTTAGGTTACTCATGATCCTGATTGATTCAATAAGTGATCCATGTGGTTTAAGATAATTTCTTTTATGAATGATTCTGAAGGAACCACTAGTTTCATATAACCATAAGCAACCAGGTTCCTAAGAATACCATGTTGTCCCTTGTTCTTTTTTATAGTAACAGCCTGCACTGCCAGCACAGTAGTCCCAGGACATGAAGCAGAAAGGCACAGTTCATCATGAACAACATGATACAACTCCATCAAAAGTTTTGGGGCGAACAGTTTCTCAGAATTCTTCCATTCTTGCGAAATGGAGCGATGCACAGGAAGCTGAGACTTAGAAAGCACATCATTTTACTGCAAATACGTCTCTACCCTTAACCACTAGATCAGGCATGGGCGTTAAGCCTGTGTAGGCATGAGCATATGCCAGGACCAACTTCACATGATATGTGGACAGGGACTAGGAAAAGGGTTTTGCATCACTAGATCATGGTAGAAAATACATGAAATCAAGGCAGGGGTAGGGGAGCAGCAGTTCCTCTTCGGGAGCAGGACGAAGACCTAGAGCAAGCTTCCCAGCAAGTCACCCATCTGCCTTAAGGAAACACTTCCATCACATGGTGAAGGGCCTCACAAACAGAGGAACAGAGGCAATCAGTATAGTAGAAAATTGTAGGCAGAGGATCCACACTTACCGAAGTTCACATGTCAGTGGAGCATTTGATTTTATTTAATTAATTACCGGTAGAAACCACGCTCGGCCCAAAGGTATCTTAGTATCAAAAGAACGGGTCCAACAGATTTAACCCTTCACATCAAAGGACAGCATTTAAACAACAAATGCGGGACATGTATAATTAAATGTAAGTACCTTTCTGAATGCCAGGTTATCCTGCACAGAATGCATTGAAGTAGAAGGTCATTTCACTACTTGGGCGGCAGAAAGCCTAAGGAACAGTAACATACTTATGGTTTGGTGGAATTGTGTTACCTAGAGCATAGGCAAGGGCCAGGAGAGCAAGGAGCAGAAAGGTTTACTGCTCTTGCAAACAGTAGCACTGTAGAACATACAATATTGTTGTAAGAAATTGGATTATTATTTGGGTGAGCTACTGCCCACCTTAAGCAATAATCACAACTCTTGTCAGGGTGAACCCCCAAAGTCACTAAATTTACCTGAGCTGAACCCCGTGATGGCAATGGGACAGAGCAAACAGGCTTAACTTAGGGAAATGTGTAGAGTATATATGCAGTTACAAAACAGTGATAACATGAAAACACTAAACAATAAAAATCCCAAACTGGATGAGAAAAAAAGAGTAAAATGCAATAAAAATAGAGTAAAATGCAATAAGTACAATGGCACCAAAACAACAAAAATCCACCAAGGTGAACCAGCGATATGAGTTTTTAAAGACTTAAAGTTAAAAGCACCAAAAAGCACAAAGCGCCAATGATACTCTGTGGTCATAGATTGCCTAGATGCAATTGCAGGCTGCCCGCGATGGAGCATGGGTCAGACACACCAACAAGGTTTGTCCTGGTTTACTTTCTGACAAAGGGCCTGATTTAGAGTTCGACAGGTGGGTTACTCCGTCACAAATGTGATGGCTATCCAGCCAGCCGTATCACAAGTTCATTATATCCAGTTGTACTTGTAATAGGGCGGATGGAATATCCGTCACATTTATGACAGGATAATCTAACCACTGAAATCCAAATCAAGCCCTTAGGGCCAGATTTATCATTATTTCCAATAGCGATTACCAAATTGCGATTTTTTGCAAATCCCAATCAAGTAATCACTATTGGAATGTATGAAACTCCAGGAGTTTCATATAGCGATTCGCAAATGGACCTACCTCATTAATATTCAATTTGCAATCCATTGCGGATGCCTACAATCACAGTAATGGTGGCCTGCTGGGCTCAGCAGACCACCATGTCTGTGATTGCTTATAAATAAAGCAATCTTTTTTATTTTAATGCAGCCCGTTTTAAAAAGGAAAAAATAAAACTTTTCTTTTAATATTTTAAGAGTAGGCAGTGGTCCGTGGGACCACTGCCTGCTCTTAAAAAGTGTTTTTGCATGCATTCACAAAGGAATTTGCGAGTGGGTTACCACCAGTTTGAAATTGGTGGTAACTGCGATTGTTTTGTGACCGCAATCACAGTCACAAAACAATCACACATACCTCTGTGACTATGTATTAGGAAGGGACGCCCTTGACACGCCCCTTCCTAAAACCGAATAAGTATGTGGTCGCAAATCCAATCTGCGATTCAGTAACAAGTTACTGAATCGCAAATTGGACTTGATACAGACCAAAATGTATGTTTGCAATCACAAACGGCCTGTTGGGCCGTTTGCGATTGCATAGATGTTTGATACATCTGGCCCCAAGTCTTTTAAGTCCCAATCTACCTCAGGAGTACCCTTCTCAGGTCCTCAGGACTTCAGGGGAGGCACTTAAAGGCTCAAACGGTCTTAGACAAAGGCCACCAGCAGAGTCAAATTGCCATGGATAAGCTGGGGGCTTCCAGGAAAAGGCCTCTTGCTCTCTAAGCAATTGGGTAAATGTTTTCAGAGGTAACTCTACACTCTTGTGCAGCAGTTTGTGTTTTTCTTACTGCAAACAGGGCCAAAATTCCATGTGTCAGGGCATTTTCAAAATGGCGAAAGTCTTCAGCCACACCAAACCTGGGCTCTGAGGGCTTGGAATGTGTGTGGGGAGTGTACTATGACAATACTAGTTTTCACCCTTATTTAACATTAAAATCCAGTTTGAGGCAGATACTTTGCCCACAACAAATACACACAGAAATCTAGTAGGACAAAAGCTGGGTCCTCCAACAACCAGACACTGGAATGGAGTGCAGAATTGTCTTGGCATCCTGTTCTCTCACTTTCAAGTGTGCCCCAGGTGTTACCTGTAGCTCAAACGACCTGTCAAGCAGGACTTGACACTCTAACATCAATAGCATGGCCACCCTACATATTCTGCAGAATTCAGAGGTGTAATCTCTGTTCATGCAGGTCAGTCTATTTTTTTGTTCCCGGGAAGTATTGCACAACTTTTTTCACATCTAATCAAAGCTGCACATAGGCAAAGAGCAGGCAGAGACTTATGCTAATTAACCTTTTGATAGTTCAGGCAGGTAAAGGGTAACTTTGTAAAAGCTATTTTTCTTTATTAAAAATCTGACTTCAGCACTGAATTTGATTTTCCTAACTATTAAATATAGTGGTTTAATTAATTTTCAAGCTGGTCCCATTCCTGAGATGCAGTCTTGGTAATTTAATATGTATTTTAAGCTACATAGGACAGCTAGGCATACCAAAGTAAAGTAGCTTTTAAGGCCATGTCACTGCCGGGGCAAGACAGTATTAGTTTTTACATGCACCACTACCTTATGGGCTGCAAGGCTCACGTAGGGCTAACTTAATATAAAGGCAGGTTTTTATCCGTCAAAAGCATTATTTTCACAGGTCAGCAGCAGTCAGGCTACACTGAATAGGCCTGAAGCCACGTGTGCTTTGCTAATGTAATGGATAGCACAATGGGTGATTCAGTCTATTGGTGGCATTTAGCTTCCAGACCCTAGGTACACTTTGTACTATATACTAGGGATGTATAGGCCAGTTAGGTATACCAATGAGGAGAATGCCAGTTTGATCGTGTTTGACGGGGAAGCATAAGCATTTTACTGTTGGTTTTCAGGTGTAAAGTACACAAAGTTCTAAAGGAAGCAAAACTGAGAGGGTCCAACAAAGACAAAAACATCTGCAGTTCTGAACTTTCATGTGATAAACTAATGCATTTTGAGTATTCAAGTCTTACTTTATTTTCTGTGATCTAAGTAGATGAACGCCCCTGAAAATAATGATTTGTAGGTGAAATGTTCAGGACGGGACAGAGTGTCCTTGGTGACCTGAAGTGAAGTGGTCACCCTATTTTGTTCTGAGGGAAGAAATGAAAGAATTTTAACTAAGACCATGTATAAAGATTATCAAAGTCTGGAAAGGAAGGACTTTATTCAGTAATATATTGTGGATTTTACCATTCTGGTGATGGTGGGGTTCCTGTTTAAGAGGGCCAAAGTAAGCCATGCCAACAATGCCACTACCTGCACACCTCTTCAGTGATATGTGGATCCATACACAAAACCTAACTCCAAAGGGTCCTGAATCGATAGGCAAAACATAATTAACAGATTCACAGTTTGTTTGGTGTTCTGTGAACCCTAGCCATAATCAGCAATTGTCAATGTTCAAAAGGCACCCTGGACTACCATAGACTTTGATTACAAATTGGATAGAGCTTTTTATTTTTTACCAGGTGGGGTATGGTCCACACAAGGAAGCAGTTCTTAAAACATTCAGGTAGACCCCAGAGACACACTTGACATTATTAACTCCTTGACATCTGGGTTGTCTGTGCACAGCACTATCTGATATGTTCTCCAATATTTACCCAGACCTTGGCCAAACAATAGGGCAGGTTGGTGTGGGTAACAATAATGCTGTCTTTTATGGCCATAAAGTATAGATATGCCATAATGGCGTTCTAAGAACCGTTTTTCATGATGTACGTGTGAATAATGCAGCCAAGAAGTTAGGAAACCTTTATAATTTCAGAAGTAATACATTGGATAAGTAGTCACATGACATGTTTTTTTTAAATTTACTGGGAAACAATAGTTCTGGATGTTTTAACATCTCCTCAGTGAGTGAGTACTCAGTGCTGAGTAGCCCGTAATTTGGGAGCCATCTAACATAGCATGTCTGAATAATGTAATCTGAAGATGCTTTCACTTGAATGTTGTGTAAGGTGGGCTGGGTATGTGGATGGAGATTATGCAGTATCTGAAACCTCACTGCTGTGATTGGATGATTGTTGTTGGAACTATGTGATTGATTAAAATGATGTGATTGAATGTTATAACTGATGCTAATGACATAATCGGATGTTGTAATTTGAATGATGTGATTGAATGTTGTGATTGGTATGAAGTGATTGGAATAACATGATTGATTGGAATGATGTGTTTGGAGTTATATGATTCAATGCTGCAGAGGAGTAGGTGCATTGGATGCTGTGACTGGAATGATGTGACTGTTTGAATTTTTGTGAATGGAAAGGTGTGTTTTCTGGAATGATATGATAGGATGCTGTGATAGGAATGATGAGATGACTGAGTACCAGTTGTAGTCCCTGGGCCTCTGATGCTGACCAGTTAAGATATCTTTGTTAGAATTATTCTGAAATAAATGAAAAGTAGGCCCTGCAGTAGCAATAGTTCAGGTAAGCTAAGACTGTTAATTTTCTAGAATCATACAGTTACAGAAATTGAGTCTGGGTGGATTCCTTGACAAGTCAGGCCTGTGTGTGACATAGGACATGAATGATGTTTTCATAGAGTAAATCTAACCGGATTGCCTGACTGCTATTATGCTAGCATACAGGTATGAAATGGTAGAAGGAATCATGTCTGTCATATTTGTGTTTCTCTATACTTTAGGGATTGGAGATTGATTCTTTAGAATAGTGGCTCCCAACCTTTTGACTTCTGTGGACCCCTCCTTTATCATTACTGGAACCCGGGGACCCCCACTGAATCTTTAATGGTATCCGGGGACCCCCCAATTAGTCGTTACTGAAAGCCGGGGACCTAATTTGTTAGTATTATATCATTTTCTAAACAGTCGCGGACCCCCTGAGGAGGCTTCGCGGACCCCCAGGGGTCCCTGGACCACAGGTTGGGAACCACTGCTTTAAAAAGAAAGCTGTTTGCTAATACTGCAATGAGGCTTGTGAACATTTGTGGGATGACTGTTTAGAGAACTATTCCCCTATAGGAATATTTATGTGCTTATGGCCAGAAAATGGAGACCTATTCTTAAGGAGGTTGTCATTTTATGGGTGCTCACTAACTAGGAAACAACCAATGGTGAACTTAGCAAGAGATCTGATAAACTAGTTCATGTCTTGTCTATCAGATGGGTCATAATACATCATACATCATAAGTGGAAATTATTTCTCCATCCTGATAAACATGTTTCCATAATCTTTGCTCAGTAGCACATTTTGCAACACAAATGAGAAAGCTTTACTTTTCAATAATCTATTTCTTAACGTTTGTGAGACAAGCCTTAAGCAATGCTTGACCCTATCTTGTATTTTTATACTTCCATGTTTTTGGACATCTGTCTCTATATGCAGCAGAATGTGCAGAAAAGAAATAATGTGTTGTTGTAATGTTCTTGGTGACCTCGGAAGGCTTCTTGAGTTAAAATGTAACTGTTGAGGGCCCTTTGCTGCCTGCTACAGCAAACCTATTCTTTACTTGAGTCTGTCATTGTGTTGAATGTAACTAGAGTTGTAATGTCACATCAGATGCTATTCGGTCAAAATGGATCATTTTAATATTAATTCAGGGGTGTGATGTTAGATGCTGCTGCATTACATTATGTATTCTGGTCTGTTCAAACTGTGTAACAATTTGATCACCCTATGCTGACAATGTGCATTCTGTAATGATTTTTGGTCTTTACTAAACCTTCATGGTTTCTAATGTGTTCTCTGTTTCAAGAAGGCTTATTTAACTAATCATGCTGACTTTTTCATTGGTGATTTGGATTCTGTTAGAGGCACATTCCCTTATTTATTCTTGAGGTCAATTCCTCCCCCGATCCTGCGAAGACAATTTGTCTGCTATTTAGCAGTTTATCAAACATAGCATCAACAATCCTTTCAAGTCACCGTAGGGCGGACTGAGCTGACTCATTCAAAACGGATTGACTCGGCAGCAGATGGAAGGACACGACGCTGCCGCAAGTACAGCCCGAGTGGCTCTCCCCTGCTGACTCTGTCATGGTCTCTGGCCGGCCGGAGGCGCTGAACCACTCAGCGCGCCAGCTCACCAGCCACCAGGATCACCTGGGGCGGTGCGGGGGGAAGCGGGAATAAGCCCCGAAGCCCCATACCCCCGAAAGCTCCGAAGCCGAAGCCGTCGAAGCCGGAGCAGCGCGCCGGCATCGGGTTTCAGGAGCCAGGAGAACGTGCTGGTCTCACCACCCCCGTCCAGGCTCGACTGTTGGACCGGAGGCTTAAAAAACAAGCAACCAGCCTCATTAGGCAAGCGGTCCCATGTGACCCCCCCCCCGCAGACCCCTGCGGAAGTGGCCCGAACGCGGGTGCAGCTTGCGGGGGGCAAGGGGTGTAGGGGAGCAAGGAAACCAAGGGGTT
Source organism: Pleurodeles waltl (assembly GCF_031143425.1). NCBI lineage: Eukaryota > Metazoa > Chordata > Amphibia > Caudata > Salamandridae > Pleurodeles > Pleurodeles waltl. The sequence goes on along the minus strand of NC_090439.1, from coordinate 1,011,248,866 downwards.
TGCCGTCTACCACCAAACGCTAGCTCTGCTCCACCCCCACCGGCAAGTGCGGCAACTTATCATTGGAAGTGGGTAGTGAGGTGGAGGAGGCTCCAGAGTCTCAGGATCAGCGTCGTCCTTGGCAGGCGACTTCTGCAGCCCCTCAGCAGCTCCTACAGCTCTGCCTTAGCTCTGATTGGCACAGCCCTACCTGGTCAGACCACGGACCAGACCACCACACCTGCCACCACAGGCTGTGCTGACACCCAGGACAGGAACTGCAGCACTCCCGTAGAGCATGTGTGGAAGCCTGTGTCAAGTATCCAGCGTCCGGCGTCCAAAGTCCGGTGTAGCGACAGCGAGAGGGCAGCAAGCAGCAGGGTCAAGCAACAGAGCTCACTGACGCTTGCACTTGACGACACAACAAGAAAAGAGAATCAAGTAAGTGGCACACCACCTATAAATTCAATCCAGTAGGAGGTCGAGCTGTCAGCAGGGGTAAAGTGCGGGGGATAGTGCGAGCAAACACCTCCAAAACTGCCTCTCAACAATTCCTCATAGCCACTTTCAACTGGAAACTCCTGAAGACCCGAGCAGACCCTCCACCAGCAAACCAGCAAATCAGCAACAGATTGGTCAATAGACCACGGTCCAGGCGGGGGAGAAGGCTGAACATTCCTCCGGCACTGAAGAAATAATCTAGGGGGAATCAGATGATATGGAAGTGGGGAACCCACTGCCAAATTTACGCAAGATAACGACTACTTTGCTGCGGTTACAAATTCAGCTGCCAAAAAAAAGACCGGATCGCCGGTTCCAAGCTTCCAATCCTTAGGGCTCGACTTATCGCTCACCTCTGACTTGCAAATATCAGGAATCCCCGGAGAGAGTCCCACAGTGAACTCACCTGCGCCCACCCCGTCCCACTTTCGCCAGTAATAACAATTGTGAGGAAGCAGCCCTTGAATCCAGATGGCATGGATACAGCACAGGATCCCCGCACTCTGACACAAGGAGCACCCTCCACCATAGGGCTAGTGAGATCCCTAAGGACCGCCAGTATAGATCGCAAAATGTTCAACCAAACAGCCAGTCCAGCAAATCAATCAATTCTGGACTCAGAGATGGTAGCAACTGTGGAAATCCTAGAACACGATCCCTGGCAAGATGTCCCCCGCGCCAAAACGTCAAACTCCATTCATTCCCAGCATTTGGATGTGAAAATTAGAAATTAGATCACTGGAACACGGAATAGGGTTACCCACCTAGGACACCCGAGAAAGAAACTGAGATAGTCGCTCAGATCCATGCCCGCAAAGAAATTAAAGTAATTAAAACCAGAAGTAACCCTAGCATGGATTACAAATTCAACCTGCAACCTCAATTACAACCATGTCCCCCGGACATGGCAAGGGCAGATGATATGTGGGCGGCAATCCTAAACTCAATGCAAGCTACAGTTATGACCCTGCAGTTCCACTCAAATAAAATGGACATTCAGGTAGACCTATTAAATACAATGGCAGTATTTGTTTCCGGTATCGACAGCAAGCTGGAAGGCCTTAATGCCTTAATTACAAGGGCACAAGCCAATCAAGCCAATGACTTTACCATCTGCTCCTGTAAGGATGTGGTAGATAAACTGCCTCAACTGCCGCAAATCCTAGAAGTTACATTTAAAGAAATCACCTCCGCCCGGAAGGATGAACACATTCATATAACCCCCCTCGCTACCTTGTTAACAGCTGACCCGATTGCACAAAATCAAGAGGAAAATCCTAGCGCCCCTCAAACAGTTGCACCGTCGAACATAAGAGAGGAAGGTTCCCAGGCAGGAAGTATTGCTTCAGTCAGCCTTAGAATGGAAGATATGGAAAATTATTTCCCATCGCAAGACACTGTCAAACCCGGGAGTTGCGAGAAACCCCCTTCACGGATTCTATCAAAAAGAGAGCACAAACGGGCAAGAAAAGGAAGACGATCTTCTCGAGCACTTCAACTATCCATCTCAAAGACCACCGAAATCATCGCACATGGGCAAACTCAGGAGCGTCTGGTTCCAAGTGGTAGGCAAAATGGTGATATCTACTTCCCAGCAAGCACTAGCAGTAACACAAAAGCAGGAGCCAAGACCCCTTCTATCACAATAGGGGCTGTCCAGCTAACAAAGCCCCAGATGGGGCCTCACACTGTGCTTAGCAAAGCCTCGGATAATCTTAATAGACCCCAAGAGGACTACCAGAGTATAAAACCACTAAGCCAGGACAGACACCGCAGGCAGATCCGACTGGTAAGAGGTATGTCCATGGCACAAGGCCAGGTGATGCGGCCTACATGGAACATACCGATCTCATAGAGCAACTCCAGCCCCTTTACGAAGGCACCCAAAACAATGAACCAACCCCCCAGTTGCTGTGGGTTCTGGAGTTCATCCCAAGATCTAACACTGATCTTCTAAATCGCTCCTCTATCCTAAGACCGATAAAAGCTCCCCCAGATCTACAGCATGTGGCTTCAGATGACATTGCTGCAATTAAATTCATCCAAGCCAGAGGCTGCCAACACACAGGCCCCACACTCAGTATTTTAGCAGACCCGGCCCTACCCATGCAGATCATGGAAAGAAAGGACCTACTGAAAGCCTGCGGTATTGAGGTAGGCATTTACAAAGGTGAAGGATATCCACCCCCATTATTAGCTTCTCATCTTCTGGAAACACCGAAAGCCATGCGGTCTGTCTTGCATGGAGCGTGTGCAGCCACCCCAGACAGCAGAGGCCCTGCAGAAACTATTATCGAGAGAAGGCTTCCCAAATCCCCGTTGCAAGTCCAATTTTGGAAGCAAGAAGGCAAGAAAAGACTGGTCCAAGTAGAGAGATCCCACCTCGGAAGGGAATGGGTCCCACCGGCTCCTCTCCTGGGAGCATTGGGTAACAGCTGAAGAGTGTGGGAATTATCCCCACAAAGAGTATTGAATATCTGCTCGTGGAATATAGGTGGCCTGCGGGTAAAAATAGAGGACACAGAGGTAACAACGTTTTTTAGTTTCTTTGACATTATACTTCTACAGGAATCCTGGGCGATGAATTCAATACAGTTAGTAGGATTCATTGAACATTTCAGTCCAGCCTTAAAACTGAACAGGCCCGGCCGGCCAAGGGGAGGTCTAGTGACATACATTAGCACGAGCATCCGAGCAAAGATCACAAAGCGCACGGAGGAAGACCTACCCTTCCAACTCATCAGGCTCGACGGATGTGGAAAAAATATACAGGATCCAATGATCCTAGTCAATATATACATTAACCCAAAAACTAAAATAATTGAAGCAAATAAATTACTATCTGAATTGATAAGGATAAAAAGCATGGTACAATCAGCATATTGGCTAATATCGGGCAATTTCAATCTCAATCTATTCCACATGCCTGGTGAAAATAACATCCAAATAGTGGCAACAGTGCCCGCCCAATCTCTCCCAACTAAAATCAGGAAACACAAATAAGGTGAGAGTTTCATCCGCACCTGTGAAGGTATAGGCCTCTTCGCACTAAATGGTCAAAAGCTGCTCGACATTCCTCCAGCGTGGACAAGATCCTCTGGGAAATCAGTCTCCTACCTAGACTATACACTGGTAACCCCCGCCCTGTACACATTAGTGAGTAACCTCAGCATTGTGGATCGAGTGGAAAGTGATCAGAAGCCTCAGGTAATAGGGATCCGCTCATTACCACCCAAACCAGAAAAAGCGTTAGCCCTGGAAGGGGCTTTTGGCACCGAAAACCTAAAACGTCTCAAATGATCATTCGATACCATCGTAACCCAAGCAGAAGATGCTCTACTAAGGCTAGAATTAATGGCCACGGGTAGGGTGAATTTGACAACAGTTTGGGAGAATTTTGCCACCAACCTTATTAACGTAGTCAACGTAGGAAGCACAAGAAAGGGAGTGCAATTGAGCCACCAAAAACGTTTATATTTTCCACAGCCTATATGGAGAAGGAAAGCAATTGTAGCTAAATTACTAAGGGAAATGCGAACACTCCCAGACAACGTACCACGATTGGCCGCCCTGCGAGAGCAGAGGAAACTCTTAAAAAGCAAATTATGGTCTTTTAAAAAATTGCAGCAGAAGACGGTCTGGGCCAAACTACATTACGCATCTAAATCATCTGACCCTAAAAGATTCTGGAAAATCATCAACACAATGGACAAGGGCCCAGTGGCAGCTAATAAAGCAAACATTTCTAAGGAAGCTTGGATACACCATCTAAAGTCACATCTAAAGGAATTGGACACCGAAATCGCTCCGCAATCCCAAGGGTTCTTGGAGAGCCAAGAACCCGAGGTTGCAGAAAGCTTAAAGGTCTCAGTATCAGAATTAACAAATATCATTGGGAAGTCGCGAACAGATTGCGCCCCAGGACCTAATGGTTTACCACAGGCCCTGTTTAAACAGGAAACAGAAAGATGGGCCAAATTCCTGGCTGAGATGTTTAACTGCGTGCTCACAACGGGAATTGCCCTGGAAACCTGGAGAGGCTCAATAATTCACCCCATCTATAAAGGAGGGAACGCAGCTTCCCCAAGCAACTACAGACTTATAGCTCTCCTAGATGTCGACCTTAAGTATTTTCCATCCTGTGTGCTAAAACATCTACAGTCTTGGGTTACAGACACTAACATTTTGCCATTCAATCAAAGCGGTTTTACCAAACATCAAGGAACACTTACGAACCTGATGGCACAGGGACTCATTACAAATAGAGAAAAGGCAACCAGGACCCCCACCTACCTGTGTTTTGTTGACTTTAAAGCTGCCTTCAATTGTGTTCTCCGTGGTAAACTATGGGTAAAACTACAGCTTTGGGGACTTCCAGCTACTATTTTAAAAGCCATTGAATTAATTTATTCTGACACATGGGTAAAGGTAAAAGTTTGGGGCGGCTCTCATTTATCTAGGGCAGTTAAAACAACAGCTGGTGTTAAACAAGGCTGCATATTGGCCCCAACACTCTTTAACCTGTATATAGCAGATCTGTCTACAAAGCTAAACGAGGATCCACCCCACTACCCCTCATTGGGTGGCCAGTAATTATCTAATATGTTATATGCAGATGACCTACTACTAATTAGTAACACCAGAGTAGGCATGCAGAAATTGCTAAATAATTTAGGAGAGTTTGCAAGGGTAAACGAGTTAGAAATCAATCAAAAAAAATCTAAAATGATGACCTTCAATCGCAGGCCTACTGGCCAGTGTAAATGGCTCCTAAATGAAAAGTCCCTGGAGGAAGTAATCTCCTACAGATATCTAGGAGTCGTGGTCGACGCCTAATGCAACTTTGCAGCTCAAAAAGAAGCAATAAAAAACAGGGCACAGACCCTTGATTACGCATTCTGCAAACTCGCTAATTCAATTTGTGGTCATGCCCTGAATCCCTTAGCAGCCATAATGAGAGCCAGACTATTGCCAACCCTCTCATATGGGGCAGGAATAATGAGGGGTATAGAGGAAACTCTTCTGGAGAAGCTTTTGATAAAGACGTACAAGCGTGTCTTTCGGCTACCAAGGCATGCTCCGTCTGCCCAGGTCAGACTAGAATTCATGTTGGTTAAACAGTCGCTGGCCCGCCCGGCAGCCTTCATCAAATGCTGTTACAAACTGAGCCGCGCCCAAGAAGGGTTTCTAGCCAACCTAGTCTGGCAGGAAATCACCCTGGAAAGAGGCAACGGAAATTACAAAAGGTATCTGGAAAGGAGTGTAAGCCTCTTGAATCTAGGTGGGGTTTGGGATCAGTCACTTTCCACGACGGCTTTTAACAAAGCAGTCAATAAGTCATGTAAACTGCTTAGTTGGTTAAAAGACAAAGAGGCTCTGTCCAAAAGGTCGCATGGCTGGCTGACCCTTAATTCGTATAAAACTTTAAAATAATCTACACTCCTGGCCGCCCTCTACTCCTGGAAAATTAAGCATTGCTTTTTAAGGCTTAGGCTGGGCAATGTCCCAACGCCAGACCTCCTCCCAATCTGGAAGAAAGGGCCACAAGTGGGCGCACAGGAATGCCGCCTTTGTCATCTGGCGGTAGAAACCCTGATGCATGTGGTCTGCATCTGCCCGGCACTGGCTGAAGACAGAAAACGTTTACTGAAAAAAGAAATAAACAGCCTAGGGATTAGATCCTGCAGACAAGCACTAATTGAAGCATTCAACCCACAAAACACCATATTGAATATTAGATTGGTTCAATTTTGGGAAATTTACCCCGGTAAAATAACGACTGCTGAAAGAAGCCTGTGATAGGGAGGGTGCAAATAGAAACATAATCCACATACTTTGAGTAAAAACGACAAAGATAGGAAGGTATTCTGATAATATTCGCCATATGGCCAGACCACTATGAAGTACTGTATTAGAACCCGGAGTCAAGTAGGGATTCTTTTTTCTTGTGAAATATGCTTTCTCTCAGTTATTTAAAAATGTTAGGTAATTTATATGGTTTAATGTATGAGCACTGTTTTGTTAACTTTTTTTGTTGAAGGATTACTTTTATGGTTTTAATTAACTAATAAAATAAACAATATCTCTCTCTTTCAAGTCTCCACCCTCAATCCTTTACTTTCTACACTTAATGTGAAACTGCTAGGTTTGGGTACACTCTTTCTCCAAAATGTTGATGCCACTTAGTCACGTATCAATATTGAGCGTCATAGTGAATGTTCATACAGAGGAAGGCCCCTAACTGCCACTATTAAAGACGTTCAACACTAGCTGACAAATGTAAAAATCAAACTGAACCCACAGAAGGCCAAATTTATCGAGCTCTTTCCTAACAAATCTGATGCACATTCCAAAGACTGGAAAAATCAAGTTAAAGACATTGAGCTTTCACCAAATAAATCGGCTACACAAAATCACTCGGATTGAAACTGTGTGAACTACTCATCTTCATATTCAGGACAAAAAGATGGTCAGCAATTCTAAATTACAATCAAAATGTATCTGTAGGTTCAGGCCCTAACTAGCTAAACAAGACTTTAGGCTGCCTGTCCAAACCATAGGCATACTATGGAAATGCACTGTTGAGAAGGCCTTCACACATCTCACCTAGCCCCTGCCTTTATGACTGTCATATTTCAAATGCAAAATGAGTTGAGTGAATCATACCTATCCTTATATACCAAAAATGGCTTCCCCTGGAATATCACTCTGCATGCGCAACACTGTCTGCATCACGTACAAGGTGATCCACCTGAACAGGTCTGAGTATCTATCTGAAAAAGTTCAGATCACTGTTAGAAACTATTCCCACGGAACACAAGCTAAACGCATTCTAGAGTCAGAAGGACCTCCACTCGCAAGCAGTCCTTCTCTAGAGCTCTTCAGAGATATGGAATGCCTTTCAGATATATATGAAATGAGCCACACAGCATTTCCTTAGAAACCTAATGTAAATTGCATAGATTCCTTGAATCAGGTCTATGTTTAAAGTCTCCCTCAATGACAAGTGCTTCTCTCACAATGTGGGTCTTGAATTCCAAGTAGGAAATATCACCATATGTTAATATTTGAGCTAAAATATTGAGTCCAAAATATCGACAGATAATTATGTATAGATTTTCTATACCTATCACCATTACTAAAATGGTTTCCTATCACAAAGTTTAGGAGTGGTGATGGGTTCTAGATGTACCAGTCAGAAAAGGATAAAGGTTCTTATGTGTTCTGTAGGTATGCATGCTGTAAACAAGTTGCGGTTTTAGTGTAGTATTCCCAATGCATTTTTCTCTGGACTGTACCACCATGCGATGCCCCAGGCAGGGAAAAAGGAAAGGCCCTGTGCGCAGGAGAAAACTCCCTGCGTGTCAGGACTGTTGTTAAGAGGATTCTCATCTTCAGTTTCAAAACAAAATTCTGCTTCAAGAGTTTACTTCTGAAAAACAATAGGGAATGCTCAGCAGGGTCCACTAACATGGCAGGCTGATCACCATTCTGCTTTGCCAAAAGTGCATGTGTGTGAGTTCAGAGCAAGTCCAAAATATTAAAATCATTGACCCCCTACTACACGTTCAGTGCTATTTTCCAATCGAATTAGAAGCTGCGTGATAAGTATCACATGCACGCAATTTTCCCATGATAGGTTTGCACGGGGATCAGAATTACGAGTTATATGATAACTGTCACACCCTCACAACTTTTCCATGATAGTCTCAGGCAAAAAAAACTGCTGAAAATGATCAGGCAAAAGGTCTGGAAAAAAGTACAAATTGCAGGATTGTGTGTATTAAATATAGTTATTGTATATTAAGTCCGATTTCCAACGTGAAAACTCACAGTAAGAGGTATTTACCACACCTAGTAAATACCTGACCCTGTGACAATAGTTTTTGCCAGGCGAGGGTATTTTTCAGATCCAGTAAATAACCCACCACATTCTACTCAACTTGTAATGAAGACCAGTGACTAGCATATTTTCAACTCAGTGAGTGAATCTTGTTTCAGCTTCCATTTCAGTAAACTTTCTATCTTCAATTTTTCATGGTTGATAGTTGCTAAAAACAATTTTCAATTAGAGGCTGTGTATTGTTGTTTTCTTATTTCCACTGTGCAGTTTCAAAGTATCTTCTATATATCTATTTCTGTAAGTGTGGGAAAGTCATCCTTTTAGCATGGTCACCCCAATTTTTCTGACTGATACTGGTGGTACCTGACCCTGACTGTGTCCTGGGCTCTGCTAACCAAAGCCAGGGCCAGTGATCTGATCAAAGGGTATATGGTAAAGTGGTACACTAACAATTGGCAATGACAGGCTCCTGCATGTCCCTAGTATATAATAGGACAAGGGGATTCAAACTATCTGCAAGTCCCTAGTATATAATAGGGCAGGGAAGTTTAGAAGCACAGTAGATTTCCTGCACTGCTGTGGTCCCTGTTGTCATTTTGCAGACTGCCTTTAAAAAGTAAAATGTGTGCAAATTCGACTTTGGAATTAAAGGTACTTCAAAAGTGATAAACTACCCTTTTTTTTACATATAGGTCACCCCTAAAGTCTCTGCTAGGTGCCCAGGTGTGTGGTGCCATCTAACTATAAGCAGGGACATTATAGAAGATGTTTTATGTGCCCTGGTGAGGGAAAAGAACTGCCCCTTTCATTTTTCCTCATTGTCGATACTTAGCTCCATTGGATAACTTGGGAATATTTCACATACGCATAGGTATTGCTAGGAAGGAGATAAATGTGTCATGAAATCGCTCAAAAGCTCAGTAAAAATAATTCCAACAACTTGCCACTGTTGAATTTCTAATAACTAATACAGAAAATGAGTTATAGGAATTTATTTTCTGTAAGCCAAAATCCAGCCTGCTAGTAGCCTCTCCTGATTGGTCAGCCTGAACAGGATTAGCCATACTGCTTTGATGAGGTGATAAGTGGCCTGCACTGAACAGATATTATCTGATGGGAGAGATCTGCAGAGGCCAGGCCAGGAATGGGACTGGGTAAATCAAACTGGGCTTCAAAGGAAGCAGGAAAAAAAGGAAAGCCTGCTAGGCCTGCCCTCTCACCTTGTACCCCACAGATAGATAGGAGGCACAGGAAAGGAATTTGCAGATGTCTAGAGAGGGAGTGGTCATGGAAATGAGTCACACCAGTAGGTTAATTTAACCAGGTCTTGATCCTCTGGAGAAAAATCGTTGAGCTGGGATTTTAAAGTGCAGTGCTTTATAGGACAAGAAAATGCCACACTTTGGATGGAGCTGTCATACTTTTGGGTGGCACCCTGCATCGTATTGGACAGGGGTGCCCCCTGCATGTGCCCCAAGATGATTGAATAAATGTGGCTGAGCTGCATTGTAACTCTGATCTGCTGCCTGGAACCAAAAGAGGAAGAAGGACTGTCCTGCTGGAACCCTAGTCTGCAACCCCAAGGACTGCACTCTGAAGAACTGCTCCTGTTGCACAATGGAACAACAGCCTTTAGGACTTTGCCTTGCTTCAAAAAGGACTCAGGAGTGGACTCCCTGAAAGCAATAGGTTAACAGAGCTTGCCTGCACCAACTATCACAAAGATCCCCATTCTGGAGTGTGTCCAGTGGATTTTTAAGGATTTCACAGGTGCATTGTGGGAATTGTAGTCCTAAACTTCCAAGGACCAACTCGGCTTCTAGAACCTTGTTTTGGTGTTTTGGACACTTTGTACCGTCAAGAGGAACTTCAGAAGGAAGTTCCAAAAGTTTGGAGAAGTTTGGAGCAACGTTTGGAAAAAGCGCAATAAGTAGACCATCCTGATGTCGTGATTCAAAGCAACCTATCTTCAACCACAACCTGGCCTGAATTTCAGGTTCATCCCGCTGAAAGCTCCGGAGCTCCAGACTTCCAGTATGTGACCGGGGCCTTGTGGAAAAGCAGTTTGATTACATTGAATCGAAACCAGCTTGCTGGCGAGGACCGCACAACGTCGAGAGAGAAACGCTTCAGAAAAGTTTCTAAGTCCAAAGGAATAATTTTGACCAAGGACTCCCGCTCAGTGTATCCAAGCAGGACTCCCCACAGTAGGCCTGACATTTTGACATTGTCCTGGTCATGCTTGACCAGATATCCTCAGTTGGTGCTGTTGATTTCTAAGCACTAGAAAGCACATTTTGTTTAATTCCTCTTTAAAAATGTATAATTTCGGATCCCTTTATTAAATGTTTGGTTTTTTGGTGTTATTTAAAAGATAAAAATATTTCCTATATTTATAAATTGGTGTGGGATTTTTATTGTGTGTTGTGTCTTGGTCATTTACTGTATTGGTGTATTTAAATGCTTTACATATCGGTCTCCTAAATTAAGCCTGCCTGCTTAAGATAAGCTATTGGAGGTTGAGCCCGGGGCTAATGTTTTGAGATTTTGACTAGACCTAACATTGTCTTGGGGGCATTATTGATGGTGGTCGGTGTGTACTTGCTTCTACTAATAACCAGACTCCAACAGTGATTGCTTGGATTGGTATGCATGTATTTATTTTTGTTTTTTTGTAAATCGCTGCATCTACAGATTGAAGTTCTTTGAATTTAGTTGCTAGCGAATAGAAACTATGAGCTTTGTGTCATGGCTGACCATGTAGCCATGGGAAGTAACTCCTTAAGGCGAAGCAAGGGTGTCAGCTAGGTGCCACCTAATTGCTGGAAAAGTGCCAGAACAGCCTTACCTCCATTGTAGGTGCCCCGATATGAAAGCAATATTTATCGCACCTGTTAAATGTGATACCCTTGGGTTTGAAATTTAACTTGTGTGATAAGTATTGCCCTTTAATAAGGTAGCCCTCAAGTTAGTGCCTTACATGGGGATTTTGGTGTTTCTGTAAGGAAAAAAATATGTCCCTGCTTTAGCAGGCAGTGTCACCTTTTACTATCTATCTTTATCCTAATGAGGCAGAATGTATTGCACACATCCATCCATGTCAATAAGGCCATCTTGTTTACATGTCACATTTTATATTCTCCTTGTATTCCGTATTGGCTTTTTCCAAATGTTGTGTTTCAGTAGGTTTTTTTAGAGCTACCTGTGACTCTTGCATAATGCATATTGTGACCTGAGGATCCACCAGCTGTCTTGGTGAGTTCAGGTTGTGGGTGGATGTTGATGACAGGGACATGATTGAGAGCTCTGGAATTTAAGCTGATGACTGTTTGAGTTTTTCACTGAGCCTCTCATTGGGTCCTAATGCCCACATGCTCATGCAACTATTGGTCTCTCTGCAAAGGGCACAGATGATAGTCATGTCTCAATTGTAATTACCATTTTATGTGAAAGTGTGAAGAAGGTATACAGAGCTGTTGAAATACTGATAGTGCCCAAGAAAAGAAAATATATTGTTTATAAGTGAGGGGAGAGAGAGACAAGAGTGTGTGTGGGGGGTGTATTGTGTGTGTGTAGTGTGTTGTGTGTGTGCGGGTGCGTGAGAAAGTACATGAGAAAGACAGTGAGGGAGAAGAAGGATATGATGTGGGAGATAGATAGTTGGAGGATTTAGGAAATATTGGGGAGCAAAAGAGCATACATGTGTAACAATGTGAGAGACTGCAGCGGAACGTGAATTGAAGGAGAGAAAAATAGTGACTGAGACACTCAGAAAGTGTCTCACAGACAGTTGCAATGTGCAAGTCACGCCTTCATATTCAATTTTAGTTATGCACAACAATATTGTTGTCGTTCCTTATTTATTTGATACTGCTAACAAGCATTGGCAAAGCCAATGTGTCTGTCTTGTTTTAGATGTATGTGCATGCTGCTGTTTGATATATGTGGATGCTAAAACAGAAATATCACAGAGAGACACCAAAATACTGGTCATGTGGTGTACTACTGTGCCAGCAAAAGATTCTAATTCACATGTTTTAAGCCAAGCCTTTAATCACAAAGACTGCACCTCTTAGAAAGTATTTCTAGTTAGCTTATTTTGCAACACTTCTTTTAGGGACCCCCTCCCCCTTCTTGTTCATCCCATCGCACAAAGCCCTACATTTTCTGTAACTCATACATTCATGCTCAAAGACACATCCCGAGGTGGAGCGCGCTGCACTCCTGCAGCCAATACACGGCCAGACTGGGAACCCAAAGCAGCCCTGGCAAATTTTTCTGACCTGCCCCGTGGGGGTGTAACCTTTGCGCGCAGTGAGGTCTTAAAACTGTGCGTGCAAAGTACCACACACAGTTTTAAGACCTCAAAGGGGGTGTGCAAGCGCGATCCTGCTGTTTTGAGGGCCGAGTTCGCAGCACTGCTGCAAACGCGGCCCCTAACGCTCCAAAACGGGCCTCCCCCCTTCCAGTCCACCGGGAAAACCCCGGTGCCCGCTAAGGCCAGTCCGGCCCTGGGCCTATAGTTCCGTCATAAACTCACATGGTCCGCACATGCCACGTACTAAATTCTCTAGGGAATAAAACTAGAACACTTAAACTTTAAATTGGGGTGAAGCCGGCCCAGCAACAAAGCCTTTCTGTTCTGGCCCATAAAGCTCCCATTGACTGTACTTCTAGCCTGATATCCAGTAGTCCATTTGACCTCGCCTTCTGTAAAAGCACACTTGTCGGCAACACCGCCGCACGAGCCGAGAGAGCAGCAGGGCTGGCGAAACGGCAGCTGGAACGCGTTAGACGTGTAAGCCCCGGGTTCTGGCGGCCTCCCAGCAGCCTTTCATGTGGCTTGGGTGCCCCTGAACCCTGGGAGGCCTGGGCCACGACCCTGACCTCAGCTCCATTTAACTGCCCAGTGCTAAGAATGCTTTTCCCATCCTCCTGCGTCAGCGCTCGATGTGTCCACAGCAGCCCGACAGCTGCACGGAATTGCTTAATGTTTCTTAGAAAGCGGAATCTCTCCCCCGCCAGACTCTGGTGATTGCTCCAGTGGGAGCACAGTTCAAAGAAAACTTGGCGTTCGGTTACAGCAGCGACTTCCCATTCATGGAAGCGGCATGTGTGTTTTTCGGTGAAATCCCCAAACATTGCAAACTAAGAGAATCCAAGCTGGCGCTAATTTAAGACATTATCCTATACATAATAGGCTGCTTCCTCAGTTTTGCATGTTAGCGCATTAGGAACTGAAATGATACCTCTAAACATGGGGCAACGATACCTGTTATCAACTCTGACAGCTGGTCCTAATTTTGGACCATGAAAGGCGGATTAACATGTGGGAGTACCATTTCTGCACTCTGTTGCTATTTCAAGTACAAATGTGTAACAATGGCACCAAAACAAGGTGCGGGAATACATTTACTGATGCATGAGCTTAATGTGATTTTTGGCAGTCTTCTCTAAATGAGAACCTTCTTTGAAATTGTGACAATCTAAAGGCATATGCCCTCATTTAGAGAGTGATGGTCATCTTCCTTGCTGCATGAACGGACTCAAACAGTTGCCTTGTCCAACCACAGATTGTTCTCTAAGTATGCTCTTACTGGGATCCCTCAGGGTTCTGTGTTAAGGCCCGAGCTTTTCAATCTCGACGCAGACCCTTGGCCCACCTGATTGAGTCTTTTGTCGTCTCTTGTCACACTTATGTAGATGACGGTCAGTTGATTGTAAGATTGTGCAAAAACCTGCCTACAGTGCCCAGAAACCTCAGAAAGTGCCTTTACACAGTGTCATGCTAAATGAATTCGAATTCCCTGACGCAACCAAAATAGTTGTTTTGTACCTGGTGCTATTAGGGTATAGGACTGGTGGCCCAACACTTTGAGGGATTTGCCGTCACTGTTGTATCAACAGCGGCGAAGGTTCAGGGAGGTGTTTGGGGTGTTACAGCCCCCTAATAAATGTATATTATTATGGCTAATAGTTGGGTGTTGGTGCTTTCAGTAAGGTATGGTGACGTGTCTTTCAGATTTCACCAGGAATCTTTACATAAATGCAGACAAAAATGCGCACACACACTCCCTCTCTGCTTCGAATGTCTTCAAAAATGTTGGTTATTTTAGAAAATATTGTGTTTTCTCTCACTTACGACCCCTGCCGATCCACATTTGTCTCCCTTCCCAATGCCCCTTCAGCCCCTCTCATGTGCCCTGCTTGTAGTATTTGTTGGAAACTCTGAAGCTCACACACCCCCAATTTTACTCACTAAGCTATTCCCCTGTGTATCAGACTCAAAACCTGGGAGTTAGGAGACCACAGGTCTTTGTCTCCTAAGTATCATCAGAAAAATACTCCCTTTTCTACCAGTGACTTCAAGAAAAGACCTGATGCAACATCTCCTTTAGGTTGGATTACCTAAATATTGTCTGCAAAGATTGCAACAGCTTCACAATTCAGCAGCAAGGTTGATTCTGGGACTAAAGAGTGCTGGAACCAAAATTTCCCCTGCATGATGACAGATGTGCACCATAGCTCACAGTGCACTACCTGCATGTAGATCTGGACCCCTGGTTACAAAATTGTTCATGCAACACGCATGTATCATGCATATGTGCCATGACAGAGGCCTACCTTGATGGGCTGTGGTCTACCTCAGGCTTAAGGAAAGTGTTCTTGGTATCCTGGGACATGTCTTCCTGAAGCTGTGAGACTAGCAGACCTTAATCCCTGGTTTCAGTAGATCAAGTCATGGTGGTCTTGCCACAGCTCTGAACAAGTGTGTTTTCAGCTTCCACTTTTATATAGTCTTTCCAGAGACAAAGGTGATTTAGGGCCTGGCTTCTTTGAAATTCGTGTTCTGTGAGTGTCAGGGTCTTTGAAGTGCCCACTCCTTGGTTCTGGTCTTTGTTAAGTGGCCTGTTGTACTACCTTGTATGGCCCACACTATTTGTCCTTCAACGCCCTGGGACAAACAGGCATCAGTACTAACACCTTCTAACTTCCTGGGTACCCAGTTAGCTGTGTTTTATATGTATATAAGCTCTTGGCTTTCCAAAAGGTTTCCATTGCCTGATTCATGTATTGTACCATCCGTTTCCTGAGGCCAATCACACAGTCCACCTCATTTTTCTGTGGAGATTCTGAGGTCCCTTCACACCTTTCTATGACTAGGGTGAGAGGTCTCCTCACCAGCTGACCATACAGAAGTTCAAAATACTGAACCCCACCCCTTCTATGGAATCTTTCAGAAGCCGATCAAGAGACATGGCAGGAGAAGATCCCATTTCCCCCTTAGGTTCTCTGGCAGAATTCTAATCATGCACTTGAGTTTCTGTTAAACCACTCCACCAAACCATTGGTTTGTGGGTGGTACACTGTGGAGAAGTGGTATGTCACACCAGCTCGTTCCCACATCACTATTATGTATGAAAGATGAAGTTGGTTTCCCTGTCATAAATCACAGTCTCCCAAAAAAATGAATCTTGAAAAGATCGCCAGGGTGGCTCTCACTACCACTTTGCAGTCATGCACCACATAGGTGCCTCCTCTGGATATGTTGTGGCGCAATTCACCATCCCCAGAATATACTGAGAACAGGGGTGAGAGGGTTGAATGGACCAATAATGTCTATCACCACAAGCTCAAATGGATTACCTTCAACTGATAGGGGGCACTAATGATGTCTTAGATCTCCCTCCTGACTTACCATTCAGCTTGCAAGCTGGACAGTGTCTGTAAAACCTCTCTATGTCTCAGTGCATCCCTGGCGAGTAGAACAGAGGATCAAACCTATCCTGGGGTTTTCTAATGGTCAATTGTCCTGCGGAGGGCCCTTTGCAGACCAGTGAGAACAGGAAGTTTCTTTGCATTAATGGAACCACAAGGCTCTTGCTAGATCCTGGTTCAGGATTTACTGTTTCACTATATGGTAAGCCATCCTGCCAGCCAACATAATGTTTCCCAACCTCTCTTACTGATCTGTTCTTAGGCTTCCTTATGAAGTCTCACAACAGTAGGCACTCCTCCTGTGCCTTGCGGAAATCTTCCTTGGTAGGTTCTCCAGCAGTTAGCAGCCTCTGTAGCTGTGGCAGTGATTCAAACCCAATCACTTGGTGTGATTTTGCAGTGTCATTCTCCCCTCCCTCTTGAGAAAAAGCAGTTGCCTTCACAGCCAATGCCTATTCCTGCAAATATCCTCTTCCTGGTCCCTTCAAATAGGGAATGTTCAGAGACTGATTTGCATCTGTACTCTTGTCAGCACAGCCAAATGGGTCTAGGCCATGTAGGCTTCTAGTCCTGGTGCCAAACCAGGGGCAATTAAGCCATTGCCCCAGAGACACCAGCACTTTCCTTTTCTCTCATACCTACATCTACCATGGCCTCCTTGCTACTTCAACTCGGCAAGAAGATACTCTATGCTCTCTTCACTAGAAACCAAACTTATATCTTTGGTACTTGGGAGAATCTCCTTAGCTTTGAGGTACTGTCTATTGTAAAGTGCCCTTTTTGGATAATCACTTCCACTTTTTTGTTGCTTCATGATGTTGCTTTTGACCTGTAAGTACGCTTATGCCTGCTAACCAGATCTTAGCACCAATGCTCTTTCATTTAAAACTGTACTTCGAATTGCATAGGCCTCATTGGCAAGGACTTTACCACCCCTGTAAGTCCCTAGTAATTGGTACCACTCAATGGTACAGAGGGCAGGGGTGGTAAAAGGGTCACCAGAGCTCCAGCACTCATTGTGCCACCCTCGGTGACTCAAGTAAAAGTGCGTATGCAGAACTGCCATGTCAGCTTGCATGAGCAGCCTGCTGCTTTAATTCGAATCCAATGGTAATTGCTTGACAGCAAGAATTACAGGGATTTTCCAAAGCTTCTAAGATTCACAACTCCGCTTGTATGTATGATAAAAAGTTTGTTTTGACATCTAAATTAATATAAAAATCTGCTTTTTTTTCTAAATTGGTATTGGATTTCTTTCGAGTTGTGTCATTTACTTATCATCCATGCTGGTATTGTGAAATGCTTCACACATATTCCTCTAAGTATCCTGACTAGTCTTTGCCACACTACCAGGACTGAGCTAAGGTTTACTAGTGTGAACCAGAGGTACACTACTTGTAAGGTGCTAGTATTACATGGTAAGACGCCCCAGTCATACCACATAATATTGCCACCTTGCTACACTGTCTCTAAACCATAGCCCTACAAGCTGCAATATCCATCAGTTCAGATATCTTCCTCCCATAAATACAGACATCTTGTGCAAACTCAATAGTATTTGGATGTATGTGTCTCAGAGCATCTGGAGCCTTCTCCTAGATGTTGATAGTCACTAGATTGAGTACAACAGGCCAACCACAGGTCACTTCACCCACATGTAACATACAGCTATCAGCTGGCACAGGGTCTTTCATCTGACCGTCTCTTTTATAATATCTCACTTGATGGCACTCATAACAGGTCACCACCTTGGCTTTGGAAGAAAATTCTTGTCCTCCCTTCTCATGATGCTCCTTCCCAGAAACACTATTACCATTACCATTTTTCCTGGACAAACCCTGGGTCCCTTGGGAATTACCCAGGTCCATACGCTCCTGTTTGGAACCAGTTTGCGGAGAGTTCTTTTCCCTTTTTAGCTTAGAACTATGCTGCTCTATCCCCTTGTTAACACTGTCACATAACCACTTATCAGTTAACCCTGCAAATTTATATAGATCCCTTTTTCTCTCTGTGACACAGTTATTGATGGCTATTGTTGACAGGTTCACTTGTATTGTACCTGTTCATTGTAAGCACTCAATAAAGGATGTTTTAAAAAAAAGAAATCAGACCGGGATTGCCTAAGTGTGATATGACACTTCTCCTTGAGTCCTCTGTCACCATCAACTGGTTTAAAGAACGAAAGTCCTTGGCTTCCATCCCTCTCACTCACTCATTCCAGTCTCGCAATACATCATGAATCCAGGTCTTGAAGAGAACACCATCCGCCCTTTTGCGTTCCTTGAAACTCTGAAGATACTGAGCTGGCTTGAGTCCAAACCTCCTGTTCAGAGCTTCTGTCATTCGCTCATAGACCATCTGTTCTGCTACCAGCATCTTTCCAATAACTGCTGTCCCTTCCAAAGGCAAAGGGCTCATTAAAGCGGCTGCTTTAGATACCCGTTTCCAAGCCTACACTTTACAAGCAACCTTAAATCTCACAAACTATTCCAAGATATCCTTCCCTTTCACATATATATGTGCATGTTCTCTTAGAACCTGCCCACCACTTGTCCTTAATGGGGGTGGAGTTGCTGTTTCTGCTCCCATCCTAACTTTCTCCCCCTCAAGGGCTATCATTTCCCCCTCAAGCTCTCTTTTCTGTTGCCTCTCTCTCTCTTTCTTCATGCTCCCTAAGCTTCTCTTTCAGGACCCATTCCTACTGTTTCTCCCACCTCCTATCCTCTTGTTTCTGGTGAGCTAGCCTCAGATTCTCTCTCTCAGCGTCCTGGCCTGCTCCTCTGTAAGTTCAGGTTCTCTTCTAGACTCAACCCACTTAAGGGATTTATTCCTAGAACTGGTGACATTGGGACCCTATAAACTAAGGGTGGTGTGTGCACTTGGGAAGTCCTGGAAAGTGCATTTGGGGATACTCTTGACATGGATCTGTGATGGATCTGTGCTAAGGTAATCCTAAAGCCTGAGTATAAAGTGCTCCATTCGGGGGTTTCCTTCATGGTTCCTTCACCTGAGTCCACTACAACCTCCACCCTTTCACTCAGCTCCTCAAACTGGCCCCTAATGAAATCAGCAAGGACCTCCTATCCCTACTTCCGGGAGCCTTCCACCCTCTGCCCCTACATAAATCTTTCATCTGATCTACAGACATGGTACTAAGGTCTAATCCTAAACCAGTGTTTTCCATTATTTACTTTGCAGAATGGTGGTGTAAATAAGCCTGCCCTATTGGGCTGCTGATACAGATTGGAAGGTGCTGTACGCCTTTCCCACACCCGGACTCCTAACACATTAGGGGCCATATTTATGCTTTTTGACGCAAACCAGCACCAGCGCTGGTTTGTGTCAAAAAATTTACCGCCAGCTAACACCATTCCAACACACCAGACAGGCGCCTTATTTATGGATTGATGGTAGCCGGTGCTGCGGGCTGGTTAGAGTAAAAAAAAAAAAGACTCTAACCAGGCAGCGCAGGCGTAGGGAAGAATGGGGGTTGTGTGTCAAAAAATGGTGCAAGTCAGGTTAGAGTAAAAAATCATGGCTCTAACCGGACTTGCGCCATTTTTTGACACACAACCCCCATTGAAATGACTCCTGTCTTAGCAAAGACAGGAGTCATGCCCCCCTGCCCAATGGCCATGCCCAGGGGACTTCTGTCCCCTGGGCATGGCCATTGGTCACAGTGGCACAGTGGCGTGTAGGGCGGCCCAAGTTAGGCCCCCCTATGCCACATAAAAAAAAAAAAAATGCTTACCTCTGCCTACCTGTACTTACCGGGGTCCCCTCATCCATGGGTGTCCTCCAGGGGTGGGCGAGGGTGGTAGGGGGTGTCCCTGGGGGCAGGGAAGGGCACCTGTGGACTGCTTCCATGGAAATTAGCCCACAGGTCCCTTAACGCCTGTCCTCACCCAGGTGTTAAAAAACGGCAAAAATCAGGCTGGGTGCCATTTTTTAAGGCCCACCCCCTCCTGTGAGTCAAAATGATGCGGGAGTATAAATAAGGTGCACAGGCCTTAAAGTCATTTTTTGAACGGGAACGCCTACCTTGCATGTCATTTACGCAAGGCAGTTTCACGTATCCAGAAAATGATGCACACTGCTGAATTTTGACATTCGCGGGGTCAGGCGTCAAAGTATAAATATGGTGTTAGGTTTGCACCAAATTTGCGTAAAAGATTTTGACGGAAATTTGGCGCAAACAGAGTATAAATATGCCCCTAGGTGTCCCAATGCATGCCGCAAATTGTCAGAATCCCTTTCAGAGAGTCACATGGCAGGGATAAAAGGAGCCCCCTGTGGTGGTTGGGGTTTTTAACACCTGTTTGTCCAGACGCCCAACCAACTGTGAGTTCTGAGCAACTGATGAAGGGGTTATCCACCACAAAAGAAGGTTCCAGCATATTGGAAGGTACTCTGCTGGATTCCAGGATGCAGCACTTCAGTACTAGCTCTGTACTCACCAAAACAAGCTGGAGCGTTGAAGAGAACTGTTAAGTTGTTGCTACCGCCTGGATAAAACACCTCGAGCAGTGGCTCATGGATACTTGTGAACTAAGGCGTTATATGCTGCATGTGAAAACTGTGTGAGAGACTTGCAGGCATGGCTAGGAACATTGTAAACAGAAACCTTGAGTAGAGGGGAGTTGCTCCTAGGTAAGAGTTGCCTCACACATGACCTAGTCACTTCAGAACATGGGAGGGTGCCTAGACAGGAGGCAATCGAGTGAACTTGCCCGAAGCGCTAGAAGTGGTGCTTCAAGAGATTGTGTTATTTCACTGTGGTAGATTTAAGCTGTTGCATGTAATTTACTTATAAGACCCTAGTAAAGTGCACTACATGTGCTCAGGACCTGCAAGTTA
This sequence comes from Pleurodeles waltl, assembly GCF_031143425.1. Taxonomy (NCBI): domain Eukaryota; kingdom Metazoa; phylum Chordata; class Amphibia; order Caudata; family Salamandridae; genus Pleurodeles; species Pleurodeles waltl. The sequence continues at coordinate 1,011,227,967 of NC_090439.1, read as the reverse complement.
AATGCTACTAGTGGGCCTGCAGCACTCATTGTGCCAGCCACTTCAGTAGCCCCATAACCGTGGCTTAGGGCCACCATTACAGAGCCTGTGTGTGCAGTTTTCCTGCCACTGTAGCTTGACATTTAAAACCCTTTGCCAAGCCTTAAATTCCCCTTTTATTACACGTCAACCTAAGATAGGCCCAAGGTAGCCCATAGGGCATGGTGCTGTGTAAATAAAAGGTAGGGCATGTACTTTTAAGTTTTGCATGTCCTGGTATTGAAAAACTCCAAGATTTGTTTTTCACTACTGAGAGGCCCACCCCTCTCATAGGTTAACATTGGCTATTCCTTATTTCCCTTTTCAGTTGTAATTCCTGATTGAGAAGGAATAGCAATATCATGTTTCATATCATTGGAATTACAATTATAAATCTTCTTGACTGATAAAGTTGAAATTAACATTACTATTAACATTACTATTTTAGAAATGTCACTTTTAGAAAGTGGACATTTCTCTGCTCTTACAGCTCTGTGTGCCTGTAGCTTGTCTCCAATACACATCTGGAGTGGATGACAGCTACACTTTGTGCATTCACCTTAGATAGCCACAGGAAGGTTAGGTGTCTAAGCACTCATCTGTATTCTGCTGGCTCTTCCTGGGCAGGAAGGGAGGGCTGACACTTACACCTGAATAGGCAGTGCCTGTCTCCACACAAAGGGCAGATTACCCCCTACTGTGAGTCTGGAGCCAGAGCTGCAAAAAAAAGGACTTCTGTGCACTTCAAAACCCCTTCTTTGAAGTCACCCCCACTTCAAAGGCACAACCGGGTATAAGTACTGAATCTCTGACCCCACCAAATCAGTGCACTTCTGGGCCTGTGGATACTCTGCCGGGAAGAAGAACTGTTGTCCTGCTACAAAGACTATCACTCTGCTGGACTCTTCTGCACTCCTGCTTTGCTGATCTGACCTGCTTCTTGCTTCCCTCCTGCCTGGGAGTGCATCTCTCTATTCCAGAACCAAAGTGACTCCAAAGGCTTGCTGGCTTGCCTCCTGTTTTCTAAAGTCTCAGCGACACAAAAGACTTCCAACACTCCTGTTACAGCTCCTGGACCCGTTTGTAATTAGCTCCTGACCTCCAAAAGGCACCCCTCGAGTCCTGGGACCTTAAAGTGGTTTTGTGGCTCCTGAAATCCAGATTTTGGGCCGTTCATGCCTGGGAACAGGCCTGCTTGCACCGGAACTGTGCTGCTAACACGAGGAATCAGTGTGAGCCACTGCATGTTCATCTCCTCGCACAACAGGCATCGCCGCTTGCGACCGGGAGGCTCTAGTCTGCTTATTCACAATGCCCGGCTGACTCTTCGCACCCATGGACCACCACCAGCGATGCTCCCCTTGCTCCCAGCGAACTTCTTCTGGGCAAACAGGACTCTTGGCTCAATTCTGAGAAGGTAAAACTTCAGCGGCACTTATGTGGGACTGTATTCCAACCCAAACTCCATTGTGGTTGGCCTGAACTTTTGTATTGAGCCTGGTCTAGTGCTAACAGATCGCCCCAGTTGTCGCTTTATGCTTTAAGGAGTATATAGTATTCTATTCATTAAAAAAAAATATCTCAACTTCTACTCAATAGATTTTTGTAGTATTGGTCTTGCTTTACTCATAAAAGTAAGCTCTATAACCAGGTGTGGTCTTTTTTTGTGAGGTGTTGTTACTATTTGAAGTGCTGCACAGAACCTTTGCACAGTGCCTCTTAAGATAAGCTTGGCTGGCCTATGCCAAGCTACTGGAGGGTGAGCACAGGTTAACTTTTAGTGCATATCTGACTTACCCTGACTAGGACTGTGATTCCTGCTTGGACAGGGTGCATACCTCTGCCAACCAGAAACCCAATTTCTAACAGTAAGAATTACTTGTTTTTCCATAAAACTCAGTTAAAAGTTGAGTTAAGTTGTGTGTCTACACCTTCACTGACACTCCAAATCCCCCTCGAAAGCCTTAGACTGTTGGCCCATACTACCTCTGAGAATCAAGTGCTGACAGGGCAGTGGGCCAGTTGTGCAGAGCTCATAGTAGGTTGTGCCCCAGTTCAGCAGGAGTAAAAGGCCCAACCACCACAGTTAGGCCCAGTAACCCCTGCCTGCATTGTGGCCCTCTGAAAGGGGTCCGGACAAAGAGGAACGTGTCTATTTCCAATGAGCTACTTAAACTTGGCTTAACCATTAATAGATACCTCTTCAAAGTGTTATGTCTGTGTCACAAAACAGTCTACAACTCCAACCAGAAAACCTACATGTCTTGTTCGTTCATCAGGTATCGGCCTTCACATCACATGCTTTAAGATCAAAGCATGCCTTTCTTGGAAAAATCCCTAAATTGAAGCGAGCAACACTAGGTAGCTACTCCTCGTCTGTGGTTGCTATTAAAACCTGGAATTCTCTTCAGCTTCATCTCCATGCCCAATTCAACTTGGTTAGTTTAGCAAACAGTTCAAAACCTTTTTGTTATCTACTGGCATCTAGAGAACAGAGCTATTATTGACTAATGTTTTTGTGCTTTTTCCCCTCACTCTTGATTGCAAAATAAGTGCAGTAAAATTGCACTGAACATACTCTTTTCCCCCACATAGTATTTCCATGTTAAACCTGGCAAAATGTAAAAAATACGATATTCTGTGCTTATGCAGCTCATAATCGATGAAACATGTTGTATTTTGGGTTACACCCCTTCTCATTTTGGTGGTATCGGCAGAGCTGGCTCATGGCATGGGTAGCATGGACAGCTGCCCACAGCCCGTGCTCAGCCCACCAACATGGGGCCTCATGCCGGTGTCCCCCTGACCTGGGTCTCGCACCTATGATCAGCAGTGGGAGGCCCAGAGAAGGGGCTGTTCTCTCCTGGGCCTCCCAGTCATGTGTAGTGCTGATAGGAATGGGGGGGGGCCTTCGGAACAACAAGCAACTTTCACTCTTTTATCCCTTGATGAGCTGTGAAGGAGATGCTTGTCACTGTCTGAGAGGGGGCTTTGCTGCTCAGGAGGGGTCCTGCGCCATGCAGGTTCAGGATCACCTTCAACTATTGGGATACAAATTCCACCTTTCCAAGAGAAAAATCCAGGCCATATGTAGCTGTTTTAGGAGTCTGCAAAGGATGAGACACAATACTAAATAGCACTTTAGTGAAAATCATATGTATTAATTTGTAACAACATGCTTCTGGCTTTGTTTCCTTTATTACTAAGTGATCGAATGCAGCTCTAGAACACTTTTTAATGTGTTTTCTGTTTATATCTGCTGTTTTGATTATGTACAGATAAGAGCTAAAAATAATGGCATTAGGTGATTTGCTTATTTTTGCATATTTTTGTACCAGCTGGGACATGAAACAGAACAGGACAGAAAACCAGTCAGGTGGCAACCCTAGATGCAAACAGCCTTGAATGAGGACTGAAACCCATTTTTTGCAGTTTTGGATAGCACAAATGAGACCCACAGTTGTTGGAGTGCTTTACATGAAAACCGATTACATTACACCAGGGCACAATGGTGGTCATTCTGACCCTGGCGGTCTTTGACCGCCAGGGCGGAGGACCGCGGGAGCACCGCCGACAGGCCAGCGGTGCTCCAATGGGGATTCCGACCGCGGCGGTAAAGCCGCGGTCGGACCGGCACCACTGGCGGGGTCCCGCCAGTGTACCGCGGCCCCATTGAATCCTCCGCGGCGGCGCAGCTTGCTGCACCGCCGCGGGGATTCCGACCCCCCCTACCGCCATCCAGATCCCGGCGGTCGGACCGCCGAGATCCGGATGGCGGTAGGGGGGGTTGCGGGGCCCCTGGGGGCCCCTGCAGTGCCCATGCCACTGGCATGGGCATTGCAGGGGCCCCCGTAAGAGGGCCCCTACATGTATTTCACTGTCTGCTGCGCAGACAGTGAAATACGCGACGGGTGCAACTGCACCCGTCGCACAGCTTCCACTCCGCCGGCTCGATTCCGAGCCGGCTTCATCGTGGAAGCCTCTTTCCCGCTGGGCTGGCTGGCGGTCTGAAGGCGACCGCCCGCCAGCCCAGCGGGAAAGTCAGAATTACCGCCGCGGTCTTTCGACCGCGGAACGGTAACCTGACGGCGGGACTTTGGCGGGCGGCCTCCGCCGCCCGCCAAGGTCAGAATGAGGGCCAATATGTTTTTAGGCACAAGGAGATTAAGGGGGTTATTCTAACTTTGGAGGAGTGTTAATCCGTCCCAAAAGTGACGGTAAAGTGACGGATATACCACCAGCCGTATTACGAGTTCCATAGGATATAATGGACTCGTAATACGGCTGGTGGTAAATCCGTCACTTTTCTGTCACTTTTGGGACGGATTAACACCTCCTCCAAAGTTAGAATAACCCCCTAAGTGATTTGCCAGGATCACAGGATCTTGAGCTGACACCAAGACTGGAACCTGGTTCCCCATTTACAAAGTGGGCATTCCTTGCCATAATGCCACATCCGGGTTAGACGGAAGGTGGCAGGCAGAAGCCACATGAAAGTTCCTTTCTTCATGGACTTGTGGTTCAAACCTGATCTCGAGCTGAGCCAGAGCCAGTTAGTAAACCCTTTGGTGTCTATTTCTCACATTAAGAATGTTTCAAAGTGCTGCTGTACTGCAAGATCAGTGGAGGAGGCACAGGAAGAGTGTTATTTGGCTAGGATTAAACAAGTTGTAAATTAGTAGAGCCAGGACTGCAATACACTGCTCCGTGTTACAAAGGCTATATATTTACCTCTGCACTGGACTCAGTTTACTATTACATATGACGGGGCACCTCCCTTCTCTCAGGAAATATTCAGTACATGTTTAAAAATCTCAGTAACAATAAGTTTTGACTTCGAATTAAAGTACTACCAGTCTTGCCAAACAGAAAACAGCAGAGCCACTGGAAATATGTGTCAGGGGAGGGTCAGATTATGCGGCAGGGATGAGTAAATTATGCACCAAGAAATGGCATATTATGTGTGTTAGAAATGGGGTCTTTGGTTGGCAATCAGGTTACCCCCTGTCCAAGCAAGGACCCTCACTCTAATGAGTTATCAATTAAAAACAAAAAAGAGTCTTCATGAAATTTTAAACACAACGCTAACGCTGTTAGCGTGGAAATGTACCTGGGAGCGTCAAAAATAACCCCGCACGGGCGAGTGTGTGTCAAAAAGGGCTTGCAATGCGTCGATTTCACTCATGAACGAGACCTTGCATTGTTTCTCCTTTTGTCAAGTCGGCATGCGTTATTTCTTCTCCACTCATGAGGGCGATGCGTCGATTTGAACCGCAATCTCGTAGTTTTTGCACGCCCAGTGATGTTTGCGGCGGAAATCCTGCAGCACGATGATCCGAAAACCACACAGCGCGGGTTGCGATCTCACCAGCCTCCATCAGCGATGCTGCGCGTCGTTTCTCCAGCCGCGGGTGTCGATCTTCCGGTCGCGTTGCATGCGAAGCCAGTGGCCCTTCAATTTTTCAGCCGCATATCGGAATCATGTTGATCTTTTTCCCGCACGGCTGTCGATGTGTGGATTTCTCACTCTTGGCATGCCAGTTTCTCCTTTCAGGGTCCCAGGAACTGGATGGGCACCACTTGGCAGAGTAGGAGTCCCAGCAGAGGCTCCAGGTGCTGGCAGAGAGAAGTCTTTGCTGTCCCTGAGACTTCAAACAACAGAAGGCAAGCTCTAAATCAGGCCCATGGAGAGTTCTTCACGAGAAGGAAGGCAACACAAAGTCTAGCCTTTGTCCTCTAGCACAGGCAGAAGCAGCAACTGCAGGATAGCTCCACAAAGCACAGTCACAGGCAGGGCAGCTCTTCAGCTCTTCTCCAGGCAGAGGTTCCTCCTGGTTTCCAGAAGTGTTCTAAAGTTTGTGGTTTTGGGTGCCCTTCTTATACCCATTTTGCCCTTTGATGTAGGCTTACTTCAAAGGAAAGACTCTCTTGTGTGTGAAATCCTGCCTTGCCCAGGCCAGGCCCCAGACACACACCAGGGGGTTGGAGACTGCATTGTGTGAGGGCAAGCACAGCCCTTTCAGGTGTGAGTGACGACTCCTCCCCTCCCTCTTAGCACAGATGGCCCATCAGGAAATGCAGACTGCACCCCAGCTCCCTTTGTGTCACTGTCTAGTGAGAGGTGCAACCAGCCCAACTGTCAAACTGACCCATACAGGGAATCCACAAACAGGCAGAGTCACAGAAATGGTTTAAGCAAGAAAATCATCACTTTCTAAAAGTGGCATTTTCAAACACACAATCTTAAAATCAACTTTACTAAAAGATGTAATTTTAAATTGTGAGCTCAGAGACCCCAAACTCCACATGTATATCCGCTCCCAAAGGGAATCTACACTTTAATCATATTTAAAGGTAGCCCCCATATTAACCTATGAGAGGGACAGGCCTTGCAACAGTGAAAAACGGATTTAGCAGTATTTCACTGTCAGGCCATATAAAACACATTAGTATGGCCGTCATTATGACATTGGCGGTAAATCCCACTTACTGCCATGCTGACTGCCGACATCATACCGCCGCCGCTGTGGATATCTGTTCACCATATTATGACACACACATACCAGTCCATCACTATACAGCCACACACACAAGTCCGCCAGCCCAAAGGTCAGTGATAAAGTGGCAGTAACAAAATCCACACCGTTACGCCAACAGAACAACGCCCACAACATTATGACCCATGAATCACCACGGTGGACATTCAATGGTGGTAAACCACTGGCGGTACATACCGCTGCACTCAAAATACACGCACACATACAAAACAACATTACATTGGTCTATTTAAACTACACACACCTGACACCCATACACACACCACACCCACACAACTATAAAACAGACACCCACATTACCCACAACCCTTATATGAACCCTTTATGAATACAGACAATTGCCAACAGAGAGAGACAGCAAGAGCACTCACACAACCAGAGCCACATACCACTCACACCTATACACCACCCACGCACCTTACATCACACACCCCAACACATCACCCTACACACCCTCACCCACACCACTCACACTACACCCATGGCACCACAACAACACCCCAGATTCTCTGAGGAGGAGCTCAGGGTCATGGTGGAGGAAATCATCCGGGTAGAGCCACAGCTATTTGGAGCACAGGTGCAGCAGATATCCATTGCTGGGAAGATGGAGCTATGGCAGAGGATCGTGGACAGGGTCAATGCCGTGGGACAGCACCCCAGAACAAGGAATGACATCAGGAAGAGGTGGAACGACCTACGGGGGAAGGTGCCTTCCATAGCAGCAAGACACCAACTCGCTGTACAGAGGACTGGCGGTGGATCCCCACCTCCTCCCCCACAACTAACAACATGGGAGGAGAAAGTCTTGGCAATCATGCATCCTGATGGCCTGGCAGGAGTAGCAGGAGGACTGGACTCTGGTAAGTGAACTCTTTACTACTATCACCCCCCTACCTGCATGCCATCCCATACCCCCACCCTCACTCCCATCACTCCACCACCTCCCACACACCCCACCATCACAACCCACTCATCCCAATGCCAAGCCCTGCATGCACAACCAATGCATGGGCACCACTCACAGACCTGCATGGACACCTATCACTGAAGCATGCGCACTAGAGACAATTATCTAGCCCACCAAATTAACAACTCACACAAGGCAAAGCTGCCAGGGCAATAACAACCATAGAGGGCAACCCACCCATGCAGAATATGTCAGACACAGAAACAATAGCACTTGATTTACATCCCAACAGGTATCCCAGCCAATGTCACCGGAGAAGAGGTGCCAGCAACATCCAGTCCCCCCACAGAAGAAGCTCACAGTGATGACAGCGACTCTGCTCACCTGTATCTGGATGTCCAACCTGGCCCATCAGGGACCTCCGGACAGTCGGTTACTCAGGCACAGTCACACACCACCACAGAGCCTCCCCCCTCAGGAAACACCACCACAGCACCCACCCAGCGTGCCCATACCTCTGTCCCCAGGACACGTCAATCAGCAGTGTGTCCACCACTAAAGGACCCCTAGGACACCCCACAAACTCAAGACAATCAGGGACACAGGACAACAGGGAAGCTGGGAGTACTGCTGTGTGCGCCAGTGGGAGGACAGGTCCAGGGAACTGACTCTCCAGGAGGCACTCACTGGGATCCTGGGAGCATACCAAAATTCCCAGGATATGGTGGGCCAGATCCTGGACAACTTGTAGGAGAACGTGCGGCTGCAGGAGGGACAGTACCTGGGGATCAGGGAGGAATAGAAGTCCATTAACACCACTCTGGTCTCCATTGCAGGGGTGCTGGCAGACATGGCCAACATCATGAGGAAGGCAGTGTCACACCAGCAGGCACCTGCTACTAGCTAGACTACAGAACAGCCCTCCACCTCTGCTGCCGCTAGTTGACCGGAGGCCGTGCCACAGGACCAACAGGCCACCAGCACCCCTCCCCCTGCAGAAGGAGAACCACCCCACAAACATTCCCTGCGATCCAGGCAGAAGCCAGAGACTATTGCCTAGACCCCCGCCAGGAAATGAGACTCTACTGATTGTCACCCTTGTGTCCCACTTTATCACCCTGTCCACCTTGAACTGCCATTGCTTCCCTACCTATGCCCCCTTCGACAATGCACATGTGCTACAAATAGACTGGACTCTAACCTGGACTTTCCTCCATCACCACCCCAGCCCACTGCACTTCCCCCTTTTCACCAGAGCACTGCAATAAACACTTTGAAAAAATGCAAGTATGGAGTATGTCAAATGATTCAAGTATGTATTTGTGTAACAAGGTTTGAACATGGCAATTCAACTGTACAGTAATGTTTACATAGGAAAGACCTGTAGTTGGCTGCAGTGAACACACCACGAGGGATAGTGGGGCACCAACATCTGCAAAAAGAGTTTCCAAAGGGTACAGTGAGTAGGCATGGAAGTTGGAATTCACAGCCTGCCAGTGACAATGTCAAACAAAAAACTGTCAATGAAATGTGAAGTTACTCTGTCTTACCTGTGTGTCATTGGAAGTATTGTTTAATCACTGCAGTTCTGTTGTCCTCATTCTCATCCTCTGCCTCCTCATATTCAGTGTCCACAGGGCCCACTGCTGCCACACGGCCATCTCCAGCCTCGTCCACCTACAGAAAAGGCACATGGCATCTCAAGGCACGGTTGTGCAACATGCAGCATGCCACGATTATCTGGCAGACCTTCATGGGTGAGTAACACAGGGATCCACCTGTTAGATGGAGGCACCAAAACCTGGCCTTCAGGAGGCCAAATGTATGTTCAATAATCCTTCTTGTTCGCCCATGTGCCTCATTGTAACGTTCCTTAGCCCTTGTCCTGGGATACCTCACAGGGGTCAGTAGCCATGATAGGTTGGGGTAACCAGAGTCACCTGCAAATATTGAGGGACACTGTTAGCCACACACTAACCCTTATGGCCCACACCATACCCATACACCAACATCTACTGGGTGGGAACCAGGGCTCGCCTATTAGCCACACCCTGTGCCTCTGGAGTTGGGCCATCACATTTGGGATGCTGCTATTCCTCAGGATAAAAGCATCATGCACCAAGCCTGGATACTTAGCATTGACATGGGAGATGTACTGATCTGCCAAACGCACCATCTGCACATTCATCGAGTGAAAACTTTTTTAATTTCTGAAAACCTGTTCATTTTGCCGGGGGGGGGGGTACAAATGCAATGTGTGTTCCATCAATCATCCCAATAATGTTGGGGATATATCCCATTGCATAGAAGTCAGCCTTCACTGTGGCCAAATCCTCCACCTGGGGGAAAACGATGTAGCTGCACATGTGTTTAATCAGGGCAGACAACACTCTTGTCAGCACCATTGAGAACATGGGCTGTAACATGCCTGTTGCCAAGCCCACTGTCACTTAGAAAGAACCAGTTACCAGGAAATGGAGCACAGATAGCACTTGCACAAGAGGGGGGATCCCAGTGGGGTGACGGATAGCAGATATCAGGTCAGGCTCCAATTGGGCACACTGTTCAGTTATTGTGGCCCTGTAAAGTCTGTAGGTGAGGATCATCTGCCTGTCCTCCATTGTTGTCAAGTCCACCAGGGGACTGTACACGGGGGATGTCATCATCTCCTATTCATCCACAGCCGTTGCAATCTATGGGGCAAAAGAGTGAGGAGCCGGTCATTATCTGTACATTGTAACCACTACAGATCAATGCATGATGTTATTTTTTAAATTTATTAGTGGCATATGTCCTGAATGTACAATTGTGAACTGTGACCAGTTAGGATCCATGGCCTTCCCCCTCCACCCCCCCCGAAATGGCTTCCGCCTGTCCTGAATGGAGGGACAGGTGGAAGTGAGGTAATTCTGCTGATGTTATGTGCCGTTGCGGGAGGCAGTAGGGAACTGCCGTGCAACTCCTCCTTGGTTATCATTGGGCCCTATGGAGTACAGTGGCCAATGGTGATGTACGCCGGTGGTGACGGTATGCACTGCTGTGGACGACACCCCCATTTTCTATCTGTACACTCACTTTCTACCTGACCTTCAACAGGAGAGGACATACACTGTATGTGCTGCTGTGACCTGAGTCTGGAACCTACCAGGGCACGTGTGACTGGGGAAAGGGCCCCTGCCTTCACCTCGGCAGAGTTGGAGAGACTGGTGGATGGGGTCCTATCCCAGTACAGACTGCTGTGTTGGCCTCCTGACCAACAGGTGAGTACGCTGTGAGCACGATGCATGGGGCATGAATGCATGGAGTGCTGTGTGTGAAAGCCTTGTGTGGGGGGGGGTTGGTGGATGGGCCCTGGGCAGCGTGCAGCATGTATGCTGGGCCAGGTCTGTGCGTAAGGAAATGGCTATGGTGGGCCACGGGTGCAACAGGCAGGACGGTCTAACTAATACCTTTCCGTGTGTATATTTCCACTGCAGGTCAGCGCCCATCAAAAGAGGGTATATGGCGTGCCATCGCCAAGGACGTGCGGACCTTGGGGGTCTACGGCAGGCGGAGCACCCACTGTTGGAAACAGTGGGAGGAGCTGAGAAGCTGGGCACGGAAGACGGCAGACCAGCTGGGGATGGCCTCCCAATGAGGAAGGGGTGCCCGTTGAACCCTGACCCCCCCTGATGGCCCGCATACTGGTGGTGGCCTATCCGGAGCTGGATGGGCACTTGGGGACATCACAGCAGCAACAAGAGGGTGAGTACAGTGCCCATCATTACTACTTACGCCTGGTGGGGTGGTATCTGGGTGGGGGATGTGTGCTTGTGGGTGACCCTGGGCCAGGCCTGACATTGCAGAGTAGGTCCCATGTTGGGCAGGGTTCTGATGTGAAATTCCTCCAACCTAGCTAGTAGGCATCCACTACAGGGCAGGGGTGTGTGGATCCCAGGCATGCTGCAGTTGGCGATATGTGTCCCTCCCCATGCCCTGGTGACTAGCATTGTTGTTGGTAGTGCAGTGCCTAGTGCATAGGGATGTTCCCTGTGTGTGAGTTTGTTGTGTACGCCAACTGTGGTGTTGGTCCAGAAATTGACCAGGTGTATCCTTTGTCTCTCCCCCCTTTTTGTTTTGTCACCCTGTCCTGATGTGCATTAGCATCATCTGGCGGAGGAGCAGAGGCACCAGTGAGGGAGGGAGCTGCATCCCACAGGACCCAGGAGGCAGAGTCCACCGACGGTGAGGACACCAGTGGGACGGAGGGTGAGGGGAGCACCACGGCAGAGACTGGAGGGGACAGTTCGGACACAGATACCTCCTCCGATGGAAGCTCCCTGGTGGTGGCAGACACCTCTGTGCCCACCCCAGCTAAGGTACAGCTGCGACCCCATACCAACACCCACCTCCCAGCAGCCCATCAGCGAGTTTCCCGTGCCCGCTCACCCAGGAGGGTGGGCATCTCCTTCGCCCCAGGCACCTCAGGCCCTGCCCCAGTTAGCCCTGCTGCCCTGAGTAAGGAGGCTATTGACCTCCTGAGAGCCACCTCTGTTGGGCAGTCAACCATTGTGAATGCCATCCAGGGGATGGCAGCCGAAATGCAACAGTCCAATGCATTTCTGGAGGGCATTCACACTGGCTTGGCGGCCCAACAAAGATCAATTAAGGCTCTGGCCTCCTCTCTGATGGCAGCCATTGTCCCTGTTTCTAACGTCCCCCCCTCCAACTTTTTCTACCCAATCCCATTCCCCTCAACTGCAACCTATCCCAAGCACACAGGCAGACGAGCATGCACACAGGGCAACACACAACACCATCCAGATGCCGACATACCAACATCCACTACCTCCACTGTGTCCCCCTCCTCCTCGTGCTCTTCCTCCCTCCCAGTTGCTTCTACACTCACACCTGCATTCACTACATCCTCATCCACTACCTCCATCACCAGCACACCTATCAGAACACACACCTCACCGGCAGTCACCACCCCAACAGCCATGCACAGTTCCCCTGTGTCCTCTCCCACTGTGTCTGTGCCCCCTCCTCCCAAAGTACACAAACGCAAGCACTCAGACACCCAACAGTCATCCACCTCACAACAGCATCCAGTCCATGCACCTGCACCCAAACACAGCAGACAGACACCTCCTACAACCACTCCCTCTTCCTCCACTCCCAAACCTTCTCCCTCTTCCCGCCCCAATGTCCCTAAGAAGCTTTTCCTCTCCACCCTTGACCTGTTCCCTACCCGCCCTCCTCCTTCACGTCTGGCCATGGTGACTAAAACCCAGGCAAGCACCTCAGCCACCCAGTCGACGGGCCCAGTAGTGTCCACAGCAACTCATGGTGGGAAAGGATCCCGGGCACCAGGCAGCCACACTGAAAGGGTGCCTACTCCAAGTAGTGCCAGGAAGGTCAAGGTGCCACCCCCAGCTGCTGCCAAGAGAAGCAAGGAGCCACCCCCAGCTGCTGCCAAGAGGAGCAAGGAGCCACCCCAGCTGCTGCCAAGAGGACCAAGGCGCCACCCCCAGCTGCTGCCAAGAGGACCAAGGAGTCACCCCCAGCTGCTGCCAAGAGGAGCAAGGTGCCACCCCAGCTGCTGCCAAGAGGACCAAGGAGCCATCCCAAGCTGCTGCCAAGAGGAGCAAGGAGCCATCCACAGCTGCTGCCAGGAAGGGCAAGGGGCCTGCACCAGCAGGCAGAAAGGACAAGGGGCCTGGTGCTGGCACTCAGTCGGAGCCCACACCACCAACCATCCATCTGAGGCTCCAGGGGATGGGCAGGAGCTTCCCCTCACCACCACCAGCAGCTCCACCAGCACCACTACCAGCAGCAGCAGCACCAGTGGGCAGTCGTCCGAGGCTGCAGGGGATGGGCAGGAGCTTCCCCCCACCACCACCACCAGCACCACCAGCTCCACTGGCACCACCACCACCACCACCAGCACCAGTAGGCAGCCATCCAAGGCTGCAAGGGATGGGCATTAGCTTCCCCCCACCACCAGCGGCAACATCAGCCTCACTACCACTGAGCAGCCTTCACCCCCGGTTGACAGTGTGTAGTCCTGCGTCCATGGGCTGTTGTGCAGTTTGCACCTGCAAATCCTGTGGGTCTGACACCCAGCTGAGAGACTGTGACCTTGCACTCCCCAGGACCAAGTACAGGGCATGTTGCCCCCTCCAGAGCATGTGGGCAAGTCACCCACTCGAGAGACTGTGGCCTTGCACTCCCCAGGACCAAGCACAGGGCATGTTGCTTCCTCCAGAGATGTGGGCAAGTCACCCACTTAAGAGACTGTGGCCTTGTACTCCCCAGGACAGAGCAATGGGCATGTTGCCCCCTCCAGAGCCAGTGGGCAAGTCACCCACTTGAGAGACTGTGGCCTTGCACTCCCCAGGACCAAGCACAGGGAATGTTGCTCCCTCCAGGACCAGTGGTGTTGTCCCATCTGCTGGCTGAGGTGCCCCCCGTTCCCCGTTCCCTTGAGGTGCCTGCCTATTTTCGAACTGATGCCCCTGCAGTGTTCTCTCCGTGTTGTTGCAGGAGTCAAGTGGGGCCTTGGACTTTGTAATGTGGCCCTGTGGCCCACGAACAATGAGGACTGGGCAGTGTCCATTGATTTGTAAATATGTATATTCTTTTAGATTGGATGCACATATTCCTACTTCATTTATCTTATTACACTCACTTTAATCTATTTGTGTTGTCCTTGCATTATTCCTGAGGGGTATGGGGTAAATACGTTATGTTACTGCTTGTGTGTATGGTTTTGGGGGTGGGAGTGTTGCATGTGTACCTTACTCTCTTTTTCCTCCCTCCATCCCCTGTGTGCTAGGCGGCTGTACTCACCGTGGTCGTCTTTGCCATTGTTGGTGTTTGCGGTGGAGCAGGACATAGAACAGCATTGGAAATATATGCAGTTCAGGCTCCATGGCAGCGTGGTTCTTCCCTGAGTCTCCACAGGTGAGTTGTTTGCTTTCTGTGCAGTGTTTCCGTCAGGCTTTCGATGATGTTGGTATCGCCCTGGAAAAGGTGGCGGATTAGTGTGTCTTAATACAGTGGGTGGAACATTGGCTTCCGCCTGGCTGTTGGCGGCTACCGCCGTGGTGCCTGTTGTTTCCGCCCTGGGGTCAGTGTAGTAAAGTGGCTGTCTCTCTGAGCTGTTTCTGCCATGGTCATAATTTGTCTGTATTTACCGCCAGCCTGTTGGCGGTATTACCGCCGCTTTATCACCGACCGCCAGGGTTGTAATGAGGGCCTATATGTCCTACCTTAACCATACACTGCACCCTGCCCTTGGGGCTACCTAGGGCCTACGTTAGGGGTGTCTTACATGTGAGAAAAGGGAAGGTTTAGGCCTGGCAAGTGGGTACACTTGCCAAGTCGAATTTACAGTTTAAAACTGCACACACAGACACTGCAGTGGCAGGCCTGAGCCATGTTTATAGAGGTACTAATGTGGGTGGCACAATCAGTGCTCCAGGTCCATTAGTAGCATTTGATTTACAGGCCCTGGGCACCTCTAGTGCACTTTACTAGGTACTTACTAGTAAATCAAATATGCCAATCATGGAGAAACCAATCAACAATACAATTTACACAGAGAGCATATGCACTTTAGCACTGGTTAGCAGTGGTAAAGTGCTCAGAGTTCTAAAGCCAGCAAAACAGGTCAGAAAAAATAGGAGGAAGGAGGCAAAAAGATTGGGGATGACCCTGCAAAAGGGCAAAATCCAACAATGTGGCATATGTCAACACATTTTATGATAGTGTTGCTGCACTAAATTGTCATTTGTGCACTCATTAATACAGCCTGGGGAGTGGTTGCACTTAAATTAGTATGGGGTTAACATCCAAACATAGCAATACGTAACAGAAAGGTAATCAGTCTAGCTCTGCAAAGGATCTTCGACTGCGTGGCAACACGTGTTGTTGTATTATTAGGAAGTTTTCAACCATTTGAGCTAGCAACAAAAATTGTTTTTGTTAAAACCTGCAGGTTATGCAGCAGGTGATGGATTATGTGCCAAATCTATAATTATGTGAAAAATGGAGTGGCTGCAAAATCGTATAATTTCAGTGACTCTGGCAATAAGTTCAGAAAAGTGATTGCCCATGGGCACACAATTTGGCCAAATGGGAGGTCACAATTAAAAAGTGTGTCTTCTGTTTCTATATCTCCAACTAGTTCACTAGACCACATCTGATGGCAAAGAGAAGGGGGCTGGTTTTGTTTTGCAAAGGGGAATCACCAGCCTGTTATCACCCCTGCTCAGCTTTAGAACATGGTAATTATTTCCATCATAAAACTACTAGATGCCAATTATCCTAGTTCCATAGTTAAAATGTACCAGGTAAGGTGGCAGTGGGTACTTACAGAATGCTTAGTAGATACTGATATTTACCACTGGTGTTTCAAAGATTAAGACTATTTCATTCTATTAGGATACCAGATATAATTTTCTGAACTTGTTGCTCAAAATTTGCAATTGTGAGCAGTCAAGGGTTACTCCAGGAGGTGGTAAAGGGATTAAAACTCGAATATAGTATAAAGAGTATTCACACTCGATAAACTCAATCTCCAGCTGAGTTATCTGTTAACATGATCTGTTTTAGAACAGGGATTTAGAATGAAACCCAAAAATCTGCAATGTGTCTTGTAGTTCCCCTGTTCCCAAATAAACATCTTCTGAAGTCTCTGCACACAAAATGTGTCTCCACACATGCAGTGTTTGTCCAAAGTCACAAATTGTCCTGTGAACTGATAATGGAAAATTGGCCACTCTACTTGGCTCTTCAAGTGATGGCTGGGGACCATGGCTGTGAGACCCAGGGAAGAGGACTCTCCTTCCCTGGATCTTACAGCTCCAGACCATGGATGTGAAGCCCAGCGAGGCGGGGCCACATCCCATGGGCCCTGGAGCACCACAACATAGCTGGGTACCAGAGCTTGAGACAACATTCCCATGGGCCACACAGCTGTGGATCATGGTGGGGTGGTCCATGGGAGGGTATACCCTTCCTCTGGGCTTGCAGTGCTACATAGGTCTGGTCATAGGTTGATGTCGAGGTCCATGTCCTGTGATGCTATTTCCTGTGATTTCACATTGCATGCAATTAGAGAGGTCTAACACAGTCCCTTTCTGCCCAGGCACAGCCATCGGTCAGGGGCATAGCCATCAGTCGTACAGAAGATGAATTGGCATTGGGCCCAAGGGTATTAAGTGTCTGATGTTCCCAAATAATGTATTTTTGTTACTGTGCAGCCAGTGGACAAGAGTGAGGGGGCGCTTTTGATTTGCACCAGCAGCCGTGGTACCAATGCTGTGCTACTCGCCTCTCTAACATGGGCATTGCAGCCATATTCCAGAGAGGTCTGGAAGAGGCCCCTCATGGGCATTGCAGCCAGCCATGGCTGGACACTCATTGGAGGAGGTGCCAGTCCATGAGCTTAGCAGAGCTTGGCTTGGCTGTGAGGCTCATTGGGGATCTCTATCTCTCTCTCTGTTATAGCTATCAGTAGTGCAGCGAGTGCATTGGTACCTGGGCTCATGGATGTTCTGGACCCAATGTACTCAGATTATGGCTAGAGGAAATTTCCATCCTCCTCTAGGCCTACCAGGCATGGTCCAGTGCTGAGAGGCCCAAGGGAGGAAGTCTGCTGATCTGGGCCTTTGCGCACTGGTCCCTGCTGCAAGGCCCAGGGCCAGAGGCCCACCTGAAGGGCATAGCTATCAATAGTGCAGCACGTCCAGTGGGATCTTGGCTTTGTGGGGTTATGGGTCCAATGTGCCCAAATTATGGTGTTATTTAACTGGCCACAAAAAAAGTATACAAAAAGTGATGGATGGAATTCTTGAATTAATCAGAGCAACCAGTAATTACTCAGGCTGCATTCCACTCCATTGTTATTTTGCGCACAGTGCCACACCAGTTTTGACCCAGCTATATGCAAATCAATCTTGACCCTGCTCCAATGGAAACAGTCCAACTGAACTACCAGGCCAGGTCCTTCCAGACCCAGAACACAAGCAACCCAGGGCAGGTGTTGCCCTAGTTAGGGATCATCAGCCAGGTATAGCTTGGTTCTAGTGACACAGTGTGCCCGGGGCCAACTTCTGGGCATATCCATCCCCCTTAGGGTGACTCTCTAAAGAATACAAAAAAGTGAAGGATGGAATGCTTGAATTAATCTCAGCCACTTCTGAGGCTGGTGCACCCCTATGATAAGTTGAGGCCCACCAGTGGACCCTCACCCCAATTTGAAGACCTCTATGTGGTATCCTCATTTCTATGCCATGTATTTTCTCCCTAGTTATATGCCTCCTGCTGCTCAGTCAGTGACTGTGAGTTAATTGAATGCTGTAGTGTGCATGGTTTGAGTATCAGTTGGATTGTGTAGGCTGAGAAGTAATGATGCTGCTCCCTGTGGGGCCTTTCTGCTACCTTCACAACATCTTCTATCTGTAACCTGAGATTCCTACCTTGCGAATAAATCTTATCCTGTTTTATCTATACTACTATTTACTCTGCTTCATCATTTACCACAATGGCGATGAGCGGAAAAAGGATCTAGCTTGGAGACTTCAGCACTACTGCAGGAACATGAGAGGAGAGGAGATTAAAACAGAAGATTAACTGAAACTATACAAGAGACCTAATACTAAAACTGAACTTATACAAGTGCAACCTGAAGGAGAGGCCTCACTGGTGTCTTTAACAGCTGACAGCCTGCAGTTTGGGGCGTTCATGCTTCTTTTCATCAATTTCATCAAGAGCCTTCTGACATCTTGATCAAAGCAGGAGATGGACAGCCCTTCTGGCAGCTTGCCATCTACTCAAGTTAAAAGTGCGTGCCTGCTTGCCTGATTGGACCCTTTTCTACAGATTGCTGTATTTACACTTAAGGGTTGGCAAGCACCAAAGAATTGGCCTGCTGAATATTATTTGATCACAGTTCAGCCCTAAAGCCATCTGCAGTACTGCCAGCAGTGTTTCCAATCAATTTCTTAAAGACTTTACTTTTATTCATTCTGGATGAGCATTGAACCTTTGGCAAGCGAGCGATTGACCTGTTTTATTCATGCCTGTCCTCAATGTTCAGACTCCTACTTCTTCATTTACTTAATCTCTTGCTATGCTACGCTCATCAACAGTAATAAAGGACTTCAGTACCTCCACAACATAATACTGAAAGTGGAGCAGGGCTATTTTCTCCAGCATTCGCAACATCAACAAAGGACTATCATTCTCTATAGTACAAAAGGATCTTTATTATTCCTGTACTCTGATTCTGTGAGGTATATCCTGGTATCTTACACATCACAGCAATTTCTGGTAAGAGATCGCTCATCGGGAATTTTTATTATTATTGCTGGATATGGTTCTTTATTTTCTACCTTTTGGTTTATACTATGCTTAATTTTCTGTCCTGTTGTATGATCTATGCGGGTCTGCATTTACTGTGTACTGCATTTACTGACTTTGAGCCTATAATTTTATTTAGATATTGTCTGAGACTACCATTTTTACTTGGCAACTGTGTACTCGAAGGAGTAAACCCCGGTGTGTTGATTGTGTGTTAGTCAGTATACTGTATAAGTGCTGCACCTTATGCCAATGTTACTTATAGTGGGGGTTATGTTTTATGCCCATATGTTTCTTACTTTTACTTGATCTTACAGATTCTGGTGATGGGGCAGGGATCCTGCAACCCAAACTGTACTTACATTCAGGTTGCTAGTGATGGGCTTTTGCATTGCGCCCAAACCATACTTGCTTTTACTTGTACTGGGTTATACCAGACATTCCTTACTGTTACTGGTGATCGGCCACCTGTGTGCACCCATACCATACTAATTGTTACTTGTCTTGGGGCATAGTAAATGCACCAAGATTTTACCTACTGCTGCTGGTGATGGGACACGTGTTGCGCCCATACCATATTTTCTATTGCCTGTATTGGAACATAGTATTTGCACCCAGATGTTGTTTTGTAATGGCCTTGTTAGTTGCAATACTACCCAAACAATACTTACATTCCTACTACTTTCTGTTGCTGTTGATGAGGGAAGTTTCTTTACAGTCAAACCTTTTCTTTGGGGCATATGTGTTGCACTCACAGGGGCGTATGTTTTGCACTTTATCATATCTACCTATGTGATTGGTTGACGGGGCTGGTGTATTGCACCCATTTGGGACACATTTATTGCACCCTTGTGCTATATTATAGAGTCTATGTCTCTAGTTTGGGGTGGCACTAATTTTGCATCTCAACATTTTATTTTCTGCTGAGGAGGGAGAATGTGGGTTGTTCTCCAATGTGATTTGTGCCCCTGTCCTTAGTATTTCCGTTCAGGATAGTTAGTCTATGTGATCGTTATTTCTGAACTGGTTTTATCAATATTTCCTTCTCTGGTCCATTTATTTTATGAATTATGTGATTGAATTTGTACTTCCATCCTCTGTCTTCTTTTTACGAGGTTTAGCATTGCTCCTTATTTGCATTGTTACTTTATATTGTTCCCATAAAGAAGGGTATAGTCATTCCTATGCCATGCATTTTCTCCCTAGTTATATGTCCTCTGCTGCTCGGCCAGTGTGACTATGGGGTAATAGAATGCTGCTGTGTGCATGGTTTGAGTGTCAGTTGGAATGTGTGGGCTGAGCAGCAAGGATGCTGCTCCTGGTGGGGCCTTTCTGCTACCTTCATAACATCTTCTACCTGTAACCTGAGACTCCAACCTTATGAATAAATATTATCCTGTTTCATTTATACTACTATTTACCCTGCTTCATCATCTACCACACTCTGCTTACACAATTTTCTTTATATTTTGTATACTACCTATCTTAGAGATTTTACTTAGCTGATGAGACATGCATATTTTGTTCCATATTGTTTTATCCCCAGAAGTTCTATTGAGATGTTTTGTTTTTTTGCTCTGTTTTAGATATGAAAATACTTGGGGCGGCTCCTTATTTAGGACGGAGGAATGTCACCCCACTAACAAGAATGCCTCCCAGAAAAGCCCCAGCGATTAAAAATAAAATGATAATAAAGTTAATGTTTTACCATTTTATTTTTGACCAAGGGCCATTGCTGCAGCAGGAAGGAGAGGTGGGCTGGCTGTGCACTTAGGTTTAAAGTGTGCATATCTCTTTGGCCGGCTGTCTTGCGACGGACAGACAGGCATACACATTTCAACCTCTCTAACCCAGCTGTCCTAGAAAGCTGGGTTAGAGAAAGCACGGGCCTCCAGTGCTCTTGACAGCGCTGAGAGAGGCCACTCCCACCAATCCTGGCAATCCTTTCATGCTGGTTACCATGAGAGGTTTGCCAGTATTGGTTAAGGGGATTGGCTGCAGCCCATGGAGCACAGGGCCTGCCGGAGACAGAAGCAGAACTTGGACTGGAGCGAGGAGGACACTGTACATCGTTTAGCAAGCAAGGTAAGTGGCTATTTCTTTATATTTATAGTTGTCACTCACATTGCATGCATGCACCCACCCACCACGCATTTGCCTTTATCTAATTCCATTTAAACATATGCTTTCCAGGTTTTGTTCAAAATTAGGAGAAATCTCAAATCTGTTAACTGACTCTGCGTCTTGCTAATTTACAAAATGAATTGCACTCTGAAACCATGTAATTGTATAAAATTATTAGTATTGGAGCATTTAAATGTTTCAGAGGATGTTGATGGGGTGTTGTTGTCATGGCACATGATATTAAACCATTTTAGCCTACATATGATTATAATCTGGTAGTTTCTGGTGTTTTTCAGTGACTCAGTGATGCCTTTAATAGAAGTCAAGCTACTTTCAACAATTTTGTTTGCTTTCATATCTTTTTTGCACATACCCTATTTTGCACTGGGTACCTGGGAAACCATCTTGTAATTTTAATCCCTACTGGCCCCTTAACGGCATTCTACATGCTGCAGTACACCTCACTAGGGCATGAAGAAATGTGACCACATCCTAACACCATGGTGAAACTCCCCAGGTCTGCCTTGCCAGGCTGCACCATCTTCAAGCTCAGCTGCATTATCTGCAAGTTATCACAATGCATTAAGAGTCCACAAACCAGCTACCTTTCCCATCACTCCTTGACTTTATGCTTGTCAATGACCCTGTACAGTGCTCCACTGATTTTGGCTAGGCTTGCACTGTACGACTGATACCCCTGCCTTCTTGGATGACAAGCTTACGATCTAAAGAGGCTTTTCACACACCCGCTGCAAGGACGCATTCATGCGGAAGAAGAAGATGTGCTAAAAAGAGAAAAATTTAGAAAAAGGCCTTTCCCATCTCTATTTAAGGAACTGGAATGTTATTCCCTCATCCATCCAGACAGCCCGAAGTCATCTCCAATTTAGGAAACAGCAAATACTCAACTTTTAAAGAAAACAAAGGGCCTGATTTAGATGTTTGCAGTAACCATCCTGCCATTGAGTTTTCAACTGAAAACCCATCCACAGCCATGACGATCCGCTCGCCAATTTTTGATGTTGGCGGTCCCATACTGTAGACTTTAACTTGCCCGAGTCCCACAAACTTCAACTAGCATTACGATCCACTGCGAAAGCGCATTAGGAAAGAGTGGCTGATGGCAGGTCTCCAGACACACTTACCACTGAGCAGATTTGGATGTGCCTTACCACCAAGCAAAAAGTGGTGGTCCGACCTCCGCTTTTTACTTGGTAGATTGGGGGTGCCAGAGGGAGTGAAAACTCACCCTTTCTCTCAATTCTACTTTCATTTCTGTCTGGGCATGACTGGACAGGACCTTCTGTCACTGCTGCAATGGGACCACCGAGGAAACATGACCCCCCTTTCTCTGGACATGAAGGTAGGCAACCCGCATTGGCTGTGTATGGTGGAGGGTCACTGAAAATGGGCACTGGAACACTGCAGACATAGACATGTCTCAGTAATTTGTTTTAAAGTACTGTGACATGCACATGTCAGGGACACAGGTGGGTCAGACATAGATGAGGACACACTGGTACAAAACACATATTGAACAAATGCACAACTGTCATTATGGTGCCAGTATTCATTGCCAAATGAATGCTGGCACCACAATGATGGTCCATTCACCCTTGTCAACTGTGCCAATGTGTGCACATTGCAAGGGGACCTGTACCTGTCATGTTGTGCTTCGAGTTGTTTATGTGAATCAGTATGTGTGTTTGCACGCGACTGGCTGGGTGAGGGGGAAGGAGGTTAGTGGGTGATGTGGTTGTGTCAGTATGTGTACCACTTGCATATGGTGTGGATGTTGTTATGTATGTTGTGTTGTGTGTTGTGTTGCTGCGTGCAGAATTCAGTTGCATGTTGTGTGGGGGTCGCTTTTGTGATGTATGTATCTCTGCTTGTGTGTGCGTGTGTTTGTGTTGATGAGTGTAGTAGTGTTGGTTGTCGTGGTTGTCATGTGTGAGTGTAAAGTCAATAGTGTGTGTATGTTTCTGTGATGGATGTACGTGTATATGTGTTTGCGGCATGTAGATGATGTGTTGGAATGTCAATGGATAATGGTGTGTATGTAGTGTGTTGGATCACGTGTGATGCAGGGGGACACATGTGAGGGATATAGTATATTTGTGTGACTTACCTGTATTCCGCAGCCACTGTTATTGCCCATTGTCCATTGGGGCCACCAATGTCCTCCCTCTGTCAGCAAACCGCCATCAGTACACCGCCTGTCCAACGGTAACATCTAAATATGCCAGCGGGGACCCGCCTGGCTAATGGCTAAGAAGAGCGATCCGTTGTGGCGGTCTTCGGCTCACCCGCAATACATCTAAATACGGTGGGCAGAATACCGTCGACTTGACAGTCTTCTCTAGTCTGCCACTTACGCGACTTTGCGGTAAAACCGCCAAGATCTAAATCAGGCCCTAAATCATGATGCAGCGATGATCCATAAACCACCCACTCCTCCTTTCACATGTTGGCTGTGTCTTTGACCCTGGACAGTGCTAAACATCCTTTTAGCTTAGTTTGCACTATATAAATACCATATATATCTAACGCACTAATCTAGAAACAACTTGTTTGAATTTATATGTTTTGGAGAGACCTAGGTCAAACTTTCCATCCAGTGTGACTGATATAATGTATTTCCAGTTGACTGAAATTTAAAATATGTGTGCTTCTTTTATTAGTGTTAATATTTATGTTTTTGTTTTACTAATATTCTCACCCAAAAAATTGCTTCTTTCAAAGCCGCTCCACAATAGTCAGTTGATGGCCCTTCCTATGATGTCATTTTCAGTGATTTCATGTTGTATGCAAATTATGGGGGCCTCACACATTCCCTTTCTGCCCGGGGCCCCAAAAGTCCTAGGACCGGCCGTGTATCGGTATTTCACTAAGCAGCATTACCAGACCCAAATACCACCGCCACTAGAATGAGGTCCCAGTTGTTTATACTGATGTAGTTTGACTCTGGGACTTAGCTTTTTACACGTTCACAAATTGTTTACAGACAGAACAAAAGCACTGCGGGATAATGTTCTTCAAAGGATAGGAAATACACATCTTTAAATGCAAGATCTTGGTTCCATGAGCCTCCTCATCTGTGTTGATGGCATCTTAGTGATAGCATCAGTGACGACACATCCGTAATGTCTGTCTGAGAATGCAGCTCTGTACATGCCCAGCTGCATGATGTACCCCGGAGAGTAATGGAGTCTTTGGGGTGCAATTACAGAATTAATGGCTGGCGTGACCTGTCCAAAGATATATGATAAAGCCGAACGGAGCTAACGATGCTTGTAAATGTAAGAGTTTTGAGGAGGAATTATCTTGAGCTTGGCTTAGCTCCAATGGTCGTAGCAGTCTAGGAGCAAGGGACTGTGTTTCCAAACACTCACAGTCAGCTTTTTAGACCCAGAGGTGAGCCAATGGCTCCAAGGTCCCGATCCACCATTGTATCGGGGGTGCATCCACCATTTGAGTCCCAATGACGACACAAGGCTCACCCCTGGCCCCACACAGAGCCTTCAAGAGCCTTCTGTTTGCTGATGAGGGATAAGTTGGCAGCTAAAGAGTGGAAACCACAGAAAGTAAACATAGGACATAGAGACCTGTTAGCTGTCTGTCCCTGCCACGGATCATGAGGAGGGACAAGGACTGAGCCAGGGTTACCAACGCACAGGAAGTGGTAGACCCCTGGCACCCTTTGATTGATTCCAGTGCAAAGCATCTCTAAGGCACACGTCACTGCATGGCCAAGAGATGTATCCATGCAAGAGATGAAGGAGTCGGTAAGGAACAACATTCACAATTCAAATTGTTTCAGAAATAAAGGAAGCAATGCCAGACAAATTATTTTTTTGCTTATAAAGGACGACTATACTAATTATAAACTGCAAGGGAGCGAAAAAATAGAAACACGGACGTATTTATAGGTCCAGGACGCCGAGGACATATTAAGCAATACAAAACAGAGAGATCCACCACTTAACCTGTATTTCTTTTGCATAACATGTTCATTAACTTTATCTATTGTCTAATGTAAAGCAACATTTATTTTCTGCTTCGGCAAAACACTTTGAGTTGAAAACGTAAAAAAGTAAGTTTTCTGGATATATACAATGAAATACAAATGTTTAGAAAAAAAACTCATTTCTACCACCAAGTGATACAAGACACTGTATCTGACCACCAGTGTACAGATGTTGCAGCGACAGAGCCCTAGGGCAAATCTCTGCAACACGGAGCCATTGTTATCACTACAGACACTAAGCAGCATCGCCGGTGATGTGGCCTGCTGCCTACTGGCAACTGCAGTGAGAACACATTGTCAAGGTGCTGTGGAGAGGAGCAATCTCGCCTCAGCACTGAAGTCCTTTTCTGAGTTAGTAAGCAGGTGACTGGTGATGCTTGCACGGGGTTGCCTGGGTGGTGCCTACTCTGCATTAGGGACGCATGCCCTTCATGTCCATGTTTTGTACATGAGGGAAGCTGGCACCGCTGTTGGACGTCCTATACGTTTTCTGTAAGGCGGTGAGAATGCACTGACATCAGCAAGAGAGGTGGATTTTGACATCTGTTTCAGAGCGGGGTGGGGAGGGGGAGGTTGAGGGCGGGGTCACTTGATGACTAGCACAAAGTCAGTGTAAGGGAATCTATGACCTCCCAAAAAAGGAGTGACATTTAGGGGCAGATTTATGAAAAGTGGCGCTGCACTCACTTTTCTAGACCCCCTTACGGCCCCCCTAACGCCACCATGTGTGCACCGTATTTAATACACGGTGCACCATGGCTGTAGCTAAGAAACTAGCATTGTATTTTTTTACGCTAGTTCTGCGCTTTGCAGGATTAGTGTCAAAAATCACATTTTACGATTTTATATTTAAGTGGGGAGGGTATGTCATGAACCATTAACATCTCCCATTACCTCACCTCTTGTACATTCAGACTAATATGGGGTGACCAGTTTTCCGTGGATCATGGCTGTACATCCACAATTATTTTTCTATTTTATGGAGAAAAAAAAAGTGGAATTGTTACTGAAATACAAAAACACATGCCCTAACACCCAGAGAGTTGTGTACTTGTTTGTGGGGATCATTGCTGATCCCCTCCCCCGCAGGGTCCATTATCCACCACATGGTGCACCTGGGCAGGAAAAATCTGTCAGAATGAGCTACCTGTGACCCTGGTGGTCTTATGGCAGATGGGTTGCCAGGAAAGGACTTCCCTTGGCAGAGCAGGCTGAGGGCCTGCTGTTGAAAACAAAGTTGTTCCCCATCCCTAAGTGAGGCGAGGGCACCCATCTGTAAACGAGGTGGGGGCATACTGAGTTTATCAAAATAGGGTATCTGATTATTTATGAAGAATGTCCCATTTCACCAAACCATAGATGATACTGTCCCCTAATGGTTAGGGTTACCAGATGACTCCATTCCGTTTGGACACCCAGTGTGGAGGTCTGGGATTGAATTTACCAAATGAATGCATGTTGGGAGCTCCAGGCAATTGGATTAACACACCTGAGTTCAATAATCTGTAAAAGTAAATAAAAGGATGTGAATTTTTTTTTTCTGGATGACAATGACTCATCTGGTCACCCTACTTACGTTTCCGGAGCAGGACAGCAGACACATACCACTTTATATACTGAACAGAGGACAGCATTCTGTTAGGGCAGCAGGCTGGATGTTTCCTGTCACGAGAGCCCGGCTATAAATACCTGAGTCCAACGTCATCAACTAAAACACAGTAGAAAGTGAGGTCTGAAAGAATGCCTTCTAGTTTTAAGGCTATTAATACAAGTTCTAGTTTATTATTAACAGCATCACTGTGTCAGTCACCTAGTTCTCATCACATTACACTCACGTGTTTGTTTCCAGATCTTCAGATAGCTCATTGGCTAATGCATGAAGGGCAAAACCTGCATGCAATGTATATAGAACTGCTCCATCCGCAGTTGATTGACTCCGCCTCTCATCCTAATGATGCGTGCCATCGAGTTGGATTTGATAACACATTGTGAAAATTCGATTTCTGAGGTGCATTATCTAAGCCTTAACTCTTTGAGCACCCAAGTGATATTACCATATATCATCAAGCAGCTAAATTGAGCCTGTGGGGCCCTCTCACTTGGGTTCGACTTCTGGCTTCACCACCCAAATGAACACATTCTGTGGTTGTGAGATTTTACATCCCTGTGTCTCTAGTTGTAACTCTGTGCAATATGTAATTTAAAAATAAATACCATACGTTACAATTATGAAACTCACATCCGTAGATATTTTGGCTTCTGTACCCCAATCCCTGGAAAGTATACTGTTCTCAGTGTAGCACCTCCTGCCTGAGGCGCTTCAGATACAATTCAAAGGTTTTGTTCAGAGCTGCATCTGCAGCGCATAAACCTAATCAGGTTCTGCTCAATTCAACTGGTACCATGTAGGTTTAAAAAAAATCAGATTTGATAACTGTTTCATCGTGTGAGTAGCATCAAATGGTGCCTTTTGACTTCAGTTACTGACTTTTGTTGACCTGGAAAACTGTCCTTGTTTAGTTTGTTGGATTTATATAATCCAGTGCCAAAAACCCAGGTTCCCTCGCTGGATCTATTCGAAAGTATTGGCTTACTTTGCGCTTGGGTCTACTTCCTGAATACTGTTGTTGCCATGGAACCTCGTATCATGAACTATTTCTACTTATGGAAGACTTGACATCTCTTCTGCATCTTCAGACGGAGCACGTGAACCCAACATATTCACCCAAATAGTTATCATTATGCAGATTTCACTCTAGCCCTTAGGGACCTCTACAGCTGCTCTACAGCTATCTACAGAGATTGTCAATATTTAGGCTTCATCATTACTCTATTACGGGTCCTGATGGGAGGAAGAGGTTTCTGGCACAGGCCCAACCTCAGCAAGTATTTTAAAAAGGAATCATTCTCTCCTCATTGTGTCAAAGCACATACACTTCCTCTCATTTCCCCTTCCTTGGCACTTGCCCCTTTTATTGCCTCCTCTCCCGTGCCGGAAGTGTGGAGGCTGAATTCCATTAAGGCGGCGGAGAATTAAAGTTCAATTAACAGGAAGCAAATCATTTCTCCTAAATGACAATTTCCCGTTCTACACTGCAGAGGGATCCAGTTAGGAGACATAATGTGTTTCCTGTTGGCTGCGGAGCAGAGGGATGGAGTGCATGGTGGAGGACGGCCGCTGAGAGCCCAAACTTTCAAAAACCCCTTCATCCCGGGCGGTGTGGAAATTGGCAGACCCATTTGGGTGCTGAGGTGGCTGCATCTCCACTTTCAGCTGACTTCCATGGTGCACCGACATGCCATGAGAAGAAAGGAACTGCCTGCTCTGGAGGGTCTAACGGCCAGATGTACACAACTTTTTTTGGTCGCAAATGGTCCAATTCTGTGAATTGGGCTGATTGCGACCCAAAAAAGCATTTTTCTATGTACAGAGGCCCTAGTAGCAACTCCGTAACCTATTACCGAATGGCAAAAAGGGTTTGAGATTCAGTATTAATAAGGAGCGTGTTTAGGGTGTCCCTTCCTAATACCAAATTGCACTGGTATGTGTTAGTTTTTGCGACGGAAATTAGGTCACAAAACATTCTCATTTTATCACCAATTCAGAGTTGGTGGTAACCAATTTGCAAATGGAAAGAGGTCCCCAAAGAACCCTTTCCTCTTCATGAATATGGGTGAAAACATTTTATAAGAGCAGGCAGTGGTCCCACGGACCATGCCTACTCTTAAAAAATAAAATGAAAACTTTGGATTTTTGTTTTTGAAATGCATCCTGTTTGTTTTCCGTTAAGGAAAACGGGCTGCATTGTTTTTAATAAAAATTTGCTTTATTAAAAAACGATCACAGCCATGGTGGTCTGCTGACCCCAGCAGCCCATCATCCCGGTGATAGTTTGCCATTCCCAACGGGTTGCAAAGCCAGACCTACCTCATAACTATTAATGAGGTAGGTTTATTTGCGACAGACTGGAAATCTCAAAATGTATCAAAGACACATTTGTATATGGGTGATTGCGAATTCCTGATTACAAATCGTAAAAATTCGCAAATAGGAAATCGCTAACTAACTTTTTTTGTACATCTAGCCTAAAATTCGGTGACGGGCCAATGTGTCATTGGCCATAGTGCAAGGAAGAAAATGATAGCCCTGGCCGCTGTTCGAACTGAAATACGGCAATAATGACAGTGAGTGGACCCCTCAGGACTCTGGGCCTCTCTAAATTTACGAAATGGCTATTTCTGCTCTAATTAGTGTTTCCCAGCTTTAACTCTCACAAGGCTGCGTTATTTTTTACAGTTGTTTGCCCCAAGGGCACTTTCACCCACTGGATTGAACATGTGTTCATTTTCGTCAGTGACCTCCGCACATAAGCAACTTCAGTGTCCGGTCAGATGAAGACCTCGGTCATACATCTGGAATTTGCAAGCCCTGAGGAGCAGGCGACGTCGTCCATGTGATTTCCATGCGACTTCCATGGCTTGTGTGTCAAATTAAACACATTTAAGGATGCCACTGTGTCTTGTGACAAGATAAATTTGGATGCAGAATGCTCCGGGCTCCGGTCACATTCGCTGAAGACGTAATCCTCAAGGTCAAGGGTTCTTTCTCTCGCAGTGCGCACTTTTTGTTGTTAGCAGGTTGATGCCTGGAAAGCAGAGCTACAAGATGGCAGCCACGCCGCAAATATTGTACTGAATTGTACCCAAGTAGCGATTGTGTCATGTCTCTTTGCGTAGCATAATGCGCTAAATGTTCCTGTAAGTTTTGTACAATTAAGCGAGAAACACACGTGCACTCTGGTGAAATTATTTATTTGTTACAGTACTGGGAATTGCTGAATTGTCCACCAATAAACACTTCATACAGTTTTACGTACGGGTTAAGGCCCAGTTTCACTAACATTTTGTATAACATTTAGATGCAGAACCGTCGCAGAATGTATTTCTGGATTCACTAAGCCACAAAAAGCCCGATTTGGTGGTTTTGAGGTCTTAGTAAATAAAAATTAAAAAAGGTAACGCAAGGCAGCGCTATGAGCTGCTTTGTGTTACTTTGCGTCCGGGAGGTGTTCCATGGGTGCAGTATAGGCATTCTGTACATCTACCCATGGATTTTGACGCAAACCTAGATTTAATGACGTCAGTAAACTTGGGGTTGATTTGCTGGCTCGCCCACCTCTAATCACTTTCTGCAGTTTACAGAGAGTCCAAGAATTGGATGAGCAGGTAGTCTGAACACATTTATGGCTCAGTTACAGGAATAATGAGAAATGTGCATTACTTTGGAACTCTTCCGCATTGTGAAGGAACTATCCACCCCCAGCACCAATGTCAACGACATCCCGCCCTCCCAGGAACTCTGCGACTCCCTCGCCGCCTTCTTCTACAACAAGATCGCTGACATCCACAGCAGCTTCAACACTCCGACCACACCCTCCTCAGTCACCACCTCGTACCCTAGCATCACCAACCCCATCACCGCCTGGTCCAACGTCGACGACGACACAACTCGCACAATCATGAACTCCATCCACTCCGGATCACCGACTGACCCCTGCCCCCACCACATCTTCAACAAAGCCGACTCTATCATCGCGCCCCAACTCTGCAAGATTATCAACGCCTCTTTCGAAACAGGCACCTTCCCAGAAAACTGGAAGCACGCAGACATCAACGTCCTCCTCAAGAAACCAAAAGCCGACCCCAAGGACCTCAAGAACTTCCGCCCCGTCTCCCTCCTCCCCTACCCAGCCAAAGTCGCAGAAAAGATCGTCAACCTTCAGCTGACACGCCACATCGAAGACAACAATCTTCTCGACCCCTCACAAACCGGATTCAGACGCAACCACAACACCGAGACCGCCCTCATCGCCGCGACATATGACATCAGACGCCAACTCGACCGCGGCGAGACCTCCGTCCTCATTCTCCTAGACCTCTCAGCGGCCTTCGACACAGTCTGCCACCACACCCTGCTGTCACGCCTCCAAGAAGCCGGAATCCAGTAAAAAGCCCTAGCCTGGACCTCATCCTTCCTCTCTGGCAGAACACACACCGTTCGCCTCCCACCCTTCCGCTCAGAAGCCAACAACATCATCTGCGGCGTACCCCAGGGCTCCTCCCTGAGTCCAACGCTGTTCAACATTTACATGGCCCCCCTCGCACAAGTGGCCCGCCGTTTTGACCTCAAAATCATCACCTACGCCGACAACACCCAGCTCATCCTCTCCCTCACCAACGACCCTGCCACCGCCAAAGCCAACCTCCACGAGGGTATGAAAGCAGTCGCCGACTGGATGAGAGATAGCCACCTGAAGCTCAACACCGACAAGACAGAAATCCTCATCCTCGGGACCTCCCCCTCCGCCTGGAACTACTCATGGTGGCCAACCTCCCTCGGAACCCCCCCGACGCCCACCGACCACGCCCGCAACTTGGGATTCATCCTCGACTCCGCACTCTCCATGGACAGACAAGTCAACGCTGTCACCTCCTCCTGCTACAACACCCTCTGCAGGATCTACAAGTGGATCCCGACCGACACCAGGAAGACAGTAACCCACGCCCTCATCAGCAGCAGACTGGACTACGGCAACGCACTCTATGCAGGAATCCCAGCGAAACACCTACAACGCCTCCAACGCATCCAAAACGCCTCAGCCCGACTCATCACCAACGCACCCCGCCACAGCCACATCACCCCTCACCTGAAAGGACTCCACTGGCTCCCCGTCAACAAAAGGGTCACCTTCAAGCTCCTCACCCACGCACACAAGGCACTTCACAACGCCGGCCCCTCCTACCTCAATGACAGACTCAACTTCTACACTCCGACCCGCCAACTGAGCTCTGCGAGCCTCGCCCTCGCCAACGTCCCCCGCATCCAATGAACCACCTCCGGCGGCAGATCCTTCACCTACCTCACCGCCAAGACCTGGAACACACTCCCTACCTACCTCCGACAGACCCAAGACCTACTCGCCTTCAGAAGACTACTCAAGACCTGGCTCTTCGAGCCGTAGCAATCCTCCTCCCCCCCCCCCAGCGCCTTGGAACCCTAATGGGTAGGTAGTGCGCTCTATAAATATCTGTGATTGATTGATTTACTTTCAGCCTCAACTGCACAGCTCTCAATCGTGTTCCGTCATGGACTCCTATCCACATTCTGAACTTACCGGAAGTACGAAGGCAATTCAGTTTGCACTGTGCGCTATTAAAGACATGCGTTCTCGGAGAAACAACATCATCTGGGAACAGGAAATTGTCTAAAAGAATTGGGGCACTTATATCACGCGACGTGAAGTAAAATGAGACATTTAAACAGGGCCTGCATCACTGATGTGGAATACCTTAGGGGTTTTTAAATTCAAGAAAGAGATCAGCGTTTTTGCTTGTAAAACTAAGACCGTAACATTGGGCCCATTGGGACCTGTTTCATTGTCATTTTTTTTTAATCAAAGCCGGTTCTTGGTACTGACTGGGCTGGCCTTACTTAAAGCTCTGGGTGCAGGATTGTACAAATCACTCTAGTGATCAATTGCTATGCCCTTTGTTGGTAAGGAGGGGCGGCAGGGGATATCGGGACAAACATACATTGACACTCATGTCTAGTGTAAAAGGTCATTTATTTAGGACAGGATTTAACATCAAACATCAACAACTTTGAACTGTATGAAATCCCTCTTGCCCAATTTTAACTTAAAAGCTTCCTTATGCCCTTCCTTCTCTTCCAATAGCTCTCTTCAAATCCCCTCCCCTAGACACTCCCCTACCCATTTCATGCCCTCCTTGTTTGTAAACACTCCACCCCCCCATTCTGATCCTTCACCTCATTTTTCCCCTTGGAAGGGGGGAACAAGCCCGCATCTGGCTCTCCCCCCTCCCCCATTTCCTGCTTACCCCTGTGAACCACACCTGTCCTAAATGACGTCAAAACTATCCCTGCCTACTTTAGTCACCCTACCCCTAACTACCTTTACCCTGTTGCCTTCGTTCTCTGCAGGGCGGGCGGGTGGTAAAAAACCCTTCTCCCTCTATAGTCGGCCTGGAAAGAGGCCGACCCCACCCCTCCACCCCCTTTTAACCTAACCTAAAACCCCACTCCTACTTACCTGTCCTCCAATCCTGACGCACCTGCGCCACTTCCTGTAGTCCCGAAAAGACCCGCGGAGAGACTAGAGCGAGTCTCTCTCTCCGCGGGCCCCCCCATCGGGAAAAACATACATTGACACTCATGTCTAGTGTAAAAGGTCATTTATTTAGGACAGGATTTAACATCAAACATCAACAACTTTGAACTGTATGAAATCCCTCTTGCCCAATTTTAACTTAAAAGCATCCTTATGCCCTTCCTTCTCTTCCAATAGCTCTCTTCAAATCCCCTCCCCTAGACACTCCCCTATCCCTTTCATGCCCTCCTTGTTTGTAAACACTCCACCCCCCCATTCTGATCCTTCACCTAATTTTTCCCCTTGGAAGGGGGGAACAAGCCCGCATCTGGCTCTCCCCCCTCCCCCATTTCCTGCCACCCAGGAAAACCCATGTGGCGTTTTGCTGCCCCACCCGGCAAAACCCCGTTTGCCGCACTGATTCTTTCTCATTCCCTGATCCACAGATTCTCCCCCCACAAATTCTCTAGCATCAGCCTCAAACCCATCAAATAATACGCATTTCCCAATTGCGATAAATGTACTCCATCATCTCTGAACAATGTCCCCTCTTGCTCCTTAATATCCTCGTGCCTCAGCACCTTAATACCTTGGGCCCAGCAAAATACCCTCATTGCCCTATTCAACTTTTTCCGAGCCCGTGATTGATTGCCCCTCTCCATACCCGCCAGGGTATAAATTCTGTCCATACCAAACATGTCCCGCACAGTTTCCGCTTCAATAGCTCCAAATCTTTCTGCATAAATTGTATCAATGTGAGCCCTGATTGCCTCACCAAATCGTTTTCTCCCAAGTGTATCAGCAACAAATCCGGGCATCCCCACTGCGGCAAATTCCCTGTGATAAATGGGAGTAAACTCCCCCACCTCATTCCGCTCTTTCCCCACCAACGCACTTCGTGGTGTCTGCTGGGCAGTCCCATTGATCTACCGTAGATCTGTTTCTCAGCGAATTTTGCCGCCCAATGTACAAATGAATGGCCGATCAGCCAAGTCACCGTCTTATCGTTCTTCGGTCCGGCCACGCACCCTGTAAAGAAAGAACACTATAACAACTGTGATAAACTTCTAACCCCCCCCTCCCCCTACCTGGGTTTCCTTAGGGCCTAACATAGCGTTTGCAGCATCTGGATTTCCATCTTCCTATTGCTTTAATCTTAGCCCAATCCCAACCTAAATGAGCTGCTGCTGTTGCTGCCCCGATCCTAAAGGAATGCGTTCCAAAATCCCCTGCCTGCCGACCAGTCCAGCCCAGAGCCATCCTCAAAACCTGTAACAACTGATAGCTATTGAGTTTCTTGCCTGAGGCATGCACAAACACCCCTGCTTCCCCAGCCTTTCCCCACCTCTGTTTGAAAATCCTCCACTCTTTCACTGGGCATGCTAGATCATCGCCTCCTTCCTCCAACCATACCCACTTTCCTTTTCCTAACTGGTCCGTCTTGGACTTCCTGAGCCATATGCCCAACCTCCCTTGCTGCATGCAGACTTCCCTCTCCTTCACACCGCACTCCCTGCCTATGCCCAACAATTCGGATACCCTAAATGCCCCGAAAAACATCCAGACCATGCACAACCTAAACAATCCTAATTCGTGCTCATCCGTGCAACATACCGGTAAAACATGCAACAGATCTTTCAGTATCTCTAAAGTAATGGGCTCTCTTGCCTTACTTCCCTCCCCAGCCCTGACCCTGCCCCATCCTTTCAACATTTTCCCTAATAAACATTCCGCGCCGGGTCCGTACCAAAAAAGAGCTTCCCATAAAATGAGACACCTGCTAGTTTTCCGCCTATCGTGGCCGGGGATAGCCCTTCCTTAATCAAAAACAGCACGAAGCGTAAGGCCCGTGCTTTCAAAAACTCAGACCCTTGGGCCCAGAAATTGCCCTTAAACTCTTCAAAAGATTGAAAATCCAAACATGCAAGCCTGTAACTTCGCCGCGTAGAGACTGCTAAAGACATCTCCACCAGCCCCCGAGATCATCATGCCCCCCACTCCTAAATGTCAGCCGGGACCGTAGTCTTGCTCTGCTCTGCTCCTGGCGCCAGGTCGCGAAAACGCCGCCACTGTGAACGAGATAGGGAGTCTGCAATCTCGTTGTATACCCCTGGTATGTGTGCAGCTTTAAAGACAACATTGAGAGATAAACATTGAAGCATAAATTGACGTAACAAACGCAAAACTCTTAGGTCCCTGGCTCTCTGTTTACCAAATCTACTACCGTCATATTGTCCACCTGAAAAACCACCGTCCTGTTGGCCAGTTCCCGTCCCCAGACTGCCAGTGCCACCAACAATGGAAAGAACTCTAGGAACGCAATGCTCCTCCCCTGTTGTAACCACTGCCGGGGCCATGTCTCTGCGCACCACCTCCCGTCCCAGTAAATGCCAAAACCAGACACACCTGCCGCATCTGAAAATATTTGAACTTGCCATACTGTGTCCGCATCTCCAAAAGACATTGGTACCCCATTAAATTTCTTTAGGAACACTTCCCATACCCTGATATCCTCCCTCAGGGCCACAGAAACTCTTATCCTCTGGTGAGGTAACACCGCCCCTGACATGGACAGTCCAAGTTTTCTACAAAAAGTACGTCCTCCCCTCACTACTCTACACGCAAAGTTGAGATAGCCTAATAGTTTTTGTGCAGTCCGTAACTCCATTTTGTGCAGAGTTCGCACAAATGCTAGGCATTCTAGTATCTCCTTCACTTTTGACGCTGGCAATCTTGCCACCATTAGCTCCGCATCTAGTTCTATGCCCAAAAAGGTCATGATTGACAGCGGGCCTTCTGTCTTTTCCGCTGCCAATGGCACTCCTGTCTGCTGCATTAGTCTCTGAAAGGTTGCCAAGGCCTGCCCACACGTCCCAGATGCGGCTTCCCCCACAAACAAAAAATCATCCAGATAGTGTGTCACCGCCTTATGGCCACTTGTTTTCACAAAGACCCACTGTAGAAAGGTACTGAAAGTTTCGAATAGCGCACATGATACAGCGCAACCCATAGGTAGAACCCTGTCCACATATATGACCCCATCTAACTGCATGCCTAGAAGGTCAAAATCTGCTGGATGAATTGGTAACAGACGAAAAGCCGACTGTATGTCACATTTTGCCATCTCCGCTTTTAAACTGCACCTCAATACCAATTTCACTGCATCATCCACTGACGCGTAAATTACCTTTGTATCTTCTTGCACGGTAAAATCGTTTACCGACGCCCCCTCTGGCCATGACAGATGATGTATAAGACGAAACTCGCCTGGCGCTTTTTTGGGTACTACTCCTAATGGGGATATCATCAAATGATCCGTTGGCCAGTCAAGGAATGGACCCGCTATTCTCCCAAGTGCTACCTCTTTGTCTATCTTGTCACGTATTACTTGCAGCTGTTCTTTTGCAGACCGCAAATTGTCTGCCCAGCGCCTCTGCCGAGGACCTTGATACCCTACCCTAAAACCTTCTTGAAAACCCCATTCCAATTGTCTGGCCCTACCCTTGTCCAGGTACCTGTGCAGCCATGGCAACAAAACTTCTAATCTAACTGGCGTAGGCCTCTTTTGGCGCAGGAGCCCCTTGTGAGCCTCTTCCTCTTGTCGCCCTCCATTGCTCCGCTGGGCTATTGAGGGAGAAACATTGTATGACCGGATGACGGCCCCCGCACTTGGAGCAGTCATGTTTGAACCTACACTGAGCCCTTGAACAGAAACCCTTGTTGAAATTCCAACAAGCCCCTGTGTTACCTGCCTGTGTTTTTGTAGTATTTCCTGCTCCTCCCAAGGCGGGGCGTGCCTGAAAGGGCTTATATGTTACTGGCAATCCGCTCGCCGTATGGGTGGATGCCGCTGCCTGTGCTGATGCCATCCATTACATCCATAACTCCGGATCTACGTCCCCCCATGGTTTTTCGGGATTGATGCTCACCCGGGCCCTAAACTCCTTGTCATAACTTAGCCACGCAAAACCGCCAAAATGCATCTGCGCCTTTCTAATGATATCCATGTACTTGAAATGCGCGATGGCCCTGTCTGGGTATTTTTCGCAGTATATACTGGCGAAAATAAAAAATGCAGACGTCCAATTGTCCATGTAATGGGAACCCTAGGCCTGCGTGCTAACTCCCACTCCTCTTCTTTGGAGCCTTCCTTGGCCTGTATGTCCCTATGTAGTAATTTGAAAACATCTACGTATTCGTGTTTTTCCATATCCTCGCCTTGGTTTTTTCCGCAACATGTGACCCTAAAGGCATGGGCAAACCCATGTACGGGAGACGCTTTTTGTGGGCTCCCCCTTCTTTATCCTCTGCGTTCTTGCCCTCCCCTTTGGGTGAGCTAACCGCCGTTGTGACACTGGTGGATGCCGTCTCCTTGTCCTTGTTCATGTCGCCCTTCTGTGCTATGACCTCCCCCGGGCTATCTAACACTGACCCATCTCCTACGCCTATGGATTTGCTCGTGCTTGTCACCTTGTTAACCACTCCCCCATCACCCCAGACTGACCACCATCTCCCCTTACCTCCAATTGGTTCCTCCACATAGCGCGGTGTTCGCCTTGTCATTCCGCCACTTGGCCTTGCTAGCCTTAAACCTGACGGCCCTTCGGCCATGACGTCATCCTGAAAAACAAAAACAGAGGCAGGGGTTGCGCCGCACTTGCGCCCCCACCCCCCCACCTTCTTGACCCCGCTCACTTCTTCGTCACGTATTTCTCCATCTTCCCAATCTCCCTCATCCTCGTCATAATCCAATTCCAACTCCTCTTCGCCTACCCAACCTCCTTTGTTTTCTTTATACCCTTGTGCTTTGGTTGCCGGTGGTTCCGTTGTATTTTGCCCCACATGGCATTCGCCATCTTGATGGTGTCCCCGGTCCGGCGGTGTAGAGAAGGCCGCCGCAGACGCCTCTATTGCTTCGTACCAACGCGCTTGGGCCGTATTGCGCCCCGTTGGTGCCACCTTTTTCTTGCCAACCTCTGACGTTGACATTGTACCGCTCCTCCCCACGTGGCCACCTGGACCACTGGGGGTCCCAAGCCAAACTGCCCTTCGGCCGCACCAGCCTCCTGGACCCTACCCTCTCCTGTCTGCGGTATCCAGACCCAGCTTCCTGCTCTGGCCCCTGCTGTCTGCACCCCCCTCATGTCCATGACTTCTCTGGCCTTCGTGCTATCCTCGTGATGCCTCCCCCGCTCCTCCCTGTCCCTGCATAATTGCGCCCACCTGGCCTCCGTTTCCGCCACGGCCCTGCGCTGCTCGCGAATTCTGGCTTCCAGGTCCCATGATTCTGTCTGATCCCATGTTGCCTGTGTGACGGGTCCGGGCAACTCCCCCGCCGGGGCCACATCCCTGGCCTGCTGCTTGGTTAACTTCGCCTGGCGCGGTGCAGGTTTGGCCCGGCCTGCCCCTCCTCTGGGTCTCCCAATGTATTTGCCTCTTTTCTTGTCTGGTGGCCCGTGACCCCGGGGTAATGTAGACCCGTTCTTGGGGCATGACAAGTCCAACGGGGTCTTCGTCCCGCTGGGCCCCGATACTGGCTGTTCGGTCCCGTCCCCATGTTGCCCAAGGGCTTGCCCTGCCATGTCATCCCCAACTCTGCCTGGGGGCCCCCGCTTGGCGAGCCAGTGCAGCCCATTCCTGCGTCACCTGTGCCCGGGTCCTGTGTGCCCTGAGTCTCCCCTCCAAACATTAGCGGGCTAAAAGTGTTAGGGGTCCCTGGCCTCACCTCCGAAACCTGTTCTTGTCTCACTGGGACTTCATCTTTATCCCCCTCTGAATCCTGTGATTCGCATGCTGCAATTGCCGCTGCTACACCGCTTGATGCGGCCCGCGTTGGACGTGTCATGCCCACCCAGGCCTGGTCTAGTACCCCGGGCCTGAGCAAGTCCGCCCGTCCGGCCTCGCCCAGTACCCGGAGCGCCGCGCTGACAGCCTCCGCATCGTGAATGTTAGCCATTTCATTTAAATACCCCACCCTCGCTGCCTTCCTAGTTGAAAACCCTGAATTTTTTTTTTTTGTGTGTGTGTGCTCCGGCTGTCGTGTGCCTAAAAGCTCCCCTTATCCCTGTGTGTCAACAACCGCCTACCTGATGTCCTCTTGATCCCTTTCCTATCCAAGCAGGGCCCGCCCAGGCGCTGCAGGCTGTGGGGCCCTGGGGCCTAGTTAGGTTGTGCCCTGCCCTTGTGTGCCTTACTCGCGTGGCTACTCCGGCGCCTGTGCCGGTAATTGTATACCTGGGGGGGGGGGGAGGGGCACTAAAAACCCCTGAGTTTTCTGCCGCCTCGCGGCCACGTGTTAACGCAGCTCCGGCGCGCTGTGCCGGGGGAATCGCGGCCTATCAAGCAGGCCACTGCGCGCCTGCCCGCTCGTGCCCCACACTGGGGCTAGAAAAAGCCTCCGTGTCCCTAGAGACACAAGGTGCACCCGGGGGGCGCGGCCGAGTCCGCGTATGCCGGCAAAGGTGTTGCTGCGCCGCCGCCCACTATTCTCCCTGCCCGGCCCCTGCGCGCCTGTACTGGGAGGCATCCACCTCCCCCCGTCCGTAATGCCCCAACCGAGTAAAGAGAAGCAACCAGCCCCCCGCCTCCCTGCTAATTCGTACCTGACTGGGCCTAATCTCCCGCTGGATCCCTAGCCTCGCTGCTCAAAAACCCTTCTCCCTCTATAGTCGGCCTGGAAAGAGGCCGACCCCACCCCTCCACCCCCTTTTAACCTAACCTAAAACCCCACCCCTACTTACCTGTCCTCCAATCCTGGCGCACCCACGCCACTTCCTGTAGTCCCGAAAAGACCCGCGGAGAGACTAGAGCGAGTCTCTCTCTCCACGGGCCCCCCAATGGGGGGAGTTTATAAGGGATATATTCTGGGAGACATAACCCTGTCAAAATTGAAGGCGATTTCAGGGTTGGATCTTGTGCTCCCATGGTTCTTCGTACACGCTTGTTCTGATTAAATACAACTTGCCGAACTATGTTGATACTGCTGGAACTGAGTTTCCAGCTGAGATGCAGTCCACAACTTCTTACCCTCGAATGATCTGTGCACTGAGTGTGATATTTTGAATGTGATGCTACTCTGCACTGGGAAGCTGTAGAATGATTTCCAGGTGGTAATAGTTTGCATACTTTTTTCAGATTCAGGCAGGTTCTGGCTGCTCTGCCCTTAATTCTAATGGTTGTGCGTTAGGTTGATGTGACTGATATTTCAATATTTCAGGCATGAAGGAACCATTGATCTAGTTAGGTACAGTATGGACTAGGCTGCAGCACTGGGGTAGTTTTTAGACTATATTCACTTGAAGCTGCTCCCCCTTGAGCACTGCATTTATTCGGGCTGAGAGATCAGATTCAAACGGTAGGTCCTGGTAATTAACTGTTCCTGGATATGGACCTTTCCTAGGATGAAGGTCACATGAAAGTTATGACTGCAGTGCCTCAGCTGTGGAATGCAGATCCCGGCAGCCCCTCCAGTGCAGGGGGCTCGAATCTTTTGGCTTCCCCACCATTCAGGGCAAAGCCAACGAATATCTGTGAGATATGGGAGAGTAAGAGCCCCCCTTCACATTTCGTAAAGAGACCCCATCACTTTGCGTTACACCACTGCTCTGGAACCTTCAGGCAGAGGAAAATGTCCCTCATCCAAAGCTGTGTGTATGCTCAGGTCCTTCATGCTATTGTACGACCTCTCTTTCCATTACTTTCGCAGGAAAAGCAGGTTTGGGCTGGGACAGTATTTCGTGAGAAGCTTCATGTCTGCCACTGGTGTCTCTGGGATCCAGTACAATGCTTGTTTTAGTTTAGACAACACCTTTTACTTTTAGATAAATGCCATTCAGCAATTCAGTAATGATCGGAGCTCGCAGACCAGGCAACTCCTTTAGACAGAGTTTGATAGGAAGATTATACACACACCACTTAAATCAGTTTCGAAGGCTGGAAGGCGAAATGTCAGGACTGGAGGTTTGGCAGTGTTTGGGGGTTAGTGGAACAATTTGTTGAAGTTATGTATTGCCCAATTAACTTAAACTTTTTTCTGTTAAAAATAGCTAGCATATCAACGGTCTTGGTAGGACATAGACGATAAGCCCTTTTTGATACCTGATTCTGTAATTTATAGTGAAATTCAGACTATTTAGTTGGATGGCCATGATGAATTGTTCTTTGACTCTGTAGTTGTAATGTTTTTGAGACTTGCTGACTTTCCTGTTGGATCTAGTAATACAAATTAGGAATCTGGTATTATCCCATCACCCATCAGCACAGGAATAGAGATCACTGGATCTCCCATTATCCACCTGCACATAGAGTGACATCACTGAATTTACAATCATCCATCCATCCTGAAAGGAAGTGACATTACTGATTTTCCCACCAAAACTGTCTTTAAAAGAAGAAGCCAAGCAAGAGGACTTCATTTCCAATCACCCATCTACACAGGAAGTGACATCACTGGATCGCCATCATCCACCTGCATGGGAAGTAACATAATTGAACTTCCCATTGTCCATCTGGACAGGAAGTGACATAACTGGTTTTCCAGCCAAAACCACCTTTAAAAGAAGAAGCCAAGCAAGAGGACTTCATTTTCTATCACCTATCAGCACAGGAAGTGACATTCAGTCATCCACTACTACAGGAAATGACATCACTGAATTTCCCATCATCCATCTGGTCAGGAAGTGACATTACTGGTTTTCCTGCCAAAACCATTGTTGAAGCAGATATGCTAATACGAAACTATTCATGAATGTTTATGTGTCTTGATTAACAAGAAAACTAAATGTAGAGAAATTAATGTGCACGTTTGAAAATGTGCCCACAGAGAGTGACGGGCAACTTACACAAACTTGTACTAAAATGATTAAAAATGTGTGAAATAATGGAAAAGAGTAATAATAACGTAGTAATGTCATATTGAGATGTATAACATGTGTTTTGCATTATATTGTAGAGTTAACTTAGTCAAAGTTGTGGCCTAGTTACCAGGCCTCATGCAGAGACAGAATTTCTAGCGCACTGCAGAGAAGCTGGTGCGCTGAACTGTCCATGAACCGCGTATGTTAATAAAATCTGCTTAGCTAGAATGTTCTGCAATGTAACGACGGACAGGAGATAATGGAACTAAAACATGTTACAATTTTGTTGTAAGACAGACTCAATGTACTTTTCCAGGACTTGAACAATAGAAGCACTGACTGGAGCAGAAGATGCAACATTTTCGATACCTAATGAGCCGGATGATGAGGACATCGTACAGTGAACCAATCAACGAACTGAGTACGGCGTAATATTAGAAGCCATTGATTTGCAAAATTAATATTATTGGTTAGGGTAATAACTGGAGATTGACTGACCATTTAGGAATTAGGGGGATGGACTGGAAAACCTTAATAAAAAGTAATGACAAGGGGTAAAATTTTCAGAGATGCAAGGGGAGAACTGATGCAGATATTAGATGTCGGAAGATACGATTCGAGATTCTGTCATTGGGCTCACTCTCTTGAGAGCCTGATGTGTTGCTGATCAACTGATGACCAGAAGACGAAGACTGACTTTGTTGCTGATTTATTCTGTGGATAGGTAGCTATGACAATGTGACTGTTAACTTTTTGTGCCTTTCTTTCTAGGTACCAACTGAGCTGTTTGAATAAGTTTTTCTTTTAGCTAGATGTTTACTAAATTCGTGTTCTAAATTGTTTCCGCAGGAAGTCTCACATGCTAATGCTAATTTGGACTTTGACAGTGACAATTGATTGACGAACTGATTGCTGGATATTAATGTCGAGATATTCAT
This sequence comes from Pleurodeles waltl, assembly GCF_031143425.1. Classification (NCBI taxonomy): domain Eukaryota; kingdom Metazoa; phylum Chordata; class Amphibia; order Caudata; family Salamandridae; genus Pleurodeles; species Pleurodeles waltl. The sequence goes on along the minus strand of NC_090439.1, from coordinate 1,011,185,024 downwards.
CTTTGTTAGCTTATGATGAAGCATTAGAGCATATGTTTTCTCAAGTTCTGATTAGATTATGCTATTGGTGGTCACTAATCTAACTTTGAACTGATTGAATAAAGATTAAATTAACTTTATGACTTAGTATTGTAACTAATAGGGAAATAAAATTGATAAAACTTATAATTGAGTTGTGGTCATTCATGAAATGTTGACATTAATGATTGATGATTAGTGTTTCGCTTATTGATTATTGATTCGTACATTGATTATTGATGGTCATCAATTGCTACATAGCTAGGATACTCCATGCGATCCAAAAGGTTCATTGGCCTATACGCGTCCCCTTGTAAGTTTACTTACTAAGGACCAGGCACGCTAGCACCATCTTTAAAAGAAGAAGCTGAGCAAAAGGCCTTCGGGGTCATTACGACCCTGGCAGACAGCGGTAATTTGGGGAAAGGTACTGCCAACAGGCTGGCGGTACCTTTCCCCAAATTATGACATTGGCAGTTTGGATCAAGCCAAACCGGCAATGTACTACTCCGTCTGCCAGGGTGGTAACAGCCGCCGGGCTGGAGACCTTGGTCTCCAGCCAGGCGGCCGTCACAATCCCACCCTCGGGATTATGACCCCGCCTACCACCATGGTTTTCGTGACAATCTTACTGCCACGAAAACCATGGCAGTAGGTACTTTCAGTGCCAGGGAATTCCTTCCGTGGCACTGATGGGGGTCTCCTCCGCCCCCCTCCTCCTCCCCAGAGTCCTTCCCCACTTTCCCCCTCACTCTCCTGCCCCGACATCTACACACCCACACCCGCACACATACACACACGCATACTCACATCCACCCACGCATGCACACATATGTACCCATACACCGCAACACACACTAACATATATTGTCGCACACACTCATTCACAACACACAACATACACTCACATTCAGTCATTCACCCACGCATTCCATGCGACTCACACCCGCATGCATGCATGCAAAAACAGACACACACCCCAACTCACAAACAACACCCCCACACACACACACACAACACCCCCCACCCCCTCTCCTGTAGGAGCACCTGACTTACCTGCTTGCATGGGGTCCTCCGGCAGGAGGCGGGACGAGGCGCTGCTGCCAGCAGCAGCGTCCTCCAGCGGAACACTGCCAGGCCGTATCATGTGTCATGATACGGTCAGTGGTGTTTTGCTGGCGTGGCGCTGCTGCTGGCAGCACCACCACCTTACCGCTGTCTACCACCATGACCGTCGATGGAATTCCGCCAGCCTTCTGGCAGAATTCTGCCTACGGTCATAATGCGGTTTGGTAGCCACAGCGACGCTATGTTGGCGACCGTTGCCGTGGCGGTAGGCAACATTTGGTGCCAATGTCATAATGAGGGCCTTTATTTCTTATCACCCATCCACACAGGAAGTGGCATCATTGGATCTCCCATCATCCACCTGCACAAGAAGTAACATCACTGAATTTACCATCATCCATCTGGACAGGAAGTGATATTAACGGTTTTCCTGCCAAAACTGTCTTTAAAAGAAAAAGTCACGCAGGGGGACTTAATTTCCCATCAGTACAGGAAGTGGCATCACTAGAATTCCCATCAACCACCTGCACAAGAAAGTGACACCACTGAATTTCCCATCACCTAGTTGGACAGGAAATGAGAATGCTGGGATTCTTGCCAAAACCAGAAGTCAAGCAAGAAGAATTTGTTTCCCATCAGCACAGGAAGTGACATCACTGGATCTCCCATCATCCTCCTGCCCAGGAAGTAACATCACTGAATTTACCATCATCCTTCTGGAGAGGAAGGTATATTACTGGTTTTCCTATCAAAACTGTCTATAAAAGACGAAGCCAAGAAAGAGGACTTCATTTCCCAACATATACATGAGAGGGTTTACCAACATCATCTGATCAGAAGACATCACAGTCATGTCCCACACCGATGACACCCAACTCATCTTGGGGGTCATTCTGACCCTGGCGGCCGGTGGCCGCCAGGGCCACCGACCACGGGAGCACCGCCAACAGGCTGGCGGTGCTCCCACGAGCATTCTGACCGCGGCGGTTCAGCCGTGTCACTATTATTGTTTGCATGTGAAATTGTGAAGCAGAAAATGACTGCAAGAACTACATAATCACACCACCAACGACATAATGTAAAGCCAATAGCTCAGTGACACTACCCATGATATGCCTTGGCCCTGTTTAGATCTCATTGGCACTTGCAAAAGACAGATTGATCTATCTGTAGCCGGACGACAAACAAAAATACATGAGTTAAGGGAATGAATATGATAGGAGAGCATGGGTTCAACTAGTTGTTTCTTTACTTTTGGCTGAACATCATCCACTGAGAGGGTTATATCAGCACTTGCAAACAGCCTACAGTTGACATTATATTCAAATAGGATATCAGCAGTACTATAAGGACAAAATTCACAGATGACATTCGAATATGCCTATTTGAACTCAGTTTGATGATTGTTTGATGCCTATTTTTCTGGCAATAAATTGACTGACAGGTACATGTTTCTGTCCTACAATAGTGTTGTTCCTTACAAACAGAGATTTCTTCGTATAACAATGCTTAATTACTTATAATACTTGCATGGAGACTAAAGTGGTTATTTTGAGTTTGGCAGACCTCTGCAATGCCAGAAACTCCAAAACTAGTGTTCCTCATTGGTGCAATGGTTCTTTTTCCACCAGAACAGCTCCCAGAGGCTTGGAGAGAGCTGTTGAAGGGGAAAATACTTCATAGAAGCCCCTGCTCTTCTAATTCACCCCTTCCTATCTCTTCCCATCACCTACCACTCCTGCATACTCTCCACTCAACAAAAAGCCCCATGTACTACATATTTTTGGGTTGCACGAACTATGCTCCTTTCCCACCGTCACTCATGGAAATGATGTAGGTACTGGAAATCTACCTCGAAATCGTGGGTTTTTCCAGGACCCACAGTCCCAACTCCCCTGAGGTGCTGAGACTTATCATCTAGTATGTTTCTCAATGAGACTACAGTGATTAGCAGAGTGGTATCACAAAGAAGGAATTCCAAGAGAAATGGTGTTGGATTGACCACCCTATAATTGGTTGCTGTTCTGATGCTACTGTCTGCATCATGGCCACCAAATGGGTACTTCCCAGGATGACGCTGTAGACTACCACGGAAAACTCACATTCTGCCACTGACAAAATAGGACTGCAGGACGTAGACGATTTTGATTTGAGCATCTGACATTTTTATCTGATATCGTTATACCACCCTCCCGCAAACAAGGGCCTACTTCTTCCCGCATATACGTGAGAGAAGTTGAAGAATCAGGAACCTAAAGGGCATTTTCACATTTAACCATTAACATGAAGGTCTTATGCATTCTTGGAATGAGGAGTGGGTGAGTAGAGAGTACCAGCTAAACAGTGTACGTAGGGGTTGTATTATAGAATATCAACCACAAAAACGTTGTCATACACAAAATATTGTCAATAATATTCTGTAACATTTAATAACGGCTGTGTATAATACAGAAATATATATGTAACATAAATATTGTGATTACAAATATTGAAAATAACACAATATTGAGTGACAGATATGGATAACCACAAAATCTAATTTTAAGCAACATAATACAAACAAAAATATTGCACATATTAAGCTTTCTAATATTGCTAAAATAATGTAAAATAAATACTTTAAACGTAATACATAAAATCCCAACCAATTAAAAAGAATCCCATTTCAGTTGAGTTACACATAAATTAGTGTGTACCCTATAGCAAAAAAAAGTAAAGCAGGACAAGCTAGCCAATACCATTCAACAATCAGTTACTATCAATTACTAACATACTCAATGACGCCGACCAAAGACAACAAAAACCTGTCAGGCTGCCTAAGAAGAACAATAACAGCTAGAAGAACGTAAGACTGACAATTTCATACCACTAAAGTTACTTAAATTCATTTAAAACAAGTATTACAAAATTAAGTTGGCTAACAAAAACATATTATCTTTCTCCTGTTTTTCACATTCACAACAGAAACTTCACCAACATATTTTACTGGGAAAAAGAGCCAAGTACGAAAATACAGTATACCTACACCAGAAAACCTCTACACCAAAACATGATGGAAAGCAGAAAAAGTAAATCTAAAAAATATAACAGTATTTATAAATGTAAAGTCATATAATTAAAAGTTAGCAAACATAGGCATCACAAATAAGTAAACCTAATTTAATCTTTCTAAAATACAGGATCCACAATTTCCAGTAGGTCTACTTTGTACAACACCTCAAAGCGTGAAACCCCTTTTAGCTTACTTAGGTTACTTCTATCATAAAGAACATACCAGTTACCAACAAAACCACTGGAAATGTACCCAGTGCTATTCTGATGCGTGCTATTGATGGGTAAACACAGTCAATAATGAAGTAGAAAATGTATCATAACACAGTCACCTGGCCAATGTGGAAGAGATTGGCATCCGTAACCTCATCAAAGATTTTAAAAAAATGTTTCAACAAGTTCCACAACACCAAGTGGAACCATCTTAAAAGGGTCTGCCTATATAATTTGTAACCATGTCACAGGGCAACATTTACTTTGTTCCTAATTTTCAACGTACTATATATTTTGCAGAATATGGGCAGAAGGGATATCAAACCCTGCACCAAATACATTTTCAGAAAAATAACAAAAAAATAATGTTTTTTTTGGCTACTTCCCAAAACATATTAACTCTTACCCAGTCCCCCATCTGGCTGACGGATGGTACTCTCAAAATTGAACAACGCATATCCAGTACCAAAATTATAATGTCCAGGTCATACTTGCACTACTGCCCTACAAACAAAGCACCACCTATTTACCACAGTCAAGCAAAAAGATAACAACTATTTGCTTATAAAAATAATATTTGACTTTGAACATACTATGATACATACCATTGCAATCTGGCACCATCATAAAACATATACACTCAAATATTGAATATTCAAGCAATAGTGAGCTCCAATTCCAAATTAGAAAAACTCTTCACCCCTGCTCCCTCCCCCCCACATTTGTGCCCTCAAGCCCATATTGTTAGTCATTATGATTTCTAATAAACTCAGAATTCTAGCAAAATAGAAAGGAAAAACTAACCCCACGTCTAGATTACTTTGAGGATACTTAAGTTGGTCGATTGCACCATTCTAAACACAGTTGCCATGACAGATTCTACTCCTAATAAGTAAGCTAAGGCAAATGACACTACTGAAGGATGGCACGGTTCCCGTCAAACAGCAATTTGAAGGCACCACACAACAGAGCCCGTTCATAGAAATCTTACGAAAGGAGCATAGCTACCAAGATCTGTGAATTAAACAATCACTAGCCCAGATCCTGAGACAAAACTTTTTCCAAACACATATACACCATATGCAGGATATGCTAAGTAATACTGTTCAGCTCTACCCAGTACCTGGAATCTACAGCTTACAGTCTACTATTAAACAACCTAATTTTAACTTCCTTTCTTTAATCAATAATTAACAGAAATAGAAAACCTCTTTGAAATAACCTATTACAAAGGTAACCAAAAGCTCCAAAGCATGTTTATTACATATTGGTTTATTTTATTTACATATTCCAACATATAATAGAAAAAAAAATCATAATATGATAAATTATAAAACCCTTTCAGAAACCTAAGAATCCCCAAATCCTTCTTACACATAAAAACGAATATGTGACAGAACAACTAGGTCCTAAACAATTATAGCCTAAACCACTACTGCTAAACAACTAAAAAGTCTCTACAACTAAGTACTGAACAACTACTGTCTAAACAACAATTGTGCCTGAATAACAATTGCCTGAACAACTAATATATATATTATATTCTAAACAACTAATAAACCATAAAAACCAAAAAGAAAACCTTACCTTAAAATTAGTTGTTCAGGCAATTGTTATTTAGGCACAATTGTTGTTTAGACAGTAGTTGTTCAGTACTTAGTTGTAGAGACTTTTTAGTTGTTTAGCAGTAGTGGTTCAGGCAAGTAGTGGTTTAGACCTAGTTGTTCAGGATGTTTCCCCATAAAAACAAATAAATACAAGTATATATCACTCCACGCCTTCAATTGCATAACCTAATATAAATGTATTAAAATGCTCCAAACCATAGAAATAACTAACAAGAATAAAACATATTTCTAACCACAACCACAAATCCTGCAAAGTACAGTACATTACTGAACAAAGTATGGTACACAACATGTTACACAGACTTATAACATCATCCCCAAACATGTCTAAGGGCCTGATTATGAGTTTGACGGTCCAGGGACCGCATGGCAGCAGCAGCAGTCCGACCACTGAATTATGGTGTTGGCTGGCTGCTGAGCTAGGGACCACTAGAGTCTTACTGACAGCACCAGCCATGTGCCGACTTCCATGCGATAGCTGGGGAAATGGAGCTGTCAGAGGGTGGTACAGACAAGGGGCCACCGTGCACATTATGCTGTGCTGACCTTTGTGCCGACTGTGGCGGGGAGACCGCCAGTTTCAAGGTTGTGGAAATGAAGGAAATGGGGTGCTAGCCCCCCAATTTCCTTCTTTACCCTTCAGGCCCTGACACGGACCTCTTCATCCAGGTCCCCTCCTATCCCCACAGCAGACACTTTGCCCCCAACTTTTTTTTGTAATTCAGGTAAGTACCTGTCGCATTTTCAGGTAAGTACCTGTCGCACTGTACTACCATTAACTGGACTGGGCATATATATACCACACTCCAGCAATGGAACAGTACATCCACAGTTTTTTTTTCCATATGTGTCATGCATGTGTGTACATCCTGGACAAAATGTACAAGTATCCATGGACACAAATGCAAAAGCACATTGTGTTGCTGACTATGCGCCCCATCAGTCCACCACCATCAGGAACAGCCCAGTAGTAACATTGTAATATTACGGTGGGCGAGAGGCTGTCAACTCGGCGGTCTGTATGGGACTGCCGCCTTGGCAGTCTGACCGCCAAACTCGCAATCAGGCCCAAAGTAAAAAATAAACTTACACATTTGTTGCAGTAGGCCATCTTAACAGTTCTTCTACTGCCAGTAATCCACAAAGAGATGACCCAAAAGATGCAAAATTAGAAAGTTTCAAAAAAATCCATACTAACGCCACACCGACAAATTGGATAGGTTGTTCCCAATATCCCTCCAAAATCTGACAAAAATATAGGTACAAAAAAAAAAAAAAACACAAACAGAAAAATAAAAGAAGATGGTTAAAGGTGTTTTTAACATATATATATATATATATATATATATATGCAAAAAACAAAGGAGAACTCTGGTAAGTTCCCAATTTAGGTGGAGAGCTGCTCTAGTAAGGAGCTCTCTGCAACACCAGCGACACTCTAGATTTGCTCACCTCAAATGTTTGCTTATCTTGTAAAATTTTTAAGCATAGGATCAGCACAGTGCTATCCTTGCCGAGCTAGATAGTGACAAAGTATTTTGCTATTTGTACAGCAAAATCTTTAAGCATAGGATTGACATAGTGTCATCCTCGCCGAGCTGTAAAATGACAAATGCCATTTACCACTCCAGCCACAGTATTAAAGCTTTGGACTGGTCAAATACCATCCAAGCCAACCTGGAATGAGTAAAGCCACCCCTGACACGTGTTTCGCTCTCATTAGAGCTCTTCAGAGAGGTATAGCTTTGTCCAGACACAAGGGAGCACCCAGTATAAGTCAAACCAAGGCCCTTTCAGGGTTAGAGTGACACATAAATTATGCAAAAAACAAAGGAGAACTCTGGGAAGTTCCCAATTTAGGTGGAGAGCTGCTCTAGTAAGAGCACTCTGCAACACCAGCGACACTCTAGATTTGCTCACCTCAAATGTCTGCTTATTTAGCAAAGTTTTTAAGCATAGGGTTAGCACAGTGCTATCCTTGCCGAGCTAGATAGTGACAAAGTCTTTTGCCATTTGTACAGCAAAATCTTTAAGCATAGGATTGACATAGTGTCATCCTTGCCGAGCTGTAAAACGACAAAAGCCATTTACCACTCCAGGCACAGTGTTACAGCTTTGGACTGGCCAAATACCGTCCAAGCCAACCTGGAATGACTAAAGCAACCCCTGACACATGTTTCGCTCTCATTAGAGCTCTTCAGAGAGGTATAACTTCGTCCAGACACAAGGGAGCACCCAGTATAAGTCAAACCAAGGCCCTTTCAGGGTTAGAGTGACGCATAAATTATACAAAAAACAAAGGAGAACTCTGGGAAGTTCCCAATTTAGGTGGAGAGCTGCTCTAATAAGGAGCACTCTGCAACACCAGCGACACTCTAGATTTGCTCACCTCAAATGTCTGCTTATCTAGCAAAGTTTTTAAGCATAGGATCAGCACAGTGCTATCCTTGCCGAGCTAGATAGTGACAAAGTCTTTTGCCATTTGTACAGCAAAATCTTTGCTAGATAAGCAGACATTTAAGGTGAGCAAATCTAGAGTGTCGCTGGTGTTGCAGGGTGCTCCTTACTAGAGCAGCTCTCCACCTAAATTGGGAACTTCCCAGAGTTCTCCTTTGTTTTTTGCATAATTTATGCATCACTCTAACCCTGAAAGGGCCTTGGTTTGAGATATATATATATATATATATATATATATATATATATATATATATATATACTTAACCAACACAATTTTATTTAACTCCTTCACTGCCAGGCCTTTTCCCCCTCAGGTGCTAGGCCTTTTTTTGGCTATTTGGGGCAGTTTGTGCTTAGGCACTCATAACTTTTGTCCACATAAGCTACCCACGCCAAATTTGTGTCCTTTTTTTCCAACATCCTAGGGATTCTAGAGGAACCCAGAGTTCGTGGGTTCCCCTGAAGGAGACCAAGAAATTTGCCAAAATACAGCAAACATTTAGTTGTTTTTTTAAAAAATTGGGAAAAAGGGCTGCAGAAGAAGATTGGTGTTTTTTTCCCGGTAAATGGCATCAACAAAGGGCTTGCAGTGCTAAAATCACCAGCTTCCCAGCTTTCAGGAACAGGCAGACTTGAATCAGAAAACCCAATTTTCAACAAAAATTTGGCATTTTACTGGGACATACTCCATTGTTACTATTTTTTCTGCTTCCAGCCTCCTTCCACTTAGTGACAGAAATGGGTGTGAAACCAATGCTGGATCCCAGAAAGCTAAACATTTCTGAAAAGTAGACAAAATTATTTTGAATTCAGCAAGGGGTCATTTGTGTAGATCCTACAAGGTTTTCCTACAGAAAATAACAGCTGAAATAAAAAATAGTGAAATTGAGGTGAAAAAAACAGCCATGGTTTTCAATGTTTTACTCTGTAACTTTTTCCTGTGATGTCAGATTTTTTAAAACAATATACTGTTACGTCTGCTGGACTCTTCTGGTTGCGGGGATATATGAGGGCTTGTAGGTTCATCAAGAAACCTAGGTACCCAGAGCCAATAAATGAGCTGCACCTTGCAATGGGTTTTCATTCTATACCACGTATTCAGCAATTCATTTGGTGAAATATAAAGACTTAAAAATAGGTATCAAGGAAACCTTTTTATTTCCAAAATGGGCACATGATAAGGTGAAGCAGTGGTTATTTGCACATCTCTGTATTCCGGGGTGCCCATACTAGTATGTGAATTAAAGGGCATTTCTCAAACAGACATCTTTTTTACACACTTTCTTACATTTGGAAGGAAAAAATGCAGAGAAGGACAACGGGCAATAACACTTGATCTGCTATTCTGCATTTCCCCAAGTCTCCTGATACAAATGGTACCTCACTTGTGTGGGTAGACCTAATGCCTGCGGCAGGAAACGCAACATGGACACATCACATTTTTACATTGAAATCTGGCATGTTTTATGGAAAGTGCCTAGCTATGGATTTTGGCCTCTAGCTCTGCCGGCACCTAAGGAAACCTACCAAACCTGTGCATTTTTAAAAGGTAGACACCTAGGGAAATCCAAGATGGGGTGACTTGTGGGGCTCCCACCGGGTTATGTTACCAAGAATCCTTTGCAAGCCTCAACATTTGGCTAAAAAAACACTTTTTCCTTGCATTTCGGTGACAGAAAGTTCTGGAATCTGAGAGGAGCCATGAATTTTCTACCACCCAGTATTCCCCCAAGGCTCCCGATAAAAATGGTACCTCACTTGTGTGGGTAGGCCTAGTGCCCACAACAGGAAATGCCCCAAAACACAACGTGGACACATCACATTTTTCCAAAGAAAACAGACCTGTTTTTTGAAAAGTGCCTAGCTGTGGATTTTGGCCTCTAGCTCAGGTGGCACATCAGGAAACCTATCAAACCTGTGCATGTTTTAAAACTAGACACCTAGGGGAAACCAAGATGGGGTGATTTGTGGGACTCTCACCAGGTTTTGTTACCCAGAATCCTTTGCAAACATCAAAAATTGGCCCAAAAATATTTTTCTTCACATTTCGGTGACAGAAAGTTCTGGAATCTGAGAGGAGCCATAAATGTTCTTCCACCCAGCATTCCACGAAATCTCCCTATAAAAATGGTATCTCACTTGTGTGGGTAGGACTAGTGCCTTTGGAAGGAAATGCCCCAAAACACTATGTGAACACATCAAAATTATCAAATAGAAAACAAAATTTTTTTTTGGGGGTGGGGGGCACCTGCGTGTTTTGGTCCTGGGCTCAGCAGCTATATAGTGAAACCTACCAAACCCAAACATTTCTGAAAACTAGACACCCGAGGGAGTCCAGAGAGGTGTGACTTGCGTTGATCCCCCAGTGTTTTCTTACCCAGAATCCATTGCAAACTTCAAAATTTGGCTAAAAAAAAACTTTTTCCTCACATTTCAGTGACAGAAAGTCCTGGAATCAGAGAGGAGCCACAAATTTCCTTCCACCCAGCGGTTCCCCAAGCCTCCCAATAAAAATGATACCTCACTTGTGTGGGGACCCAGGTGCCCTCGACAGAAAAAGGCCAAAAATCTGTACAGATTGAGGGGATAGCACAGCAAGTTGATAAGCACATATTTGTCTTTTATACATCTTTAGGCTGACTCTGCTTTGGGGATCCACACAAGTAAGGTATCATTTTACTTGGGAGACTGAGGGGAACGCTGGGCAGTAGAAATTGTGTGCCGAAGCGGTGATCCTACAAAAAAAGTAAGGAAAATATACTTATTTAAGCAAATTTTGAGGTTTGCAGAGGAATCTGGGTAAGTTTCCCTAGATAGAGGCCGCACCCCGGACCAAAGACCTAGGTGCCCCATTCCCCCCAAACACAGGTAGTTTTGTAATAGATAATTTTGATGTGTCCACATACTTCTGTGATGTTCCAAACATTAAAATTGTGAAAAGAAACACACACAGATTATGTTAAAAAGACCCCTCACCCACCAACCAAGTTGGGGGCATGCTTCATCATCGGGGTCCCACCTGAGACACCTAGCGTGTCACGGGTGTGCTGGAATGCCTGATTATAGCGGAGCAGGTTTCGTAATTTTTGCCACACATACTGGTTGGATTTGCACGAGGGTGAGTGATGGATCAGTAGATCAAATTTTATTAACAAGAGATTTCACGATGAAATGCACTGTTAATAACTGAAAGGCCAAAAAACTGAACCAACGACTCACAACCTGTGAGCTGCAAAGCCACGACAAGGCACCAACCGCTTTACAGTCCATTCACACACCTTTCATACATGACATGCACAAGACCATTCACTCCGCCAGCCACGGGCACAGCACATTACAACACTTGCATCGACAGACGTGCCACTCAAGGGCCCCTCATTTGCATATACGCCCACATGCCCGATACAGCAATCACACTAGCTGATGGGAGTGTGTGGACTGACGTTTGGCTGGCACTGCCAGCCAAGTACCACTTCACGCACACCACCAGCCAAGTGCCACTCCACGCACCCCGCCAGCCAAGCTCCACCCCACACACAGCGCCAGCCAAGTGCCACTCCACACACACCGCCAGCCAAGTGCCACTCCACACACACTGCCATCAATTTTGTTTTTGTTTTTAAACAGCAAAGAAACCACTAACTAATTATAAAATAAGTACAAAACTACAAACACAAAAGCTCTAACTGAAAACATGACAGAAATGTGAAACTGAACATGTGAAAATATAAAACAGGCAGTTAATGTTCATGGTATTTACCAGAATTTATTTTTGGTGTGGTAACTCCTGAAACAGCCGACCAGACACAGCCCAGGCTTTGAAGGGCAATCAGGGCAGTATATTCGGCTCTCGCTCCGGATACATCTTCAGGCACAGACTCTACATTTCTTAGTGGGCAAGTCTATTTTGGGAGTGGGAGGAATTTGATCAGGAAAGTGGCGATCTTTCAATCTAGCCACATCCTCCACCACTGCTACTCTAGCACCTTTTACCTGATCCACCACAATAAGGCTCTCTATTACTGACTCCTGAAATTTAACAAACTTCATCCTTGACTCAGGTGAACAATCCTTAAACACAATAAAAGCATTAAATGTTGCCAAATGAAATAAATGTATGGCCAACTTTTTATACCACATGTAAGACTTCAAACCTCTGATCTACTCTATAAACACCCATGTGCTTCTTGTAGTCCAAAATGCACGCAGGTTTGTGCACTTCGGCAACCTGACCCCAAACAGTCACAGGGGAAGTACTCTCCTCATGGATGGTAGTTAGCATGTACACATGCCTCCTGTCTGAAAGTTTTAGAGCTAGCAGCTCATTATTCCACAAGGCACTGCACTGTCCCCTCTCAAGTTTTTTACAGACAAGCTCCCTTGGATAGCCTTTCCGGTTAGAACGGATTGTGCCACAAGCAACAGTGTCTACTCTGAACAACAAATTATCTACATACAAATGGTGACCTTTGTTAAACAGTCGTCTACCAAGTTCCCACACAATTTTCTCGCTAACTCCAAAAGTGGGCGGACAACCAGGGGGGTCATTACTGGAATCCCTACCGGTGTAGAACCAGAAATTATACATGTATCCTGTACTACCTTCTGACAGCATATACAATTTAATACCATACCGTGCCCTCTTGCTAGGAATGTACTGCTTAAAAAAAAAATGCCCCTTGAACAGGACCAAAGACTCTTCCACACTTATCTCTTTTCCTGGAACATACACCACTGAGAACTAATCTACAAAATGATCAAGGACAAGTCTAACCTTAAAAAGACGGTCACAATCAGGGTGGTCTTGTGGCAAGGCTAAAGCATTGTCAACAAAATGCAGCATCCGAAGAAGAAACAAATAGCGATTACAAGCCAGGGTTGCAGGAAATATAGCCGTTGCCATCAAGGGACTAGTAGACCAATAAGAAGCCAGTGACGGCTTCCTTATCAACCCCATCAAAAAAATGACAAACCGAAGAACTTTTTCATCTCTTCCAGATTTGTGGGAACCCACTGGGTAGCTCTACATTGAGGCCTAAGTCTGGCATTGTTGTCCCTCAAATACTGCTCTGCATACAAATTAGTCTGCTCAACAATCTCTTCTAAAAATACATCATCCATAAATAGCTGAAAGAAATTGACAGGCAAAAAGTTTTCGGTATTGACTCTATACCCTGGGAGACCAGTAAATGCAGGTAACTGTGGCTGATCCATGTTTGGGGCAATCCAGGTGTCAGGTCTTCCAATGGGAGACCCTTCAGCCCCCGGCTGCTGCACTCTTGGCACATCAATGTCCTCCTCTAAAACAGGCCCTTCATCTGCATTGAGAGTGGATTCCTCATCAGAAGAATCTTCTTGGGCAGAGAACCCACTGCCAGAATCTCTCACTTCCTCCTCTGCCTCAGATGCAGAGTCAGTCTCTCATAATCGTGGTCAGAAGACGACTCAAAAAGCATTCCAACAACAGGCTGAGCGGTCACTCTGCGGCTAGCCATGATCCTTTCTAACAACAAATGGATTGCCAACAACAACTAGCAGTGTCTAAAACAGGTAATGAACAAAGTGTGGCTTTATCACAAAGAGTTATGATATCCCACTAAAAAGAAAAAAAAGAAAAGCAAATTAGACATAAGACAACACAAATATCATTGTGCACAAATCTAAGGACAATTTCACACACAATCCTGCATTTAGTACACCACCTACAAACATGTAATTCATGCATGTCAACAATACTTCTTTGGAGTAAATTGCTTTTACTTCCCTAAAACATGCAACTATGCAAACCGCAGGTCAACTACTGCCAAAACCGCAAGGATCCACATCAAAGGAAGTAAAAGCTTTGAACTAGAACAAAAAGAAGAAATAAACTGTTATGATCACAAATACAAATATTTCGCCAGTTGACAAACACCCCGCCACCAAGAACTTACTAATTTTGCCTGGTGCCTAAGTGGCTTCTGCCCTCCTTGGGGGCAGATGGGCCTAAAACTAAAAAATAGGCCAATCTGCCTCGAAGGGGGGCAGAAATGGCCATCAGTAATGTGCCCCATTTGGGGGTGACCCTTGCCAAAGGGGCGGCCCCCATACAAAACCCACAGACACCCACAAGATCCCTGGTCCCTAAGTGGATGGGCTTAAAAAAAATATGCCCATCCAGCCTTTGGAGGGAGCGACACTTGCCCAAGGGGTGCCCCCAAGACACAAAACACACACACACACAACAAACAATCCCTGGGGCCTAGTAGGTTTAGACACCCCCCCCGGGGGCAAGATCGGTCCAAAACATGTGGGGGGCTGAAACATATAAAAAATATTGCCCCCAGGGCAACGACCCTTGCCTAAGGGGTCACTGCCCGAAAACTTTATAGTAAACATAATCCATGGTTCCTAGTGGGTTTCAACCCCCCCTGGGGGCAGATCAGCCGAAAAAACAGCAGATCTGCCCCCAGGGGGGGCCAAAACACGAATCTGATATTGTCCCCAGGGGAGCGACCCTTGCCCAAAGGGCCACTCCCCAAAATAAACAAAGAGAACATCCCTGGTGCCTAGTGGTGGATTCCTGCTCCAAGATTGCGGGCCTCGTCCGCAATTGTGGTCCAGGAATCCATTGAAAACAGTCACAGGGAGAAAGGAAAAACTCTTTCCTTTCCCCGTGTCTGTTTTCCAACCCTAACCGCCCCCCAGGAGAAGGACTCACCTTTCAGAGATCCTCTCTCCACTTGCGCTAGAAGCAATTGGCTTCCAGCACGTCCTCGCCAGCATTGGATGACATCGCGCACTGTGAGCGCGGTGACATAACTGGATTGCCGAGGCGGGGGTCGGGGTGGAAGGGGAAGCGATTCCCATTCCATCCCCGACTGGGGGGTGTGGGAGGGAGACTCACGGTGGCAGCACTGGCTGAGCTGGTCTCGTCCCCGGCACACGGCAACTGTGTGCAAGGGCTAGACCAGCTCGCCCCAGGCACCCTAGGGGTTAAAAAATCTCAAAGGCAAAATTGGCGACAAATCCATTAAACAAATTGAACTAGTTGTAGTTGTCTCCAGTCCTGTAAAGAAAAATATAAAACAATTCCCACACACAAATGTTTTCTGTTATCCAAAAACGCAGAAATACTAATGAATGTTTCTGATTTTGAATAATTTAAAAATGTTTATAAACCTGTTATTCATTTCTGAACAATGTAAAAATGTATAAATATTAGCTGTAATGTTCAAAATATTATTTATATCTTAATGTTTGTTTTTAAATGTCCACTACTTCTTTATTTATGTTAACATGTTTAGTAATTAAAATATTACACTTTATGTTAAATAAACTATTATTTTAAAAAACTTTAAAATAAACGTAACTTTAGTTCTTCACTTTCAAAACATATTCAAAGTACTACTTTGTACATAACTAATAGCCTTACTTGTTAATGTCTAAAATTGGTCTATTAATGCATACAAACTAAAAGTATGTTTTATTTATTTTTTATTGTAATCATAAATGCTTCTTTGCTTCTTAGCATTTTACCTAATATAGATTTTAAACTTAAAAACAGTATTTTAAAAAATATTACCCACCCTAGTCCCCCATTATAACTGACAAAACACTGATAACTATTTAACATTGTAAGCAAATAATAATTAAACAATAGTTAAAAATATCATAAACCCCAACACACCTAATATCAAATAAAGCACAGAACTCTATACAAATACTATCTAAACAAATAGAATTCTAAAATTAATCCTTTTTAATATTATCAGTGGCAGCTAAGCATTTGTAGATACCAATGCACCTGAGGCGGCATCTTCAGCTTTTTTAATAGGAAGTCAATCAACTGACTCTTGGAATTCACCTCTTCTGTCTGTGGGAGTGACTTTTCCTCAGGCACCACAGGCACTGTCCTCTTTCTGCTAGTCCAGGATCAGCAGGTACAGTCTAGTCTTTGGTGCAGCCTCTCTTTGCCAGATGTGGGGAAGAGCAGGGCAGTTCTTCTTCGGTCAGCTCTCCAGTACAATCATGATTTGAAGTCTGGGTGGCAGGGGTTCCACGTTTATGCTCCCATCTTGCCCTCAGAGGATGCAGTGACTACTAGCTAATGGGCTACTAGGTCCCCTCCTGCTTGATGATGACTTCCTGCAATGTGTGGAATGTAGCTATCCCAGAGTGCAATATTCTTCTAGTTTCCAATATGGCAGAACCCTTCTCTCATTATATGGAGCTTGGTAGCCCATCCTAGAGGTGTGGCTAGCTGAGGGCTCCACACCCATGGGAAAACTGGTTTGACAACTGTCTGTCCCCAATGCCTACCTGGCAGATCAAAAAAGCAGCCTCTCTTGTGCATGTCCACCATTGGCCCTTCAAAGGCGGCTTCCCCTTTGTAGCTCACCTTTTGAGTTTACACCATGTCTGGGCTTCTTGCCAGGGAGAAGTAAGACCTCTTCCAATGGCAGGCTCCTATTATTTCCTTTCCTGGGAGTCATTCACACCTCTCCCCAGGAAGGCAGAAGGCTGACTCATGACCAAAAAATGCAAATGCCCGCTAGAAAACTGGGACAACAAAGTGGAAACTTTCGAAATGTGCCTTTTCCTCAAACGTTACATTACATTCGACTTAGGCATCAAGTTGGGTTTAATGTAATAATTCTTTTGATACCTTGAAGTCAGGGCTGGCTTTAAGGGGGTGCGACTGGTGTGGCCGCACTGGGTTCTGACCTGGCAGGGGGACACTGATGTGGGGGTGCTGTGTTTAGCAATAACTTACTATTTAAAAGCACCTGCTGCAGAGGTCGTTAGAGCTTCCAGCTTTCAATAAAATGTCAAGATAACTTTTGATTGTGATTGATGTTCCTGCTACAGAGAGAAAGAAAGAACAGAGTTTTGTCTAATGGCAGTTTTGACATAAAGTAGCACAGAGAGTTAATATGCCTGCTGCAAAGAACAAATCTGTATTTTATGTGGATAGCTGAATGGATTAGTAAAACCAGACGATACTAGCACTTTAAAACAAAATGAAATGTGTGTAAGAGAGGGGCTGTGGAGAGATGAGGAGCACATTTGCTGGGTGATAGTGAGGGAATCTGTGGAGGAGGTCATGGGGGAGGGACAGTGCCAAAAAAGATTGTCGCACCGGGCGTCACCAGCGCTAGAGCTGGCCCTGATTGAGGTCCCAACTTTGGCAGTCCAATTCAGAACTTTTTTTAAACTCTGGTTTTATTGAAGTTTCAAAGGTCAGAAGCATATTTATCATTGTAACAAAATATGTAATATGGTAATATAAGGATACAATTATGCTGGAGCGTGCTAGCACATCCAGCACCATTTATCAATGTCAGTTCCATATCTGACTAGTACATACATATTTGCATCATGTCCATTGTGCTGTGAAAACCTGCAACAAAAATTCAGAAAACAACAACATCCCCTCCCCCGCCCAAGCACACCATGAGTCAGCTTACTACAAGAGTTATTCCCCCCAGGAGATCTTATTCATCACATTCTCCTGCGCCCTCCCTCCTAGTTGCCTATTTGTGTATTCCATATGATGTGAATGCAGTCACTTTCATTACCTTGTCACTCCCTACCCAACTCTTGGGAGCACTCACCAGCTACTGGGTCCCTGTCCCCTACCAATTGTTGGAGAATCCAAATCAGAAGTTAGCACAGCTGAGTTGTCAGTTTGTAAAGTTGTACTTGCCAATAGGGCTAATAGCTTTTCCACAGTAAAAATGACAATTTGAGGTTTTTACTGTTAGGTCATCAGAAAACACTTGCCCTACCTTCTAATATAGAGGGGTGACATTTATATTACATAGGAAGATCTAAACTTTGCCATTAGTTTAAAATGCAAAGTCGAGATTAAAACTGCTTCACCAGTCTGCAGTGGCAGTCTGGGTAACATTTTATTTTGTCACACTTGCGGTGGCACAATATGTGTTGCAGTCCATAAGGTACACCTTAGCTTACAGGCGCTTGGTTCCCCTGATACTATATACCAGTGACTTGTAAGTAAGTTAACCTTGGCCAATTGGCTATAAGTAAATTACACATACAAGTTTAAGGGACATAGCACTGGCAGTTAGGTCTGATTAGCAGGCCTCAATGCACCCTCAGAGTCATTATCCTAGTATGTAAGAAAAGTGGGGGTGAACCTGCAAAAGGCAATTTCCTCACATTGTGGACTTCAAAAGACTTTAATATTATTATTTAATAGTGTGATGTGTGGTGCTTACATAACAAATAATTTTGGAGTTTGAAGTACTCAAGTTTTAACACTGCATAAGAAATGGCTGATTCATGATCCCCATTCTTGTATTAGCCCGACTGGCCGACTGGAAGCCTTTGTGAAGCAGACCTGAAGTGCTGAAAAAGTTGTGCATGGGAGAAAACACTGTTGTAGGCTGAAGCTGATTACACAACTCCAGTTGCGATAAAAGAGGATACAGGATACTTAAGTTCTA
The DNA here is from genome assembly GCF_031143425.1 of Pleurodeles waltl. Taxonomy (NCBI): domain Eukaryota; kingdom Metazoa; phylum Chordata; class Amphibia; order Caudata; family Salamandridae; genus Pleurodeles; species Pleurodeles waltl. The sequence continues at coordinate 1,011,166,138 of NC_090439.1, read as the reverse complement.
GAGCCAGTCTGTCATAACTTTGTAAGCAGGGGGCATTTCTGTTGAGGAAATATGTCAACGTGCTGTGCACAAGTACATACATTAAATATTGCAAGATATCTTCACTCGAGTTTTGAAGACTGAGAGGCTGATTTAGATTTTGGGGACAAGTTACTCTGTCAAAACAGTGATGGATATCCCACCTGCTGAAATATAAATTCCATTATTTCCTATGGGAATATATATAATTTGGCAGACGGGATATCTGTCACGTTGTAACTGAGTAACCTATCTGCCGAAATCTAAATCAGGCCCTGAGGCTGTTTTTAGATACCAGATACCCTATTTCTTAAACTGGCCAGTAGTTTATGTATGTGGCTTGAAAGGAAGATATTGCAATCAGAAATGCTCCTGATAAGGCTGATGATTATTGGTCCATATGCTTCTGAACTGAACATGTCCCATTATGGAATAAAGTTAATCAAAGTACCATAAAATCTATACACTTAAAATTGTTGAATGATTACAAAACCTTTACAGGATATGGAGTGGTAAACTTCACCAGTAAGTAACCTCTGAACAACCACCATGTTGAAGTGTAGGTGAACTTTAACAGAGTGGACGGCAGCCAAAGAGCAAACTTAACAAAGCACCCTCAGTGAAACTCTCAAGGTTGTGCATATTTTCAATGGGCCCGTTGGCTATAAAGCTGATGACCTGTCTTCTCAATTGAATTTAAAATAATCACCTTTCAGCAGGTTAAATGTGTTGAGCATGGTCCAATGTGTGTCGGTCTGGTCCATTCCCCAGACTGACAAACATCAAGGGCTTCTGCAGGATGGCTTCTGTAGGATAGCGATTCATTTCTGTTGCTTATATGCTTAAGGAGGCAGACTAATAGTCAAAAACCTATGAAGCCCATCTCTTGATACACATCCAGATGAGATTGCACCTGACCCTGTGGGCAAAGCAAGCAATGGGAAGAGTTTGGTTGCTTTTCAGTTCAAAGCAACCATGGAACATTGTAACCTAATTCTGGAATACAAGGAGCCCATCCCATTCCTGGCACACGATGGACCCAGCACAGCCATGGTAAATGAGCAGCCCTGCTCTGAGCCGTGAGTAGCTTTGCACTGAAGTGTGAGTTTAGCAGACCAGTTCACCACTTGTAGAGGAGCAAACCATCTTATCACATAGGTAAAAAATAAGCCTAGCACTGACTTGAGAAGTCCCTTGCCAGTACCAGTACCAAGGCACATTACAGCGTGGTTCCAGAAGTATCAGTCAATATTTAGCCCAGGAGCGCCTGACTATCTTAATCACAGATGAATGAGCCCAACCCTGGCACAGCTACACTAACTAAGCACTAGCACAGGAGAATCCCATCACTGGTCTTGGTGCAGTACAGATCTAGCACAGGAGCTCCCAACACAGCCCTAAAATAGAAGCACTAGTCCATGGTACTGAGTGCTACAACTTCAACATTGAATTCACATACACATCTAAATGCCACATATAAACAATGCACAGGTAAACACGAAAATACCCAGATCTGTCAAGCCCTCTTGAACAAGAGATATGAGTAATAATGTATTTAACCAGGTTACACAAGGTAAACCCTCTCCTATTATGTCTCACACAGGGTATTGTAGGATAACCAGTTCTTTTGATTTCACTGCAGCACAAGATTTGTCCACATGCATCCACAGTTTTAGGGTAGAGGGAGCTACTCAGTTGCAAGGAGTGCCTTTGGTCAAGAGCATACAGGCCACAGTGTTGCCCTATGTATGTTTGTCTGTCCAAGCATTTCCCTGCCTACCTTGCTAAATGCGACTTCAATGATGTCTTCTTCTACTTTCTCAACACTAGGCACCCTTCTATGCAAACAGGACACAAGGGCCCAAAGAGAGTCCAGTGGGGGACTGCAGATTTCCAGTTCCTGTGCACTGTATTCTGGGCCTGCAGCCGTGAAATTTCTAAAGGCCATAACTTTAAGGTTGACAATCATGATTAAGAGTTTTCAGTAACACTGATGACAAAGGAACTTTAACAAGGAACGTTCACTCCTCTAATGGAAGGTGCCTGCAAGTTCCACAGATATTGGTAAGGGTGTGAACAAAGCAACATGAGCCTGAACTTCAGGGACTGCTATTACCACAACAGCTGGGTGAATTTGGATGTGGTTTGCAGAGTTCAGCTAGCTCAGGTTTGCCCCACCTAGCTACCCACCAATACACCATTAGACCAGTAGAGAGAGGCAATTAGTTTTGAGGGCCTGCTGGCAGCTGACTGGGGCCATCCTAGTGGGGTCAGACACAAGGGTGCTCACCACAAAATCTTTGTAGCACTTATCTTTCCCCTGGGCCACAGACAAGGGACATATTGATGGTTTCCAGTTGTTCTTACTGTCCTTCCTTCCAGGCAGCTGGGATGTTGGGCTCCTTATCTAGGCAGCATCTTCTGTAGTTTCCCCTCCAAATCAAATAGGCTTCTTCCCTCAAGTACACATCTTGACACCTTTGCACAGCACACGGGCTCCCAAAGCAGATGAGCTGAAAATCTCCTAAAGCAGGCACTTCTTTGAGCTGATGCAGTCTAGCAACCGTTTTACTCAACAGGCAACACACATTTCTCAAGGCAGTCCACAGTTCTCCTTGCAGGAGACTTGCACTAGCCTGGTCCTGACCTGGAAGGACACTAGTGATCAGAGATTTTAGCATCGGGCTTCAGTAATCGCCTCAAGCACAATGGTGGTTGAGTCCTCTATCTGATCAATAAGATTTCCTGGCACACTGAACAGGACAATATTTATTCACAGGATGACCAATCATCTTCTGGTCTATGTTGAAAATGTGGGGGGCTCCTTGGATCAGGGGTAGCTTGCAGCTTTATTCGATCAATTGACCATGAAAGCGACTTGAAACAAACTAGCAAGGGTACAAAAATAAATAGTAATTTTTGTTAAATTTCAGCATCTACACATCTATAAATTAGTTTGAAATCATTAAAACAATAAAAAGCTCAAACTAGAAATAAAACTCTAAGAGAAGATAATAACCTTAGGTTGATTTTTGGAGATGGCAACGTGTGCTCAAGGCTGTCACTAAATACTTGCTCACTGGAAGAATTACATCAACTGAATTATGACTTTTTAACACCCGTATCACCAAGGAACAGTTCGTAAATCCCATAGCCCTACAAGTGTTGCGGATCCATTTTGATCGCGGATTCGCATAGGCTGGACAGAAGAACATAAAGTGCTCGATGGTTTCAAAGGTACTGCCACAAGCAGGGCATATATCAGGGAGACTGATCGGCCCCCACGTGTGAATCAATGACATCAGGGGCAAAGAGCCGAAACGAAACCTTGCATATAGGCTTTTGCCGTGCAGATCCGGTATAATGTCCAGGTAGGATTCAAACTTTGGAGTCCATTTAAGATCAATAAAAGAGTTGGTTAAACGACCATGAGATTTACAGGTTATGTTATTATCCCTAACATAAGACCAATACGTTAACTTTAAAACATTTTTATGCCGTCTCTCTAGTTTGTGGGGATTTTCCCAATAATCGCCCAAACCCAACAAGTGGAACCAGTGGGGCACATGACAGATCCAGGGGAGAGTATTGGCATTTTGGCATTTTAATAGGTCAAGTAATGAGGTCTTATATATATCTAATTCAGGGGTAGTCCATAACCTGATCCAATACAGGAGGGGTCTTAAAATAACTAAATCTGCTGCTCGACATAACCCCAGATCCAAAAATATTGGAAGCAGGGGTGTAGAGCGTGGGCACGCTATCAAGGCCCTCGCAGAGTTGTTTTCCCCCATTGAGATCTTATTACAGTTGGAGAAACCCCATACCTCCGCTCCATACATGGCTGCACCTTGTGCCTTGGCTATGTAAATCTTTAATGCTGGGGAAACAGCTTTTGCAAGGGAACCTTCATAGAAGCGCAGTATGGATTAAGCTCTGTGTTGTAACAACCCTGCGCTTTTTGTGATCTGCTCTTCCCATGATAGTTTACTAGTTAGCCTGACTCCCAAATAGTCTATAGAGCTAACTTCCTTCAAAAGAACACCATCGATATAGATGGAACATCTTTTACTAGGCCCTTTGGATAACACCATTAGTTTTGTTTTATTAATGTTAACCTCCAACCCGTGATTGCTACAAAATAAATTAAACCGATCAACAAGGATTTGCAACCCCATCGGTGTCTTGGAAATGAGGAGCGAATCGTCCTCGAAAAGCAGGATAGGGATTTTTTGTGTATTCAAGGAGGGAGCGTCATTCTGGCATGTGGACACAGCCTTCACTACTTCATTAATAAATAGAGTGAATAATAAGGGGACTAGCACACAACCTTGGCGAACTCCCCTTCTAATTGGGATCTGTTCTGTCAATTCGCCTTGTTCGCCCCACCTCACTTGGGCATAAGTGTTTTCATGTAGTCGTTTTAGCAAGATTAATAGGTCCTCTGGAACTCCCAGTCTGCCCAGCACTTCCCACAGTTTAGCTCTTGGAACCAGATCAAAAGCAGATTGCAGGTCTATAAATACTACATATAGACATTGCTTGGCGATAAGGACATATTTCCAATACAATATAGCCAATCGAAAGACCTGGTCTACCGTGCTAGTTTTAGCATGGAACCCTGCCTGTAGTTGGGAAAGAATTTGGTGCTCCTAAACCCAGCTAGTTAACCTCTGTAGAATTTGTTTGGCAAAAATCTTTTGCAAGTTGTCTATAAGGCTAATTGGCCTGTAGTTGGATGGAAGGTTAGCATTTCATTTTTTATAGATGGGTATAATTTCGGCCCCCTTCCATGTGCCCGGGATTTGTCCCCCTGCAGCTATACTATTTGAGATGGCATTGATATACCAGGACAAGATATTTGGTTCCGATCTATAATGATCTCCAGGAAGTTTGTCCGGTCCGGGTGCTGTGCCAAGTTTCAGACTGTTTACAGCCTCAAGGGCTTCTTCTACTTTAAAAATGGGATGACCCTTAGGGATACACTGGGCCCCCACTTGGACTGGCATATTGGGGTTCAAATCCAGTTAAGAGTAGACTACATTAGTGTCCCTTGAGCCCTCTGGTAAGGCATAAAGAGTGGAGAAATGTTCTACCCAGCTTTCTGGTTGTATGTGGTTGGTGGGGCAACTCCTACCTCCATTTTCTCTTTTAGACAGAAGTTCCCAAAAACGCTTGTTGTCCTTCTCTCTAGAGGCATTTAATAACTCCTGCCACAAGGAATCCTCCCACCGCTTTTTTGCATTGGACAAGGTTTCTTTATATAGAGACCTAGCTTGTTTGATCTCCCCCTGGGAACCAGACATTACTACTGCTTTTAGCCGAGATTTTGCCTTTGAACACCTCTCATCGAACCATCCCTTACGTGCCCCTTTTCCTTCACATGGCTTTGACCGCCTTGCTTGGTAAAAGAACCCCCGTAGCTGAATGGCCATACTATCATGTATTTTAAGAATCTGAATGTTCCCCACAGTCTGCTTCATACTCGGCCAAACTATTTAAAAAGATTTGCTATATTGCTCTGATATGATATGGGTTGGACATCACTTTTCACCAAGTAACCTTAGTGAATTTATTATTCCAACATGGTGGCGGAATTATTGTAACATGATTATTGAGTGTTCTCCTGAACATTTCTCCGGAAAGGGTAAGAAGCAAGGGGAAGTGATCGCTATCGCTTCTCACTACTACTTTCATGTCTTCCAACTGGGGCCACAACCTAACATCAACTAAGAAATAATCAATAGTGCTTGTTGACTTGCCCCTTTTGAACGTTGGTGCAATGTTCATATCAGATGGCGTCCTACCATTACAAGCCCTAAGGCCGTATTTTAAACATAGTATAGCTAATTGTGTGGCCACCCGAGATTTTTTGAAGGGCCGAGTAGTAGATAGTTGCGGGATCCCCCACAGCTCATCCTCTTCGTCAGTTAGGTCACTAATAAGGGTGGAACCGTCAAAGGTGCAATTAAAATCTCCAGCTACAATTAAAATAGTCGAGGGGTGAAGGCTTTCTACAAATTCGGACAAAATGGCCAAGGTGTGAGACTCAGAGCTGCATGAGACCGATCGTATATAAACATTAACAATAACAATTGATAAAGTTCTTTTGAACGTAATACACATAGCTTTTATATCTACAGAATCAATTTCCAAAAGCTTGTAGTCACACTGCAGGTTCTTGTTTACAAGTAGTAACAACCCACCTTTCGCCCGGCCCATCCCCTTCTCTGAAGGTATAGCAAGAACATTGAATGAGAGAAATCCATCTATAATAGTAGCATCCTCTACCCAAGTTTCCTGAAAGAGACAAATATCTATATCCTTAATAAAAAAGGCCCATTCGCTATCATCTAATTTCTTTGCCAGCCCAGCAATGTTCCAAGACATGAGTTCTAATGTACATTTGCCTTTGTTTATCACCACAGTTGAGCAACCAACATCCCCTGGGCCCAGGTCATTACTGCAGATGTCTAAAGTTGGTACTTTATTGTTCCCCTTTAAAAGTGAGACCTTGGAACAGGCCATCACATGAGTCACTGGTTCAGGAGTCAGTCATACAGGATCAGGCAGCGACCCAAGATCGGTAGCTACCTTACATACAACACCTCCACAGGAATTAGTTGAGCCATCTGGTCCATCCAGTCCCTTATCTAGTCTGCGATTGTGTGGGTTTGACATAAGTCTTATCCCCCCCGTAGTTGTTGCTCTATTCGAGTGGAGTGGGTGCGAGAGTCAAAATCCATTAGTTGAGTCACCATAGTCTCATCTTCAAAATGGATAGTAATTATGTCAAAATTGGTCCCTGAGATGCTGTTTCTCTCGGCCGATGTTATATCAGAACGAATGACAGAGAGGCAACTTCGTCGGGAGCGTATCCAGTGTGTGACTTTATTAATCAAAGAGGCTTGGTTCTCAACTGACCCTGCCAATTATTTTGGAACATTGATCAAATAGATTTTATTTGTTCCCTAGCTTGTACACAAATCCTGTTCTTTAGTAGCTGTGTTCTCAGTCCCCTTGGACAGTTTGCGGGGGGTCGGATTTGTTGATCCTACCTCTGGCTCTACCACTAGTTGGATTATTCACCCAGTTCCCTTGACGGTCCCTATTTCTAGGTGCATTTTCAACCCTCCCTTTGGGCCTCAAGTTATCTTTGGTAGGGTTGTGGCGGTAATCTTCCCTCCCTTGTGAAATTGTCCCCCCTCTAGCAGGGAGACAAAAATTGACCCTTGGCTCAGCCCCCTTGTTTGGGGCAGAGGAGGGGAATACTTCTTTTCCCCTGGCCTCTCTACAAACCCTGCAAATCCCTTCACAAGCACAGTTATTACCATGCTGGTGCACAAGATTACTCTTCAAAAGATCTATTAATACTAGAACCAATCCCTTGACTTTGTCGACTCTCTGGAGAACTTTAGCCAGATTGCCTCTGCAAGCTGCTGATTTATTACCTTCCGGACCGGACTGGGAGATAAATGGAATAACACTAGGATTAGATATTCCAAAAGCAGGCTTGGACACACTCCAAGGCACAGGCGAGTCCTCTGTTTCCAGCAGTGGTTCAAAGCGATTAGTACACAATAGACTTGGAACCACCTTGATCACTGGGCTCAGCGGAAAAAAAGACGGAGTATTTGGTACATATGGGGAAGCCCCCTGGGATACTAGGGGGCTCTCTATACTAAGAATGGGTTTTGGAGTGGGGTCCCTACAATTATGTGGGCCCCATTCCCATCAACCTCTGTTATTACATCTGGAGGAATCCTCTTCCCCTTCTTTTTAAATATCTCCGAGATTTTTCTATCCTTGGGGGGGCCTTTCCTTGGATTATTTATCCCCATGGTTTGTGTACCTAGCATAGACTCAACTTCTTTAACTAAGAGATCTATTTCGTCAAGTGGATTTGACTTGTTAGATGAGCCCAAATTCAGGGATCTATTTGGGCGATTTTTCGCTATTTTTGTCCCCTTGGTTTGCGCTGGTAAATCTACAGCCTTCCTTTTCCCCATGATAAAAGAACACTCATAAAATCAATAAATACAAATGCAGGAAAAAAAGAGAAAAAAAAAACAAATGACTTGCTTACTTGTGTATTGAATATCCTGCCACTGGAGTATCTGGCCCTGCCTGCCAAGCCTCTTCCGGAAAGTAGCAGCGTCCCGTTCTTCGGCTAAATACTTGTTTAAATAGGGCCCTCCAGATAGAAGCCACCAATAACAGCAGAGAAGCTTGTAGAAGAGGCCTGCTGTTGATACAACTGTAATAATGAACAGAGCTACTCAGTTTAAACTGTGCAGTGTGATCTATATTCTCTTGAGTGACAGCTAGCCTCTTTATTGCTGACGAAAGAGGGGAGGCCCAGCCCAGCCTCCTCCGGTCTCCGACGGGCACAGGACGGGCCCGCCATGTGCTGCCGCTGACTTCTCCAGGCCCCCCAGGTGCCGTAAACGCGTGTCCCGCGAAGCGGGAGCGCTATCAGGAATTTAAAGGGCTCCTACCCTTTTGATGTGCTGCCGCTGACTTCTCCAGGCCCCCCCCAGGTGCCGTAAATGCGCATCACGATCACCTCTTAAAAGTGTTGCTTTATTACAACTAGCCAAGGGGTAGTTCCAGCTGGTTTCTGTACTTGAATACTGGACCCTGACAGGTCAGCCACATCAACTGTCAAACAGATGTTGGCAGGTTGAGTGATGGAGAAAGAAGCATCCTCACCCACCAGATATTGAATTCAGCTGCACAGAAGTAGGAAAGGAGAAGAAATTGTCAAGAGCCTGATCCCAGATCAATAAAAAGGTCTTGGGGAGCCTCAGCCTACAGACCTCTAATTGGAGTTTCTATTGACACAGAGGAAACCCAAGACAGATTTGTTGCTGTACTCAGTCAAGCACACACACATGCTTATTGCTCGTCCTCCTTTGCACATACAGGGGCATATCTACAAGAGGCTTGTGCTCCGGCAGCGCAAGCCTCCCAACTGTATTGATGGGGCCAGGCAAAGCCACCTTGAGCGTTTTCAATGGCCTCATAGATATGGGGTAAGGCAAAGCAGCACAAGTCGCTGCGCTGCCTTACTCTGCTCCAGGGGTGTTCAGCAGCACACATAGAAAGAGGAAAACGCCTCTCTGGATTGTTTTTATGCAGGAAGGTGGCCCTTCCTGCACAAAAACAATCCTGCATGCAACACAGGCACCTTTGCACCATGGTGTAAGGCAGCTAATTGTTCACCAGCGCAGGGGAAAAGGACAGAAATGCACTGTATTTCATAAATACGGTGCATTTCTGCCCTTTCACATTGGCGTAGGGCAATGCAGCAAGAAGACCTGCGGCACTGCCCTACACGAGTTCCCCATAAATATGCCCCACAATGTGTACATGCATGAACCATCCATCTTCTACATGAGTGGAGTGAACGACTTGGCTCAGAAGAACTGGCAGAACTTTTAGGCAGGGAAGACTAGTAGGCACCTTGTTCCCATGAAGGAGACAGGAATGAAGGGCTCTCCCTTTCACTATACATCATTGTTGCTACCGCTGCCTGTCTCGTAAAACTCAGTGGGCGGACAGGTATCACTCTTGTGACCAAGGGTGCCGTTAGGGTGACCTCTAACTTCACAGACTTCCTCTGGGGACCAAAAGCTTGTAGTTACAGTCTAGTAACATCTATCTATGCTATCATATAAACATTGGGCAGATGGTGTACGCTGTCCTCGGGCCTGCAGGGTCATTTCTATCCCAACAGCCCTAGAAGTGAACTTCGAAAATATGACTGTGTGTTTAGCTAACATGAATGAATCATAACCAATGTAGAGGTCCTTTATTTACCATAAAAAAGCTTTTAACCTCAACAACATGGCTTCAAATCCATCCGTATGTGTCATACTCTGCAAAATTAAAACAAGGTTTTCTCATTTCTCCATGCAGCTTGAGTTAAATTATGTCCTTCAGCTTTCTGTAAAATGATTCTGAATGTCAGCAATGTTATGGTCCTGGTATGAATGTATCTTTATAATATAATATATTCTTTATACATGTAGTCGTTTGTGCTTCTGTTGTCTAGGAGAAAGAGCCCTGCTCGACTATAATCTTTACAAGGTCACTTCCTCTGGGTGATGGAGGTTACATTTGTAATTTCAATGTTTTTCCCTTGCTCTTCTTGAATGCAGACTTTGGCCCTCATTCCAACCCTGGTGGTCATGGACCGCCAGGGTGGATGGCCACGGAAGCACCGCCAACAGGCTGGCGGTGCTTCATGTGGCATTCTGTCGCCCAGCCGGGTCCGGCGGTTTCCCGCAGGATTACCCCCGGCTGGGAGAATCCTCCATGGCGGCGCTGCTTGCAGCGGCCCCATGGGGATTCCGACCCCCTTCCCGCCAGCCTGTTTCTGGCGGTTTTCACCGCCAGAAACAGGATGGCAGGAACGGGTGTCGTGGGGCCCCTGTACTGCCCATGCCACTGGCATGGGCAGTGCAGGGGCCCCCTAACAGGGCCCCAGCATGATTTTCACTGTCTGCATTGCAGACAGTGGAAATCGCGACGAGTGCAACTGCACTCGTCGCACCCCTGCAACACCGCCGGCTCCATTCGGAGCCGGCTTCAATGTTGCAGGGCCTTTCCCGCTGGGCCGGCGGGCGCTCCCTTGGCGGGCGCCCGCCGGCCCAGCGGGAAAGCCAGAATGGCCTCTGCGGTCTTTTGACCGCGGAGCGGCCAAGTGGCGGTTCCCGCTTGGCGGGCGGCGGTCGTAGGAATGACCCCCTTTATGTCTTCTCATTAACTCTATAGTTTGAGTTTTTTCAGGACTTGTCTAAGCATTTAAACTGTGTAGACTTCAGGTTTGTTTACTTTCTAATGCCTTGTATTGCTTTACCCTGTATCTGGTTTAAGCTATTAACTAGAAATGGGCTCAGTCAGTATTCCCGTATGCTAATTCTCATTTATTTGTTGAGCATTCATTGATGGGTTGAAATGAACTGACTATGTCTGATTTCTACATTTTAAATAATCCTTAATGGTTTCTTGAATCTTGGATTTCTCTATGTGGATTGTCCTGAAATAAAAGGCCTGATTTATGAAAAATAAGCGCCGCCATTACGTCATTTTTTGACACAAAAGTGGTGCACACTTACAAAATATAATTATATAAGTTTGTGCCACTTTGGCGTCAAAAAATGACATAAAGGCGGCGCTAATTTTTCATAAATCAGGCCCTAAATGTCTACCGCCCTCATCACATGGATTTCACAGAGCCTCAATCCATATTACCAGCCCTTTTAATAGTAAAAAGCGGCAACGAGGCCAACAGAGATTTATAAAACAATTCCCATTTAGGTGATTGAACAAAATGCTCCATAGGTGAGTGTACAGAATACAAGACTGTAACCTACTGGTAAACAGACCCACTTCCATCTAAGTCAGAGGCATGAGAAGGTTGTGACACCACGTTACGCTATCATTAAACATTGCAGATTGTTGGCCTCATAATTATTTGTTTAGTTAAGACTAGTAACCTGGGACAGGCTTTGTGTGTGAGAGGAAGGGAGTGCTTTGCGTGAAAGAATGTATGTTCGGCACCCACCAAAAAAATGGATTCATGATATAAGAAAAAGACTTTCCATGAAAAAAACTACTAGGGATGGGGAAGGAGAACAAAAGAACCTGAATGGGGAGATCGTAAGATTTACCAACACAACATGTTTTAGCACTTTCCTGAACAGTAATGGAAGGCTAAGAAAACCCAGGGTCTTTCTTTTTGTTTCCTTCTCTGAACAGGCTTAATTTGAGGGACATGAAGAAGAAGCAGTAACCGTGGAACAAAGAGTTCTGGGTAGTTTTGGTGAGAAAAATATTCCACCGAATATGACTTGTTGAGCTGATAAGTTCTGTGCACTAGAGATAGTCCTTTAAATCAAGCAATCTGCTGAATGGAATTCCAGTGTAGAGCTCCGCATGCTTCCATCCTCAGCTTTTGGTCCATCCGAACAGCATAGTTCTGTACTTGTTGGCGTATGAGCAGGTAGGGCGTCTGAGGTAAAGATTGTGACAATAGTCTAAAGTTGAAGCGGTTGCAAGAAGCAACCACCTTCACATCCCCCCTTTTGAAAGGAAGAATATATTAATTCTGGTAACAACTGGTTGCTGTTGCCACACTTTTCTAGCATTTAAGGTAAAGTTCTTTATCTAAGACTATTCTCAACAACTAAACAAAATGGTGGCTGGAAAGCAGGGCTCGCCAATGGTGGAAGGCTAGAGGGAAACATCCCATTTTCATTGTTATTTCCAAAAATGAAAGGTTCACATTTTGCTTACCTTCGAGTCTGCTGTTGCAGCCACACAATCGGTTTTGTGATGCCTACATAAGGTAAGGGAAAACAGTAAAAAGCTTTTAGAGTGGTCAACGGTCACAACTAAATGTTAAAAGACTAATGATTACATCATGGCAAAGTCCCAAGAAGAAGGATCCTTGTAGGGTCCCATTTTGTATTGAATATTTTTATTTTTATTTTAACCAGGTTACATAAACCAACAAGTGCAGCACAGTCACATACTCTTTGCATTAATATCAAGAGGCATTCACTTATTAACTTCCAAGGAACCATAAGCACCGTATAACATTCCTTAGAGCACAAAAACCTTTTGCCCATTGAGGATAATGAATCATCAACATTTGGGAGACTACCTTTATACAGTTGACATTCACCTGGGGGTTGAGCTCCCATCATGGCAAGGTTGCCTTCCAGAGTTCCGAGCCCATAGTAAGTCCTCCACTATCCCCAAATCTTCTAGAACTTGCGGGTACACCCGCTGCTACCATACACCACCTTTCCGCTGCCATGTAGATATCCATTCCCTGCGGCCCTTTTTGTATGGAAGGCACCTCTGGTGCTCGCCAATATCGGGCAATGTCTCGTTTAGCCACTACTAAGGTCAGTGAACTAAAGATCAGTTTGGGACGCAGTATGTCTACATCTCCCGGAATCACCAACAGAACAAACCGGGGGTTCCATGGGCACGGAACCGCCAGAACAGCCGAGAGTTCCTGGAGAATTGTGGTCCAGTATGTGATTATGTGGGGACATGCCCAGACGTGTCAATAATGGTACCCACTGTATCTTCACAGCGCACGCCCTCCCCATAGAGCGTAGATTACTACGATCATAATAGACCCTATGAAGTATTTTGAACTGTATCAAGCGGAGGCGTGATTTGCTTGCAACCTTGAGTGGTTGCATCAAAATCACTTCCCAATCTACATTTTCAAATTCTCCAACATCCCTCTGCCACTTCTCATGTAGTTGGCCTAGGGTTTCTGGCATATTGTTGTTAAGTGTTTTGTAGGTAGCGATGCCCTCTGCCGAACTCATCCATTAGGATTCATCACACTAAAGAGGCATACTAGGGCAGTTCAGCCCCCACCAACGCTGCAGCCTGCCAGGCGTCGTAATTGTGCATATTTTAAAAATGTATTTGGGTGCATATTGAATTCCCTTTGCAATGAGAAGGTCATAATGTTTCCTTGCTCCAGTATGATCCCACTTTGGACATACCAATTGTGTCCCATAGATCAAGTCCCAGTAATTTAGCTAATTCCCACAGTCACTTCCCTTTCCGGAGGGGTGTTTCTCTTGTGCTCTTGTGGTCCCACCCTAGTGCTTTGGATGCTTTGCCCATACGTCCAGCACAACTCGTGTTGCTGGCGGCTGCATCTGGGGGGGTCCACCTCCAAATAGGTAGTGTGAGTGTGTTTTGCCTTGTAACAGGGCCCGTTCAAGTCGAAACGTTGGATGAGTATGTGGGGCGTATATCCAGTCATTAATGTTAATTAGGTGAGCTGCCGAGTAATAACCCTCAATGTCTGGGAGTGCAAACCCCCCAATATATTGATTGCACTGCAGCGTTTTGAGCGAGATTCTTGGGTGTCCCCCGTCCCATAGCAACGTCCTTATTTCCCTGTTGATTTTAGTGATGAGAGTCTGGGGGATCAGATTTTAGAGGTGTTCTGGAGCGCATAAAGAAATCTGGGGAGTGTGATAATTTTAAATAGGGTTACTCACCCCATCAGGATAATCGGTAAGCCCCTCCATAGTGTAACATATGCCTGGAATGCTGATTAAATCCTCCCTACATTGCGGCTCACACATAGGTCTCTTTGTGAGGTAACAAAGAGTCCCAGATATTGGAAACCATCTTCAGCCACCCGAAGCCAATGTGGCAACTGCAGTTGTTCGCAGAGGCAGTTCAGTGTATTTAGCACAGACTTGTCCCAATTAATCTTGTAGCCTGAGTGGGCCCCGTAGTTGAAAAAGTGTCTGGATGGTGGTCTCCGGGTTAGTAACATATAGAACAATATCGTTAGAATATTACAATATCTTGCCGAGTTCCCCTGCCAATTGGGAATGGGGCAGATGTTTTCCCATTTACTCTGACTGTCACAACTGAGTTTTTATAAAGTACCACTACCTTCTTCCTAAACTGGGGACCAAAACAAAAATGCCAATAATATCTGCTCAAGGAAGGGCCAATGGATCACCCACAAAAGCCTTCTCAGCGTCAAGGACGAGAAAGACATGGAGGGAGCGATCTCGACTGTATTTAGCCAGTTGTGTAGGCAACTCAGATTGTGGTGGGTTGATCTGCCAGGCATAAATCCCTACTGATCCCAGTGTATCGGGGAGCAATCACCCGTAACAGCTGAGTGACCAACACTGTGGCCAGTAACTTGGTCTCAACATTTATTAAGGAGATCGGGTGGTAGGAACCACATTGGTCCCTGGGCTTCCTGTCTTTTGGGAGAACCACAATAGTGGCTCTTGGTAAATCTAGGAGTAGTTCTTCTGTGTTCCGGACTTCATGAAAGAGGCTTAGGAGATAAGGCCTACGTATGTTCACATAGCACTTGTACATTTCCGCAGGGATCCCGTTGGGCCCTGGGGTATTTCCAGATTTCAGCTTGGATGTAGCTGCCTGCACTTCAGTCAGTGTTATCTCTTCTTCCAGAGAGTCATGGGATTGCCACCAGGTACTGGGCAATAGTTTGGAGTGGTCTAGTCTTGTATAGCTCCTCACAGTAGCAAGCAAATTCATTGACAATAAGAGTGTCTGTATCCCGGACAACCTCAAGAGGACTAAAGATAGTGTGTACCCAGCGAGCCTCTTGTTCCTTTTTATTCAGCTATGCCCGGAGCCTGCCAGCCTTGTCTCCCCCTCATAGAGGTGGTCCAATGTGGCAACATTTGTTTTTTAGCCCCTTCTTGTGCTAGGTCTCTATATTCTGATAACAGGGATGCAATTTGACAGAGAACTAGGGGATCAGCTTCCGTGCCTAGGGATCCCTCAAGGTGAAGGATTTAATTCTCCAGGTGCCCGAACTCTGCCCTCTCTTTTTTCTTTTTATGGGTAATCCTATTCTGAGCTCTATCCCGTAATACTGTTTTGTAAGCTTCCCATATTATAACCCTATACTCAACGGTCCCTTCGTTTTCCTGAAAGTAGAGCTTTGTATCAGCTTTGAACCAATTTGCTATGTCCCTCTACTCAGTTCCCAAGTGTTTAACTTCGATCCTGTGTCACGATGAGTCTTGAAGCGCTCTACCTGGGCCTGTAGGGGGGAGGGGTCAGAAAGGCCTCTGGCTAAATACTCAGCCCGGTGTATTTCACCTACTACTCCCCAGGGCACAAAAATGTAATATAGTCTTGAGTAAACCCTGTGGGCCCCCGAGAAGTAGGAGTATTTTTTCTCTGTCGGGTGTAGATTGTGCCAAAAGTCAGTCAGTCCAAATCTATCTACAAATTGCGTCAGTGCAGTGCTATGTGGGGGGAGCGGCTGTGTCTTCGAATGGTCACGTTCAGGGGCCAAGACGTCATTAAGGTCTTCTGCTATTATATGCAGCATGGAGGTGGAGTCTACAAGGATTTCTGGCGCTTTGGCCAAAGTGGACGCTGAAGTCATGGAGGGGCATAGACAGTCAGTGGGGTCATCTTGGTCCTACCCGTGTGACCCTGCACTCCCACAAATCTGCCATTGGGGTCTATGCAGATTCATGTATAGCCACCTCTTTGGTAAATCCCGCATGGCCAAGGGTAATGTACACCCTCCGTCCCAAGAACCTGCAGTGTGACCCCAGCAAGCGAGTTTCCTGTAGGAAAACTATATCAGGCTATGTGCGTTTGATTTATTGGACCACCAATCCTCTTTTAATTTGTTGCCCAAACCGTTAACATTCCAGGTAAACAGTGCAAGGGGTTTGTCTTCAACTGGAGTGAGCGGTGCCATTGAATACTAAGGAATATGTACATGTCTGTGTGCCTGAGTGTATCTCTGTTGACACAAGGATGTGACTGTGTCTGTTCAAAGCCATCCAAACAAGTTAAACCAAGACTTGATGAACCTTCCCCCAACTAACCACCCCTGAACCCCAGAAACCCTCCCCAGCGCCAAACCACCGCCACTGGTGTGATGCCTGTATGGAGAGAGTATGACAGGTCTGTAGCCCTCTGCCCAACAATTACTTGCCACTGAATTGGGAACTGATAACAGGTACTTAGAAACCAATAGGAGAAGGAGAGGGAAACGGCTGAAAACAAGGAAAGCAAAATGTAAAACACTCTTACAAAAAGAATCCAAACTCTTTGGAGAGGTGGCAGAGAGGCTGTAAGCAACACTTTCTGTTTCAGTTAGTATTCAGATTCACCCTTCAGCCGCCCGGCCCATCTCATTCTAGGTTGTCATCCCTCCCAGGGGATGTAAAGTGATTTTGGTCTTGTTCTATGAGTGCCATCTCTGTGGCTTGCAGATGTGAGTCATCTCTCCCGTAATACTGAAGATTGGCTGTGTTGTGTTCCCGAGTTTCCAGGGTCAGGCTGTCTCGGCTCCGGGTAGTTTTGGTCTTTTTGGTGATCCTGGGTGTTTTTTCCCCGGTGCCCGACAACAGCTCCAGCCCCTCAGCTCATCTCTGTCGTGCCCACGTGTTCCCCCTTCCCCCAACCCCCCCCCGGGTGACATCTCCTTGATTTCATCTCCTCCATTCGGGTCGACATGTCTTCGGTCACGCACCTTCTGAGGAGGGAGCACCGCCAGATAGTCAGTCTCCCCAGCCCTCCTGAAGGTGCTCCTCCAGCCAACTCCAGGCCACCTCTCGTGACTGGAAGAAAAAAGTGTTCCCTTCAAATTTGACCTTGAGTTTCACAGGGAACAGCAACATGTATTTTAATTGAAAGGCTCTCAATTTGGTCTTGACAGAGTTAAAGGTACAGTGTTGTTTCTGTACCTCTCTGGAGTAGTTAGGAAACACCATTATTTTATTGTTTTCAAAATGAATTGCTCCCAGGTGATGGACTTCTTGGCGAATCATGTCTCTGTCTAAAAAACTTATTGGGGGTGGAGGGGCAACCGGAGATGACCGAGCGCTCAGTGCCTTTGCGCTTGCACTATGATAAAGCAATATAAGAACTGGTCCAATGTGAGGGAGGCCCACAGCCACCCATTTGGTGACTCTCAGACCCCCCCTCACCTCCTGAGAAGCCTACAAAGCACAAGTTATTGTATATAGTGCAATTTTCTGCATAGTCCATCCTCCAGTGGAGATCTTTGGCCAGGGTGGTGATTTCTGTGACTTCTTTCTGCAAGCCACAAGCAGTCTCCTCAAACTCCGAGATCCTCATTTACGCTGTGGTGACCCGCTTGGAGACATTCCATAAATCCTGTCATACGTGGGATATCTCTGACGTTACTTCAAAAATCATGTTTTCCAGGGGCGCTCTGGGTGATTGTATAACTAGCAATAGGGCTTTGTTATCTGGTGCAGTTGGCACCACCACCGTTGGAGCCACTGATTTAGTAATGTGGTCTATTTTGCCCTGCTTGGAGGATTATGCAACTTTATCTTTGGATAAGATATCTTTGGTAACGCCCGCAAATATCCCTTGGACGACTGCATTTTGGGTGTAGCTCCCTATACACGCCTGACTGTGTACTGCAGTATGTCATATCATTATGCCATTCCTTGACCATTGGTAACGGGCCACGGGCAGAGCGCATTGCTATCCTATCACCTATGCAAGCAATAAACCTATCACCAGAAGCTGTCTGTCTACACTTCGCACATCTTTATCATACCTCAACAGTGCCTGTGAAGGCTCTCGGGCCAGTGTGTCCATTGTAATAGCCTCCAGTTCTCGAAATACCTCCCACCAGAAGTTATGAAACACCAGGCAGTGTCACGCCAGATGTGTGAATCCGGCATCCTCAGCTAAGCAGAGTGCACACCTGACACTGTTGCGCAATCCGTATCAAGCAACCTTAACCAGTGTATAGTACACCCTGTTGATGTACTTAAAGAGTATAAGTCTGTTTCTACTATTTAATGATATTGACTTTATGACGGTACAGCAGTATTGCCATTGTTTATCTGTGATGTTAACCCCCAAATCCCTTTGCCATTCCATCCTTGCTTTTGTGAGTCCGGGTCTACATGCCTCTTGTGTTTATGCATAATTTCCTGCAATTATATGAATAAGAGCAGCTGTTTGTAAGAAAGAGGAGAGAGCAAACAACTCCAGAGGCTCCAAGATGATATCACCCAGGAGGTATGTATGGCTCAATAGTAGTGGAAGTATGTTAATGCGTGGGTTAAGTGCTGTTATTGTGGACTTGATCCCAAATACACATCACTCCCTCACTGAAGAAGTTCCCCATGGTGTGTATATCCATGTCTCTAAATGCCTGTGCCACTCCCCTTTCCTGACCTACTGGAAACACCAGGACAACGCAAACCTGTCTGACGCTCCAGGAGATTGCCAAACGCAGGTAGTAACATTCAGGAAATCAAATACACAGTAACAACGCACTGGCTTCAGGAAGAGCGCCTATGGAAAGGCCAGTGTGGCTTCTGCATCAAGTTCCAGCCACATATCTGGGAGGTCCCATGGGCTGTGAAACAAATAGCGTGCAAAAGTACATTGAGCTGCCCTTTGAAGTCATCAAGATGGGGAGCATTCAGTCCCCCCATGTCATAAGGTAAGGTCAAAGTATCCTAGTGCATGCTTGGCTTCTTTCCAGCTCAGGCCAATCATATAATAAGCGTCGTCAGTGTGTCAAGGACTGAGCGGGAAAGCAAAAGTGGGATATTCGTGAACAGAAATAAAAAGTGGGGGAGTACCACCATTTTCATGAGGGCAACCCGTCCAGTGAGTGATAGTGGCAATCTGATTGAGCGATCTACTGCTTCTGTTAAATTCTGCACTGCCCTATCACAGTTGTCTTGTATCACTACCTCCTGGTCCGTATGCACTTGGATTCTTAAATAGTGTACCGAGTCAGTCGTCCACTGCAGTGGGTATTCAGACTGCACAGGGATCATGGCTGAGTGGGAAAATAAAGGATTTGTCCCAATGCATTCGTAGCCCAGAATGTCCCCTGAACAGGACCACCTCATTCAGCACTGGTGTGAGATTGTGCTCCAGGTCATGGGCATACAGTAATGTGTCATCCACATATGCTGAGACAATTAAATTATAATGAGCAAACCAAAGCCAACAGCATGCATGGTACACCCAGAGCACACATGCCAACGGCTCCGCCACTAAGGCGTACAGCAATGGTGACAAGGGGCATCCCTGACAGGTACCCCTGTTAATGTCAAGGGTGCAGAGACTGTACCATTGATCCGGATCTGAGCAGCTGTGGGAATACATCATCCACCCCTATCCGTTTTAGTACCGCTCTCATGAAGCACCACTCCATTTAGTCAAAAGTCTTTCCGGCATACAGGAAGACTGTGATGGTGTGTACTTCTGGATCTAGTCTTTGGCTCACTCAGAAAAACTTCTGTAGGTTATATGCTAGGGTGCGTCCCGGAATGAACCCAGCCTGTTCAGTGCCCAGTAGCCACGGGAGTATTGAAGCCAGCCAATTCATGAGAATCTTTGGTAGCCTGTCTACATTTAAAAGTGACAACCGTATGTATGATGAGCAGATATTTCTGGTTTCCCAGGCTTCAAGACAATAACCAGCAGCGCCTCCTGCATAGTCAGGGGCAGATGCCCATCTGTGATCATTTGTTTGAAATGAGATGCCCGATGTGGGATAGTAGATCTTGATTGGTCTTATGTAAAGCCACCACAAACCCATCTGTGCTGGGTGTCTTCCCAGGTGGCATCTCCTTTAGCACAGTCTGTATCTGCTCATGGCACAGTGGAGCCATCAGACGTTCCATCTGCACATTCATGAACCATTTCATTGCTGTATGTACATGGTACTCTGCAGTGGAGTCTTCCTCACAATTTGGCCACGGCATGTAAAAATCAGTGTAGTACCTATGGAAACAGTCAGGGTAAGTACTGGATTTCTCTGCTCATCCAACACTTCTAAGATCACGTTGTCATCCTGTCAGGGATGACATTAGTTCAGTCAAAGTGGCGCCAGGGTGCTCAGCCTCGCCATACATCCGGGCCATGGCATACTTCCCTAAATGGTTAACTTCACTCTGCACTACTTCATGGTACACACCTATCTTGGTTTTGGTACTAGCTAATAGATTTCCCTATGCAGTCTCCCTGTGCTGTTTTTCTCGTACTGAAATTTCTAGTTCAAGTTTGGCCAGTTGTTTACTCAGCGAACAGATAACCCCAGGGGTGACTGCTCGGATATAGACTTTGAAAGTCTCTCACACCATGGCAAACTTATCTACTGACCCCACATTAAAGCAAAAACCCTCTTCTGTGGCTTGTGACATCTTGTCTCTGAACACTGTGTCAAGTAGTGAATAAGGAGGGAAGAGCATGTGAATGGAACCTGCTGTGGGACATGTAGCTCAAGTTCCATCATGACCGGTGAATGGTCTGAATATGTTTGGGGAAGCGATTCACATTGCTGGATGCAAGGGGCCAGCTTGCGCAACAACAGCCAGAAGTCAATGCTTATGTGGATGTCGCGCACTGGGGAGTAATGTGTGTACTCCGCCTCGTTTTGGGAATCGTGACGCCACAATTCCAGGAGCCCATTGTGTGCTGCTATAGTTGCAACAGCACAAGCCACCATCGAAGGGCACCGTGGTGGGCCATTGGAGTGGTCATGATTCAGGCATACCATGCAGTTGAAGTTGCTGCCCTATATTTGAGTCCAGCCACCCCACCGAGTCGGGCAGGCATTGAGAGTCTGATAGAACTGGGGGTCATCGTAGTTTGATCTGTACACTGCTACCAGCAAGACCATCAGATCATTCTTACTGCAACGCACCCCCACATATCGCCCACCTGGATCCACACATACCTCCTGCAACTTAACCCTCAAGCCCAGATACGGACACCCCGGGTGTGTATGGTGAATCCTGCTGCACAGCAAATACCTTACATTCTCTGATGTGCTAATATTCTGCTCCCTGGTGTTTCTTGCTGTATAGCAACATCAATACTGTGCCCCTTAAGATAAGCTGCCACCTTATGAGGTTTCCTACAATTATTTAATCTGCTAACATTCCAGGTGTTAAATCAGATCAATGATGGGCCAGCGGGCCTCACTGTGGATCCCCGCATGGGATCATCCGCCATCTAATGATCCGACATCTAATGTTCTCATATATCCTGTGACATCTATCTAAATGTCCAACCACTGTTGTATGCGTGTCTTACACATAGATACCTGCTGTTTGAAGTGCATCCCACCCCCATCTACATTGTGCCTTCCCACAACTGACACAATGAGCTAATACCGTCCCCAGGCCCTCCCATAACCTGGATATTTATCCCATGAATTGAAACAGGTAGTACACACATGGGGGGGTTTGAGGTTTCATGCCCAGCAACTGAGATCACATATAGCTGCCATGGCTGAAACCTTAGGCTCAAGATACTCTGCAGGTGGAATGAGGGCTACTATCCTTCAAGAGCGACAAGGAGACATCACCCACTCGCATCTGAAGTTTCCCCACAACCGTGCAATTCACCACAACACAGGCTAGTGCTTGTCAATTGTGGTCATACTTGTCAAAGCAACTTGTATTAAGCATATGAGGAACAAAGGGATTGAATATTAAACAGTTTTACAAGCAGTCATATTTGCAGGGAGCAGTCCCCCAGCCCATGTTTGCCAACCAGGCCCCTGGACTAGAGGTGGAACCCCCAAGCATTAGGGAGAACACAAACTTGCTCTACCATGTCTAGTCGATCACCTCCTACATCAATGTCCGGCCCATGGGATTGGCGATGTGACCCCCTTGTGCTACCCGCGCCTCAGGAATTGCTGCAGTGCCTTCGGGTCTGTGAAAATGGTGACTGAGATTATTCCGTCTGGAGTGTGCTTCAAGATCTTCTTCCTTTGCTTGCAGTGTGAGTAGAAGTTTGTCTAGCTGCTTCTGTGCTGCTGTCACTGTGACCTGCTCATCCTCAGCTTCTGACACTCGCCACTCCACCATATCTAGAGGTTCTGAACGTTTGTACAACCTTTCAGACATACGATCCATTCTGAAAGTTAGGGTATCAATCTTTGTGAGACTTTGCTGCACAGCCTCTAGAGTGTGTTTCAAGTCTGTGTCTACCTATGTGCCTGATTCTTTGCCCCCATCTCCCAGTGAGGCAGCCTCCTCATCCTGGACCCCTGGTGCCTTCCACAGGTCAAACTGCAGCTTCAGCTGTGTTTTGTCCATTTTGCCCATCACTATGGTCGGAAGTCTCCCTCTGCTTGCTGATACGTTCTTGTCTCATGGCAACTGATCGGTGGGAGACCCTAACCCAATTCCTTAGGCAGTGCAGCTGTCTCGGTTGTCCACACTAGCCCGCAACCCCAGCTAGGAGTCATCAGATCAGTCAAGACTGGTGAGGGTAGACTACCCCCGCATCTGAGTGCTTTCTTCGCGGGCAGTCTATTGAGACCTGAGCAGCTTAACCCGTGTTGACAGTGCACTCTCCCGCAAAATTACAAAACCCACAATGCAGAGTGGGGGACTATGCATGACATTCCACGTGCTGTGTGAAGCTCTGACACCGGGGGCCAGTGCACCTCGATCTGGGTGGTTGGATCTCAGCAGTGTGGTCGGGAAGTATCTGTGTCAGGCAGGACAACTCAGGGGCAGCAGTGCACACGTACGTAAGTGCTATTCAGGGCCCTGTCTCTCCCCACTTTCAAAGGTTATCACAATGCCTATTGCTTTCCAAATATTTGTAGCAGAAAGAGTACCTGGCTTTTAGTATTCCATCTAGGTCCAGCAGACAACGTCAATACCACCAAGGGTGCCGAGTACCGGTAGATGTAAACTGCTCAGTGCCAAGTCACCACCAGCAGCCAGCGGCTGTTGCTGCACATCAGTCTCCCCTCGCTCATGTGGGCCTCAAGAAGTGCCCGACGGCAGAGATGCTCCATCTTGCCAGCGCAGAGGCCAGCTCGTCAGGTACACCCACCTTCACCTTGAGTCGGACAGTGCATCTGGTCTTCCCTGGGGGGCCATGGGCCTCTGCCAGCCTGCCGATGCTGCTGCCGACACAGCTGCTGACTTAGGTGTTTCAGGCTGCTCCCCCCTTCAGGGCCTTGGGATAACATGCTACAGCACCCCCGTGGGCAGGCCCCACGCTGTCTCCAATCCATGGCCTGCCTCAGATTCAGTTGCAGTAGTGGGGTTGGACCAGTTGTCTGCCCCCACGCTGGTCTCCTTGGATCCTAGGATGGATCGGCGTTGTAGCTTCCTGTCCTGGCATCTAGGCCTCCGCTTCCAATGCTTAGCAGCGCCAGCGAGGCCATGCCGCTGTCATCCTTCCCCAGCCAGCTGCAGTTAGGCTGATCGGGAATCCACAACCCGTTAGTTGCAGGAGGGTGTTTGCGGTCAGCCACAGCCAGTTTCGGGTGTTGTGTGCACCAGGATTATGAAGGATTGAAAAACAGATGTCAGATCGCTCTTACACTGTGGCTATTTTTTAGCACAGCAAGCTCCGCCCCACTGATGCAGATAATCTTACTATTGGAGGCCTGGAGCAAGTACATTTAAATTGTATTGATGATGGGCACACATCGAGAGGTGGAAAGTGAAACTGATTAGCCCTTTTCCCAAAAAGGGTATAAAATTAAAGATACCACAACAAGTTAGAAGACGTAAAGCATAAAACAGTAAGCAAAGGGACTATTTAGCTAAAAGGGTTGCAAAATTGAATACAATTTCTCTCCAACAAATATAAGCTCATAACATGCACACAAAATATGCCTCTTACATTTAATAGTAGGTTAATTCACAGAAAAACCTATAAAATTATTTCACCTGTGGTCACGCATTGAACATTTATAAATAGTTTCTTGATAGTAGGCACATCCGACTGGGCTGGAAGCTATATAGCTCGGCACTCTTCCCAACAATGCTAGGAACTCAAAGATGGCTGCCACCAACTAGAAGACGCAACGGATAGAGTGCTTCCCAAACGAGACTGAACAGCTCAGTCTGCTCAGAGATCAGGAGAAATTGAATCAAATTCTTTCCCACGCACATTAAACACCTAAAATGACAGTGAAAATATTCCACACACACAATAAAAATATTCTATTAGACCTCCACAAACAGATAAAACTTCAGAATACTGGCCTATGAAGAGCAAAGTGCTACGGATATTCCTGAAGGGGTAATTCTCATAAAGGTTGTCTCTAAAACGCTGCGCTGTGTAAAGGGGTGCTGTGTGAGAGGGAAGTGGAGCTATTAAAGAGTCAGGAGGCACAGTGTATGATATAATGGATGCCGTTAGTGCTTAATTTGTAAAAGAATAAGTGATAGGTTCCAAATTTTTGGTCCTAAGCCTGCGGCTGCCACTATCGGGCTGAAAAGTGAAATGACCACACACCTCACCAATAAGGGGTAAAAGGCCGCTTTAATAGTACAGGTCTGGCAAAATACAACCTTGGCGTATAGCCTCACAAAACTACCCAGACCTCACTAATACAAAATTCATCACCTAAACCCTCCCCCTCCCTCTAAATTGACCCAACCGCACTACCCCTTGTCCCATCCCCCACCTTGACCCGACTAACCCTTTTACCCATCTGTCCTGCAATCACCTTATCCATTTACCCTTCTCTGTGCAAATTCCCTGCCCTCTCCTCTTTCTGATCTACCCCTTCCCCCCCGAAAGGCTAATATACAAAAATACCAGGCACACCCTTCCCACCAGACCTGACTATCAGCGGCAATGACAAGAACAAAAAAAAACCCACCCTAAAAACACAATACCAACACATAGTAACTAGACCTGTCCTATAAAAACCTGCAACCGTAAAAAATTTCTGAAAGAAACTCTGACCCAATGATAAATAAAGAAATTCAAGCACAAAATCGACCCACAAACCCCCATTATCCTTAAGAAAACTAAAAGAAATAAAATAAATAAAACTACTACAAAGAGGGAGGGCGGGCGGGCACAAAGACAAAACGCCCACTGGGTGTGACAACGGCCAAAGAGGCCGCCCACACCCAGCCCCTGCCTTTTATCCCCTCAGCCACGTCACCGCCCTGAGCTGCCTGTAAACCAATCCCTGTTCGGGCTAGTGGAACATTCCATCACAGCCCGATAAACCCGGGGGGAGACGGGCAAGCCCTTTGCTCCCCCCAAGTCCCCATCGGGCTGAAAAGTGAAATGACCACACACCTCACCAATAAGGGGTAAAAGGCCGCTTTAATAGAACAGGTCTGGCAAAATACAACCTTGGCGTATAGCCTCACAAAACTACCCAGACCTCACTAATACAAAATTCATCACCTAAACCCTCCTGAAGAACCAGAACCTTATGGGCCTGGCGGCGCAGGGTACGCCTGAAATCTCCTTGGATTCACCTGCCTCAACTAACAGAGACACGGGACACTCTGTCAGGCGTAAAAGATCAGATTTTATTAGCTGCAGCTAGTACAGTTGTCCAAGAAGTACACAAGGTATGTTCTCAGGAGACTGCCACTTTACTTTGTGGCGCACAATCTTATATACCATATAAAAACCATTTATTAACTACATACACTCCCAGAACACATAGAAAGGAGCCAGTAAGAATAATGTAAAGATAGAACAGAGCCAATAGAAATGTCGGAAAACAAGACAGCACCAATAGAAGGAATTGGAAAACAAAGTATCAAGTGACTTAAGGTTGCCTCCCCTCCAGCTGTGTTTGTCACCCCTCCCTTGAACTAATTCATTAACCGATCCACAACGAAGTTGCATGTGGTGTGATAAGTTTGTGTGCGTTTGGAGGACAGTTGTGAAATGAGAGAATACTAGCAAAGGACAGCGAAGGCCAGACGATAAGATAAGATCGGCGGAGAATAGTGTGAGCCTACAGATAGTTGAAACAAGGATTAGAAAATCAGACAGGGATTAGTGTACTCGGTCAGACCTTAATACCAGCCTTGTAAAGATAGAGGCAGAAGGCTGTTTTGAACACCATGTTGCAGAATAAGCAGAAAAGGCAGAATGGACTTCGTTCGCTGTGCTGCCTGAGTGAAGGCAACATAAAATGGCGGCGGGCCACAAAATGGCGGGTCGATACGATCGTATTAAAAATCGAATTTCCTCAGACCCTCCTTTTGCCAGAACTCAGGCAAGATACACAAACTCATGTTAATCTGAGTCGATGTCTATGGCCATGAGGTCATCAAGCTGTTGCTGTACCATCATTTTGATATTCTCTGCTCTTTGTGACTTGGGTTTGGGAATACATGCAGTAGCACATAGGTTGCAGATGGCAGGACCGCAGTGCATACAAAGACAACAAGAGAATATAAAAGCTAAAATTACTCCAAAGAATGTCAATACCTTCCAACCCCATTTGGACAGTAATCCCCAAAACCACTCTGAAAAGGACCAATCTCCTTCGTCCTGATGAATCGACTCGGAGATTATGTGTAACTTAGAGATAGCTTGGTATACTGTCGGAGCGTCATTAGGTATGAAAATACAGCAACTTGATCCGATCAATTTGCATACTCCACCACGGTCCGCAAGAACAAAGTCTAAGGCAACACGGTTCTGCAAGGTCATAAGACGATCAGCCTGTAGTTCAGCTGTAATGTTACTTAAAGCTCCTACAGTGATGTCTATGGTGGTTTCTACGACACGAACCAATTGCCTTATATTTCTGCTGTTGGCCATTGGACCCCAGAAGGGAAGAAATCCTTTGAGGAAATCTCCTCCCTCTTGTCCTGCTGTGTCTTTCGAATCCACAATCCCTCTGCCATATCTATTTTTATGATGGTTCGCAGGAGCGGTGTATGTAGGGGGAAGAAGAAAGGCTATATAACAAGTACCAGAGAAATCAGCTGGCAACCATGTATAAGCCCTATCGTGGCAAACGAAGTATGTACCTTGAGATGGTACTAACGGCAGTGAATTCAGGGCTGAATAAACATATGTATGGGAACATAAACTTTCTCTTTGTCCGGTGTTTGGAGTTCTACCATTTATTTGCAGACAGAAATTTCCTTGTTGGGGTATGACCCGTATCGGAGGAGATTTTCCTTGCTCAACCTTATCATTGAGGCTGGAAATGTAATTAGTTATGTTCCAATTGGTATATGCTTTTCTTTCATCTATGGAAGCTTCACTTTTTTCCATGATTTTAGCCATAGCTACCATTCCCTTTATCAATAAACTATGACTGAAATTTGAACCAACACTATGTGAACTGACAGGTTGTTTAATTTTACTTTGATATGCATTATTGAAAATGACAAAATAAGCCCAAGCGGAACCTTCATAGGAGAATGGAAGAACTAAATATGGCATTCCTTTTTCTACCGTATGTGGTATGAGTCCACACACCCAACAGTCAGTTGTATTGATCACTAACTGATGTTGATGTAACAACTGGACGAAGGAATTGTTAAAGTATTCAGTTCTTCTGATGAGTTCATGCTGGGGAAGAGTGTGAAATAGGTGCGGAGAGATAGTAGAAGAAGATGTAGAGGTAGGAGAAGAGACAACTTTTTGCTGCAGAGTAATAATGATCCAGTTTACAGATGCCAAAAGAATACACGACAATATAATGACGCATAGAGCAATACTACAACGACTATATATTTCTTTACAATTATTCTTTACATTTTTACTTTCTCTTTTATCTAATGTAGCCTCCATCTTTCTAAGTGGATGCTCACGGCAATCTTCCTCAATCACTGTAGTCACGATTATCTACCGTCCTATGACACTGTGAGGTCCTGCAGGCCTATTGCCACTTACTCAGGTCGTAACTAAGACTCCTACCGTGACCCTGCAACCGAGATAGAGTACTACATAGGAGAGAAATTTACAAGTTCTTTGGTCTTGGTCTCAAATTATAGCGTTCCTGTCCAGAGGCAGTCTGGTTTTGAAACAATGTTCCTGGATTTGTCGTGTTCAAGCGACGATGCGATGGTATTGCTTCTTGAAGGATGTCGTCGTCCTCTTTCTCAGAAAGTGTTCCAATTAGACGTGCATCACTGAATGGTACAAATTGCGGAACTTTCTCACTTTCAGAGTCACTGATGCCTCTACGGACCCACTGATCGAAAGGCAAGGGCAAAGGCACTTTCTTGCAGTGCACGGCATGCACCCAGTTTTTCTTTCCTTCGACTTTAACTGCTGTTCTTGTGGTCAAAAGAACCAGGCGTGGCTCTCTCCATCTGGGCTCCAAATTTCTCTGTCGTTGGAAATTTTTCGTGCAGACCCAGTCACCTGGTCGGATGGAATGACCTGGGTCTGTGGAAGCCTCTGGTAGAGCACTCTGAACCTGTTGATGAAGAACACGCAATTTAGTTGTAAGGTCATGCAAGTAGTCAATCAACATCGGGTATGGCAAGTCTGAGTATTTCTTAGGGCGAGGAACTCCCCATACATTAGCTGGGCGACCAAATATCACTTCGTAAGGGCTAAGCCCCAAACGAGAGTGTACTGCTGTTCTGGTGGACAGAAGAGCCAATGGTAAAGCATCAGGCCAATTAAGTCCTGTGCTAGCTTGCACCTTAGCAATTTTAAGCTTCAAGGTTCCATTGTAGCATTCTACTAAACCAGCCGACTGTGGGTGATTCGCCGCGTGGAACTTCTGTTTTATGCCAAGACCTGCACAAACTTTTTGCATGACTTGACCCACAAATTCGCTCCCATTGTCACTCCAGACAATGCGCGGCAAACCAAACCTAGGGAAGAATTCTTTCAAAAGTATTTTGGCAGTTGATAAAGCAGTATTGTCCTTCAGAGGGTAGGCTTCTACCCATCTAGAAAAAGCACATACTACCACCAGAACATATTTGAGGTTGTTGCATCGTTCCATGTGAATATAATCGATCTGCAACACCTCAAATGGATATGTTGGAGGAGCAAAATGACCTGCTGGAGTTGGGGTTCCCTTTCCCGGATTGTACATCAAGCAAACAATACAATGTTTTACTACATTATTTGCACACTTTGGGATCTCCTCATTTTGCCACACTGGAGCCAGAAGTTTACATATTCCTTTTGCACTTAGGTGAGCTGGACCATGTGCCATAGTAACTACAGGTAGTACATAAGCATCTGGTAACAGCCAACGTTGATGTTCTGATAATTCAACCCAACATCCCATCTCATCTAACATTCCTGTACTTTCCTTCCACTTTCTCAACTCATTCTCCGTAGCCTCTCCTTGAATTGATTTCACACTCTCTACTGTATCTTCACACATTCCCTTTTCTCTTACGCAGTTTGCGGGACCTGCAACATACATTCGACTTGTGTTGTCTCTGGCTGTCTTTTTCGCTACCTCATCTGCAAATGCATTTCCTCGACCAACATCGTCCACAATCTTTTTGTGTGCACTACACTTCACGATCGCTATCTGAGTAGGCATTGTAAGTGACTCAAGAAGTTCAGTCACTAATTGACCATGTTGTATCTTAGTACCATGGGAAGTAAAGAATCCTCTTTCCTTCCATAAGCGCCCAAAGTTAAACGCTACACCAAAAGTGTATTGGCTATCAGTGTACACGTTTACTCTTTTTCCTTTGGATAACACACACGCTCTAGTTAAGGCTATCAATTCAGCTGCCTGAGCTGAATTATGTCTAATGCGTGCTGTCTCCACAATCGTATGCAAAGTAGTAATAGCGTAGGCTGAAACTGTATCTCCATTCGGGAGCTTGAAACAAGAACCATCTACCCATAGTGTTCCATCTGGATTCACTAATGGCGTGTCTTTTAGGTCAATTCTACCCTTAGTCTCTTCTTCAGTACGGAGAAAACAATCATGCTGTTCAGAGACATCTCTCTCTTCTGGAAGAGGCAACAAAGTAGCTGGATTCAGGGTATTACATAGTTTGATGTGTATGTGACTAGCCAAAAGCGTCAGCTCATATCCGGACAACCGAGCACTCGTAAGATGCTGCGTTTTTGTCCTATTTAGTAAAGTATCCACTGCATGTGGCACCATAACAATGAGAGTATTATCTAGCACTACTCCAGCAGACTGTCGAATAGAAATTGCTGCTGCCGCTGTCGCCTTAAGACAACTAGGCAATGCTTTAGCTACTGGATCTAACGTAGCTGAGAAATATGCGCATGGTCGCTGTTGTTCTCCAAAACGCTGCGTTAAGACTGACAATGCACAACCCTCTCTTTCGTGGACATAGAGCGTAAAGGGCTTACTGTAATCAGGAGTACCCAATACAGGAGCAGAACACAAAGCAATACGCAAATCAGTAAAACTCTTCTGACACTCGTCAGTCCACGGAAGAGGCTGAGGCGTATCTTTTAAAGTTAGCGCCAACAGCGGTTTAGCCAATAAAGAGAAACTCGGAATCCACTGTCTACAATAAGAAGTAATGCCCAAAAAAGCACGTACCTCTCTTTGTGTGGATGGCACTGACATTTGTGCCATTGCCTGAATTCGTTCGGGGGTCAATCGTCGTCCCTCCTTTGACAAGAGATGACCCAAATAAGTCACCTCGCGACAGACATATTGTAATTTAGAAGGAGAAACCTTGTGATTCAGATCAAACAAATGACGCAACAGTGCAACGGTCACGTTTTTGCAAATCTCCTCTGAATCAGCGGCAACTAATAAGTCATCCATGTACTGAATGAGAGCGGCACCGGACGGTAAGGAAAAGGCATCAAGATGACATTTTAGAGCTTGACTGTAAATAGAGGGACTTTCACAATAACCTTGAGGTGCGCGTTTAAACCGGAAGCTTCGGCCTCCGAGGGAAAAACCAAAAATATCTCTACTCTCTTCGGCGATGGGAATACTAAAGAAAGCATTCTTTAGATCAATAACTGAAAACCAAGTCGCTGTAGAAGGTATCATCGTCAACAGAGCAGTGATATCTGGGACTACAGGAAACTGTGGTACGACAATCTTGTTTACCTCCCGAAGATCAATTACAAAACGATAAACAGGAGGCTGAGAAGGATCAGTGCGTTTAAGAACCGGAAGAACAGGACTGTTACATGTATTTCCTCTCGTTTTCTCAACCACACCCTTCTGAATCAAATCATGGACAATTTCCAGAAGTGCTTTCTCACCTTCAGTAGAGATTCTGTATTGCGGAATACGTGGCATTTCAGCATTGGGCTTAAGAGTAACAACATAAGGTGGGATCTCAAGACAACCAACGTCATTCGGACCCGTAGCCCAAAGCGTTTCGGGAAGAGAAAGCAATTCAGGTGGGAATTGATCTTTTGATAAGTACATTGGACTAGTCATTTTCTGTCCTAGAGTGAGGTATACACCAGAAGGTGAACAATATATCGTAGCATGCATTCTTTTTAATAGATCTAAACCCAACAGATTTTCACCACAACCATTCGTCAGAAGAAGCGGAGCTTCTAAATCATAAGGGCCTATTGAAACAGGCAAAGGGCAAGAAACTGGATTGCGAACAGGGGCGCCAGAAAATCCTACAGATACATTCGTTAAGCCAGACAAAGGTGCGCCAGGGAGTTTAGAATGAATGATAGAGCTTCTCATGGCACCAGTATCTAAAAGAAATGGCTCTGAAACACCCATTGTAGTGACATTAACATAAGGTCCATTCTGATCCACTGGAATTGACGTAACCCCCTTACTTTGTCCATGGCTGTCCTATTCAAAATGAAGACTTTCATTCCCTCCTTCAATATACTGATCCTCACTGTAATACTGTGTAGACCTAACATTTTGCTGGTCAAAGTAATTTCCGGAGTTTGGAGGAACAAAAGAACGCTGCTCTTGGGTTAACACACCTCGACCTCTACCTCTATTTGCTGACTGAAGACCACCACGACCTCGTGAAGCAGATGTTGCTCCATTACGCTGCAACAATGCCGGACAACTGTTCTTAAAATGACCTTCCTCCCTACAATAAGCACATTGATTGGGACCTAGCAAAGGTCTTGGAATGAATGGTTCAGGCTTTTGATACAACCTCTGAAACTGCGGAGGCTGTTGAAACTGAGGCTGAACATAACGAGGAGGATAAGCCTGTTGCAAGAGAACTTTAGTTTTTAATTCTTTCGTCTTTTTCTCTTGTTTTTCCCTTTCTTCTTTGTCTCTATTTTCATAATATTGTGCAGTAGCCAATATCTGGGCGGAAGAAGAAACTGCCCATGAACTCTCGGAGTCTTTTAGCTTGTGTGATAGTTCAGGAAGCAAGTTATATACGAACTTATCCACAAATAATCGCTGTCCCCCTTCTGTAGCCATATCTTGACCACTGTGATCAATGAATGTCTCCTCGAATCGGGTAAAGAAATCGGAAACACTTTCATCTTTCTTTTGTTTACATACTGCTAGCTTATCCCAATTAACTCTCAAAGCAGGCATCATTGTTTTCATTAATGTAATAATCCTACCAGGGAGTTCTGAGATCAAAGCGTCGGGCTTTGCACCACCTACTTGACCTCTATCTGCGGCAATAATAGCGTTCCAATCGCCGCCTAATTCTTGAGCGTGATCCTCTCTACGAATTTTAGCCCATATTGTCTGTGGAACTACATTTCCCATCAACATGTCAATATCTGCTAGATTCATAGTACATGCATCAACTGTTTGCGACAACTCTTTATAGTAACCAGCAGGATTTTTGCGTGGATCTGGTAGTGACTGTTTAAGTGCTAAAACTTCAGACCTTTTCCAGGGGACATGTATCCATATGCGCTGAAAATGCGCAGGAATAGCTGGATTAGCACCTGCTGCTGCAACTTCTTCCTTCCATATTGGAGAAACCTCTCTCATGGGATAGTTTTTCAGTGCTGTCCTAACTGAAGGATCAGGATCAGGAAAAGTTTGTGAGAACAATAGGGATCTGAAAGAAATAAGTGTTCTGACAGCGTTTTCAACCTTAGGACCCACAATAAGTCCTTTGTCAAAGTCAGCCTGAACATCTAACAGATCCTGTGGGACCGAACCCAAATTCATATCCTCCCATTCTTTAGCGAGAGTATCGCACATAACTTTAAAAACATATCTCTGCGTAGGTGCATTCCATTGCAGAAAGGTGGACATAATATCAGACGTACTATATTGGGGACCCTTCTTGATCCATCTACAAGCAAGTGACTCCAATTTTTCTCGCTCTTCGGAGTCTGGGAATTGACTACGAGACTGTCTTCGAGAAAAAGCTGGAGACACGTTTAAAGCTTCAAAGAAAGGTGATAAGAGACCAGAGACAGTATCGGCAAATCGCTTACGCATAGATGGAGAATTTGACATAAGGATAGGGGACAAGGTATTAGGTGAATTAACTAAAGGAGCATTAGGAATTGCCAAAGGAGCAGAAGGCAAAGGAGTTAAAGGCAAAGCTGGCATAGGCAATACTTGAGGAGGCAAATGTGGAAAAGCTGGAGCAGGCGGAAGCACAACTGGCGGCTGAACAGGCTGTAACATCGGGGGTGCATTAGCACCTTGTACATAGGGCGGAGGCAATTTCAATAAGTGGGACATTAAGGAATCTTCCTTAAAATCTTTTCTCTTATCAAGGGAAGAGATAGGCAACGTCGGATAGCATTTATCTATTGCCATTCGATGCTGTCTGTCTGAAATTTCCATTGCATTATCTATTTCATCATCTTTGAATTGCTGAGCAGCCTGTATAATCGTCATTCCCTGTGTTTTCCTATCTCGTTTCGCTTGTTTAATTTCTCTCTGTTTGGCTTCCTTTCGCCAAAGGCGAAAAGAGTCAAACATTGCCGGCCGGGCTTTTCTTTTAAATAACGTTGCTTCTAAATTATCTAGCACATCAGTTTCGAAACTACCATTTTCTGGCCATTTTAAAACACCATCTTTCTTTGTATATCGGGTCCATGTCTTATTAAAGGCAATAGGACCAACACCATGTTTAGAATAGAGCTCATATGTGGGAGTTCCAACCGAAGGAATCGGACAGGAGTCCTCAAGCTGGGAGTCCCTATTACAACCAAAGCAACAAAGTTTTCCAAACTTAGTCAGACCAGACATCTCACGATTTTTACTGGCTGTTCACAAACATCAAGGGGGTAAAACTTTCAGTTTACACAGCACAAATGCACTTACCCCTCGGCTTTGGCCACTGCAATGGCCAAATCTAAGGACCTAAGGACAAAACAAAGACCAAAATTTGTGGGCGCGACCCACCAAATACTTAACTAAGGATGTCTTCTTACACCAACAGAGGCCCGTCTATCGTCTCGCTTTACCATACATCATCAAAGAAAGGGCCAAGGCAGGGCGGCAGTCAGGGCAGCAGTCGTCAGTAGCCGTCAGGAAGGAGTAACCGCGCTGAAAAAGACCTTCGGACCACTTCGACATACAGGGGTCGCTTGACGTGGCTCGCGATTCCTCCAGAATTTTCTTGCGGGGTTCCTCACGACCTTCAGGCAGAACCGGTACCGCTGAAGCCGCCCCACGTTGGGCGCCAGTTGAAAAACCAGAACCTTATGGGCCTGGCGGCGCAGGGTACGCCTGAAATCTCCTTGGATTCACCTGCCTCAACTAACAGAGACACGGGACACTCTGTCAGGCGTAAAAGATCAGATTTTATTAGCTGCAGCTAGTACAGTTGTCCAAGAAGTACACAAGGTATGTTCTCAGGAGACTGCCACTTTACTTTGTGGCGCACAATCTTATATACCGTATAAAAACCATTTATTAACTACATACACTCCCAGAACACATAGAAAGGAGCCAGTAAGAATAATGTAAAGATAGAACAGAGCCAATAGAAATGTCGGAAAACAAGACAGCACCAATAGAAGGAATTGGAAAACAAAGTATCAAGTGACTTAAGGTTGCCTCCCCTCCAGCTGTGTATGTCACCCCTCCCTTGAACTAATTCATTAACCGATCCACAACGAAGTTGCATGTGGTGTGATAAGTTTGTGTGCGTTTGGAGGACAGTTGTGAAATGAGAGAATACTAGCAAAGGACAGCGAAGGCCAGACGATAAGATAAGATCGGCGGAGAATAGTGTGAGCCTACAGATAGTTGAAACAAGGATTAGAAAACCAGACAGGGATTAGTGTACTCGGTCAGACCTTAATACCAGCCTTGTAAAGATAGAGGCAGAAGGCTGTTTTGAACACCATGTTGCAGAATAAGCAGAAAAGGCAGAATGGACTTCGTTCGCTGTGCTGCCTGAGTGAAGGCAACATAAAATGGCGGCGGGCCACAAAATGGCGGGTCGATACGATCGTATTAAAAATCGAATTTCCTCACTCCCCCTCCCTCTAAATTGACCCAACCGCACTACCCCTTGTCCCATCCCCCACCTTGACCCGACTAACCCTTTTACCCATCTGTCCTGCAATCACCTTATCCATTTACCCTTCTCTGTGCAAATTCCCTGCCCTCTCCTCTTTCTGATCTACCCCTTCCCCCCCGAAAGGCCACACAGGAAAACCCAAAGGTGTTTTCCTGCCCCACCCCAAAAAACTGTCTATTTATCTCATAAACGTTCCCCTAATAATTCTGCAATAAGCAACCTAAGCTCCAATAAATAGTGCTCATTCCCCAAAAACGAGAGATGTACTCCATCCTGCCGAAAAAGATCAACATCAGACACCCCAATATTTTCGTGATACAAAAAAGAAAAACCCTGCGAAATACAAAAATTCTTCATTTCCCTGTTGATTTTCCGCCTTTGCTTCTCAATACCCTTAAATGACTTAGCACCTCTCCAAACCCTTCTCGGCACTAAACCCGTCCAAACTATATGTGTACCCGCCCACTTTTCCTTAATCCGACATAAATCCATTTTCATAACCTTCAATAACCCAATACCCGACAAAGCCACCAAATCATTTTCACCCAAATGTAATACCAACAAGTCAGGACAGACCCCCCGTTCCATTCTTTTTGCCAGAACATAAAGTAACTCACCCCATCTCATCCCACTCTTTCCTACCCAACTAACTCTTATCCTTGAACCATCAAGCCCCAGCTGCCTCCCGAAATGACGCGATGCTGCTTGCTTCTCCGCCCAGCGAACAAAAGAGTGTCCAACAATCCACACGGTGCAAACTTTGTCTGGACCCCCAACACAACCTACAAAAGAAAATAAGTTAAATAGCACATCCGTTCATAACACCACAATTTGAAGTAAGAGGAAAGGAAACTAGATAGGAATCAAAGGATTAGAAAAAACAGAAAATAGAATATACAGAAGAATTCTTCTGGCGAAGAAAAGAAAGAAAACCTCACTGCTTAAAAGAACGCACATATTTTTTAAAACAGCCCAACCTCCACCTGCCTAAATGTTTAATCAACTGATCTGATTTACCTTGGCGTCGTGCCTCCGTAGCAGCCCCGATCCTAAAGGAATGTGTACCATAACTACTGGGTTCTAAGCCCACTCTCTTGATCGCCAATCTTAAAACCGCTAGAAACTGTGATGCCCACAACTTTGACCCGTCCTGATGAACAAATACAAATCTTGAAATTTGAGACTGAAATGCTGAACACACAAACCAACAACGCACCGGGCAATCAATAGAATGAACTGCCGACAAGCATACTTCCTGGCCCCTCCCCAACTGATCCCCCTTTGAAAATGGCAACCATATAATTAAACACCCTTTCCCCATCTGAACATTCTCACAAAGTAGCCCATCCTTCCCTCTCACACCCAACAACTCTGAAATCCGAAAAGCCCCATGAAACAACCATGACATACACATAGAAATCAAACTTACCTCCCACTCAGAAAAACACACTTCACTCAAAACCCTTAATAAAGCCTGCAAAATATCAAGCGTAATCGGTCGCCTTCTATCACACCTTACTCCGCCCGACCTAGCCCAACCCGCTAAAATCCTCCTACACAACTCACCCTCCACCGGATCATATCCCCAAAAATACTTACCATAAAATGAAATACCTGATAACTTCCCGGATATGGTAACCGCTGCCAAACCAGCCTCAATCTGCTGCATGACAAATTGAATAGCATCCTCTTGTCTCCAGTAACTTGCATCTCCCCCACCCCATCGCCTTACCGCACCTGAATCCAGAAACTCCAACTACGCCTGAAAATAAGTTCTCCTCGTCGACGGGGCTACAGACTGTTGAACTAACTCCAACATCCTCAATCTCCTAGAGCCCATAACTCCCCCGGAATGACCGTCTTCAGAACATCCGCTCCCGGCGCCAGACCACGGAACCTCTGCCACTGAAAACGAGATAGCGCATCAGCGATATCGTTATTGACACCAGGCACATGCCGAGCCTTGAACAAAATGTTGAACCTCAAACAATGCAATAAGAAAATCCTCAACAATTTAAGAACTTTAACATCTTTAGCTTTTTGAGAATTAACCAAATGCACAACCGTCTGATTGTCCACGTTAAAAACTACATTCCTATTAGCCAAAAACTTACCCCAAATGGCCAGTGCAACCACCAAAGGGAAAAATTCCAAAAATGCGATGCTAAAATGAGCTTGCTTCCAACGCTCAGGCCAGGCCTCTGATGCCCAATGACCGTCCCAAAACAGACCAAAACCATGAGCACCAGACGCATCTGAAAAAATCTGAACCTGCCAAAACCAGTCCTCATCATCAACCAGCATAGTCACACCATTAAAGTCCTTGAGGAAATCAATCCACATTCTCAAATCCTCTTTAACACCTGCCCTAAGGCGAATGTGATGATGCGGCAAAACAGCACCCCGCATGGCAAAACCAAGCCTGCGGCAAAATGCCCTGCCCACCCTGACCACCTTACAAGAAAAATTCAGATGACCGAGTAACGATTGTGCCTGACGCAACTCCAACTTTGGTTTCTGAATCGCTTCTTCCAACAGGGAAATCAAATGCTGAACTTTATTCCTGGGCAGCCTCACCTCCATCTTGTCCGAATCCAATTCAATTCCTAAAAAACTAAGACACGTAGAAGGCCCTTCAGTTTTGTCTCCAGCTAATGGAACTCCGAAAAGAAACATCAAACACTCAAAATCCTTTAACGCTCTGCCACAATTGCCTGACCCGGCAGTCCCCACAAAGAAAAAATCATCCAAATAATGAGTGACCAAACCATAATTACCTTGTGCTACAAAGCACCATTCCAAAAATGAACTAAAAGTCTCAA
The DNA here is from genome assembly GCF_031143425.1 of Pleurodeles waltl. Lineage (NCBI taxonomy): Eukaryota > Metazoa > Chordata > Amphibia > Caudata > Salamandridae > Pleurodeles > Pleurodeles waltl. The sequence goes on along the minus strand of NC_090439.1, from coordinate 1,011,127,626 downwards.
ACAAAGAACATGAAACTGAGCAACCCATGGGCAACATCCTATCCACATAAATGGCCCCTTCAAATTGCATACCCAATAATGAAAAATCATCTGGGTGCACTGGCAACAACCTAAAAGCCGATTCCACATCAGATTTAGCCATCTCTGCCCCTCTACCGCACTTCCGTACCAATCCAATGGCTACATCTACAGAAGCATAATGCACCATGGAATCCTCCGCCGCAATGAAATCATTTACCAAACTCCCCTCTGGCCAAGACAAGTGATGAATCAATCTAAACTCACCCACCTGTTTTTTGGGGACCACACCTAAAGGGGAAATAGTCAAATTTGACAATGGCCATTCCAAAAAGGGGCCAACAATCCTACCCAAATCCACTTCCTTCTTCAACTTGGCCCTCACCACTTCAGGATGTTCCCTTGCCGATTTCAAATTGTTGGCCCATCTTCTCATTCTCGGGCCTTGGTAACGCAAACGAAAACCCTCAGAAAAACCACTGAACAAAACCTTTGCTTCCTCCTCTAAAGCGTAAAACTGTAACCAATAACCCACTGCCTTCAAATTAATGGGCGTAGGGCCCTTTTCCTGCAACTTGCTGTACAACACCTCTACCTCTATCACCACCTCTTGTCCCTGGCACATGCCAGGCCCATTGAACACCTCCAAAACATTGGTACACCGGGTGTTTCCCGCCACAGTTGGAGCAATCATGCCTAAATTTGCATTGCTGTCTATTACACAATCCGCTGTTGTAAGACCAGCATGCCCCATTTGCCTGAAATTGCCCTCTGTGTCCAAAACCCACCCCAACCTGGGTGGGACGCCCCAGAAAGGGCTTATATTGAACCGGCAAACCGCTCGCCGTATGTGTGGTGGGTGCGTTCCGTGCAGTCCTCAGCCACTGCATCCATAACTCGTGATCAATTTCTCCCCACATCTTAGCTGGATCCACAGCCTTCCTTGCTCTAAACTCCTCGTCATATCTAAACCAGCCAAAACCACCAAAATCCATTTGAGCTCTACGCACTACGTCCATATATTTCAACAATGCCACACACGAATCCTGATGCCTTTCGCAGTATACACTCGCATAAATCAAAAAAGCCGACGTCCAATTCTCTATCGTAGTCGGAACTCTAGGTCTCCTAGCAAGTTCCCACTCCTCTTCTTTTGACCCTTCCTTGGCTTGCACCTCTCTATGCAACAACTTAAAAACATCAATAAACTCACCCTTTCAAATCTTCTCTTTTAAACTCTGAGTGAGATGCGCCCCCAAAGGCATCGCCACTCCCATATAAGGCAATTTCTTTGATTTAACACTACCCAAAGCCTCACCCCCAGCAGTATTGCCCGCCCCAGAATTCGCACCGCCGCCAGCATCCAGCTTAGTTGATGCCCCATCCCCGTCACCAACACTTACCTGCGACTTGCCATCCTCTTTCACCGGACTCACCTGAATTGATGCATCCACCTTCATACCAATCCCCCCTTCCAACCTACCCCTCCCCACCCGTGCCCCACGAACCATCCTGACCTTATCCAACCCTCGGTGTAATCTAAAAAATTCAACCAAACTCTCCTCACCTCTAGGTAAATTGCCCGAAGCCCGCACTGGAACGTGGCCGCCCTGGACCACACCAGACTCTTCTTCAGCCACCATAACACGCTTTGTAGATGCCACTGGCTCCTCCAGCTCTTCGTCGTAGTCGAGCAGCTCCTCCCAATCAGCCCAACCAACACCAGCGCCCTGGCTAGTAGATGGCTGAACTTCAGCAGTTCGCATGGAATCCCCCGCAGTCGGGCGGACCGCTCCGGATCGCACCCTCTCTTCAAGCTGGTGTTCTGAAAGCGCTCTGGCCTTCACCAGCACGCTCCGATCACCAACCATCCACCCAGATGGCTGATAGATCGCCTTCGCCCGATGCCCGCCCAAAGCATAAGGCGTGCCACACCCGGAGGTTCCCTCACCAGCACCCGACTGCAAAAAATCCATGCTACCATAAGCCTTACTAACTAACTGATCACCTAATACTTCATCACCAAACCTACCACTAAACAAACTACCACAACTACCACAGCCAGCAACCACATCAACCTGTTCACCTGCCCTGACCACTGCCTCATTGTCTTTTTGCCATGACTGCACCTTATTGATCATAGGGCTAACAAACCTATGAACTGACTGTGCCTCCCATTCTACTCCCCGCCTGCTCACCAAACCTACACCAACCAAATTCTGATCCTCCGTCCCATGACCCTGTTGAACGCTCTCCTCATCATCGGAAATGACCACAACCTCCGTATTATCTACAATAATGGGCGCGGCCATTTTATCTGCCACGCCCAAGGATCTTTCTTCTAATGCCCCTCTTATCGCCCAATCCGAACCCGAGGAGGCGGCCTTCTTAACCGCGCCTCCTAAGGTTCTTTCCTTCGAATGCCCGGCTACGCGCCCAACGCCTGTTTCTAAAGGCGATCGGGCGTGCTTACTACCAGAAACAACTCGCGCATGCGCTGACACAGCCTGCGCCCCCTGCCTCTCAGCAACGCTCACCGCACTCGGTATGAAGGAATCCCTGCCCCCGGCCGCCACGCGCCTCGCTAACGAAGCGCCCTGCCTCCTCGAAAAACGGCCCCCATCACGCCGTCTTCCTGCACCAGCTAACTGCATGACAGAGACCTCCTGACTAAAAGACTGATCTTTAGCAGGTGAGCGTGTAACTTTCCTGCCATGTAAACTTTTCGCTTTAAACTTTTTTCCCCTTTTAATAGGCGAGGTACACGCCGCAACTGCAGCTGAAACACCTTCAGCTGAAACCCTTTTTGGGCGCCTCAAACCCACCCACGCCTGCTCTAATACACCCTCCTTAAACAAATCCTCTCTACCCTCATCCTGAAGAACTTTCAGTGCCTGAACCACTTTATTAGGCTCCATTCTAAATTCCAATGTACGTCACTAGACCAAAACTCCACCCAACAAACACCAATAAACCGCCTCTAATACACTAACCTCTGAGAAAAAACTCCTGGCACAAAGACAAAACGCCCACTGGGTGTGACAACGGCCAAAGAGGCCGCCCACACCCAGCCCCTGCCTTTTATCCCCTCAGCCACGTCACCGCCCTGACCTGCCTGTAAACCAATCCCTGTTTGGGCTAGTGGAACATTCCACCACAGCCCGATAAACCCGGGGGGAGACGGGCAAGCCCTTTGCTCCCCCCAAGTCCCCATAGGCCAGTATGCTGAATATCAAGGCCGCATAGTCTTGATTCATCTTCATTCTTGTTTAATCCCCTACCATACAATCTCTGTCTTTTTATCTCACTCTTGCAGGTTGTTTCATCCCTGCTTTCTTCCTCCTTCTTTCCCCCTCTTGTGTTTTACTCTTTCTTTCTCTAAATCGAGTCTGTCGGGAAAAAATAAGTTTCAGTCTTCAAAAATGAGTGCCGGTGGTCCCCACCTGCAACCACCAGGTGAAGTTGAACATTGGAGGGGGGGGTGAGGTGGGAGGGGCATGTGCATGAAGAGCTTCTGTGTATGAGAGAATAGGGATATAGTGTATGGGGGTGCTATGTGGGGGCCGTGTGTGGGAGGTGGTTGTTGTGTGTGAGGGAAGGATACCTAGTATTTTTATCAAGGTGGCAGATAGGAGGTTCTGTGAGAATGTGGGTGCTGTCTGAATGGCTTCTATGTGGGAGTGAGGGGCTGGTTTGAACATGCATTTGGTGGTGCTGTGTTAGTGATAGTACTTTTCATAACTGGGAATGCTGGCTTTGTACGAAAAAAAGTGCTTCTTTGTATAGGATAATGTGTATGTACCTGTTGTTGTAAGGGGAGAACTGTATTGTGTCAAAGTTGATATACGCCAGGTAAAGATATGCTTTTAGTGAGACGCGCTTCGGTTTGGGTGCATGTACTTGAAGGCTAGGTGTTGTGTGTAAAGGTGTGCGTGCTAGATGTGTGTTAATGTTGCTGCCTGAGGGTGTTGTGTTTAAATGCATCTTCAGCCTTAACTCGACTTTTCTGTAGGGGAGTTAAAAAAATGTTTTAAACACTTAAGCACTTCACTCAGCACAGAATAGTTCAACTCAAATCTAGACACCCTACTTTGCAACATTTGTTGTTTTGGGTGACGTCATGCTGGATTTTGTACCTCAATTTTGTCCTGTAATTCATGTCCATCGATCAACAAGGAGTTGAATAAATGAAAACAAAGGGCCACATTTACTAAATGTGTTGTACAGCATTGCATGGACGTGAGAGAGCAGCACAGCGGTATACCTGTTAAAGACATGGCGCTGTTTCTCGCTTCTCTTGGGCTGGTGCACTTTAGGGTGCCTTGTGACAACGCACACACATTTACACCATAATGCGAGAGTGTGAGGATATCCTACCACCCAGGGAGTGCTTGCTAGCTGCAAAGGAGCACATCAAGCTCCTCCCCTTTAAGCTACTTTCCAATGAAAGTCAAGATTTGTATTTGTATCTCAGTACAACACTTTGCACTGGGTGTCCCTGTTGGTGATACAAGCTCAGCACAAGGTGTTTGTAAATTTCAGATTACTGTATTCACTTGGCCATTGAGCCTCTGACTTCAACTTTGCTGCACTAACGGCTCTGAAGTTGTTTTTTGAGCTCATGCTAAGTGCCTGGTTAGGCCCAAAAGCGAGAACACAACGAGCCGCTGCATTCAGCTCTTAAACACTTTTTGTGTTGAAAACTCTGGGCAAGATAGAAAGAGTAAACACAGAGGTTTTCTGAAGGGCACATCTGCATCCCTGTGGCTGTAATTACATTAGGAAAGCCCCAGCCAGATCTGACTCCTTTTTCAATTAAGATGTTCTTTTCTTGCTCTTGGCATGACATGACAAACACACATAAAGGGACTGATTGCAGTGAGCAGAGATTACACATATTACCTGTCCGCCAGCAGGTGGTAGAAGTACTTAATGCAATGTGGTGTGCTCAGCTCTGGCAGTGAGATCTGCCGCATTTATGGCTTTGATAAAGTTACGTAATTAAACATCAGTGAGGCAGATGCTTTTGCTTTCAGGCATGTAATGCTGCTACAGCGGCAGGTGGTGGCTAGTGGGAGTCTGGGCTTTACTGTAAAATACTACAGCAGTGAACCCTTGACATGTTGAGTCCCTGCAATATAAGGTTCTCAGCTTCACTGCGAGGTAGGCGGAATAGTGTCTGTATTTACCACACGTGTAAATATCATTATCCCACGGTTAAATATTTACTGCATGTTAAGAATTCCTTCTATTACAAGTTTTTTTTACTTAAGAATGAAGCCAAACCTGCAGAATCAGGCCCTGATTTATACTTTTTTTGCACCACATTTGTGTCTTTTTTTTACGCAAAAGCGACGTAAACTTACAAAATACAGCTGTATTTTGTAAGTTTACGCCACATTTGCATAAAACAATGACACAAATGTGGTGCAAAAAAAGTATAAATCAGGGTTGCTACGTAAACTTACAAAATACAATTGTATTTTGTACATTTACGCTGCTTTTGCGTCAGAAAATGACGCAAATGCAGCGCAATAAAAGTGTAAATCAGGGCCTCAATATTCAACACACCAAATTCTGCATGTTTTGCCTTCTTCTGGGCCTTTCCCCAAATACATTTCAGCAGGTTTGCGGGAACTTATCAAAAGAAAACTGCAAGGGTGTGATTATCACACAACTCATAATTCCAATCTCAATGCAACACGTGCTTGGACAGGGATTGGAATTTAGTCCTGCACTTGTAATCAGGCCCATAGCTTTTGATGATTCATCAGTATGCTCCTCTGTGTAATGCAAGGCAGTGGCTTCAGCAGGACAACCCACATACAGAGGGTTCCAATGACCAATCTTGATGCTGCAGCTCTGACCACAGATGACGACTCAGGATTCTTAAAACAAGGCCTGCTACTCTTGCAAGCCATTACTGATAGTTGAAAGGTTGGAGCACTTCCCTAATATGCTTATTTATTGGTAGGTCATGATGCAGCCAAAAGTGTAAGTCTGACATTTTGTGCAAGGGTGGGATCTATTGCTATTGACATGGTAAGGATGTCTCTCCAATGAGTATCTCTCCTATATTTGACCTATTCAATGCCAGCATACACTGCAGTTACCCGCCTTTCAGACTGAGTTAGCAAGGTGTCAGCTTATGAGGTGCGTAGAGTATTGTGATCCTATCAACAAACACTTCCCAAAGAAGCTGATTAACAATCTTCAAAGCCACCAAATTCAAGCCACTAAGAAAGTTCCTAAACCTGTGAAACTCTAATCATGCCAAAGCAGTCCTGAGAGGACTTCCTTCACTCCTAGAGAAAGCCAGGATTAAATTAAAACACAGAGGGCGATGGGAAGAGTGCTCACAAATAGTCTAAACCACTGCACTTACTATAGCGGCAGCATAACCATTGTTTAGTGAACCCTGTGCCACTTCAGATAGCAGCTGGACCAAGAATGATTTGAATACGATTGGTCTCTGTCTAGAATAGCACAGACGGTGAAAAACAATGGATTTGAATGTAGCTTGAATGATCTCTTGTTGATGAAATTATTTCAAGCATTCCTTCCATCATGTTGCTCTTTGCTGCAGAATTAAGTCAACACACTTTGAAGTGCCCAAAAGGCCTGTTGGAACAAAGGTCCATCATACATATAATATCTAGCCTCTCTCTCCATTCTTCCCAGGGATCTGCCGCCCACCGCTCAACACTTGATCACACAATGTCTGCCCCTAGGCTAAAACAAGGCTGTTATTATTTGAAGGTACGAGTGGACTCAGAGGTCACATTTGCACCAACTTCCTCTGATCCCAGTAACGTCTTAAATCAGAACCGTTCAAGAAATCACTAGCATAAATCCACTCCTATGTATCGCAATGGAAGAACACAGGCTGAGGGACTTCACATCATGCCGCAGGACTCTAACGACACATTATCGACTGAATGTTCCTTACCACCCCCTGATGTCTGTACAAAGGTGCAACAAAGTTGTTGCAAGATGGCAACCAGCGTGCAACAAAAAACTAAATATATAAATAATTATTACATTTTTAGTTCAATAAGGCAGACTGATAGGCATTCATCCGCCTTCCTCTCCATTGACGGAGCCTGCTGGGTATCATGGGCATAAAGCTGGTAAATTCAGGTTTTGGTTCCTTATTGACCGAGCCAGTATTGCATATAGATGTTAAATTATGAAGGAGAGGGCAGGCCCCTCTAGCACTCCTGCTACTGAGAAGTGATCTCTTGTGGGCTTCCTGTGTGATCTTTGCTTCCTCTATGAGCCAGTGCAGGAGCGGGACATGACCCACTCTGTCAAAGATGACCTGTAGAGCCAATAACATTAACACAGCTGACCACCCCTCATCCACAGCCCAAAAGGCTGACTCTATGACCATCAATATAAGTGGAAACATTTTCAGGGCAGCGCCGAACCAATTATTTAACAATGTAACTGTTGAAAGGGATTTTAAAAGATTCTCAAAATGTGTGATTTACTCTGGTGGGGTCTGAGAAAAAACAAAAATATGACAAAAGTTTGAATTGTTTCCAAAAAATGGAAAACGTTCTGCCAAACAGAGTGTGTGTATTTTTTTAAAAATAAAATGGATGGTATCAAGAAGAGGTTTGCTGTGTTACAATTGCCAACTTCCCAGGTTTCTGAAACAGACAGAGTGGAAATCCGTCTTACTGTTAGTTTTGCCCTTCTGTAAATGATGGTAACTCAGATGCCCTCCGCGGTTAAGTCAGAGCCCTAAAGATGGGATGAAGTACTGTGTGCTGTACATTATGATGATATCTGTAAGTAACAGATGAGCTATGTGATTATATAGACAAAGGAGGTCGAAGGTCAAGTTCCTTAATACTGTCATAGAACATCGAGGTGACTTGCTTTATTTCAGTTCCATACACATGGGGTACTGTACTCCTTAAAATACATTGTCAAACCATTACCCTTCCCCCAAAATGTCTAACTAGATGGACTTTTGCACCTTCGGATGAACAAAAATAGTTTTAAAGATGCAGACAAAATATATTGAAACATTAAACAGAACAGTGAGGCATTGTATAACATATTATCTGCAATTTAATGTAAGCCACTTTCAAAATCAGCTACATCTCATATGGGTGTTGATATGCAGAGGGATTCTTGCTTTTTGTGTAATGAAGTACAGCTGTGCAAAAATAGATCTTTTCTGGTAACGATATCTACATAAAAGTATCATTTTACGTAATTAATTTCCTATCGGTTTAGCCTTTTAGTCGTAGACTTTGCTGAAACCCTGTCATCCTTAACTTTTCTCTCACTTTAGTGTTTTCAGTGAATAGACATACTTATACTAAAAGCTTTCCAGAACCTGAGAAGTAGATTCAGGGATGAGGCAGAGGGATGTGGGGGTTATGTTTACCTCCAATCCTTGAACTACGGTCCCCATTTTCTCTACGGGGGATGGTGCTGAGTGCTGTGTGGGTGACTGTTTAGGTGTGGTTAGATGTTAATCGATTCATTCATTCTTTGGTTTAGAAGCAGTGAGGTAAATCATTGTCTGGAAATGTCACGATCTAAAGTTTTTCTGTAAGGGGAAGTTTGAAAGGGAGCTGCTTTCACTTTCTTAGGCTGAATAGGAGAAGGCCAGAGCCCTCAGGTGGGACTCTGGTATCAGAGGCACCGTTAGCAAGGCTTGAGGGGACAAGCACAGCAGATGTGAATGGGAGTGAAGTTTGAACCTCTCGTGAAAGTAGTCTGGGCTCCTCACATAGGTAGCTCGGTGGCCGTGAAGACACGACTCGTTTGGCCACCTGAAACCACTGCAATCTCTGCAGCTCGTGGGACATGCGCCCATTTTTGCTCAGGCCAAGAAATATAGAGAGGTTAGAGAATGAAAGGCAGAATTTAACAGAACATGCCCATCCTCTGCTCGCGCCTCACTAGTCCGTGCATAGGGCATGAGCAAAGACCGGGACGTACACCAGATGGTGTTAGATGAGCGTGAACTAGTGTCCGTGAGATAGGTTGTGTCTTGTCTGTTATAAGAAGCGAACCATACCAAGGTTACCTCTCGTATGATCTAAGAAGTTCTTGTAACTTTCGGGACAATGCTGTAAAGGGTGCAGGGGACCCTACAGTATCCAGGTGACACAGAAATTATACAACAAAGCTTCTTACCCCAAAGGTGGTAATGCATGATTGCATTTCTATGGATTGTGCTTGGGTCCGGCTATGCATCCATTGAAGTAGCAAGTGTTGTGTATGGATAATCATGTGACTGAGGAGCACAGATACTAACTGCCAAAGCCCTTCAGATTAGCTCTTCATTCTACTGAATAACACCATCCCATACCCAAAACGTGCAGCTTCTTCAACAGAACTGTACAACATCAAGGCTCCTCTCCATCTTACTCCAGTGTGACCTTTTGGGGACAGTTGGAGTGTCTATGCCGACATTGTTCTCCTCTCTGTCCCCTGCTCTTTGTGCAGTGTGGTGCGTTATAGGTATATCTAAATGGTGGTGTGTTTAGTTGGATTTTAAGGGTGACCTAGAGTTGTGTCTTGCCGATGGTGGCCAGCCTCTCTCAGTGGATCTCATCCAATGCAACATGTTTCTTGTCATCCCCTTGAGTCTTTTTCCTTCTCTCTCGCTAGGGGGTGAGTCTCTCTTACTGCCTTTTGCTTGTGTTTTGCTCGTTGCTAGGACTTCTTATGCTCATGATGTGTTCATGTCTACACCCACAAGGTTATCAAGAAACAGTTCCACTGATGCTGTTGAGAAAAACTAATAAAAAAGTATTTAAAAAACTCAAGAAACAGTTCTGGCTTACAAGGATCCTCAAACTTTAGGGTCTGTCTGTTTTTGGCCATTAACATCTGTGCTGGTCCCATAGGCCGAACTGAATATCTAGTTGTTTAAGCCTGGATCTCAAATAGAGGAAGTGTTTTCTTCTTTTGCTCAGTTTCTCAAGAAATATCTTGGTAAAGATTTTATGACCTTTGTATGGCAAAGGGGTCACGTTTGTTCCTCTTTGCAACCCTCTACACAAGCCTTTCACTGGCCCCGGGGACCCCATCCCCAGAGGCCCGAGGAGTGCAGTGTTCCATTCCTGGGACACTGATGCTCACTGCCTGGGACACTGTGGACAGGGAATACACATGTAATTCCCTGGCTGCAATCTCCCAGGCATGAAACACAACTTTGCTGCTGCCCAGGCGTAAGCAGACAGAGAAAAAAGTGCTTTTGCCCAGGTGGGAGAAAAGTGACATAGATGGCTCCGCACCCAATATGAGTGCTGGCTGGGGAGCCGGCAGGGGCTCCCCTGTGGCCCTCAGCAATTGCATTTTGATTATGCCTTGGGTGGACACTGGAGCCCCACTTCACAATAGTGCTTGGCTCCCATAGGCACCTTGTGTGGGTGCTGGCTGGGGATCTGACAGGGGCTGTGGGGGCTTTGGGCTCCCCCCGCCGTTCCATAATTTGACAAACTGGATGTCCAGATGGGACCAGGACGCCCATAAACAAATGTTAAAAAGGAATAATAAATAAGCAGCAGAAACCACTCATTTATTGTTCACTGTTCTAATAGGAGCACCACATAGTGGCCTGCAAAGGCTTTTTTTTATTTTTGGATCCTGGCAGTGCCCCCAGAAGGGGCAGGGGCGCTACCAAGCATTTTTTTATGTTGTGGATGGCTGTAGGGAGTTCGGAAGCCCTCCAGCAACATTAAAAAAGACCAAGACCTCAGGAGAGCATAAAATGTTTTTAAAGCACTCTGAACTGGAGCTGTATGCTCTTCAGCTGGAGGGCAGGGATCCTGTGTGGTTGGTTCTATAGCTACACATTGTGTCCCGAAAACTGCTAAAAAAAGACTAAAAAATGTGTTAAATGTTTTTAATGCTTTATTGAAAATATTTTGTGACAATCACTATTATTACAGATTGTAATGTGTGAATTTACAAAAATATATATTTAATTAGAGTTCTTGGTGACTTTTTGACAAAGCCAATAGGTGTGCTTAATATATCTTGATGTGCTAGTCCTTTGAAAAAAGCCAAGAGGTCCTCCCCTTTTTATATTTTGGTATTCTGATCCATTGATAAAGCCAATAGGTGTGCCCTACTTCAAATGACACCCTTTATATTGTTATGTGACATAGTTAGCCATGCGTAGTGGTTGGGGGCACAAGCCAGGGCCTGCACACAACCTCACACTGCGCACTGTCGAAGGCCATGTGCCTTGGGTGGGTGGGGTACCGCAGGTCATTGGGTGCACAGTAATGGAAGTATTTCTTTACATTTAGAAAAACACAGAAATTCGCTTGAAAAACTAAAGGTTATAGTGACATTATAGTTAGGAATTGTAATAATATCATACTTTACATTAAAAAACCTTAGAAATTCACTGAAGAAACGAAAGTTTAAAAGGATGTTATAGTTAGGTGAAAATGTCAGTTAAAACATACTGTTTTAAACTCACAAAATCACATTTCATGCAACGCAGCACATCCATCAGAGTTGCTGTGCTGCGTTGTGCAAAAGGGACAGGGCTGAACAATACCATACTTCCTAATATATGGCACTGGTTCTCTTTCCCACTGCGCCAGTGCTCTTTAAGCCTGTCTTACGGCACACACACACCCATACACCATAATGCAATGGTGTGTTCCTGATGTGTTTTCAGAAGGTACCATTCCAGTACAAAAGACTTTGCTTAGACAAAGCTTAAAACTTTACCCACACTGGATATGTGCTGTACAGTGTTGGAAACGTTTAAGAGGAATTAAAACATTTCTCTTCATTAATACCTGCCTTGAAGATACGTTATTTTCTGGTGAATAAACGTATCTAACTTTTTTTTAGTAGATAGGGCTTTCTGTCAAAACTCATGGTGAGTTGCAGGTGAAGGCACATGCACCGGACATCAGAAGCTTCCTTGCCGGAAGGAAATGCAAAGCAGAGCTAGAGCTACTTTGCCTTACTTTAGGGCTAATTTCTACCAGGGGCTGCTCCTTCACAATGGCAAAGGAGCGTCACCCCACTTGCTGAGCCAGCAGTTGGAAAAATAAAACAATATTTTAATATAGTTTTATTTTTCAGCTGCTGGCTCAGACAGCATGTGCAGGGTGGGGCGGGGCTGGTCCATGGGAAGGGGGAGGAGTGGAGTCAGTGCACTAAGTGCACATATCAGTTTGGCCGGCCGTCTTAGGCCAGCCAAAACTGACATGCACACTTAGGTTTCTCGAACCCTGCTGTGCAACACAGCCGGGTTGGAGAAACTGCACAGACCGCAGTGCACTGTCTGAGCGGCAGACCAAGCCAATCAGACCAATCCTGACGCTGCTCTCATACTAAGTATAGCATGAGAGCAGCGCCAGGATTGCTTGGAGAGCCTGTGCTGGTGTCTCAGGGACTGCTGGGACACCAACACCATTGAGGAAAGAGTGTCAAGGTGGGCGGCAGCAGAAACAGGTACGTTTTAAAAAATATATATTTTATTTCCCCCATACCACTCCTCCCCCGCCCTCTCCTCCCCTTGAGATTTGCAGCAGCAGTGGCGATTTCTACTACAAATAAAGTGTTGCGCTGTAAAGTAAATCCCCAATCAACATTTCGCGCCAGGTGGTGCCACTTTTATGATGCAAAACCAGCACAGATTGTTAGTAAATCTGCCTATTCATCTCACCCTGGATTCACCACTTCTTTGCAAGGCTCTTTTACTAGCAATGACCAATACCAACTCTTCCTTACAAAGTAGTCCTCGTATGTACAGATTTGCAGAGATTCCATTCATCAATGTGTAATGAATTTGCTTCAATAGGCAGACAGGATAGGCTTTTAGGAAACCGAATGCCCCCTGCGCCATTAGAAACTTCGCTTCAAAACACTTCGGAAGCTGCATGATGTTTGGAAACGTGCAGAAAGCACAGTTCAGTGCGGAAGGTAAGGGCCACTAGATGGCAGTGCTGCCATTTGAACGGAAGGCAGGAGTTGCAGCTGATTGCATCACAACTTTGTGGCACGCTGCATTCATTGCCTTGGAGGAAACAGCCAACTGAACGTGAGGGCAGGTTTTTAGACTAAAGAATTTAGTGATAATTTGTGGAAATGTTAAACACAAGCAAACACATATACATAGATGCCCGAAATGGTTAATGCAGGAACTGCAGGTAATCATTCATATATTTGGTGCATTAAGAAATTATTTATTTGAGTCTGCCAATTAATTTGATAATGTTCCACTTCATCTTCATTTGGTTGGAAACCTCCGAAAATGATCTCCTCTGAAGTTAGTGAAACTCGGCATCAGCCTTGTGAACACTGACCCTCAATCCGCGTCAGGAAAGACACAGTCTCCGACTTCTATCTGAGGCCCGCGCGGCACAAGGGGTGGCCATGCGGCATTTTTTGACTCCAGAGCACTGCGGTATTACAGAAGGGGCCAAAGAGGCTCACGCGACTGCCTCTCTAATTTGAATCACAGTTATGATCATTTTGCGTGATCCAAAGGGGATGCTCTTTCATGTCACAGGGGTAGGCCAAGCTTCCAGCGGGGAAGCTGCTGACTGTACAGCAGACAGGCAGTAACAGTCCGCGCGCCTCCCGAGGGCGCACTTCGGAGGGTTTCCCAGGGATCCCGGGCCTCCACTGAAAGATGGGACAGTCTCACACTGTATTTGGGGGATATCTGTTCCCGCCTGAAAGTGCTGCTGTCCCTGCATGTTGCAGTGGTGGGGTGTAAATCTTGGAGGGGAGCTTGACTCTGCGAGTGATCGAAGCAGACCCGACTGACACAAGGAGGGATCAGGCGCGATCTCTCCTCAAGAAAATATTGTAAGAACAAAGGGGCGAATGGCGGATTTTAAGCCTAAATTTGATATTTGTTTGAGAAAGTAAGAGGACTTTTAACACACTTCTGAAGGTGTACTATTTAAAAACATGAGAGTGACCAATATCTTGCTGCATGATTTTCAACAGATGCTGTAGTGTAACAGAATATACAACTTACCACAACCAAAATCACACCTCTACCACACCATCGTTAAACCTCCGAGCAGCTGCGCTAGTGGTCTGTGAAAGGCACATTCACTTGCAAGAAATCTCTGTCCTTGTCCTGAGAGGCACACTGCCCTAAGTAGACAATCATGTCTCAAGCCATGGAGGCACATGCATTTCAAACCTCTGTCCAGATAGTGCCTGTCAGTGGGACATAAAGGTGGTCATTACGAGTTTGGCAGACGGAAAAGGCCGGCCGCCAAACTCCTGCGGTCAGGTTGCCGCCATTGCGGCTGCCTTCCCGCAGGCACCATTAGGAGTTTCCCGCTGGCCGAGCGGGAAACAGCCCACAACATTGACGCCGGCTCATAATTGAGTCGGTGGCAATGCTGAGGTGCGTAGGGTGCAAAGCAGACAGTGAACAGCGCAACGAGGATGGCCATGGGGCCCTGCACTCCAACTCAGCCAGCCTTTACATGGCAGTGCTACCGCCAAGTAAAAACTGCCTGAGAGGGGGGGGCGTAATCCCCAGGGCAGCGCTGCCCTGGAGGATTCAGACCGCTAGCACCTCCAGTCCCTCCTCTGGAGGGAAACTGGCGGTGCTGGTGGTCTGACCGTGGCGCAATCGCCACAGTCATAATGTGGTAGTCTGAAGACTGCCAGTGTCATAATGAGGCCCAAATTGTTCACACAACAAACATATCCATTCCTTGGCCTCTCTGCAGAGCATACAGAGCTAGGGGCACATATGTGCCAATTATAACTGTGGGAAAGTGTGTGAGGGAAAATGTACAGCACAACTGAAAACAAAATGAACTGTGCTGTGCCTACAGATGAGTGGGTGTGCTCTGTGCATAGGGACGATGGAGAAGTACAGGACATTAAATTGAAGGACATATATGCAAAAGGACAGAGTGCAAAGGCGATATTTAAAAGGATAACAGTGGTGTGAGAGACGTGTAGATGAAGGATTCCGGAATGATGTGAAGAGACAAAGGGTGTACATTTCTGACAGAGAGAGACTGCAGAGGAAAGTGATGTGCTGGGGAGAACGGGAGCCATATAGGCACTCTATCCCTTCCAAAGAGACCCTAGTAATAATAATTTTACATAACTAAGGGCCAGATGTACGTAGCTTTTTTCTTGTCGCAAACAGCCCAATTCACAGAATTTGGCCATTTGCGACAAGAAAAAAGCATTTTGGTATGTATAAACCCTGGATTGTGATTCAGTAATCTATTTACCGAATCGCAAAATACTCCCTTCCTAACTGCGAGTCACAGTGCGATTTATGATTGTTTTGTGACCATTAATGCAGTCACAAAACAATTGCAGTTAGCACCAATTTCAAATTGGTGCTAACCCATTCGCAAACTTGAAGGGGTCCCCATGGGACCCCTTCCCCTTTGTGACTGCATGTGATAATATTTTTTGGGAGCAGGCAGTGAACCCACAGACCCCTGCCTGCTCTGAAAAAATGAAAATAACTCTTTAAGGAAAACGGGCTGCAATTAACATTTTAAAAAACTGCTTTATTTAAAAGCAGTCACAGACATGGTGGTCTGCTGTCCACAAATGGCCACAATCCCTGGGAGTGCAGCCATTCCCAATAGGTTCACAAATTGCGACCTACCTCATGAATATTAATGAGGTAGGTCATTTGCGACTCCATTGGGAATTGCAAACAGAGTGACATACACTATTGTACATATGGTTTTGAGACTCACAATTTGCGACTCGCAAATGAGTCACAAATTGGGAGTCGCAAAACTCTAGGTCGTACATCTGGCCCTAAGGCACCACGAAGCAGGTGTGAGCTGCAAGTAAGGCTAGGTAAATCTAATCAAACTATTGCCTTTTGAAATAATAATAATAAAAGAAAACGTTATTGAAGAAACAAACACCGGGTTTCCGATCAGTTCAAAATGGTTGTGTCCATCTTCATCATAAGGACCATGAAATGCCCTTATAGATATTTTTCTTCTGAGTAATATTTTATTATTAGAAGTGGCTACATGGAGGGAGAGAGGCACCTTTCAGTACAATTCCTTTATTGAGGTCTCAGATGTAGAGGTGGGCGAGCCGCCGAAAGCTAAAGCCAGATGCCGGACTCTGGCTCAGCTTGAGGTCTTCTTGGACCCTTGCGCCCAAAAAGAGCCGAACTTTTATGTGGCTTCTGCCTCTACCCAATCTCTAGCCTCGTGTTCCTAGAATTAAAATTGAAGCAGTGACCTTTGATGTAAAACGGGCAAGGTATAGAGATGCCATCTAAAGGATCAGCTACACAATGTCAAACCAGAGCACCTGTTATGGATCCCGGCTGCTCGGCTTGCAAATTCTGGGATCTTAGGCAAAAACATTTATTCACTTATTTCACCGAGCCCCTTTTTGCACAGTGCACATCCTGAACGTGAGTTTGGGATGTGCACTGTACAAAAACCATGTAATTGACTTAATAGGCTATACCTTTGCTCTATCTATAATAGGGATCTAGGCCACGTTTAGGGTGTACGTGACTACTGACTTGCCTCTACGTTCACTAATGGAGTTGTCTTCAGGGTGGAGAACGGGGCAGGAATGTTTCTAAGTTATCACTTGTAATAAACACCTCTCAATTCGGGGATGTAGTCTGATGTAAGCCTGCTCTTTTACCCCATTTCCACATCTATTAGTCAAACCAAAGAATTTAAAAGAAAAACAGAAAGAAGGACTCAAGCTGTTTAGCTAAGCTTGCAGGACGAGGCAGTGCTTTAGGCAGTGATTAGGAGAAGTAACTGAAAGAAAACTGGAGACTTCAATGGAAATCTGCAACCAAGTGAAAGAGAGAAATAAAGAGAAAAAAAGAAGAGCATGTGAAAGACATATAGCTGTATGTTTATATACATATATATATAGATATATAAAATCACTGAAAAATCAAAGGTTAAAGTGAAGTTGTGGTTATCTTTGGTTACAACATCTTCACATATGTTTCATAAACCCTTTGAAATTCACCAAAAAAGAACAAAGTTATAGTGCAGTTATGGTTACAAATTAAAACTCTTAAACCATCAAAATTCACAAGGTATGGTTAGGACCAAAATCCATGACTCGCACATAAGCCATGAAAGCAATAAGTCAATCACCAAATGCAGTGCTCATGACCCCACCCATGATGAGACAGATGGAATCACAAATGCTGTGAACAGTATCACAGATGAGATTGCATAGCCCAAGATACTTTTGACGATAAGAAAAAGACAACAATGAACGTAGTATTATTATATACTGGTTTAAATATGCATTTTTTATTTAACAATGCTGCGCTCTTAAGTGTTGTAACATATTGATATAAGTATTGTGAGGTCATAAGTATTGCATTTTGTGTGCATGTTATCGCTTGTATGACTGTTGTAATGAATGTCACTCTATTACGTAGGATGAGAGACCCTATTGCCATAAATGAATCGGTCAATAAATTGGTTCTGCCTTGTTTGTGTACTTTGATACAGCAGCACTTGGGGGACCTAGAACTTTGGACACAGTTTTAGAGTACTTTCTGCTGCTGGATGTAAGGGGCACGGATCCATACTCCTCAATTCCATCTGTGACTACATTTCCAGGATTCTTGAATTCATGATGAACATTTGCCACTTTAGTGCCAGCATCTAGAGTTATTTTCTTTTAGGTTCTGAGCTCAAAGAATTAGTTTTAATAACACTGTTCAGAATAGGAAACATAACCACAGACCAAGACCAAGAATCTGTTGTAAGTTAGCTTCTACGGGACCTGGGAAGGCACTTAGGGTCAGATTTATCAAAAGTTTACGTCACCCTTGCACCATGTAAGGGACTCAGGGCAACGTAAAATCTAGAATGAGATTTACAAAACCAGCAAGGCCAACTTACACCACAGTGGTAGACCTGGGAATGCATCAAAATGCTTTGCCTTCCCAGGGGAGGCGTAACAAGGAGAAAGAGGAAAAAGCCTCAGAGATTGTTTCTGTGCAGAAAGCTGTTACTTCCCACACAAAACAGTGCTGTGTGCATTGCAGACACCTTTGCTCCATGGTGCGAGGGTGCATGCATTAGCACTAGGCAGCCAAAAGTGTGCCAGCGCAAGGGGAGAACGGGAACGCACCGTATCTTGATAGATATGATGCATTCCTTCCCTCTCCCTTTCACGCAGCACAGTGCAGCAAGGTATCTTGCTGCATTGCGTTGCATGAAAAAATTATAATATGGCCCTTACATTATAAATATAGGGAACTGTTTAGACTTTGGAGGGCAGGGTACTCCAACACAAACATGGTTTGACCGCTCTGTTTAGGGTCTAACGAGCTGTCATGTTCACGCCGGCGGGTCCTCCACTGGCTCCACCGGTAGAAATCTTTGACTGACGACCTGCTTGCCACTGGGGCATTGTCCAAAGAACCTCAGTCTACCCTGTTTGGACCAGACGCTCTGATGTACTTTATTTCCAGTTGGGAAAGTCTGGAGCTCCAGAACAGTAAAACAAATAAATGATACCACACGGTAAGCGAATCTCCCAACATGTCAGGGACATTTCATTTTTCCTTTTATAAAATTAACCCCCCCTTTGGGAATTTGTTTTGGAAAAACAAAAAACTTTACTGTGCGGGTGCACTAACCTGGAGCCCACACAGCAAAGTTTCAGTGCCTTCTTAGGAGCTGCCATGGTGGTGGCTCTTGTGGAGGTGCCGAGATCTCCAATAGTCAAGTGGAGACGTCTAAATATAGCGGGCTGTAGTTTGCCAGTGCAGTGGAGTACATCCCACCGTTGCACTGCCATAAAGAAGCATAGCCCATCATGAACTTAGATATGCTCCATATGCCTCATAGTTTTTAAATTGATGAAAAAGTGAGAAGCCTTACACAAATCCTCGCTGTCCCAGTGTCCACAGGGTTGCAGGAGGTGTAAATGTAGAAAAATGCTTATTAAGTCATCTTTTTTCAAGGGGCAAAGTACAGAAAACTTTAAAAAATGGTTGGGGCCATCACACATTGCCAACCTTTTGACCATGTCCGACAGCTTTGTCAAAGTTATGTGATACATCTGCTCACTCATATAGTCACATGGTAAAATGATTCATAGGTGTTGCCCATATTGACCCATAAAAGTGAAAAAGTCAATAGAAAAATATAATCACACAACAAATATAGCTATTATTATGACAGTATAGTTTTCAACCTACTCTGTTGGGATGGATTGTCATTGCTTCCAAAGGAGCCGCAGAAATATCATGCAGCAATGGTCCATATTAGTCTACTAGAAGAGAGGCTTATGCGACAATTTCCTGCCTCAGAACTTAGCAGAATTTTTCCACTGTTGAGAGATGGTGATGGGCAGACCAGGCTGGAGAAGATATACTGTCCTCTTTAATTTCTATTCATTAGCTAAAGAAAGCTGCACAATTTGTGGCTCATGTCATTGGCAATGAGTACCAGTGACTCGTTTATTTTATTTATTCTTATTTTATTTTTATTTATTGGAGTGCATAAAGAACAAGTCAGGAGTAGAGGGCAATGGAACATTTTCTAAAATGACATTAATATAGATCAACCAATCATGGCTAAAGAGTTCAAGCTTCAAGGTTGTTTACATGGTTCCAGGGTTACCACACAATATTTAGTTGTAGGGAAAGGAGACTGGGTTACTTTGCATGATACAGAGACTCAAACCCGGCATGCAAGGCCACAAAGCATAAGATGCATGCAAGGGCATTCATAAAGCAGGGCTACAAAACCATAAGTGTATTTAGGGGGAGGCCAGTGGAGCATTTAGTGTAATATCAGGAATATAATTCAGGTATACACGTCTTACTGCTGGAACTTTTTGAGTAAGACATCCTTAAGTCTGGAGTATATACGTCTAATCTCAGAAAATCAAAAGAGCTGGCAAAGAGTTGATTTTTTTTTAGCTCTTTCCTAAATTGTTGCAGGAGAGAAGAGACATTTTTGAGTTTTCTCATATTATACCAATATGTTTCCTTTCTCCCGCTTCTGAAAATATTGGAAAATAAAACAAGTACTGGCAAAGCCAAGGCAAGAGCTATTGGCTTTGCCAATGTGTTTTAGCCATGTTGTACACCACTGTGGCTGCTGTCCAGCAGCGCAAAAAGTTAATGATATAGAAGAGAGTGGAGTGTCGCAGAGTGGAGTGGCATGGGGTGGCATAGAGTGTTGCAGTAGAGTGGAGTGGCGAAGAGTGTCATGGACTGGCATAGAAAGAAGTGGAATGTTGTGGAGTGACATGAAGTGTCATGGAGTGGAAGGGCATAGCGTAGAGTAACGTAGTGTGTAGTACAGTGTTGTACAGTTGAGTGGCACAGAGTGCAGTGTAGTGTCATCGAATGGAATGGCATAGAGTGTCATGTAGTAGTGTAGAGCGGAGAAGAGTAGAGTTGAGTGTCGTGGAGTGGAGTGGCATAGGGTGTTGTGGAGTGGCGTAGAGTGGACTGGAATGTCTTGGAGTGGTGTGGCATAGGGGGTGTAGAGTGTCCTGGAGCGTGTAGATTGGAGTTGAGTGGAAGAGCATAGAGTGGAGGGGCATAGAGGGGAATAGAGTGTCGTACAGTGGAGTAGCTTAGAGTGAAGTACACTGTAGTGGAGTGGAGTAAAGTATCGTACAGTGGAGTGCCTTAAAGTGTCATAGAGTGGATGCCAAAGATTGTCATGGAGTGCCTTTGAGTGTCATGGAGAGTAGAGTTTAGTAAAGTGGAGTACAGTGCATAGATTGGATGGCTGTAAAGTGAAGTAGAGTGTTGTGGAGTACAGTTTAGTAAAGTGGTAAGGGGTGGCATAGAAGAAGTTCCTAATTGCGACTGTGCCGCAAATTGCATGCAGGTGCAGCAGAACACTCTGGAAAACACTTCCTGGCTCTTGAAGATGACATCACAGCCAGGAAGTTTACTAATACACCTGGGAGGAGGGAGGACCACACCCATTTCCAACTGCTGAACAGCCAACAGAAGGAACAGCAGCAACAATGGAGGAATCAGCCAGAAAGAGGAAGATCACATTTTCTGAAAAAGAACTGGAGGTGCTGACGGATGAATGCTGCCAGCACCATGATCAACTCTTTGGAAGAGCAGCCCTCAGTGTGCCAGAGCTGGAGAAAAGGAGGATTTGGACTAAAATCCAAGACAAGGTGAATTCAATGGGGGTGAGCCACAGGAGCATTGATGAACTAAAAAAAATGGTGGTATGACCTGTGCTCCCGGACCAAGGAGAGGGTGGCAGAGCGCCTCCGGGAGATGAGGGGCACTGGAGGAGGCCCATCTACCGTACCACCATCCACACCCTTGGAGGAAAGAGTGCAAGAGACCCTGGAGCCAGAGGCAGTGTCTGGAATAGGAGAGCTGGACACGTCAGCGCCAGGACCATCAACCAATGAGGACCATGAAACATGCATGTACACCCATATCTGCCATACCCCCACCCACCTAGTACACAGCAGTATGCACAACCAAAATAGCTCCATTTCAGAGTAGCAACCACCAGAATGATGCATTATGGGCAATGTAGTCAAGTAGGCAGCTGATAGGCAACCTTTTTGTTAGGAAGCATACAACAGATGGTAGATGCTGACAGTGTGTTCCGTATGTCCCACAGGTCTCCCACAAGACACCACCTCCAGCCATACCGTCCAGGGGTCAGAGGTCAGCCACAAGGCAGCACAGGACCCAGGAGCAGCCACCACAGGGACCTGCACCACCCAAACACAGTCCCCTCCAGATGCACCAGTGGCCATAGTTGAGATAGACCCAGCACCAGGTCCCAGCCACAGTGCCAGCCAACAGGACACAGATGCACCACCGCGTCGCAGGCGACGTGTCCTTGTCCCTACAGTGTCACAGGGAGATGTAGGGGACGCCTCCATGTCCGCCGCCGAGGCTGCACTCATCGAAGGTCAGCGCCTGCAGACAAGGCAAATGAGACTGATTTCAGGGGCCATGCGGCGAATGGAAAGGAATCAGACAACAGGGCGGGCACAGGTCCACACAGAGCTACAACACCTGAACAGTAATGTAGGTGACCTTGCGCTCTCCATCAGACAACTAGTGGCTGAACTTGTCATGGAGAGAGAGTGTGCAAGGCGCCGTGACCGGAAACTAATCCACTGACTAGACCGCATGGCTGCCTCCATCGTCCGCCTGGCTGTAAATACCACAGGGCTGTCACGCCGCACAGTCAGCCTACAGGTGGACATGGGCCACTTTGCCAGCAATGTGGCTCGCGGGCTGGGACGCATAAGCCACGCTGTGGACATGATGGAGGCACAACAGGTGGCTAGGGGTGCGGCAGACACGCCGCAAGACAGTGAGGAGGGCTCTACTATAAGTAGTGCATCTGCCACAGACACCAGGGTGTTGCGCAGTGGAAGTGCACGGCAGGGAACTGCAGACGCTCCAGGCACCAGCCATGCTGGGCCGCCCAGGCGTAGGATGTGAGCTACGCACTGACAAACAATGGAGGCACATGAGGTTAATGTGTCCTCATAGCAGGTGGACTTTTACAGCCCCTGATCAATAGTTCATTTCAATAGTGTTTTGGTTCACTTAATAAAAGTTCTTGTTTGTTCCACTTCACACCTGGGCTCTTTGTGTGTGACATTCGTGTGTGTGGTGACAGTTACCACGTACCTTCCAAAGTATTGGTTTGCAATGTGGTCCCGTCTCTGTCTGCCTTGATTTGCAATGCTTCTATCCCCATGATGGCGATGTGGGAGCTCTTGGTCGTCATCCTCCGAATCTGGGTCTTCTGGGGTGAGATATAGCCCACGTCTGGTGGCAATGTTGTGCAGGATAGCGCATACGCCAACGATCTTGAATGCTGCTATTGGGGCATACTGGAGGGCACCTCCACTTCTGTGGAGACATCTGAATCTTGCCTTCAACAGTCCAAAGGTCCTCTCTATAATATTTCTGGTCCTCCTATGTGCACTGTTGTATCGCCTCTCTGTCTCATTGCTGGGTGTTAAGTACGGGGTAAGTATCCATGGTCGTAGTGCATGTGCACTGTCACCTATTTGGCACAAAATGAATAATGTTAGCTGGGCATAGATGGGTTCCACATTGACCTGTGTGTATGTCTGCAAGGTGTATTCAGCTATACCTAGGAGATATCCGTCTCCAAACTCCCCACGTTCTAGGCGTTGGTGTATCCCACTGTGCCTGAAAATGTAGGAGTCATGTGTACTCCCTGGAAATTTGGCTACCATGTCAGTGATAACATAATGGGCGTCACATACCACCTGGATGTTCAGTGAGTGGGTACACTTCTGGTTGCGGAACAGATATTCCAGATTTGCAGGAGGGCATATTTGTATATGTGTTCCGTCTACACACCCTATTACATGCGGGAAGTTGGCAATCCTGTAGAATTCCAACTTGGTGCTGTTGATTTCAGCCTCATTCCTGGGTAGATATATGTATCTGGACATGTGTGTGTGTATGGCATCTAGGAATGCTCTGAAGGACCGTGAGAGTGCACTTTGAGATACCCCACCTGCCACAGCAATGACCCCCTGATAGCTACCCGAGGCCAAGAGGTGCAGTGAGCATAGCACTTGCACATGTGTGGGGATGGCGCTGCCGCGCACAGTCTGGCGTTGCAGCTGCGGATTGAGTAGTTCTATTAATTCTAATATTGCTGCACTGCTGAGTCTGTATTTATCATATATCTCCTCCTCAGTTTGTTGGAAAAGTGTCTGTCTGGTTCTGTATATCTTCTCCTGTCTCTGGCTCCTCCTCCTCATCTGCTGTGCGGCGTGGGCTCTCCTCCTCCTTGCTATCACATATATCTCCGCCATCTTGAGTGACCCAGGTGCCTTCTGGGTCTCCTTTTATACTTTGGTTCTGGTTACCACCTGCTCTGAGTTAGTGGTAAATTGGAAGTGCAAAATGGGCTTTTTGCGACTAGTCGCAATTTGCGAGTGGCTATTTCATATGGTTTGCGACTCGCAAATTGCTACTTCCTATTTGCGGGTCGCAAATTTTGCGAGTCGGTAATGGCTCGCGCCGCAATTTGTGATTCGGAAATGGGGTTTTTGCATCTCATTTCCGATTTTGCGGGGTCGCAAATTGCGATTCGGGCCATTTGCGACTCGCAAAATTTTGCTACATCTGGCCCTTGGTCCATTTAACAATGTGGCGAGTCTGAATTTATAGGCTAACCTAAGGCAGCCTCCTTAGATTAAATTGATCAATATTTAATGCTGGATCCACTAGAAGCTTGAAGAAGAACATGAAGACAAATTCTGCCATTTGCTCTTTTGTGGTTATCACTAGTGCTGTCCGCTTGGGGAGCCTTGTGTGGTTAAAGGTCCTCACTAGAGACATCTCTATAGTATTCCATCTGGATTGTCAAGTGCGTTGTGAGATAATTTTGGCATGTGTCCTTTTAACAGTACCTAAGTCAGCATTCAATTCAGAGAGAGAAGGCTCTCTATCCAATACCATAGTATTTGCAGCAGTATGAGAAATCGGTTCAGTTCAAAGATCTTCCATCCCGGAAGTGAGTCATGGCACATTGGCTTACAAAAAAAATATTGTCCTTTCAGAGGTATCTAACTTTATGTCATGAGTTTCATTGAGGACACCCTTTTTGCACACTTAGAATCGAGTCCTCCTCCTCTGTATTCTTAACTCGCTTTATCCTCTGACTCAAGGCATATCACCTGCCTCACACCTCACTCACTACCCAATAGCTTCAAAATCAGGTTTGTTAAATTTATTTAATGAATCTGTCTTGAATTTGGGATATTTTTCTGCTCTGTACAAACATTTGCTTGCCATCTCCTAAGAATACATACCTACAAAAATAGGCACATGATTGTCTTGCAAAAGAATGGCCAGACATACAGAGTGCTGGGTTTGCCGATCATCAAGGCTGCTTGATCTTAAGTCCAACATATGCCTCTTTCTCTTACCACCTACACTTCCTGTCTGTTTTTCTCACTCTTGCAAAGACTGATAATAAAAAATAGCCCTAGTCCCTAAAAATGAGTGCTGGTACCCACCCGCCTGCGACACCTGTACAGGTTAAGCACTGCCTAAAGTCCCTGAGGACAACTCAGGAGAAAGGACGATAAGGTTTTTTTGGGGGAGCGGCGATAGTCGGGGTAGATGTATCTAGGTGTGTGGAGAATTATATTCTGCTTGTGAAGTTGCACGAAGATCACAGCTCCATATGTTCATGAAGTTGTAAACTTTATCAGCTTTTCCTGCTGGTTGAAATTCCCAATAAAATGTAGCTTGCAGGAGTTCTTCTTCACACCGATTGTTTTAGTGTTTTCAAAGTTCACTGTCACAAAGCCTACATTTTGTTTGATTTTCACACACTCTCCTTTTAAAATGTACCAACTTCAAAATGGTTGGCAAGTGAATTCTTTCTATTTTAAACATAAGCATTTAGACATTAGTGGAAGTGATGTTGCATCACACCTCCAAGCCTGGCTTGCACTGAGGCAAAATTGCCACTTGAGGTCATCATGACAAACTGCACATTTAATCTGCTAAAAGGAGCAAGAAACCACAGACCAAGCTATAAATCTTCTTGACATGGTTGCATCTCCTGTGTGGGTTGGTCGTTGTTCTGTTCCAGATCACTCTGCTAATTATATAACACAGTGGATGTACACATGGCGGAAGTGTGTTGCATCCTATTACTTAACTCTGCCCGCTGCCTTGTGTGTACACTTTATCTTCCATGTGTGATCTGATCAGCGGAACAGAGTACCCAACTATCATGTGTGCTCTTTCCCCATCTCAGATACTCAATTTTTTTATTTGTCCGTTGAACAGAAGAATGTGGTTAACACCAGTTAATCTTTGTAAGCTATCACTTCTTGTTGCAAAATAAAGACCTGTCATTGGCCCCATTTTGAAATTAGTGTGATCCACAGTTGATAACTGTTTGCTGGAATCAAGCTAATTCACAGTAGTCACTAAGGTTCCCGCTACCCATGTCATAACTGTCTTCCACTTGCATTCCCCAAACCCTCCCTTTCATTGCCATGGGGTTCTTAATTTCTTTTAGTGTTTTTTTATTTTTTCAGTGTTTATGACAATGGGACTTTGGCTTACTTCCAGTGTCTTGTACCCTGGGAAGGAACCACTGAAAGGGCACCCACATGGTCGCACGCTGGACGGTGGGATTGTGTGTGCCCTGTCATGGGCTCAGTAGCATGTCAATTATTGACTCAGTGCTCATAAAGGGTTAAGGGTTAAAGGGTTAAACCTCCTCCTCTTTGTTATTTTATGTGCTAGTCTTACACCTTTTTAACGAATATCGTAAGTGTGACACAGAAGGGATAACTTACACTTTGCAAATAGCATGTACTAATACTCGGTGCAAATAATCGTCTCTGCAAGGCTTATATGAGTTATTAATGCCCCATTTACACCTAGGTGTAAAACAAAGGAGATTAATGTTTGCACTGTTAGCAAGGGTAATCACCAGCAGGAAAAGCCTAGTGATATATGTCCTGGCAAACACAGGAGCAGCACAGTTTGCACTTAACAATCAAAGAGAGTTAATACTAAATCAGTCAGAAGTTAAATTTGTGCCCATTGTAGCTCTAACTCCTGTGCCCAAAGTAGCCGGAGAAGGAACAAACTCAGGAAAAACAAGGAGAACACAACTGAGGAAATGTCAGCAGAAAAGTTTTTTTTGCACGAACTGCAGAAGTGCTTGATTCTTGAAGCAGTCTGGGGTTTCTGAGGGAGGGAACCATCTACTTTTCAGATGGTGCAGATCCTCACTGTTCGTTGCAAGATCCCTGGCAGGGGACCTCCAGCCATATTGAATCTCACCTGTAAAAAAAAGTCGACTTTTCAAGTAACTAGTTATTTTAGCATGGAATAATTCATAACCTCCCAATGCCACCATGAATAAAAAGATAAATAAGGGTAGGTCACACTGCAAAGGACAGTTGTGATTTCTTAACGAGGCAATCCACCACTGTTGTAGTCGGTCCCACACTACCATCAGAGAGATCACTGATGGACACCAGGAGCCAGGTATGCCTGTCGACAGATCCTTTTTTGATTTTGAAGTTACCTTTTTCATGAGCCCATTCTACTGCTGGACTTGCCAGCTTCTGTCCATGCAGCTGGAGCCGTATTCATCGCAGTAACCGCCCTCTCAGCTCTATTGTCCCGACCCCACTTCTTGTCCTGCCCCAGCCCCCGAACGGGCCATTGTCCAGGGAGTGGATCACCTTTGGATCCTGATCTGTTCTCATGGTATTCCTTCTCCGCTCTACAACTTCTAGCTATCTTCACCAGATCGATGGAAATGTCGACATGGTGGGGGAATTTGAGTTTTCATAGCATTATGATAACAAATGTGAACAAACGATTTGAGGCCATTGTGGGCAAATGCAAATGTAAAGCGTGGAGCATCCAGATGCACTGAAGCATCATCTAGATTGTGCCATAAGCAGGTGGATGACAATCCAGCAAATGCACCTTGTCTAATATTGGGTTTTACGCCTTGTAGAAGCATTCCGCTCCCACCACTTCTAAGCCCACTTGCTCTTTTTACCTTTTTCCGGGAGTGAGGAATGTGAGGGCGTCAGACAATTGAGAAAATTACTGGTCTCAAGTTTCATAGCTTCATAGAACTCATTCATAATATCATAAATGACTGGTTTCGACAGTCCAAGAGAATAAAAACGCAGATTCCTATTATTCTATGTCTAATCTCTGCTCCCTGCCCACCCTTCTCGACCTTTTATCTTTGTATGATATTGTTTCTTTTTCTCCCTTTGCTTATGTTAGTTTCTCCTTCTATTATAATCATGTCTGCGAATGAAATCAATAACTTATGCAAACTAATTTGCTGTTCTTCATGGTGAGGAATGTCTTTGAAGGGGGCTTGCATTAAAGAATAAGAAAGGGGATATTAACACTATGGAAGGGGCGCCACCTTGTCTCTATGCCACCTGGTACCGTCTAAAGGTCACTGTCGGGATTCTGGCTTTGAGAAGAAACCAGTGAAGTTATGTCCTATTAGGGGTGATGTGATCTGATTTATTAGCACTTTAGTGGCCTCCAGCATCTAGGATCACTTTGAGAGGGATTAGCACTGTTTTTGTAGGGGCAGCTAGCACCACATTGCCACCATCTAATTGTGAGAGAACTAAGGCTTGAACAATGATTAGAAAGTCAAAGTGCGGAATGGAAGGCTATAAGGTGAAGTTGGAATGAGGCTGGTTTAGTAAGTTTGGAGATGCGAGGTTGCATCGAGGTATTTTGGTCAGTGGTGAATTATATGGTTTTGGCAAAGGTGACCAAATTGAACGAGACGCTAGATTTGGCGAATTTACTAGCCATTGTTGGATTGTGGGTGTGGTTCTTATGAGTACAGGAAATGGAATTCTGTTTTTGAAGGATTTAGCTATATAGAGAATGCATTTATTCAAGATTTTTCATTGGTCTGTCTGTTCCAAACAAACCCGTTTTCAGTGCTCACTGATGCAGAAAGTACCAGATTGCCAACGGCTACTGTTAAAGAGGCCCAGTGGTTTGGGGGACAATTGAGTATGTGGACTCTCTACGCGGATGGAGCAGTTTGAACTCTTTGTGATGCGGTTTCCCTCTGTTATTAGCACTTGTCAAATAACAGCTTGCGCTCTTTAGGCTAGGGCCTATCTTTAACGTGTTTCTGCCTAGGCCACTGTTCTTATTGTTTTTAGACCCAGCTTCAGGACCAGCCAGACACTAAGAATTGCAATAAACCCCAGCTCTTGCACTGGCCCGCAGAACATTCACCAAGCACTGCAAGAGTTGTTAGAGTTGGGCCAAAAGAGGTTTTTTTTAATCTATGGCGTTTAACTATTAAAAGGCTGCCAAACACCTTTCTCTCTATTGGTCTAAGGCTTGGGAATATTGCTGAGCACTGTGCCTCTGCAGGTTGCTTTCATTGGTACAGTAGCCCTGGCTTGCCTTTACAGCTGTGTTTTTATAGCACAGTCCTGTGTGGTGCTGGAAACCTCGTGTTTATAGCACCGTGCCACAGGCAACTGAAGATAACTTAAGCCTTACGGCTGATCACACAGCCCATGCACACATTTACATTCGATAGACATACTATTTTAAAGGGATGCTGAGATTCTGCTCAGATAACTGCTCAGTCATACATTTTCTGTCCTAAAAACCCTTAGAATTAATGTTGATTGGCTTGTGCACTCTGAGTCCCAGGGGCCTCGGATTTGATTTACAGTGGGGTTCTTTGTTAGGGAGTGTCTATTGGGGTTGTGAGTGCATCTGGCCTCATTTTGTTTTATAATTTTTATTTATAAGGGGACGCGTTAGAGGTCTAATGGACCTTTGGACTCTGTTAAGATTGATTTACTATGAACACCAAACCCTAAATCATGAATTCATGCAATCAGTTAGGAGTAAGTAAATTTTGACACGCCATGACCCATTTGGCTATGAATAACCACACAATTTAGTAAAGTTTAAATTTGTATTTCCCTAAATTAACAATGCTAGAATCACGTATATTATTCTCAAAATTAGTTGACAGGCATAAACAAACAACACAGGCTGACCAAATCGATGGAAAAATCTCAAATTAACCAAACCATTTATCATTAAACATTCCAAAGCTACAGTGCAGACTAAAAGCAGGGATAGTTGGACAATTGAAATATTATGCATTTAGACTCCTTTGATGAATGACCTCACTCCTTTGTTAATGACATCCTAGCTAACCCTCAAATTCGATAAGCATGTTGGGATTCATGCAAAAACGAAAAAGCAGACAAAATCTAATTTGGAAAACATCTAAACTCCAAGAGATATTTTAGCCGTTGGTGCCTAAAAGGAAAAAGAGAAAACTCTACAACAAAGACACATGCATTTTGATATACCTCTCCTAAATGGTGCAGCAAGCAGAATCATCTCCGTCAGTTGGGCACCTTCAGGTCTTCATCAGATGGGACAGAGAGGGGAAATGGTTCAGCCACAGTTGGGCATAACTCAGCTAAACCATTTAGCAGGGAATAGGCTAAGGACAGCAGCAATAACATCCGGTCACACAAGTTCTGGAGTCTCCTCTGAAATATCAGTCTTGATATATTAAAACCCTAAAAGTTACTTGTGAAATTTCCATTGGTAAGTTCTATAAGGTGACTGTGTCATAGCCAATAGGTTCAACATTTTCCATCAGTGATAAAGTTCCTAAGTCTTTTGCACGTTTGTGATTGGGTCTTCTTGTCTTGCTTTCCAAGCCAGTTCCGTCCGGTGTTAAGTTTGTTGCAAGCCATAGCTCAATTCAGTAGGTCCATTGTCATGTCCTGGGAACGTCAACTTCTCATGCTCAAAAGATAATAGTATCCATAACTAGAACATGGTATTACAGCATATGATTCTCACAAGAAGCTTGAAGAATAAATCTTTGCAAAATTTGTATTTTAGGTCAGGACTGTGTAAAGAATGTAAAATGTTTACTAAGACAGAGAAAAACATTCATTAATATTTCTCTAATGCTTAACGCTTGACATGAGGCCTTTTCTCAAGAGACCCTTATTTCACAGTCTTTTAATCTTGTTAATAATTATAAGTAAAATATTTCATCAATCTTTGTTAATACGAATCAAAATGCATTCAGTTCTACAACTGCATGTCAATTTTTATAACCGTTTATTTTCATTAGTACATTATACACGTAATGTCTACCACCTATGGTGGGTACATTTGACCAAATCTCGACCTTTACTCTAATTGCCTACTACATGTTAATTCTTACTTATTAAACATTAAACTATATTTAAACATTTAGTTAGGCTCTCAGAGGGTCCAATCACCACTCGAGAATTGGGCCTCAGGGGGCTCCACTAAGGACCCACTGAGAATCAACTCAGGGTGTGTGTTATGGCTCTGCTTCCTTCAGTTTGGAGGCCAGACATCGGCTCTGATCTAGCCTGCATTACCAATGCCCACTGATGTTTATCAGTTTATCAACAGCTGTTGATCATTTGAGGACAGTATGTGTAGTTTGCCTTATTTTTCATTCTGAACTGGGAGGCTATGTTTCTAGGGTAGACTAAGGAGTAGAGTGGTGGACTGGCCGTCGGCTACCAAGAGCAAGGAAAGAACCATTTTCACAAAGAGACTTGTTTTTGTGGTGCTGTTACATGAACGTGCCAAGCTGTGTATGAAGATTAGCAAATTACTCAACCAAACATTTACTTAGGAGAGTGAGGGTGCCCAGCTGAAGGGTATCACCCTTTCGGAGTTCTGGACATTTCTTAGTTCTATTTGAATTCTGTCGTCTATTGTAGGATGGCTGCCAGGCCCTGCAGCTTTGTCAGCAGGTTCCCAAAGACCCATCTTCACCACTGCTCAAGAGGATGAGCTCGGCTTAGTGCAATAGGTTTCAGTCGCTGAAGATCAGCCGTCTTTTCAGTAATAAAGCTTTCCTAATTTCACTGCTTACTAATAGTGCCTCTTTGTGTAGCAGTCCTGGTTGTCTTTAACTATTGCTGTCTTAATGCCCAGCTGTGTTGCACCACCCACCAACATCTCATTACCCATGAAGACCATGAGAACCACACTTACTTCAGAGGAACCCCTCCCTGCACACCGCCACCGGTGCCATCAGCCCTCATCATCTAGATATTAATGGATGCTCCTCAATAATTCAATATGTCACTTTTGAGCCAGGCCATGTTTGGTTTGTGTGTATCAACCTAATCATGTTTCTCCTCTTGTAAATATTATAATATTCTGTTTATTTAAGTGCAATAATGTCATAGAAGTGTCATATTCCATATTAACTGTGGTCGAACCCCTTCCAGACATGCGAGTGACCACTAGCCCCGCCCAGCATCATCAAATACACCTCCCTCCCTCTTTTCGGCAACACAAGGGGAGCCACTTTTGGTGCTTAACGGGCACAGTTTATTCACAATACATAAACACATGGATCATAGCAATCCCAAGTTAATGGTCATTTGTGCGCTCCAGGGGTCACATCTGTCATTGTTAGCAAATATTCTTTGATTTGTTGGTCCATATTAATTATTGAAGGACTTCCCGCACAACCCCGGAGCGACGGCCCCTTTGCAGGAGTCTAGCGCGTTGCTGTTTCTAAGCTTCCCTTGCTACTGTGATCTATGTAGGACACCCTCGGGCCCTGCCCAGGCTGCAAGTGCCGTGTCCGCCTGATGCTGCCCCTTTGCTGGCCATGCGGCTGCTCCCAGTGTCCCTGCCATGCGGCATTCCAAGGACACTGTTTGAGCAGCTCTTCTCCTTAGGCTATTGTGCTTTTCCTGGAAGTTTTTGTGTGCTGTATCCATGCCCCCTCGACTGATCCCAATCCTGCGGCCGCAACGCCCGATATCCTGGTGTGCGCCAATGTGGCACGGTCAACTTGTGTTGAGGATGTTGAACCCTGACCTTTTGACCTTCTGTCCCACTGCGGCCTTTTACTGGATTGCGCGTTTTAAAAAACGCCGGCCTATTGCCTGCCTACCTTTTCGTGGGCTTCGCGGCCTTCCCGCCTCCTGGAGTCCCGTCCTCGGTAGGTGTTCTTCGCGGGCCCCTTAATCGTCCGACTTTGCCTTCCCATCCCGCGACTCGTTCACAAAACAGGACAGCAATCTATTATTTTACCTGAAAAATAAGAGGCATACATATGATCTTTTAAAGTGTTACACTAGCACGCGCATTTTCCTCAGATGATATTTAAAAATAGTGTGAAAGGATTGGAGTAGGGGAATTAGTGTGGTGTTTTTCATTTACAACCAAAAACGCATGCATTGAGACCAATAACAAAGGCGAAACACGAAATTATGATTGCCAGACAAGCACTCCTCTTTGAGGCTTAAGTTCCTAGAAAGCCATATTTTCTATTCAGTCTTTATTAAGAAAAATGTCAAGTGACACTTTATGTTGAGGTAGGTTGCAAACACTGTAAATGCAGGCACTGAATTTTCTTGCCTGTTAATCACTCAGTGTTTTTGGATTTTCATTAATTTTATTTGTGATGCGCTTTGTGGCGTGAGATGTACTCCCCCCCCCCTGTATAGTGAATTCTTTATATGGACGAGGCACACCTATCTACGTTGACACATTTTAGGGTACTTGTTATACACAAAGAGGGTGGCAAGAGCAATTTATTGTCACCACCAGGTCACGAGAAACAACAACCACCTGCCCCAGCAGCTTTTATTCAGGTTTAGGTGCTATAAATACTAAACCCACACATGAACGTCAATTCACCAAAATGCCAGGGGTAGCGGAAGTGACGACACACACACCTTTTGACCTTCATTTCCACTGACACACACATGCTTACACACACATTCACACTTACACACACATTCGCTCATCTAAACAAACACCCTCAAGCACGTACACAACATACATGTAAAAGCTTTTTTTTCGTTTACCTCACCTGTGAAGGAGGGTCTTATCCATCTAATTGAGCTACATTTTTTAAATTACACTGACAGTGAATAATTAAACATTTTTCACGGTAAGTGTAATAAAAAACTGAGAGAAAACAAAGAGAAAGGAGCCCCAACCAACCTCCATAAGGACGAGCTGCCACTGTGCTTCTAGAACTGCTCTTGACACCTCTGAACCCAGGGGGGTCGCATAGGCAGTGCCAGGGGCCGCAAGGGGCAAGCCAGGGGTCGCAGCGCCCCCAAATGACATCCATGAACCCACATGTCATGTCTAACTGTATCCTCCAAAACTTGCAGTAGGAGGTATTTACGGAACCCTGTAAGTATCTGGTATTTACCAGTTGGTATTTACCAAGTGGGGCTTTTGGGCCCCATGCTCATACTGGGATGTAGAGAAGGTCGAATAAAGTGAAATAGTGGTGCGGGGGTGGGGGGTTCAGGCATAGGGAAACAAAAACAGAGCTAGAGGACAAATATTAAAGGAAACCCTCAGTCTCCTGGCAGATAAATGTTTCCAAGTTGGCTGATGCTGTTTGGCCATGTATCAGTGAACTGATCCTTCTCTTGGTGCCTCCTACATCTGTCTGCATATGAGAAGGCACTGGTGTAAGGATGCATGCAGAGTGATATGGGAAATTGGACCCATGATCAGTGTCCAGGAATGGAATGGTTGTTTTGAAGAGTCAGCACCCAGGTGGGCTATGTTTTTTTTTTTTAAAAGTTTACACTTATGGAATGTATTCTGGTGCTGTACATGAGCACCAAATTACATTACACATTTTTTTGGGTGGCACAGGGAGAGTAAGTGATTTTCCTAGGATGACAGAATGTTGAGCTGAGGCCTGTACTCGAACCTTTGGAACCTCCAGCCCCAGTGTCAGAAACTGTGGCTGTTAGGCCTCATCTCCTCCTGGTGAGAGTGCCTCAGGAGAAGCAACCCTTTGGAAGCAAGATAGGCCCCAGTGGGGACATGTTTGCTAACATTTCATGCAATGGAGGGCAGCAAGCAAAACTTTGATATGGAACACTTCTGCTTTCTCCCTGCCCTCGTGCACTTGGAGCTGCCTAGCACTAACGCAGACACCCTTGCATCTTGCTGCAAGGGTGCCTGCATTACCAATAGGATTGTTTTTGTGCAGGAAGGAGTACCTTACTGCATCAAAACAATACTTAAAGGCATTTTCCTGCAGAAGGCATCACACATAGAAAAAATAAGTAACAAGGTGAAATACAAATATTTCTTCTTGTTACACCTGGGTCTGGGAGGAGCACCATATTAGCTCACTGCCAGGTTTACTGGGAAGACTCATGCTCCACCCATTGAATGCCTTACTAACACAAAGAAATGCAAAGCAGTGTTGCATTACTTCGTTTTCACTAAGCCATGCAAAGCCATGCAAAATGTTTTCGCATGGCTTAGTAAATTCCAGATAAGGACTTGTATTGCCTTGCGACGCCTTGCATCGCACAAGGACAACAGAAGCCCTTTGTAAATCTGGGCCTAGGTATCTGCATACCTCATATGGTATTTTGATTGGTTTGTTAGAGTGTGCTACTTATGTGGGATAATACCTACCCTATCTTCTCACTTCGCAGTCCAATGATGATACGAATGGTGATTTGCTGAATGAAGAGTTTAACATTAGCCAAACTTTAACCAGGGGGCTTCAAGAATTAATGCACCCAAGTCACAAGAGCTAATATGTGGCTTGTTGAACTATACATATGTGTGGTTGGTAGTGATTCTCCGTTTGGCTGTATGTAACTGAAATTCAATGATTTGTACATACCAAATGCACTCATGCACCCCCACTATTTTTCTTCCACTCAAATTAGAATTGTCCATTTTACCACGGAGGGATAAAAAAAAAATCACTAAGACAACAGTAGCTCTGCATATTCACAGCTGCCAGGAAACTGTGTAAAGAATTGTCCCCAGTTCTGACCCTGCTACAAGGTAAACATGGTCAAAGCAGCTCTTCAATATATTTTGCAAAGTCCAGGAGGAAGTGCTGAAGGGCTGCTACGCGAGCTATAGAAACATATAAGGACTTTAAATTGACTCACAACTTATTTACAGCCTCCAACATCACAAGCATCAACCTTATAGACAAATGGAGATCTGTGCTCATTAAGCAGTGGTTTAAGAGGATAGGCAATGCTTTAAGCCCAATACTTACTAAAGGTTGCATGGGTGCTTGCTTGCTTCTACCAATGTTTGCTCTACCACATCAGGCCTTTGATTCAATGGAATGCTTTGCGCTGATTCGAGCCACACAAGCAGCTGTGAAAAATATTAGCAAACAGCTCCCAATACTCTCTTGATTTCTCGCCACTAGCCTGTGGCACTTCATCAATGAATAGTTAAGCTTAATGTCTCTGGTCAGTTGGATGAATATTTTTAAGCGTAGTGCCTCCCTAAGATAATTTTTTGCTAGCTATAGAACTCTGAGCACCTTACTCCTCCTAATCAGGAATAAAGTGCCTGTGCTCCTCTTTCCAACATGGCAAAACTGGAATACACCTAACTGGCACGTTTAACTTGCTATGAGTCCCTACTATATGGTACAAAGTGTACCCAGGGCCTGTAAGTTAAACTAGTGGACTGCAGTCCACTACAGTGACAGTGTAAACATAACCACAGACCCACCCTGTGTAGGCTGGCTGTGCAGGTGTTTTACTTCAAATGTGACCTGTCAAATAACCCCTTTTAACAGGAAAAAACATCCTTTAAAATATTTATAAGTCACCAGATGCAGGCCATATTGCCCATGAGGCAGAGTGCCTGGTATTTAAAAGTAGGACATATGAAAGTTCAATGTTGCACAATCCCTTACAGTGAAAAGGTCCCAAATGGTATTTTCGCTGTGGCAAGGATGGCTATATCTTAGAAAAACAATTGTGATGTAATATTACATATTAATACAGTATCTCAGAAATAGGACTAGGTAGAAAATAATTAAACAACTATTTTAATAGTTATTAAGCATCCAATCCAATGGTGAAGTTTGATTTGTACTAAATACTAAGTAAATATTAAGGAACATTTTTTTTAATGTTGCTTTTTCCCTGCCTATAGTCTTTTTTCTCCCACTTCTACCAGCAAGTAATTATCATTTCAATAAGAGTGAATGTGTGTGAAATGCCCCCTAGGAGAAAGCAATTGGCTGACGTAAATGGGTGTGAAATGCCTCCTAGGAGAAATCAATAGACTACCCTGAATGGGCAGAGACAACTTCCCTGATATAATATGCAGGGTGAGGCTGTGAGCATACTTTTAACATGAGAGTGTAAAATCCTCTTGAATGTCACATCTTGCTTGGCAGGTCTGCTGGGTTCTTCATGTAACAAAGAGGCCTCCCATGTCACCAGCAAACATTAGACGGCACCTGGGCAGGGCCCTACCTTGTTGTTCCATCTAAAGAAGCTCCAAGCACAGTGGGCCTGTTTTTTACATTACAGTGTCAAATCCTGTTGGAATTTCAAAACCTGAATGACAGGTCTGCCAGGGATTTTACGTATAACACTTGGGGTGCACTTCAAAGGGTGAGACGAGGGTGCCAAAAACAATTTTTATATTTCACTATTTGATTGATGGAGAACTCAGCTTTGTTCTACCAGGCTCTTGTCTCTGGGTTTGTTGTAGCTTCAGGACCTGGGTCAAACTGTAGTATTGTGTTATGTGGGAGGACATTGAGATTACCATAGTACACTCCAACACACACACACACACACCCAGCCCCCCCTTCAGAACCCAAATTGAGCTGAAAACTTTCACCATCCTAAAGATGCCCAAATTTGGTTGGGTTAACCTGGGAATCATCACTCTTTAGGTTAGGGCATGTCCGGGGTGATTCCCACCCACTTGCTCGTGCCAGGCCTAAATGTGGCATCTCCAGGCTCCACCTTCAGAACATTCCAAGACATATGGAAGATCTGAAGAGGACTGAACCTGCTGTATGAGACCTAAGAGCCCCAAAGGATTGTTCCTGCTCTCCTTCTTGTTCTCAAGACAAAGAAGTAGACTCCAAGGGTGTTCTCCTGTTCAAGCTAAAGGGGTACAACAAGCCGCAAGAGGCCTTTCCTATAAATTTCAATCGCACCTGGACCTGGATTGTACTTTGCTATATGCTTCTATCTGACACCCAGTGGGTCTCCAATTGTCTTCTCTTTGGTCCTGAGGGGCTTTCGAAGTGTACTTCTGAGGCAGATTTGGTATTAAAGGACTAAAGGCAAAAGATAAAATCTTTGACCAGGATAAACCTGGTTGGTGTATTCCATAAAGGTCAGCGTCAAATTGAGCTTAGCTCTGGTCTAACATGACCATTGACTATCATTAGTACGTTATTCTTCTTGGCAGTATTGTTACTATATGTTACTTAAAAATTAGATATGAGATTTTTGTCATTTTGGTATCATTTTATTTATTATATTTTACTTTACTTTTCTAAGTTCTTTTGGGTTTTTTAATGTTTTGCATTTTTACATAATTACTATTTTAGTACTGTAGAACTATCTTACACACTGTTTCTAAATAATGCCTGACTGTCATGGCTGCCAGAGAGTTGAGCTCCGGTTTATTTAGTGACTTCAGTGGTTTACCCTAACAAGGATGGTGATTATTACTTGAGGTGGATACTTACACTCCTCAACTAATATCCACATTTCTCATCCTAATGCTGGAGGAGGGTGAGCATACTAAACATCTTAGATCAAGGGTACTTAATTGAGGGCAGAATATCAAAAGAAATATAAACTGGTAAGTCTACATTTTCTATACCTAACTCCACTTATATGTACCTGTATGGTACGTATGCAGTACATATATCTTCAAGGTACATAGCTTAGGATTAATAAACCTATACTTTCCTAAATGCACTTACCTTTCAATATTTTTTCCTTTGATATTCTGTTCTCGATATCCTTGTTTGTTGATGTTCTTCATGCCAATATTCAGTAGTACAATCATAGAGGAGTAGTCATTTAAATGGGGCAGTGGGAAAAGAGGTAATACAATTTGTCATTGTTATTTGTTGAGCACATAATTAATTGTGTAAACGCTTTCTCCAAATTGGGGATTTTTTTCAGGGCCAGTAGTATCTGATTTTGATTTTAGCCCAGGCATCACGCTAACCTCGCGTGTGCACCTAGGCCTGTCAGTTGATGTGTAAGGTCCTGGATTTGTATTGTGACATGAAGCGGTGCAGTGAACAACTGTCCCAGCCGTAGGTTTAGCACATAGTGCGGTGGTGAAACCATCCCACAATTTGTGCCTCCCTAGTTTTGACCACACATTTATTTGCATCAAGAGAGAGGAGTCCTACTGGATCACTTATGTAAAGTTCAGTTTCTATACCCTTACTCAAATCCCAGTGCTAACTTACCACATGTATGTTGTGCATAGTTGTGTATGTAGCCTCAGTGGCACATGCATGGTATGTGCAACTGAGTAAAAATAGTGGGATCCATGTTAGATATCCCTGACCTAGCCTTTTATATAAGATGGAGGGGAGGGTGTTTTCCCAGAGAGTGGAAGTGTGTTGCTGACATTCTTGAAGTTGGAGGAAGGAGGCCACACCACTAAAGTAAGAAAAGGGGAGATAAGGTTCCTGTAAATATACAAGTATGCCTTTAGCTCTTTAACTGACCAAGGAGCTGTTGATTAGTGTTCCTGAACTGGTATGTGGTAGATGTGTGGAGTGAGGAGTGGGGCTACAGACTTGTTGTGCAAAGTGAACAGGAGCCTTTAAGTGATACCCAGCCTTTTTTTATTCCTTGGGTACACTTTCAGTTGGCTGATGACAGCCAGGTGGAGAAACCTCAAACCTCTTGGTACCCCTTTTCTGTGTCCTCCAGGCTGCAAACAACCCTGTTCTACACAAAGGCTATATTATTGAGAACATCCTCGAAGGTGCACTTGAAAGGAATCCCACTAAAAGCAGTTCTGAAAGTGCAGACAGTGGGTACACATCTCCTGTCAGCTTTTGCTGTATAAAAATAGATCCCACTACTCGTTCATCCATTTCCAAGTCATCTATGGTCAAGGAGTGGAGTGTTCCGCAGAAGTCTAAGATAGTTGCTGTGCAACAAGGGCTGGTGTCTGGCCAACAGCCGGTTTCCCAGTGGTGATGGTCCACCACTTGAGCCTGACCCCTTGCAAGAAGAGATGTATTCTTGTCCTGAAGTGCTTTGAATCCAGCCTGCTGTCCAACCCTGCAGAAGAAGTAATTGTCCAGTGAGTGAGGTACAGTGCATCCCCGGTGCAGGTGGGATTTCCACAACAGGAGGACTGTGGAAAGTGATCTATATACCCCTGTACCAGTGGGACTACAGTCTGTCAGGAATTGATGAATGACAATTAGTTGATACAAAAACACATTAGCGGAAACCAATTCATGGAAAACCAATTTTAGGGAAAGACAATTTTAAGAAAATACAAATAAATAAAAAACATAAAGAAAACATGCTGAAGGAAAGATCATTTTAATAAGGAAATACATTGAAATTTAAAATTACATTAAAATAAAAAAACAGGAATTATTATATAATATGATTTTTTTGTACTTAAAAAAGTATAGTATATTAAATTTGCAACTAAATATAGGTTAACAATGGGAAACAGTAACCTACCCCATTTCAGATCTCAGTTAGGGAATTAGGGGCCAGATGTATCAAACAATTTTGCATTCGCAAATGGAGCGAATCGCAAAATTCGGACATTTGCGAATGCAAAAATGCCTTTCAAGATTTATGAATGACATTCGCAGAGCAATTTCAGGGAATCGCTAAAATAGCGATTCCCTAAAATTGCGACTCCACTAAATAGGAAATCGCAAATAGGGAATTCCTATTTGCGATTTCCAAAGCACATGCATCATGCATTTCCTAATTGCAAATTGGGCATTTAGGAAATGCAATTACCACCAAATCCAATTTAGTGGTAACAATGTGCAATTTTTAAAAATGCATTATTAATGCTTTTTTAAAAATGACATGTAGAGCACACATGCCCCTAAAAAATATTTTTTTGGGGTGTATCAAAGGGGGCCTTAGGAATTTGCAAATTAGGTTAAGCAACACAATTCGCACCTATGGACCCAGAGGAATGAATGAAGTCCCAGTCCCTAATTGCGATTCGGTAATAGCGATTGCGATTGTTAAGAAATCCCTATTACCGGATCGCAATTTTCATACATCCCATTTTGCATTTCTTAAATAGCAATTTCTTAAAAATCGCTATTTAGGAAATGCAAACCAGGATGATGATACATCTGGACCAAAGTTTTTTCAAATTTTCAAAATATACAACGTTTTACTACAATCACCAAAAATGCACTGTTTCTCAGTAATGTTTTTCTGAAGAAAATATTTTTGAATGAAAAAAACCTCTATCTATCTATCTATCTATCTATCTATCTATCTATCTATCTATCTATCTATCTATCTATCTATCTGTCTATCAGTCTATCTATCTGTCTGATATTATATAAAGAAGTTATTCATAAAAAAAGGAGGGTAACCCAGTTAATCAATTTTTCAAATTTCATAAAGCAATCCGCACACTTACTTTTTAATTTCACTGTCATTTGTTGAGACTCACAAACACTGCTGTGCCTCAGTCTCAATACAGAGTAAGAAACGAAACAAAGGCAGCACATTCAGTTATATATGAAATGTGAACTTGGATGGTTAAAGCAGAGCTTGTGTCTTGCCTATGTTTGAGTGTAGTATTTCGTTTTAGTGATTGTTGACTCATGATCTTGAGTATTCCCATAGTAGACTGTAGCTGCTATCCATCACTATCACCGAGAGGCAAGTGTTGAAGGGGTTGTACTTGACACAGTTTGCACAGCCAAAGTAGGACTGACCTTGGACAGCAGAGGAAATTAACCTCAACTAGTAGCTCCTGATTGTCCCATGGCCCCTCGGACGGGGACTGATAAGGGTTGTGCAGGAATGTCTGATTGGAAAAGTATACTTTACAGTAGATATTTACATATTTATACTTAGAAGCACTAGTAGAGAGCAAGTAGGGAACAGATGATCTTTAGTCAAGTACTGAAGCTAGGATTAGAATCCTGGTCTCCAATCGCCAGGTTTAGCAACCTAACCACTTTGTCACATATCCTCCTCTCTTTTCTACATGCAACTTCATTGTTATTGGAACACTTTGTGCCTACATCACAGCCCTGCTTCCCTAGTAGTTAGTCAACTGCTTCTGTGTTCCCTTGCAAATAAAATCCCTGACTTCATGCAGCACTGTGGTAGCTAGAAATTCTAGATTTCAGGAGTATCTTTCTTATATTTCACAATCACACCTTAGTCTCCAATAATGCTCTGTAGCTAGAAATTCTCCTCTCTAGGCCATCTGTTCTGTTTTCTCAGACTACCCTTACAGTCTGTTCCCCTTTGCTTCCATGAAGATGTCTTCTTCAAATTCTTGCTAAATCCTGAGTAGGAAAGCCACTTCTCGGGTGCCTGTCTCCTATGCCTCTTTGTATTAACTTTTCAATGTGCCTCAGTTTGCTTCGTGTAATGTTGTTTAAGTTCCTAGTGTGCTAGGGAGGGCACCAGGAAAACACTCACATCTAGTCCTGCAGTATCCCTGGGCAACATTTTTCCTCCATGTAAGTATCATGCCTTGTTTAGATTATTGTAAAGTATGGATGATATTAAAGTACAAGAACTGGCCTAGCCATTCTTCCCTATATATGACGTGGGCAGGAATTGCTGTGCTGAAGGTGCTTCGCTTTCAGAGAACACCTTTTGAAGGAACATTTTAAGAACTGACCAGAGCATCAGTAGTTACTGGCCTCAAAGTGACAATGAGAACCCTTCACAAACTCTGTTGTCCAGAGGCTTAATTTATGGCTGGATCCAAAAATGTGCAACAAGTACAAACATTTATCACTTACCCTCGTGGAAGCACTAAAGAGTAGGCCAAAGCTTACTCGGGAAAGAAGCATGGAGCAGAGACTCAGAAACTCACTCAAGCAAATAATCACTGTTAATAACTCATTGTTCAGCTATGGCTTTTAGTTTGAAAGGAAAAAGAACTCTAATCATTACACACAGTGAAATACTAAACAAGAATTGCAGCGCACAAAAAATAATGCACTTAGGGCTTAGGGGCATATTTATACTCCATCTGCGCCGATTGTGCGTCAAAACTTTTGACGCACAATCAACGCAAACGTTGCCCCGTATTTAAACTTTGACGCCCGAGCCCGCGGATGACAAAATTCTGCCGTGTGCGTCATTTTTTGGATGCGGCAACCCGCCTTGCGTTAATTATATGCAAGGTAGGCGTTCCCGTCCCAAAAATGGCTTAAACGGCCGTGCGTCGTATTTATGCTTTCGGGCAAAAATGACGCACAACCGGGAGGCGGAGCCAGAAAATGACGCACAGCCCGATTTGCGTCAAAAATTAACGCCTGGGTCAGGGCAGGCGTTAAAATGGGGCAAACACACCTGTATTTAATCACAACACACAGAACAAACAGCAGAGCAGCAGAGCAGCAACAGGGAGCCATGGAGGTGAGTCTAATCCAGTGTGCACACAGACGCAGAGCCCAGCAGCAACAACAGTAGCTACAACAACACCAGCAGGGACCCCAAAGGCAGCGCAGAAGGCAGGAGAGGATATTCCGCCCAAGAACAACCCTTCAGGGCCTCAGGGAACACAACATCATACAGAGGTACCGGTTGAACTGGCAGGCCATTCAGCAGCTGCTGCGAAACATTGAACAGCAGTTGGCCCCCACTTTGGTGACACCCCCCACCATCCCAACAGAAACAAAGCTGCTTGCCGTACTTCACATGCTGGCAAGTGGCTCTTTCCAAACAACTGGTGCCCTGGTTGGCAGAATATCACAACCATCATTCTCTGCCTTTTTGCCCAAAGTACTGGATGCCATCATTCGACTGACACCCCGCCACATCTGCTTCCCTAACACACTGCAGAAGCAGCAGGAAACAAAACAGGGGTTCTACGCAATCAGTGGCTTCCCACACGTCCTTGGTGAAATCGACTGCACACATGTACGCCTTGTGACACCTGCTGCAACTGAACACCTCTACCGCAACAGGAAGCACACACATTCCATCAACGTGCAGGCCATAGTCGATCACCAGGGATTGATCACCAACATTGTGGCTAAATATCCTGGGAGTGTACATGACTCATACATCTTCCATCACTGCACCATCAATGAACACTTCCAGGATGGACGGTATGGCAATGGACTACTTGTTGTTAAGTACAAAAACCTACTTATACACACACTGCACAGCAATCCTCTAGGACACACAACACATACACCACAACAGCAACATGTGGACAGGAACACACTGAGGTCGTGACATCACTAGCCATGTTTCTTAAGTCACCATTGAACCTGTCACACATTGGAAATTACTGTACAGCCTAATGTGAAGACGTCAATGAGTGTGGTTGCCTAATTGTCACCTTGCAAATTGTAAGTGTCCCAATGACCTTTACATTAATACATTGCATAAGTTTCTAGGTATGGGATGTCCAGGGTACTTTGATATGAACGTGTTAACAACACTTTCAATTTTAACTGTGCATGGAACTATCATCTCACCCCCAGTGAAGACACACGGACACCTGTATCACAAGTCACAATGCTAGGGAGGGCACACTGTACTGCAAATCCCAAAACATACTGCTGACAAACGGTTAGCAGACAAACACTCGGTCAGCCAAGGAAACAACACAATGCAGATGGTAAAGCCTACAAGCAT
The DNA here is from genome assembly GCF_031143425.1 of Pleurodeles waltl. Taxonomy (NCBI): domain Eukaryota; kingdom Metazoa; phylum Chordata; class Amphibia; order Caudata; family Salamandridae; genus Pleurodeles; species Pleurodeles waltl. Next base: position 1,011,083,433 of record NC_090439.1, on the reverse strand, counting down.
AGGATGTCACATAAGTACACAAAAGAGTCACAGACAACACAAGACAACTATTGCCATGAAAGGTCTTTTCAATAGTGCCAGCTACATCAACATGATCCCATTCATTTTCTCTTGCAGCTGATCAGGGGTATGGCATCCAGCCATGGATTATGACACCATTTGGCAACCCAAGTACAGCTGCAGAGCGTGCATACAACGAGGCCCATAGGAGGACACGCAGCATTGTCGAGCAGACCTTCGGCATCCTCAAGTCAAGGTTCCGCTGCCTCGACGTCACTGGTGGTAGCCTCCTATATTCCCCCGAGATGGTCTGTAGGATCATCCTCACATGTGCAATATTGCACAACATTTGTATCAGAAGAAACATTCCCCTCCTGGAACCAGAGCCACACATGCCTGAAGACGAGGAAGAGGAGGATGCTGGCCTGCAACAGGAGGGGGAACTATAAAACACAGCTGCTGGTATACGCAGGCGGCAACAGATTGTAAATAATTTCTTCTGAATATGATCACCTTCACCACTTTAGTTAACTAATTTAAATAAACACATATTCTAATCACCATATCATGGTCTGGCTATTCCTTTTTGCACACCTTCATCTCTACTTATCAGAATAAGAGTATTGCCTCATGGAGCATTGCTGAGATACTGAGTAGGACACGGAACATCCCGGAGCTAGTGTGATGCCTAACATACAATGGTCACATACACACACTCTTAATGACATTTATCATGTACATATCTCCTTTGAAGGCCAATAGCAGAGGACCACAACTATTTCACACATACATGTTGAAAGCAAGGTCCAACGCAGCATATGGCACACAACTATGACCCCATCACTCATTAAGGGGACAACAAGCCTCATACATGAGGCAGTCAATGTGCTTTGACATCACTAACAGGAATGTCTGACAAGACCCTTGACAGCAGTTAGTCCAACTGCATCCAATATTTGTAAGGAATATCTGTGGCTAGAGTTCCATAGAAGCAGAACATAGACAGCACAAGTGCCACACATATGACATGCATTGCGCACATGACATTCCATGCACATGTCAGCCCATTTCCTAACTCCTGACACACCCATGCACCTGGTCACAACCCACCTGTCGGAAGAGGTCCCTGGAATACTAAGATGTGTACCCTGATAATACCTCCTCTACACACACAGACCAACATTAGCAAACCAGTGTGCTACACCCTTGCCTAAGGTATGCCATTGTCATATAACATCTGACTGCATGGACGTCAGGTCAATTTATACACTGTCTTCTAGTTTCAAAGCCCTGTTAGCACATGTGGATTGCTTCCCCTTGTGAAAATGTCCGTTGGCCCTTAGAATGCAAGTCTCACCTACAGGACTGGTGAGAAACAGATGCAGCCCACACCTGTGATCACCTCCATGCACACCACCCATTTCAAAAAGCACTGCCCCTGATGATGCCTGGAACAGCATAGGAGTTGCCATTATGTCAAATACACCGTCAACCATTGATACTAATTAAGCCGTGTAACACAGCCCTTGGCTTCATTTGTCACCTTCAAAAACACAGGACATACACAGTTTGACATGTCAACTGTATAGTTTGTCCTCCAAACAGTCTCAGTCAGACCACTGATTATGTAACTTGTCCAGTAGCTGGCTCCTGAATCACCTTGCATTCTGTCAGCCTGACTGGCAACTGTCTGTGCGTCACACTAAAGTGTCCCTGTGTCTACATAAGTACCACACGTGGGTAAGAAAACCTCCCATTCATCAGGGGGCATTGGGCATGGGCTTCTTCCATGCATACCCAAATAGATTGTATAGCATCATCTGTCTTTTAACTGTACCATTTGAGTTACATCCTCTTGGAAATGCAAAATTCATGGCCCATCCCTTGTCTGGGTTGCATATATGCATGAATGACAAAGTGTGACAGTATCCCAGGGTCATAGGCAGGGATTGGGTACGGGGCTTTCAGCACAACGAGCAACCTCTGATAATGTACATGAATAATACACAAATGTCAGAACCATGACAGTTCACACACAGCATCACAGTGCGCACAACATAGTGATGGACCGTGTGTGGTGAATAGCTGCGAGAATAAACAGCACAGAGGCTATGATGTTCCCAGATGCAGTGGGAAGTGCAGAGGCCAACCTGTGTACAAATGTTGTAATGACACCTGCTGGAACATGACAATTGAGACATTATCTCACTCAGCACACCAAGGTTGCCCTGTTGACTGTCTCATTACACATCTTTAGTGACAGGGTGGGACCATCCACATGTTGGTTCACATGTCCACATCTACTTTACTCATATTGATCAACAAAGGATACTCAGTAGTTACAGGAATAGCTGTCACTGACTCATGATGAGTCCTGGACCGAACTGTGACAAATTACACCCCAAACAATCTACAGGATCATCATTGGACCACAAACATGAACAAGACACCTATGTGCAATTGATCACTGGAAATATGTGGACACGTGCTGTCTTGTATGGTGGTCCACCACAGCCACTTGATAGTTGGGGCTTACTTCTATGGCCTCAACTGTGGTGTCATCATACATATGAGATTGACCCTTTGCTGTCTGTGCAAACAACATGGTACCCACTTCCTCAATGCATGTGTATGACTCACTATGGGATTCATCAACTAGTGCCTAGGAAGCTCTTACCAATACTCTAGGACATAGGATGTAGAAAATGTAGACCATTGACATGAACATGCGTCTGCCATCCATCTGGTGCATGCTATGTCACATGTGGTGTCTACGTGACCCTAAAACTTGGAAGTATACTTTACAGGTGTTGTTACATGTATGACTAACACATGCCCTTGCTCATTCCAAATTTGACTTGCATCTTAGGACTGGACACATGGACGTCACATTCATACAACCATATGTACAATAATGCTTCATGTGATATACACACACACTTGGTCAACCAACACATTAGTTGTCAAAGCACACACTTTGAGCCAAAGGCATTTAGGTATTGTACATATGTGCGTCACATTGCTATCCTCTCTTTATGACAAACATGCACAATTTGTGCCACACATATCTGTAGGCCACACTTATGACCATCTATGACGTCAGCCAACTGTAAACATACTGTGAAGGGTGTAGTGGATGATGTTCCGCTGCAGTATGATGTCACACATGTGAACATACACCATCAACACCATACTATCTTCAATTAGCCAATCCCTGATGTGTTCCAAATGTAAAATAACCAAAAAACGAGTAAAAATGCCCCAAACCAGTTAATGCACTGTAATTTTGACGTCCCTAGCGGTGTGCGTCATTTTTTGTTTAACAAAACTGTATTTTCGTAAAAAAAATTACGCACAGGAGTGAAATTTAGCCCACATCCAGATATTTGTACAGTCCATGTATCATTGTGTGGATGCGGGTTAATATTCATGTTTGTGTGTCAAACAAAATGACGCAAATACAGTTTTGTGCAACAAAAAATGATGCATAACGCAAAAAAGGAGGGACTTTTCATACAGGAAGTGATGTAATAGGATATCCTGTTTACAGATCATGTACAGTGGGTGTACTTTCACTTTCACTTTGCAGTCTATGATCCTTCTAGACTGTGTGGTGTGTAGAGAGTGTTGTCCTGAGATTTTGTGCTGTTTTTGTCCTGTGTGCTATCTGTAAAGTCCTTTTGTGAAATAAATATTGTTTTTGTATACTGTAGTACTGTGTTTTGTCTACATTTGTCCATTTAGCTTGTGTATTTCTTGCTTGTGGGAGTCTGTTGTGGGTAGTGTTAGTTTGGGGATAGTTGGGCTCTTTTAGTGTTTAGGTTTACTTTTTTCTGTCTTTTTACCCCTACTTTCACCCATTTCCCCTTTCTATTTCTTTTACCCCTATTCCTTATCTTCAACTATAAGTATGTCTGGTAGGCCACGTCTTGGCAGGATGGGGGAAGAGGAGTTGGGGGGCTTCATCTGGCTGGTGACACATTTCTTGCCGCTCATGATCCAGGCAGGGGGCAGGGTCATACAGGGGTACCCGAGAGAGGCATGCAGAATCTGGTGGGGAAAGGTGTTGCATCACCTGCAGCGTGTGTATGCCAGCCAGAGGAGTGACCACCAGCTGAAGCACCAGTGGGCTGACCTCATCACCAGGGAGCAGGATCTCTTGGACCACCTGGGAATTATGATTGGTGTCATTGTTGGTGAGTACGACAATTGTTAATGTGCACGATTAAATGCTCTGTAGTGACATCAGGGGATTAGTGCAATGTCTGCCAGCTAACTTGATGACTGTGTGTAATGCTGGGGAAATATAAGGGGATCATTGATGAACTATGGCAAGGATCACAATTGCTAGCTGTCAGGTAGCACGTGCTCAGCAAACTTACAGGTAACTTTACCATGAAGGAAATTGGTGCGGCCTTTTTGTCAGCACAGCTAACAAAATAGGAGCCAATCATGTCTATATAGGGTATTATTGACAGAGAAGCACAGATGTACCAACATTTGGGCCAACTACGTTGACGCAATTGCTAGACTGACTTTAGAATCACTACATGATGCTGAAAATGAGTGCTGCCTTCACGTCAATTGATAATAGCAAAGTGGCTCAAAACTTGGTCTCATGTTAGTCTGGTAAGTGTGGAAGGATAGCGTTCACAGAAGTACTATGAATGTGTGGAATTATTTGGTTTCTTGATCTTTTTGGATACATGTCAGTTCATGATTTGAAAATATCGTGAAAAGGTGTAAGGTGCCCTCAGCTAACATCTTAAGATGTTTGTTGGAATTAGTTGAGCCACAATCCAAATATGGATGGCAGTCCAAGTGTATGCACATGGCTTCACATCTCCATGGTTGGTGCAAATCTCCATTGCTGGGCCACATCAATTGACTATACTGTAACAACAGGATGGCTTACAGGAGTCCCTGCCCCTCCCTCTGTACATTGGGCCTATGTGCAATAAATGTGTCATGGCCACAAGGCATGTTTGACTGATAATGCAGTCCTCAAGTAACCAGGCGTTGGATGTTTCTCTTGGATGCACATGATGAGACGATTACACTCCATATTTTTTAGTGCTCACCAATTATGGGGCAGGTTTGGAACCACATGATAGTTAGGGCCAATGTATGTGTGCAGATATGTGTGTAATTGTCACAGGAGACCCATGCTATGTACAAGTTTCCCATGAAATATCAGATGCAGTACCATCATGTCTGAATGGCTGCCACGTCCTTATTCAGCCTACACATTGTAAATGATTATGAAATTGTTGCACTGTGCACAGATTTTGAGCACATTTCTTCCTTCCATACCTTACAGGTGGACCGGCACCCTACACTGTGGGAGAGGTGGCGACATTTGAGGACCCCAACCACTCCAGTAAGTGTTGATATGTCTGTTATGTGTTGTGTTGGCTGGTTATGGACTCGTGTGAGTTGGACGCATAGAAAGGTGTGATGCGTTGGGCAAGTTTTTCACTTGTCCCATGAGTGGGAATGCAGTTCTCACATGTTTTGAGTTTGCCAATGCGTATCCAATGGTATCATGTAGGGATTGTAGGACATCCCTGTAGGCCCCACTGTGAGTACAGGGGATAGTCATGTGTATGACACTTGTATCACCAAGAGTCGCAATGGAAGTCAGCCCCTGTTTAGTCAGCCTGTCAGACCCACATTCTCTAAGATTGGTGGAGCTAATAGCTTCCCAATAGACATCTGCTTCACTATTTACCTACGTAAGTTTGAAACAGTAGGTAGAACCTCCTAGCAGCATGTACTTCCAGATGTAGTGCATCAAGTCTGTGGAACCTGAGTGTAATGGCCTAGGTGTGCATGCAATTCATGATCATGGGTGTTCTAGCAACTCTGTGTCTGATGTAAGTCAGGCCTCACTGGAAGTATATGTTGTGTACTAAGTTCTGCATTTCCTGACATGTCTGACCCTATGAGTGCTCTAGGGTTTGCTGACTCCAAATTGTAGATAGACCTTACCTGTGGTGTGTCTGTAGAGACAAACATGTGTGGAGTTGCCTATACACTCCTCGGTGTACATGTTGTTGGCAAATTATAGTTGTGTATCCACCACCCCCCCTCAAACACGGCCATGGGTTTGTGAATGGGGTACCTAGTATTGATGCTACCAGTATGTTACATATACCTGTGAATAAGTGATGGTTTGGTTGCATACTAGTATACACACTCAGGTTTGGCACTTGGTACCATACTGGAAAGTCCAGTTACAACTTGCAGACCATGTGGCTTTAGTTTTGCTTTCCGTACACTGACATTTGTAGCCCAGCTCTTGGTGGAGGATATGCAGCATGATTCTTAGATGGTAACTGTCAGAACTCAGATTACAAGTCAAAGCCAGTTGTTACCCATCTTGTGGGTTATAGATGTGCTTTGTGTGATGTCACCTTTGTTGTCTGGCCTGCCATATACTTCCTCAGGGACATTCAATGCTCTGTATCGTGATATGAGCTGTTACAAGTACAGTAGATGTAATGTCTGATTAACTTGCTGTGCCATTTCACACAATGCAGTTACTAATGTAGCATATCTGCATTTGTCTTCACAGCAGCTAACATGACTCCAGACCAGGTCCGGGAACTTCAGCGTCGGGCCATGCGATACCAGCACATCCTGCTGGTGGAGTCGGGGTTCCGGAGGATGGCCCGGCGATATCGCCATGAACGTGCCTCCGGGGCATGGCGAGGCTTCCCACAGGGTGGACCTACTTTGCCCACCACAGCCACCGCAGAAACAACCACCAATCAGAGCCAGGTGGCCCCACCCACAGCTGCCACTGTTGATCCAACATCTTCTGGACTTCCTGGCCCCAGCATTGCCACCGGTGCAGGACAGCCCACACAGACCTCCTCCACCGGGACCCAGACTGCCTCTGCTCCAGCTGTTGACCCTACAGCCTTCAATAGACTTGAACATAAGATGGACAAAGTGCTGCACAAGGTGAGCCACCTGAGCCGGGACGTGCGGCACATTAAACGGCAGGTCAAGGATATAAAGAGGACCCTCCAGAGGGCCAACCTCTAGACAGTTGATTTGATGGACATGATACCCTCCCCTCCCTCCTCTTTCCTTGTTCTTATAGTTAGTGGGCTTAGGGGGCTTAGTGTTAGGTTAGTATAGGCTGTTAGTTTAGTTAGTGTTAGTGGGTGGGGGGTCCTGCTTGTTTCTGTTTTTGACTTATTACATGTGTTGGCTATATTGGGGTTCTTGTGTAAAAAAAAAAAAAAAAAAAAAAAAAAAGAAATATATATATATATATATATATATATATATTTGTTTAGGATAGTATAGTATGTGTTTAGGTTAGTATGTGTTGTCCTCAATGTGTCCCGTCTCATAAGGGGGGTGGGGGGTAGATGTTTAGAACATTTTGTTACATGTGATTAGTAAGTGTAGCTTAGGTTAGTTAGGGACAGTTGTGGGTAATGAGTGGTCAGGGTAGATTAGGGTAGGTAAGATTTTTCCTTCAGTTTCCTCCTCTATGGTTAGCTTTTAATAAATATTTGGTTACCCCTTAATAGTATGTGTTGAATGGTACTTGATCGTGGGTTTGGATTCAGTGTACATCAATTTTGTACTATAACATCTGTGTCCTATGCTCCAAACAAATCCCAACTGAGCTGTACGATTGGCAGCTAGCCCAGAGCTACCTTGCAAAGTGTCTACCCTTTGTTGCAACCACCAATCACAGTTACTATGGTTCCCAATGTGTTTCTGTTGATAAGTGTGTTTTCAAAGTCACTAACAGTGCTTCCAGACGTGATATTGGGGAAACAGTTTTAGGTCTGACAGCAGTGTGATGATCATGCACACCCTTATAAGATGATTTCTCATTGGCAATCTTGTATTCTTGTCTTCATGACCCTCATACATCATTTGTGACACAGTTCGGCATGATTACCTATTTGTATGTTAACTCAGACACCTTCATTTGTGCAGTTCCTTTTTTTTATTTACTTAGATTAGTGTGGCATGTTTATTGTGTTATTTTTGCATGTTGACAACATTTAGCGGGCACTATTTGACGACTTAGTTATCCCTTGAGGAAGCATTCTTCTGTTCTACACAGCATGGTGGTGTATGGTTTCTCACTTCATCAGATTATTCCCTCAGGATGGGCAGAGTATGATGCAATCATGGTCACTGTGCAGATTTCTCTAACTACATAATATCGGGACAGTTGTATTGACAAGCTACGTACTTTGACAGTAGGCACATTTCAGTTATCTACTGCACAGTTGATATGTCACATTACCCAGAGACAGATTTGTTGTGTAAGTGCTATTTATTGAAAAGTGCTGTAGTGCTATATGTACATTGTCCATGATTGTGAGTCCATTATAGTGATATCTTCCATTGTGATCCAACACAATGGTTTACCAAAATGCTTTTGTCATGCTGGGATTGCTGTTTCAGACAGTGCAGAGGGACAGACTTAGCCAATGAGTAGGAGAGAGACAATCACTGGGCTGGGTGACAAGATATACAGTGGTTAGCAGAACAGTGCTTGAGTACAGTTGTTGTAAGACTGTCATGTTTCAAAACGCAGGACTTTGGTAATAGTTGGCCATGTGGCAGGGACTAGTGCTTCCGGGTACTTTTCCTTGTGAATGTGATCTGTTCCATATCTTCTTCTTCTGATGTGTGTGTTGCCTGCTTTGTCTTTGTTGTTGTTGGTTGTGAAGGGGCAACACACACCTCAGTGTTAGAAGACGTGGAGTCAGATATCCCGGCCGCTGCTCCCTGTGAAGGTCTTAAGGGCAGTACTGCTGCAAGGAGGGCCTGCTGGTTCTTGAGAATAGCAGCCACATCACAATGGTAGGCAGCCAGGTCGGCCCTGAGGGGTTCAATGCTGCATTCGTGCAAGCGTTGACAGGATTTTTGTAGGTGTTGGGTCAACTGTATTACAGCTGTGCTGATTTCCTTCTGGGTTTTCTGCAGTTCCTGCAAGATAGATGTTAGGGCTTGCATAGCTGCTGCCTGATCTGCAAATGACATCATGCACAAACGCACCCCCTCAAGGCTGGCTGCCATATTTTGCATCCCCACCCGCACCTCCTTGGCCAGCTCCCGCTGTACTCCAACTACAGTTCTCTCAAGGAGGTGCCTGTGTCGTCTGAGTCCTCAGCTGTATTGGAGCTGGCAGGTCTTACAATTGGGGTGGTGGGTTGTTCCTCTGCGATGGCTGCTTGTTCTGTGCTCCTCCTTGTGACAGAAGGTGGAGTCTGGAGGGTTTCAAGGACCTTTTGGATAGTCTCCTGGGGAATGTTTATCGGCTCGTCATCCATGTCATCAGGGAAATCTGGGACAGGCATATCGGCAGGAGATCCATCTTCCTTTGCAATGAAACAGGGTACAATTAGTGTGTCTGTGTTGTAGCAATTTTGATGTGACGTGCCTGCCTTTTGATGAATTCACTTTGTGATCTTGTTTTGTGTTAATATCTGCAGTCCTTCAGATGGGCATTGTTTCAGGCCTATGGCCCACCTGTGTGTCACATGTATGTTATTGAGTTATTAGACTTGTCAGCCTCATCGCCTCTAGGTGTTGATTTTAGACAAATAGAGAATTGCCACCTTCTTTTCCTACTCGACCCTCCGTGTACATCCATTCTCATGGTGAGACCTTTCACTTGCTGTGGGTGTTCTGATGGCCCTGGCAGCACATTTAACAATCTCGACCTGCCCCAATCCCTGATCGTTCACATCGACTTAAATGTAATTGACATGTGGCATATCCTCTGCATGGCAATGTTATTATCCGATATGGATGTTGACATTGTTAATGTGTCCTGCTGATGTTGGGTAATGTGTGTTACATTGGATTGCCCTGATAGTCGTATCAGTGTCCTATTTCGTCCTCTGACTGTGCAGGTGTATTTCAGTGACCAGTTACATGTGTCCCTTCCTCTATGCTGTTGTCTGAGCAGTATGACATTTGGGATGTTGCCTTGTTACCCAGGCACAGGATGGACCCTGACATTTGCAGCATGGGTGTGTCCTTAGTGCTGTGTCGCTCCTATTGTTGTTTACTTTGGCTGATGTTTGTGACAACTATGGGAATTGACATTTGAGTGTACTGGGGCCTTTGTCTTGTTTCTGGGGATTGTTGCAGATGTCATCCTCACCCCCTAATTTAGGTGTGTATGATCCATGGGGAGGTTACTGCCACTGGCTACTTGAGCTGCACACAGATCAGAGGTGGTAGTGGCAACTGTTGTCGCAGTTACATTGCAGTTGTTGGTTTGGCTAGAGGATTGCTAATAGGGCCCTAGTTAATGTAGGAGGTATGTTGGCTGACGAGTGCCAGGAAGTAAGTTTGACGTAGTGGCCTTCCCTCCTGTCGTGGCTTTCCCTTAGCTCCATCATTGGCATGACAGCATGCCTCCATGGGACTGTTGTTGGTGTAGTGTAATGGTGTGCCCCAGCTTCTGTCTGTGCAGGCCATGCCCCAATGCCATGCACCTTTATCCATGCCACTCCATGTATATGTTGACTTCCATACATTTTGGGGTAGGTATCCCCCCCGCTTGCAGTTAACATTTGTGCATTTTAATTCCCCATGCAACTTACCCTGCATGTGCGTTGTCTCCTGGTAGTCTGCGCTGTCCTGTCCTTGAATCCCTGTGATGATCTCCTCAGGGATGATGGCTGCAACCATCTCCTCCATGTGGTCCAGGGCCTCCTGGTGTGCTGGACTCCACCCTCCAGTCTGCAGTGCTGCCTTCCTATTCCTTGCCATCTTTTCCTTGGTCCTGCGTTTGCAGTCATGCCAGCGTTTCTTGCACTCAATGACTGTTCTGCGTACTTCAGCCACACTGTTAATCTTGTCGACAATATGTTGCCAAATAGCCTCTCTCCTACTGATTGGCAACTTTGAAGTGACAAACAGTTTGTGTTGGTGTTCCGTCACCTCTTTAACCAGAAGTTCCTGCTCCTCTGCACTAAAGCAACACTTTCTTTTCTTCTTAAAAGTGTCCTGGTTCTTGTTTGGGTCCTCCTGGTTGGTTCCTGGTCTGCTGTCATCTTCCTGGGGTCTGTAGTGGCGTCTGGGATACATTTTGGCTCTCTTCTGGTGAAATGGCTGTGTTCGCTGTGTTTTTTGACGCTATTGCGACAAAAAAAACAGCGCATATCCGGTTTGCGGTGTCCTAAATCGACCCACAGTCATTTCCGCTGCGTTAACGTTGTTTTCCTTTACGACTTGACGCCACGGTGTGCGTCAAAAATAATGACTCCCACCTGTTGTTTGCGCCGCTGTGCGTCAAAGTATAAATATAACGCCCGCACGGCGCACCAAAATGGCGTTAGCCGGCGGTAATATTTTTGATGCAAAACTGCGCCAGCGAAGTTTTGCGTCAAAAAGTTTAAATATGGGCCTTAGTTATTTTTGGAGAGGGGGTTCGGGTGGCTGTCTGTGTTTGGGGGAATTAGCCAGTACTAATGTTAGAGTAATTCTAGACTCTTATGAGTAATCATCTTTCTTCTAGGTAGCAATCTTTTAATGAGCAATCAGTGTGAAATATCATAAATTGCACTTTTGAGATTTGTAGGCTACAATCTCTTGACACTTTTCTGCTGTGGCTTGTCAGAGGACTCTCGTTGATCGCACAATACTGTGGCAGCACCACCTCTTGTGGGTGACTGAGTCATTCCCAAACCGGCTGGCGGCTGACGACCAGACCCTATCAGCTTGGTAACAGCACCTCACCCAACCCAAGAAGGAAAGGAGACTTGTGTCAGAGTAAAGCTTGACACTCTAGTGACCTCTCAAGGAAGTCGTGGTGAACAGATCTCATCCCTTTCTCTCGATAGCAAAAAGGTCTCATACACACATACAGGCAATAAAGAGACGCGGTGGTTTTCAATACATTTATTGAAAAGACTGCAATCCATACTAAAATATATGAGCTGCAATTATTAGTATAATGATACATAACAAAATTAGGATTGTGAAGGTTAGTGACAAAAAGATGAACAATCCCAACATATCGCAATGAACATGTATTTAGAATTCTTACTTAACGCCTAACATCTAGCTTGAAGTGACAGCACAGTGGTGATAGCCCAATCTGTCCATACCCAGTCAGTGAGAGTAGCACTCACCCCTATTACCTTAAAATAAAGATCTGCCCTTTGTCTCCTTATCTAACTTGCTGAGACAAGGCTGAGGTATTGCTTAAAATGGTGTGCAGCAGAGATGGAAATCCTGGTCGGAAAGACCCCTCTCAACTCCCTTTTTGGCCTTTAGGATGTTTTGTAGAAAAGCATGTTTTTGTTCTTCGAAATAAGCATGACGTGGGCCTAAGTGTTAGATTGTGTGCGTGCTCTTGTGGGGGCAATGCCAAAAATTATCTCGTACTGTTCCTTGTTAACCTTGGGTCAGGAAAATGATGAGAAATGTTGTGCATAATAATAATAACAACACTATTGCAAAATAGCAGCTGATTAGGAAAAATTTTAAAAACACTGAAAAGCAAGCTATTCCAAAATGAGTAAAATGAATGAATGAGAATAGAGCATATTATCTAGGTAAAAGGGCACAGGCCGCAGGCCTAAGCAAAGCTAAAATATATATGACCACGCAAGGTACTAAAATGAACCCACGACAAATTAACACCAATTTAGGTTTGGCATGGTTGTTTTGAGATTAAAGTAAGATTTGTTCCAGAGTCTGTTACCTTCCCCTCAATGCCATAATTATGCACTGTATATTTGGGAAGTCAAACATGGTCTTTACCTGCTTCTGTTGGCCAGGAGGGTTGATATTTAATTGCTTTGTCTGGTGTATGCCTGGGCACAAACCGTGATAAGTAAGGCCTTGCTGACTGAGCTGCAGCACTGCATGAATTTTCTGAAATCTACTATCACCACCAGTATGTGCAGGCAAACACCTTCAGATCCAAAGATCTCACCCATCACCAAAACAAAATAAAGTGCCCACACTGGGATGCAGCAGTATTCGTCACCACTGAACGTGATCCTTTTTAGTATCAAGAAGTCAAAGAGGCCTTCCTGCCTTGAGCTAAAACCACCAGCTACAGTTGCAAATCTTCCTAGTACTAAGCAATGGAAGGTGGTTTGGTGTCTGATATACCCTTTGTAGTCATGCTAGATCTTGCAAGAAGCCTTCTGCTGTTTTCTGTGGGTCAATTAGGCAGGAGGCCCTCAATGTACCCACAGGCAAGCCCCGGGGACAGCGCAAGGGGAACCAGTTACAACGCCTCACCACACAGCCTGCCAGTGCAGACCCTTCTGTGGGCTACAGCGGGCCGAATTCTATGATTGATACATAGCCCCTGATGTCCGGCTGCCTTTCGTTTATGAATGGGTATCTCTAGCACTCTTTTTCAACAGTCAATGGACTCCTTTCCTGCAAGTGGTTACAAGGCTGCTCTTCATAGCAAGATGCAGAACTTACAAGTTCATGTTACCAAAACATGGAACTGATGGCAGGTAGGAAGCGACCCCTAATACTGGAGTTCAAAAGTCTTTATCTCCTCTGGTGTGGAATCCCTGGTACTATTTACTGAGAATTCCTAGCACAATGACTCGGGGTTCTACCCTGTGCTTGAACGGGGTTTGTAGACCGAGATTCTGGATCCCACAGGGACAGCTGTGGGACTGATTTCAGGTCATTCCAGCCTTTTTGATATACCTCGAAGACTGATCAAACCACAATCTTTGTCCTAAAGTGTCAGTCACAAAAGGGTTGGGGCTCGAATCTCCCTGAAAGGTACAAAATAAGGAGAGGCTTCCTCACTCAGCTACCTTACAACCTGTGGGATAACACCCTTGAGGAACATTGGAACAGAAAAGGGGCAAGGACTGTTCCCATACTTCAAAGAGCCACTCTGCCTCAAATAGTTCACACCCTAACTTCTGGTCTGTTTCAAAAGAAGTCAGGAATTCAGTATTCACGTTACTGTCTGGCAGGTTGCCTCCAACAATCATATGTGCAAAATGGATTCCTGGGCTGTAACAGTGACACAACACAAATAATCCACAGTCATCACACTACACAGACACTATGCACGCATATATGTGATATCGATGTCCCACATCAATGGACCTAATGACCCAGGTGCTGGGGACTGGCAGATCCTTTCAGGCAGCAGGGGCAAGCGCGTAAGTATCTGTGAAGATGGCAGGTAAAAATGCCTCTCCTACAACTATTAGCAGTCGCTGCCATCACTGTCAGTCCACTGCATCTTGATAGGCCGATGGGAATCATATTCAGAAAAGGGCAGATGCACATGGTGTGCCCCTCCAGATAACATATGGCCCTCATTACGAGCCTGGCGGTCTGTGACCGCCAGGCTCGCGGTTGGCGGGAGCACCGCCGACAGCCCGGCGGTGCCCCGCAGGGCATTCTGACCGCGGCGCTTTGGCCTCGGTCAGTGCAGGAAAACCGGCGGTCTCCCGCCTGTTTTCCGCTGCCCGTTGGAATCCTCCAAGGCGGCGCAGCTTGCTGCGCCGCCTTGGGGATTCTGACACCCCCTACCGCCATCCTGTTCCTGGCGGTTCGCCCGCCAGGAACAGGATGGCGGTAGGGGGTGTCGCGGGCCCCTGGGGGCCCCTGCAGTGCCCATGCCAATGGCATGGGCACTGCAGGGGCCCCCGTAAGAGGGCCCCGCTTGTATTTCACTGTCTGCATAGCAGACAGTGAAATACGCGACGGGTGCAGTAGCACCCGTCGCACCTTCCCACTCCGCCGGCTCGATTACGAGCCGGCTTCATCGTGGGAAGGTTGTTTTCCCCTGGGCTGGCGGGCGGCCTTTCGGCGGCCGCCCGCCAGCCCAGGGGAAAACTTGGAATACCCTCCGCGGTCTCTGGACCGCGGAGCGGTATTTCTGCCGCGCAACATTAGCGGGCGGCCTCCGCCGCCCGTCAATGTTGGAATGGGGGCCATAGTCTCTGGGCCTCTTATCATTTCAACATAGAGCTTTAGCGTGCAGGCATTTTTGTCCTCTGCAATCATGTAAAATAAATAAACAGTTAAATAACCAGAGATTCACTAGAGTGTGCAGGGCAGGGACTCACTTCAGCTATGCAGGGGAATAAAAGCATTTTCCTATGTTCATTTTAGTCCCATGTGTATTCTTTTTATTCCTCCTTCGGTTACTGTATCCTAATACTATGGAGTAACCTTATTTACTTAGGATTTTTCCAAACGTAGGGCAGTCTTATGACTATTTGTTAAGGCATATTAGTGGTTGCAGTTGCTGGGCACAAATGCTCATTTTTGGGTCTGGGACTTATTTTTCATCATCAGACCTTTACCCAGGGCCAGAGAGAGAAAGAAAGAAAGAAAGAGAGAGAGAGAGAGAGAGAGAGAGAAAGAGAGAGGCTGAAACGTGAACAAGGAGGAGACAGAGAGTAAGTGAGAAAGGGAAGATACAGGGACGAAAAAAATTGCAAGAGTGATTTAAAGTTTCAAGAAGTATTGCGTGGTGGAAGAAGGAGGTAAGATGAAGAACCAAGACAGCTTTAGTATCTGTTAACCATGGCATTCATCAGCATCATTGCGTGGTCCTTAGTAAAATGTTTCCCTACACTTAACTTTGTGTTAAACAATTAACCTGTTTCCGATGGAGCGCTTTGCTTCATGCAAATTCTGGTGCAAATATAGCAGCCTATCAATCACTCTGTGATGAACAATAGTTCATCAAAGAATACATTCAGTAATGTTAAGCACAAGGAAGACAGGATGTGCAAGCCAATATATTTGAAGCAGTTCGAAAGGTAATAAAATAGAGACAAGTTATTATAAAGTTGTCTTGAAAAGAAAGTTAAGCAAAATCAGTTCTCCCATAAAGAGACACCCTACTCTTCTAAATCAAGGAAAGGTTCTACAAGTCTGAGAAAAGGGGTTCTCACTAAATTCAGGCAAAGAAGCTTCTGAGTTCTCATCTACACTGAATAGCTTAAATCGCACAACTCTAACATTTTGATACACCTACATATGGTTCCTAGATTACGAACCAATCAGCGTTAAGGCACAAGTAGATAACTAAGCTTATTATTTTCTCAAGCTACTGCACAATAAGGCTCCTCTAAATGTCCTTCAAATGTACAGATATCGGCACCGTAATGAGATACATTGGACCAAGCTGTGCTCTGCAGGTTCATTGCACCAGTCCGTGGCATATTCTAAAAGTATCATGTAAATAAAACATTTAACGTGAGAATGGAACACAACGGGCTCATCGAAATTAGACACATGAAATTTGCTTGCCCTGGAAAAAGAAAGACAAGTTGTGTGAACCAAAAATACAGGCCTACATTAGCTATAGTCAATTTAAATGTGAATGACACACATTAAATATACTATCATGTGCACAAGTTAATGTAGATATGACTGTAAAGCATTTAATTATAAAAAATCTCCTTCAAATAGAACTATCTTACATCAGGAAAGATGATCCTGATTTACTGAGGTTTCTACCCTGAATTAAGATAGTCTTCAAACAGCATTAGACTTCCCTGCCACTCTCATGGCTTTCTTAACATTGTCTTAAGTCTCAGAACGACCTTAGTAAATTAGGCCCTTGTTTGCTACCTTATGACAGTCAAGAGCCTGTCTGAAGCCAAGGAAGTCACCAATAAATCAGGAAGTCCATCTTACTTATTGAATAGTAAATACTATGCTATCTTGATCAGATTCTTAATATTTTATTTTGTATCGCAAGAACTGCAAGCCCTATAACCCGGTCTATATGTATAGTGCAGTGTAAAGTGTGCATAATGGTTTAAGTAAGTTGAATATTTTAACCAAAAAATGTTTCTAGTCCAAACAGATCAAAAGCTGCTAAAAGTGAGGCACACATTGCTGCACAGTGGAAGGCCTGTGGCAAAAATTAATTGATTACATTTTCAGCAGGGTATTACTGTATTTAGGTGTTCCATTGATAGTAATGAGATTAAACTATTGCACATACAGTGTTATGTGTAAAAATTACAAAATAATTACATAATATCGTTACTAAATGTGCTGCGTTAAATCACATAATTTGCCTTTTGTTGCCACAATATTTCAACCCTGCAGCATAATTTGGTCTTATCCTGCCGCATAATTACAATGGCGATGCATAAGTCCCTTCTAGTTCACTGTCCACTGTCATATTTATTCATTTACCACGGCTTTAGTCTGTTTTCGCGGAAATTGACATTGTTTTGGCAGGACCCTTTCACGTGCTGCACCAAGTGTTTTCCAAATCCCCACTGTTGAAGCATAATACTTTAGCAATCTGTTTATTTATATTTTCCAATGCGGCCAACCACCAGTTTCTGCTTAAAACCTTAATTTAATGTCATGAAACGAAACCCAGGCTATGAGCGATCGTGCTTCACGCGCTTCAGAGAGATAACTTCTTCTCAGGTCAGAGCTCTGTTTGAAAGGCTTGTCTTCCTGTTGACAGGGTCTGTCTCGCGCGCTGAACTCTGGGTCCCCACTGCCATCAGTCTGCCTTCAAAGCCTGCAGCGGGATAAAAAGCTAATTTCCCCCCTTGAAGACCCTCGGACTCCAGCCGAGTTCAATGTTTCTTCTCCACTTCACTCTTGCCACCGAGAGATGGATGTACACGTTGTCAGCGCGCGACCTCTGACCTCGTCAAACTCGTGAGACCTGCAGGTCGTGACCTTTGGTACTAGAGGTGTTATCGGAGGCATGGATTTAGGGGATTGCGCTGTTGACACAGGGAAGACGCGCTGAATGGATTTCCACCCCAGGGTGCCTAACTATGTGTCACATTGATCAGACAAGCTACATACCACTTATTGAAAATAAATCATGCTTTTGTCAATGAATTCCTTTGAACCTATCAAATCAAACAGACACACAACCAGTATTTCTAAGCCCGAAAAAGCGCAAAATACTTTTTCAAGACCCACCTAAAAACCTTTCTTAAAGATGGTAAAAATACCTGTTAATGTCACAAACTTGTAATGCTCTTCAATGCTGTGCAAGGTTCTTGGAGAGCGCGAGCAGGGTGCATACATGCCAATAAACGCCATTCAGGCGGGAGACTCCAGATTTCTGAAGTCAAACATGGCTTCCTTTTGGCTGGCTCCCACCTGGAATGGCCTCTGCTTCAATAGAGGTCAATGGGGGAAATACATTCTCATTTTTATTTAAATCTCACACATTCCTCTTCTGCAGTGTAGCTATGTATGAAGGTGGTAGTTTTGCAGCACAGCTCTTAACCATAGAAAACGTAAAACCTACTATGGAAAAACTGTAAACTGAAAATATACTGCTGATGACTTTGACACTGTAAAATAGATTTTTTTCCATTCGTGAACTTTGATTTACTTGTTTTCATCTCGCATCCCCAGTCGCACCTGAAAGATTGCAGGGCTTTATTATTTATTGGCTTTCTTTAAAGGCTCCTTTCTTGTGATGTTTTTCGGGCAGAACAGACATATTGGTTGCGCATGGCACCATATGAACAGGTGTTAAATATATATATATGTATATGTGCGGTATGTAATATGCTATTTATTACCACTGTTGAGTAAAACGCTGACTCAGTCATGACACCAGTCCCCTCCCTCAACAGTGGTAGTAATAAATAGCATTTTATACTCAGCGACCCTACATAGATGGTTTATGCTATGAAATGTTTACATTATTTTTGTTTTAGCAAAAAGTTTTTAACCAAAACAAGGGTACAAGGGTTTACATTTAGCTAGCACACCACAATCATACTGAAGAAAGTTTAGGACTATTAGGACAGTGTTTCCCTGTGTAAAGTAATTATGACATGTAATCTGTGAGGTAGTAAAAAAGTGTTTTCCTCATGTAAATTTTGCTTTATTATAATGATAATCTCAAATTTGATTTTGCCTTGTTGTACTAAATGTGTGAATTTGGCTTTTTAGGTACAGTTGCTCCAAATAACGTTATTGGGACACATTTATTTTCACTGCCATGATATCAACAACGTTAACAGTTCCAGCTATGACCAAGGCCACTGCGGTGATGCATGCAGATTGTTTTAGGTCGGATTAAATCTGCTGCTCTTAGCTGGTGCAAGAAGTAAGAATTCTGTACTTCAAGGCTAACTAATATTCCACAAAACAGGTACCAAAGAACTGGCACACAAGTATATCTCCTATCTTTTCCCCATCATGTATTTATTGTTAAATTGCCTCTACGTCTCCACCTCGCCTTCCCGTTGCATCCTCTCATTTTATGAAAATACCCATGACTTGGCCCTCAATGTCTTGTGTACTTTCCTCTCCAACTTCACCTTAACTTCCAGAGACCCAGAGATGCAACTGATATCATCTAATGCATGGGGAGGGCTGCTGCCACCTCACCACTCATGAAGATGGGGACCAGCCCAGGCCTCCTGGCCCAAAGTGCATGTCTCTCAAAAATGTCCACCATTCTTTGTCCCGGCAGCTTTCGATACGACAGGCCAGGTACTCCACATGTCTGCAGCAAGATATTGCTCCATGCTCAGGACAAAGTTCGTGCAAAAGCTTGGGAAGCAACTAAACTATTGATGACTGGCAATGTATGCTGTATTTTATGCTTATGCATCTGCGTAGGGCAATCTCTGCAGACAATCCTACTCACTGTAATAATCTACACTGCCGCAGACCACATTTTTTCCCTTTGCCATGTGGGTGTTGCTGACTCATCCTTGTGTTCGTTATTCTGATTCACATCTTAGTTTCTCACTGGGGGATGTATTTTACTATTTCAAGGTCAACTATATTGACGTACACAAATATTGCATCCACTGCATCCGTTGCCACTAAGTCATCATAAGTATATGTTTCTTATTCTTAACTCCATTTCTAATTCCCTTGACAATTTAATGGTAATACATGCAGCGAATATGGTATTTTTGTCATGCTATGTATCACATGCGATAATGTGACCCTTCCCACCCTCTGCTGGTTACGGTAGGGTCTTGTTAGGGCTTCTTGGTGTACATTTTACCAGAGCTCTACTGGTCTTATATGCCTCGTTGCTTTAGGATATAGTGTTGGAATTTACTTGTTTTTTTACACTGTCTTGGTTTTATACGTGTTTACTTAATTTCGAGCTTTTTATATGTCTCAGTGTCTGAGAGTGGGCAAGGCATTCATAGAAAATGTGCCATGCCCATGTGCATTTCTTCTTGTATGTTGAAGCATATGGCTTCTATTTGCTAAGGATGTACCTGATGGTCTTCTTGTAATTCAATTTCCAGATCTTTCTGATGCATGCCTCTTTTTTTGGCTTAATGCACCACATGTCTCCTGTTGGCAAAATGTTATGTGCTGGTGTGGCCCAGATTTCGGGTAGACTCTAGTGCCCCTGTGGTAAGAGAGATCCGCCATTACATTTCTAGAATGTGAGCTCCAGAGGAGTATAGTGTCTCGTCTGCATGACTTGAATAAAGGTGAGATGTTCTTCTAGGGGATTTGTTTACGAGGAATCCTCACCCGAATATTAAACAGGAAAAGCGGTCAGGAATAGTCTCAAAATGAGAGGAGAAATGTTGGCTAGTGTGCCTCACTAGACAAATCCTGGGAAGTGTGCCTCACTAGACTACAGGTCTGTTGGCGTGTTGATCAGTGGGTAGTATCAAATGAGGAAGCGGTAGAAGTTCATCTCTCCCACGGCACGGTAAATGAGCAAAAGGGTGATGTCATCCAGTTATTGATCTGGGTTAGAATAACATTACTAGATCACACTACATTCGCAAGACCACAGGGACTAGGGAGAAGACTGAAGGGACAGTATAAGAATTGGGGCAACTAATGAAACTTATCAAACACAAGAACAAACTGACAATATAAGCTAAACAGTGGATGATATCAACACTGGGAGGACCACATTGAGTAATAAGTTGTAAAACACATCCTAGAATGGAAAATTAATTACTTCTAATCAAATTGAAAGTCTTGAGAAAGAGGGATTCCCTCGCAACAAATGTTGGCTGTTGTTATGGATGAATATTCAAATGAAAGGTTCTATGTAAAACGAAACATATGGATTGTTGTGGATCTATAAATAAGGACTTACAATTGGGTATATCAAGTACAAATTTCTTTTCACAATAAAAATAAGTAGTAAATGGACATCCTGTTAAAAAAATATAAATACTTACATACCCTTGGGGACTGGTATTGGAGAAACAGGCATTGGTCTGCACATCACTGTACCCCAGATCTTTGTTTCTAGTAAATTTCAAGATTTGTACCTTATGATCACTATTCTGAGTCAGGCAAACTGTCAGATTTTGTGACGGTGGTGCGCTAGCTTGCTCCACTACTGGAAAACTTACTCCGATGTCATGATGGAGGTGGGGCCGTGGGAGTCAGGACATCAGACCATCCTCCCTATTTAAAGCAGACAGTCTGACATCCTTTTTTATTGTCCCTCGCTGCCAGGATTAACCTGATGGTGATGGATAAAAAAAAATAACCCCACACCCTGTGAGAAATTTCATCAGGTGTAGGGTTCATTAGTTTTTTGTTTGGGAGAATTTTGTATTTTTCAGAAACAAACTCCAGCTTCGAAAATTTATTTCTGAAAGTAAAAAAGTTTGATGAATGGCAACCTAACAGACGGCGGCCATCCACAAAACTTGAAGTGCCTTGAGAGGAACCACCATGACGTGTGTTCCAGTGAATGTACAAACGTCACAGCTAAGCTGTTGGTGATCTCTAAATTTGGCAGGCAGTGGTCTATCAGAATGGCAGATGCAACGTCCTCTGTCACTCTGATGAATGGGTCGGGTCTCCTGCCAACTGTACATCAGCCCCTTATATTGGTTCCAGTCCCCTCTTTCCATACAAATGTGTTAATTCTGTTCTTTGTTACATATAAAATCTCTTACTTACCTTTGTCAATATGTTTATCCTTATATTTGTTACTTATTGTGCAATCGGCTGCCGCTGAGGCAAGTTCCGTGCTATATAGATACCTGTAGCAAAGACTTGTTTTGGGAAGGCACCACAAGGGCACCTTCTGACGCTGAAACCTTCTTCTTTCTAAAGGTCACCCCGTACACATCAGTGTTAAAGACTTTTCTTTTTATCACCCCATACAGCTCCAGTTTTTTCCATGCTGCTGGACTCCTCTAGATCTACCTATCGTGAACTTGTCTGCGAACCACTGAGCTTGGTTCTGCAATAAATGCTGCATCTCCATCATTGTGCTTCATTTTCATTGTGTTCTTCGTGGTTTATGAAATTTGTATCTATTTTTCGTTTATAGCCCTTACAGGGCCGTTATAACTATTATGTGTACCATGGAAGCTTTATATTGTGTCCGGCTCAAGTTTCACTCTTCCTCCATGAGCCAGGCCTCGACTGCTCGTCTATGCTATGACAAGAACACTTAGGAGCCCTAACTTCCTGTTTGCAATCAAGTTTCCGGCATTATGGTCACTGTGGAACATGTGCAATGCTCAATTTGAAATGCTGGTTGCAGGTGGGGCCCACCAGCACTCATTCTTTGGGGACAGGCACTTATTTTTCATTCTTACACTTTGGCTTAGAAAAGGAGGACTTAAGGAGGAAGAGAAAGACAAGGAAACAGCGACAAAGGGAGAAAGCAAGATAAAAAAGAACCTGCAAAACTGAGATGAAGGGGCATGGAGTCTAAGGCAGTTTTTAAAAGAGTCATGAAGTGGAATAAAACTGCACATCCTTGGTTTTCGGCAATGCTGGCATTTGGCAGTACTGGTGGCAACTACCAAGAAATTCTTCTTCTGAAAACAATCCATCTCACCTTTCATAGTGGTGGGTGTCCTATATAATGGCAAGGTCTTGGATAACGCCTGACACCTGCATTGCAATGTATCCTTTGTGGATGTGGGTTTATCACCTATTCTACACCCCTTGGAAGCCCCCCCCCCAAGAGAATCACCACTTTTTCACGATTTATAATCACATTAAGGATTGTTGACTTCTGTATAATGTTTTCTCTATCAAATTTTTTCTGTTTCTATTTCGGACTCCTCTAAATAAAATCAGCAGTATTCAATTTATCAAGGTTGGAAGGATGAAAGGCTAGCGTTTCACCGTAGGAACTAGAACCTGTGATCTGCAGGCTGTTCACAGATTTCAACTGTGAGAGCTTAATTTAGAGAGTTACCATACTGATTAATTAATTAATTACAAGTAACTTAGATGGGGAGCTCACACTTTAGTGTGTATATTGTACTTTGGTTTGGTGAATCGTGTATAGCTTCCTCATTGTTTAGTATGCATATATTGTGAGCAGTGCTGTAATGTAAAATGGTGCCCCCCCCCCCTTCAGAAAGTGATGAGGGGCCCCTAAGTCTCCTCTAGCTCACAGATATTCATTGGTCTTGAGCCTAAAGGCCAGTCCTGAAGAGTTGGGGGGGTCCCTCAGAAGATTGAACCTACCTCCCCTGGCAATGCAAGAGCTACAGGGCCTGCGTTATGCCCCTGATAGTGAGAGTAATTACTATTAGAACTACTGGGAACTAATTCTCGTTTTCTGAATCAGTAGCGTGCTGCTTGTTTATATTATATATGTATGTGTGTGTGTTATGTTACAAGTAAGGCTTCTATTTTCCATGACTTTGCAGATGAATACAGACTGAAAACAATCTATTTACCTCTCTGTATTTATTTTTAAATATGGGGGAAAATACAGAAAATAGGTTTTCTACTGGGCGATTCTCACCACTGTCAATCAAACGTGCTAGGCCAATAGCTGTGCAGACTGACAAGGAGGGGAGTTAAAAAAGAAAAATACATTTCATAGGGAATCTTAAATAACTGAAACAATACAGTTGTTTAAGCTGTTCTTCAAGGTAAATGATTCCAGATGACTGTATTGTACTGTATATGGTTAAATTTATTGGACATTCAAACGTGAGGAAATATTTATTGGCTTAATAAACTATATAACCATTGCGGCTTAATTTTTTACACCTAGTACAAAATATATATTGATAAATGCAAATAAAACAAGAAAAATTAAATTTGTATAAATGCAGACGTAAAAGTAAAAAAATAAATACCATAAAACTGGGAGCCCTAATTATAACACACTACCTTGCCACTTGTGCAGTGTATGTTGCCCATCTCAATTGGACCAGGGACCATGTCTTGCAAGGCCCTTTCCAGAACCAAAGGCACACCACACTGATATTAAAAATCAGATGTTTCTTTGGGGGAAAACAATGGATGGCACACTTAATGTTGAGCCATTACGGCATGTTGGTACACATCATGCATGTCCTTCCACGTTTTATGCAGGGGTCCTCACTGCTTTTTATTCCTCCACTACTGAAAATGGCACATACGCTGCACTCTCTGCCTCTTCAGGTTCTAGGGAAGTGAGAATGCGGGAAAACTCAATGCATGCCATTGGGACATGACCTTCATCAACTGACCGCAGTCACATTAAATGATCAGGATTATTATGAAGACACATTTAAACCAATTTTAAAACAAAATATTGCTTGCAAGTTCAAGCCTCATCACAGGAGAAGATATTCCTAAAGTTCTTTGAGGAGGAGTTCACACATCTGAGGCCCGAATCAGGATAAGTGTAGGGGTGTGCAATATTTTTATTGTGAGAGCAAAGTCTTTGGTAGTTCCCAATTGTTGGCCTACCAGTAATTTGCAGCATTTCCAACTTTTTCATATGCCTGTGATCCCTTGTAGGTTTTCTTTGCAAGCTGGCAGTATTTCTTCACAGGTACCAATATTTACTTGCAAGTGCTACTTGACACTGATAGTGGATGTGACATTTTCTAGAGAATTAACCTCCTTTACCTTGCGACTAAGAACCTGGATGGAAGTTGGCCATGTTTAATAGGTCGAGCATGCAAGCGCTCTGGCCTGTTGTAATCTATCTGTGAGCTTTTAACCACGCCCACCGCACGCCCATCACCATCACTCGTTCGTAGGCTTGCCTTTCAAAAATCCTTTGTTATCATTGGTTAATGCTTTACGTTTGTTCCTCCTTGGGCAGTTTTGTCACCTCCTTCCATCGACCCTGTTATATGGACAATTGTATGTTTGCCAATACGTCTGACTTCAAGCAAGCTTCATTTTCCTTTTGTGTCTCTCCTTCGCGCTCATGCTTATGGTGGGCATGGTGCTTTGAATCATCTCGCTTATGTCAACTGTTTTACTTTTCATTTTCAATTTATGTGGCAAGAAAATTCCATTTAGGAATGTACAACGCTAATAGCTCTAACTTGAGAAAACACAAGACCATTTGCATTGCAAATGATTGTTTTTCTTGCAACAACTTAAAAGGAGCATGAATATTTCAATTTTAACTCGAAAACCCACATGTAGAAAATATTGCAAATCACGATTGTTAATCGCAATATTTGCAAGCATTGTGATAACATGGTGAGAGAAAGACTTGGCAGTTTAATCCACCAGCCCGCAAGAGAGGCCTTGACAACACAGCTTTACATTGTGTCAGACAGATCCATATTGATGGATCTCTGTAGGCTTCAGTAACCAGAGCTCATCTGAAGCTGCTGTCTGAAACGTATTCATACAATGTAGACAAGCACTCTTGAAAATGTTAACAATTCTAAAAAAAATACACGTTAATCAATCTGCAAATTTCTAACTCTAGGATGTATTGGCAATCATTTTTAGTGCATTGTTTTCCTGAAATTCCTCCAAGTGAAAATGAATTGCTTGTGGATTAAAAAAACGATACCAGAATGGGAATTTCTTTCAGAAGCTGAAAGGCAGGAATACGCACTGGATTGCTCAGCAGAGGGCCTCCCTCAATATCTTTTAATCTTACCTTTGGTGGAAGGGCTGGGAATCGCTTTCTTTACAATAAAATGGAAAGCTTTGCATTAAATGCTTTGTTGCCGAAGATCAGGGCGAGCAGAAAGCGGCAGCCCGCCATTTCTTGAAAAGTGGAGGCCGGGGCACAGAAAGGGCTCAGGCAGGAGGGCTGACCCCCAGCCCGAGGGTCCCCTGAACTCAAAGGCTTAATCCGCTGTAATGACCTGTGTTTGTGGGAATCTTTGTACAACAGATGAAAGGAGGCAGGCCCCCTTTTCTGCCATTTCTCCTGCAAACCTTTCAACACCAGTTCCCATACGGGCTTGGGTTGCTCCTTATAATTAGGTAAGAAAAAAAATGAACGTGGACGGGAAATAATTACGTGTCACAAGTATAAGGGAAATGCATTTGGTGTCAAGATCTGTGGCTCGCTTGTTCAGGGCCAGCAAGGCCGATGGTAATTTGCTCTTGCAGAAGTAATCAACTCACAAGAGGGCGGCTCCTCAAAAGGCCCTGTTCTGTCCTGTTCAATCAAATGGCACTTGTCAAAACATGGCGCACACGAATTAGGTTCCCTGAGGAAATGCAGCCTCCCAGGTGTGGTCTAAAGAACAAACGGCTGGGCGCCGGGCAGATTCCTGGTAACCCCTTGCCAGGCTTTCTTAGAAAGACAGGCAAGCAACATTCCCTCTTCCACCAGGGCACAGTTACGTATGTGCGTTTCTCGCTAACAGATTAGGGCATGAATTGCTGGTCCAGTATATAAACACGCCGTGTGTAATACAAACATATTCTAAGGCGTCCACAGTCTTGGGTGGAATTAGTAAATTCAGCGCTTGGCATGGAGTCCATTTTCTTTTTTCTTGAGTAGGTTGGCCTCACTTGCCCTAATGTTTGGTGGTATCCTATAACAGCCCTGACCCATTGTGAGAAAGTAGCCTCTTTCTAGCCTTGTTACCCCCACTTTTGGCCTGTTTGTGAGTATATGTCAGGGTGTTTTCACTGTCTCACTGGGATCCTGCCAGCCAGGGCCCAGTGCTCATAGTGAAAACCCTATGTTTTCAGTATGTTTGTTATGTGTCACTGGGACCCTGCTAGCCAGGACCCCAGTGCTCATAAGTTTGTGGCCTATATGTATGTGTTCCCTGTGTGATGCCTAACTGTCTCACTGAGGCTCTGCTAACCAGAACCTCAGTGGTTATGCTCTCTCTTTACAAATTGTCACTAACAGGCTAGTGACCAATTTCACCAATTCACATTGGCATACTGGAACACCCTTAAAATTCCTTATTATATGGTACTGAGGTACCCAGGGTATTGGGGTTCCAGGAGATCCCTATGGGCTGCAGCATTTCTTTTGCCACCCATAGGGAGCTCTGACAATTCTTACACAGGCCTGCCACTGCAGCCTGAGTGAAATAATGCCCACATTATTTCACAGCCATTTTACCACTGCACTTAAGTAACTTATAAGTCACCTATATGTCTAACCTTCACCTGGTGAAGGTTGGGTGCTAAGTTACTTAGGGTGTGGCACCCTGGCACTAGCCAAGGTGCCCCCACATCGTTCAGGGCAAATTTCCCGGACTTTGTGAGTGCAGGGACACCATTACACGCGTGCACTGGACATAGGTCACTACCTATGTACAGCGTCACAATCGTAACTCCGAACATGGCCATGTAACATGTCTAAGATCATGGAATTGTCACCCCAATGCCATTCTGGCATTGGGGAGACAATTCCATGATCCCCCGAGTCTCTAGCACAGACCCGGGTACTGCCAAACTACTTTTCCCGGGGTTTCACTGCAGCTGCTGCTGCTGCCAACCCCTCAGACAGGTTTCTGCCCTCCTGGGGTCCAGCCAGGCTTGGCCCAGGAAGGCAGAACAAAGGACTTCCTCGGAGAGAGGGTGTTACACCCTCTCCCTTTGGAAAAAGGTGTCAGGGCTGGGGAGCAGTAGCCTCCCCCAGCCTCTGGAAATGCTTTGATGGGCACAGATGGTGCCCATCTCTGCATAAGCCAGTCTACACCGGTTCAGGGATCCCCCAGCCCTGCTCTGGCGCGAAACTGGACAAAGGAAAGGGGAGTGACCACTCCCCTGACCTGCACCTCCCAGGGGAGGTGCCCAGAGCTCCTCCAGTGTGCCCCAGACCTCTGCCATCTTGGAAACAGAGGTGCTGCTGGCACACTGGACTGCTCTGAGTGGCCAGTGCCAGCAGGTGACGTCAGAGACTCCTCCTGATAGGCTCTTACCTGTGTTGCTAGCCTATCCTCCTACCTAGGTAGCCAAACCTCCTTTTCTGGCTATTTAGGGTCTCTGCTTTGGGGAATTCTTTAGATAACGAATGCAAGAGCTCATCAGAGTTCCTCTGCATTTCTCTCTTCACCTTCTGCCTAAGGATCGACCGCTGACTGCTCAGGATGCCTGCAAAACCGCAACAAAGTAGCAAAGACGACTACTGCAACCTTGTATCGCTGATCCTGCCGCCTTCTCAACTATTTTCCTGGTAGTTCATGCTCTGGGGATAGCCTGCCTCCTCTCTGCACTAGGAGCTCTGAAGAAATCTCCCGTGGGTCGATGGAATCTTCCCCCCGCAACCACAGGCAACAAAAGACTGCATCACCGGTCCTCTGGGTCCCCTCTCAGCACGACGAGCGTGGTCCCTGGAACTCAGCAACTCTTTCCAAGTGACTCCCACAGTCCAGTGACTCTTCAGTCCAAGTTTGGTGGAGGTAAGTCCTTGCCTCCCCACGCTAGACTGCATTGCTGGGTACCGCGTGATTTGCAGCTGCTCCGGCTCCTGTGCACTCTTCCAGGATTTCCTTCGTGCAGAGCCAAGCCTGGGTCCCCGACACTCTAACCTGCAGTGCACAACCTCCTGAGTTGTCCTCCGGCGTCGTGGGACTCCCTTTTGTGTCTTCGGGTGAGCTCCGGTTCACTCCTCTTCTAAGTGCCTGTTCAGGTACTTCTGCAGGTGCTGCCGGCTTCTGTGATGGCTCCCTAACTTGCTGGGAGCCCCTTCTGTCTCCTCATCCAAGTGGCGACATCCTGGTCCCTACTGGGCCACAGCAGCATCCAAAAACCCTAACCGCGACCCTTGCAGCTAGCAAGGCTTGTTTGTGGTGTTTCTGCGTGGGAACACCTCTGCAAGCTTCTTCATGACGTGGGACATCCATCCCCCAAAGGGGAAGGTTCTAGCCCTCTTCGTTCTTGCAGAATCCAGAGCTTCTACCATCCGGTGGCAGCTTCTTTGCTCCCTCAGCTGGCATTTCCTGGGCATCTGCCCAATCTCGACTTTGTCGCGACTCTTGGACTTGGTCCCCTTGTTCCACAGGTACTCTCGTCCGGAAATCCACTTTGGTTGCATTGCTGGTGTTGGTCTTCCTTGCAGAATTCCCCTATCACAACTTCTGTGCTCTCTGGGAAATATAGGTGCACTTTACACCTACTTTTCAGGATCTTGGGGTGGGCTATTTTTCTAACCCTCACTGTTTTCTTACAGTCCCAGCGACCCTCTACAAGCTCACATAGGTTTGGGGTCCATTTGTGGTTCGCATTCCACTTTTGGAGTATATGGTTTGTGTTGCCCCTATACCTATGTGCTCCTATTGCAATCTATTGTAACTTTACACTGCTTGCATTACTTCCTTTTGCTATTACTGCATATTTTTGGTATTGTGTACATATATCTTGTGTATATTTGGTATCCTCATACTGAGGGTACTCACTGAGATACTTTTGGCATGTTGTCATAAAAATAAAGTACCTTTATTTTTAGTATATCTGTGTATTGTGTTTTCTTATGATATTGTGCATATGACACCAGTGGTATAGTAGGAACTTTGCATGTCTCCTAGTTCAGCCTAAGCTGCTCTGCTACGCTACCTTTTCTATCAGCCTAAGCTGCCAGACACCTCTTCTACACTAATAAGGGATCACTGGACCTGGTACAAAGTGTAAGTACCCCTTGGTACCCACTACAAGCCAGGCCAGCCTCCTACACCCATATTCCAGATTCAGCCTTTAAAGCTGAAACCCTGACATGCACAACACCGTCCTAAAAGAATTTGCAAAATGTTTTGCAAGCATGAGAATGAGCGTGGGCTATAGTACAACTGTTCCTTTGGGTTTCTGTATAAAGATGCATGAGTATAGGAGAATGAACACAGTGGCTCGTGTCTTTGCTAGGGAGCTCACCGTCTCTATTGACCAGCTGCAGACCATGTCAGGGCCGGACTGGGAACTCAAAGCAGTCCTGGCAATTTTGTCAGACCAGCCCCACTAGGAGGGGGGCGTTGCGCAAGTGTGAAGCACTACTGCTTTTGTTACTGGAGGCCCGTATTGCAGCACCGCTGCAAACCTGGCCAGCCCCCGCAGCTGCAAAACCGGCCCCACCCTTCCAGCCTCCCGGGGAAACGCCGGATGCCGCTACAGCCAGTCCGGTCGTGGACCATATTCCATTCTGACCTCTCGGCCACAGTTAATGTGAAACAAGCTCTAAGTAGGCAGATGCCAACATTGCAATTGTGGGGCCAAACTTCATCAGTTTGAGACACTGAAGGCTATTTTGCAGGAAAATCTGCAACACTAAAATATATTTTCTCCAACTGGCTGCTACAGACATAAATATTTTCTGTGGCCAAGCTGTAGAAATGTAAATCCAAAATTAACCATCACTGATCACATTAATGTAACCCAGCTCTAATCTGTGCCTATGTTCGATTGTATAACTAAATAGAAAGCCTGGGGAAGTAATTTATTATTTGCACCAGTCTATTGATCCAGTTCCCTTTCCAGAATGTTGTTTCCCTCATATAATAAATTCACTGATGGCG
Organism: Pleurodeles waltl; assembly: GCF_031143425.1. Taxonomy (NCBI): domain Eukaryota; kingdom Metazoa; phylum Chordata; class Amphibia; order Caudata; family Salamandridae; genus Pleurodeles; species Pleurodeles waltl. The sequence goes on along the minus strand of NC_090439.1, from coordinate 1,011,052,816 downwards.
TCCTGGACCTCTACCATCACCCTGGACCCTAAAAGCATCAGGACAAAATATCTCTGGCACACAGGTTCCATATTTATTTAGGTGGGCAATGGTAGAATGGCATGGGTCCTTGTTTTGCTCAAATTGTTGCAAAAAAAGGACAACAGTGTGTAGCAAAGTGTACTGTTTTAGAACCAGAAGATCTCCTATTCCATGCCGCCTTTCTTAGGTGGGAAGTCCCATCATAGTGTACATGGGTAAATGGGCAGACCACGAGTGAGTGAATGCAGTATGCAAATCGGGTGAACCTTTAAAGGCAACCGTGGCATTTATTTAATGAGAGCAGCTAGTAGTCATTCCATTGCTGACATTGGACTCCATTTTATTAAATTAGATTCGATTGGGCTGGATTAGATAAGATTAGGTCAATTAGATTAGGTTAGATTAGAATCTGTATAGTGAGAAAGAGCAATGAAGTTGTGCGCAAGCATGTTACCTAACACTAAACTTTACCCTATTAAACTGTTCCAAAACGCGATCTACCGTCTCTGGTCTCTCTGTTAAATCTTGGGCTAGACAAAACGCCCTTAGTTGTTGGGTGAAGCCATGTCCAGGGGACGGACAGAGAAACAACTTTTCTAATGGTTTGGTGATCTTAGTAATTTTGCGATAGGTGTTGTTGTCTCGAACAGCCTCATTTGGGCCAGAGAGATGAAATGCAATCCCTACTAGACCAGCAAGATGTTATTAGTTCTTGGGACAACATTTGCCTTTTACACAGACGTTTGTTAATGTATAAATCTTCTAAACAACCTTTTCCATACATATAAAAATAAGGTGGGACAATGTTTCTTCATCCTTAGTTTCTGTGGCTGTCTGGGCATTTTATGTATATTTGCCACTAGGCAGATACACATTTCAGGCACTTGCTGTGGCAAAAAACCTTACATATTCCTCCGGACAAAATCTGTAAAGGGTGAGTGGACTATCTCTGTTATCATCTGTGGTGGGCAGAAGCCATCTCCTATATTGAATATATGATTGGCACATGTTAATGATGATTACAATTACATTCCAATAAATTATAAAAGTTAAATGTACCCCATTGGTGTAGGATCCTAAGAAAGAGACAGTGTCTCTCACGGTGCAGCCCAAGATAACTTTCCGTAGTTGTTAAGGAAGACACTCCTCCTTCTCCAATAAATATGCAGGGAATATATGATGTTGTCTTTCTTTGGTCCTGAGGAGGCCACAATTTATCATGGCCAAAATGTGTCTCCCTTTATAATTTGGAGACTTCCGTGTGAGTAAAATTGACTTTGAACTGGTTAATTTAGACTGCAAAGAATAATTAAAGAACAAAGAGATCTTCGCCTGACTCTCTGCTATTTTGTACTATCTCTGGGTGGATTATGAACTAGATCAGTGGTTCCCAACCTTTTGACTTTTGTGGACCCCCACGTTATCATTACTGGAACCTGGGGACCCACACTGAATCATTATTTGAATCCGAGGACCCCCTCCACTAACTGCTGGGGCTTAATCTGTTAATATTATTTCATTTTCTAAGCAGTCGCGGATCCCCTGAGGAGGCTTCGCGGAACCCCAGGGGTCCCGGACCACAGGTTGGGAACCACTGAACTAGATAATTAGATGAACACCGCCATGCTTAAAAACGTGCAAGGACCAAACATCTTTTTCTGTAATTTATCTATCTTGTATATTGTGTATATATGAATATATATGTGTGATGTAATGTTTGTTCATTGTCCAGAGATATCCACTCTGAAGAAAATGCCATGCCTATCTTTGCGTTGGGTGGTATGAATACATTTTGATTGACCTGTATTTAGACAAACAAAGAAAAATGATAATTTAATGGTGAGACAAATACTACAGGTTTCGATCTATCCCCTCAGCTTTCCACTGTTTTGATTCTTCTTATGAGTAACTTGAGCAGAAATCTTCTATTTTAAGGTGAGGCAAATGTGTAGAATTATACAGTTCTATAGTTATAAGTTAGCCGGTAATAGGTGTTTTTGGATTCCTAAAAAAGGGAGGGGGTATCCCTCATTTAAGCCGCAACTGTGCATAACAGACTTCTCCGCTCTGAGTCGGTATCTGTAACAAAGTGCTCTTGCTTGGCACACAGGGTGGGCATTTGTGGTACATCAGTCGTTTTCACTATAGATCCCCACTTGCATAGCTCAAAAATATGCCTTTTTTTAGTCACTGTGTGATTGATCAGTTCAAGATGAATAGTACCTACTGATGTCTTTTCTCTTTTCTTTACTTGCCAGCTTTTGAATTTACCTGCCTCGACAATTGATTCATCCACAGTGACATTATAGAAATTAAATAATGGCATATTTTCATAATGAACGCTTCCATGTGAATTACGAGCTCAAAGACAGAAACTAAAGACATTTGAACCTGGTCAAGCGACATGGTTTGCTGAAAAAGGCAGGTTTTTAAACCTCTATGAAACTTTAAAAAGTCAGTTTCCACACAGACGTACTCAGAGAATTCCCAATTTTCGGGCCTAAATATGAAACGGCTCTGCCACCAAGGTGGGAGCAAGAATTGTGTGGAACAGTCAATAGATGGGTTTCAGCTGAGCACAGAGCCTGCAGAGGGGTATACTGCTTAACCTTCAGTTGTAGGACAACAGGACCTTGTTTGTAACAGTGTTTGTGAACGATGGACAGTCTTGAAGCCGAGGCATTGCTTCACAAGCAACCAATGTAAATCGCTTCGATAAGGGAATATTGTGCAAATGCCAGGAAGGTTGAGTAGACTGCTAACCAGGAGGTTCTGAATGAGTTGAAGGAATTGTAGCAATTTCTTTGACAGACCAAAATACAAAGAAATGCCTTAATCCAGTAGAGATAAAATAATTGCTTGAACTACTGCAATGTATTTTACCAACCACAGAGGGTAACCCAACAAACCCCAAAGGGGTCTGGGTAAAGCTTAATTGCAAAAACAACAGAAACCCCTCAGAGCAAAAATTAAAACTCCAAACCATTCAATTCTCATACATACATACACATCATTACCCTGCATTTATTACCAAAATAATTTATTACAAATACCAAATATACATTTCTTTATACACAATTTATAGCATCCCCCATCATATCACAACAAGAAAAAATAGAAGAGAAACAAGTGCAATAAGAATAAAGTGCTCGTGTTTTTAGTAAGAAATGAGAAGTGATAGATTTCCCTCAAGCCATTCCAGAAACCATCCTCTTAAGAAACATGTAAAATATAAAATACAGCCTGCTGGTTAATCCTTAAACCACATTGCATCACAATATTATTTCTTCAAATGGAATTGTATCCCCCATTCCAATTCTCTTAAAAAAATAAACCAAATCCAGGCTAGAGCAAAAGTGATGGATGGAATGCTTGAATCAATCTCAGCCATTGGTAATTACTCAGACCACATTTCAATCCATTGTTATTTTGCACACCATGCCACCTCAGTTTCGACCCAACCAGATGCAAAAATAAAGCTCCACCCTGCTCCAATGGGAACAGTCCAGCCCAAACTGCCAGACCAGGTTTTCCCTGAAAGGGAACACAAGCAACCTAGACCAAGTTTCACCCTGATTAGGGCTCATCAGCCAGGTATAGCTTGGCTCCAGTGACACAGTGAGTACGTGACCCACATCTGGGCATACTCATGCCAATTAAGGCGCTGCACTGGAGTATACAAAAAGTGGTGGCCGGAATACTTGAATTAATCCCAGCCACTGGTAATTACTCAGGCCGCATCCCAGTCCCTCGTTATTTTGCTCACCATGCCAACTTAGTTTGCACCCAGCCATAAGCAAATCAGGCTTCTCCATTAGGAACAGTCCAGCCTGAACTGCCACACCAGGTCCACCCTGAACCAGAGCACACCAACCAAATGATGGATTGAGATAAGACCTGAGTAATTACCAGTGGCTGAGATGAATTTAAGCATTCCATCCTTCACTTTTTTGTATATTTCAGGAAAATATGGGTGTTAGAAATAGGTACAAAGACAATAATCAAACATACCAAAGATGCACAGAATGTGCACCATGCACACAATCTACCAGAGTTTATGAGCTTTCATATTAGTAGAGCTTTCATATAAGTACTCACATTCGACAGAGGCATGCGCACAGTTCATATTGGGAAGTGACCGTGAGGTTATGTTTCAGAATATGGACTGCAAAACTACCGTGGTACACGAATCTAATGTCGAGAACCAATATATTGTCGAAGCAAGTACTGATAAGTATAGATTTACTATTCTTAACTCCACATCAACACTCCGCTATGTATTGCACACAATGTGGAATTAAGTATAATTAACGTTACTTATCTATATAGCTTTAACTTGTTGATATTTCGGTTGCCAATATCTTTGCTACAGTATTAAAAACTCAGTATCCTAGTACTCAAAGCAGATATCTAAAGTAAAGTACAGATTCCCGGAGCATTTGCAGGAGTCTGAAACTGAAGCTGCAGCTAGTGAAAAAAAGTGCATCTTCCAACGTGCAGACTTTTATGGACCATGAGGTGGGGATGCTCATGTCGTTCTTGTAACAGATTGACGACAGAAGTTCTATTTTTCAATATTCTTTTTTTATTACGTTTTTGCACCATAAAACATCATTTCGCAGTTGTTTTCTTGTTATCCAGGCGGGGAGGCTCTATGGGGTCATAGTTCAGTGTAGGAACATTCCATTAAAAGTTTTTCAGGTCACAGCAATGAAATGGCTGAGGGAGTCCGTCTTCGTTAGCAGGACATACATTATTTGTGGTAGAAAGATCCATAATAAATGTGACATACGGTGCAATGTTTATCTACCAGTGTAGGTTCTGAGGTGACAATAAACCCTTGGCCATAAATCGAATCAATCGATGAAAGTATGGTTCAGCCACTGTGTTCCAGGGAATACATTTTCCATTCTCTGTCCATAACCAAGGGCTGCAGCTCAGGCTCTGTTGTAGTGGAGTTTATGAGCGTTTCCATCGCCACAATATGTTAATTTTGTCCAACATACTGCAACAGGACTTGCAGGGATTGTTTCGCAAGAAGTGTTGACAGGCACATTGGCTTTGCAGGAGTGGTTGCAGTTACTTGTGCGCCCCTTGTGTGACATGGATCACACTTGCCCACATTTTACGGCAGTATGGTCCAAATGGAACACCCCCTTATTTGCATGGGGGAGCTTCCCCATGTAAATGAGGACATTATTTTGCCTTTGCGCCCTATCACAGTCACAAAGGCAGGGGCAAGCAGGTCATTGGAAGGCGCACAGTCAGTGTACCACATATGAAGAGGCACACAGTCAGTGTACCCCGAGGGCACCCAGTGGGAGAATGGATGGGGCCACAAACCGCATCCCTTACAGTGCTTTCTGCTTTTATGATCGGGGAGCAATGGTGGGGGAATCTTGGGGTACTGCATCATCTGCTAATCATCTTTCAAAAACAAACTCCTATGTGACTTCCTCAACGGTGCATCATTATCTCTACATCACTGTCTACAATTAAAGATCCATATTTTGGGGAAATACATCCAGAATGCCCTTTTTGCAACAATGTACAAATGAGATGCAATAATGTTTTTGATGTTTGCATTGTAGGGTGAGAATGAGGTTAAAGAATGAGCATAGGCGATCGGTATCTTGGTATTTACTGCTCTTTGGGCCGGATGTATCAAGCGTTTTTGCATTCGCAAACAGTGCGAATGGCCGTTTGCGAATGCAAAAATGCCTTTCATTATGTATGAAAGGCATTCGCTATGCAATTTTAAGGAATCGCTAAAATAGCGATTCCTTAAAATTGCGACCCTGTTTAGAGAATCACAAATTGCGATTCTCTAAATAAGAAATCGCAAATAAGGATTCCTTATTTGCGATTTCTTAGGCACATGTAACAAGCTTTTCCTTAATGCGAATTGGGCATTAAGGAATCGCTATTACCACCAATTACAATTTGGTAGTAACCATGTGCAAATTTTAACAATGCATTATTGCAAATAATGATATTTTATATCATTATGATACATACCATTTTGCGACTCTGAAATAGCGATTTCTTAAAAATCACTATTAGAGAATCTCAAAATGGTTTGTTGATACATCTGGCCCTTTATTTTTTAGCTAACACAGGGTTCACCAGTCACCATGGTAGAAGGTGAGCAGGATTTCTCAATTTTAGTGATGGTCAGACAGTGCTTGGCTCCGGGATTGAGCGAATCCTGTAAGTGGTACAGTCTCCTCTTAGATATCCATGGAACCAGTAACACTCTAAGCAGCACTCTGTCAGGTGGTAGTTTGTGGTCGAAGCATTCCCGGCCGGTGGCTGCGTAAGTGAAAATCTTTCTCTTTCTGAATCCCACTCTCTCCCTCCTCCCCGCCCCCGACACTTCCTCTATTTGATTATCCCTGCTTCTTAATCTCTCTGGCTCTCATGCCACCCTGTTTGGAGGTCACACCAACACTCTCACAAATGATATAGGTCTGACCACAGTGCCTCAACTTATACGTGGGTGGTGGTCAATCCAAGCCCCCCTTACAGCACCTTCCTTAAGCTCCGCTAGCTACTGCGGTCATAGAAGATAAAACATTTTAAAACTTGTACTGAACATTTCTCGGAGCTCTCTGTGAGCCTGGGGTCAATACTTACTCATCACTGAAGGGTAGAGGGGGAGCTGTTCAGTACATGTTTCTGTAGCGTGGGTCCACACAACTCATGCAGATGCAGTCTCCGGCTCCCACACTCAGCTTCCTCCCTGAACCAGTTACCCTTCCTTTAAACTCACCCTTTCCCATCTCAGTACAAGATGGGGCAGGTACTGCGGCTCACCTGGCACACTCTGTGACATAAGGTAAAGAGGTGGATGTGATAAGACAGCTTCCCCGTACCTACTTGTATCCTCAAGTGCCTGCAGCTGACCTTATGGGTGACGCTGCAGTCTGGCAACAGAGAGTGGTCCTTCTGCATGGGAGCCAAGGCCCATGCCTGGATGATGATCTCACCTGACTCAGGGCCGTGAGGTCACCAGCCAGGCAAGCGCTGAGTGGCATCTGTTGACTGGCACAAGTGCATTATTGCATGAGATACAACTGGCTTGTGTGCTTACCCCTGGCCTCAGTCACTACCAAGAGTAGAATATCATGATGTTTTCACTGATTGTTGCCAGAAATGTGAGAGTCTGAGCAATAGGGTAGGTGAAGTCCCGATTCTCACATCTATGAGCCGTCACTGCTTCCAAGCCTAACCAGAGGCCTTCGATTGGTCAAAAAGGGGAAAACCATCCCATAGCACACTCCAATGCACTTGTGAGTGCCCGTGATCTGCAAACGCCAGTGAGGATAAATTGTGACAAAAGCCACAGCTTAGTCCAGAATGACCAACAGACAGGCAGAACGCTCATTCAGTATCGAGTGGATGTCATTCAGGATTTTAAAGGTGTGGTTTTGGTGTTCCATCAGCAACTGGAGCCTGATTAATAAGGAGCCAGTTGAGGGTTGCTTTCAGTATATTTGCTGAGCTGTATAGCTGCACATTTTAAAGGGCCTTTCCCATCAAAGGGAGGTTATTCACAGACAAGAAATGTGATAGACTGGATCTTCGTTTTTTTGAGATATGGCTTGACAACACAGCTGTCCTTTAAGATTATGTGATGTTCCCAGCAATACAGCTCTAATGGGAAGGGGGTTCGTAGGTTGTGACCAATGTACTTAGTAGTAGTGTGACCACCTGGAATTGAGGCAAATTCTGGACAGAACTGTAAAAAAAATCAGGACAAAGGGTCAAAATTCAGGACAAAAATTCAGGATGAAGTGTCAAAATTCAGGACAAAAATTCAAGAACAAACATCAGTTTTACAGATACACCCAAGAGAGGCCATGCCTCTCTAACTTAGTGCATTTATGTACTCTTTTTTAACATAGCCCTATTTATTCACTGTGGTCTTTTTGTGATTGCCTCCTGGTATGCTACATTACACCCTTGTCCAGTAGTAAATGAATGCCCTTCAGCACTGTGTCAGGCCATCACCTCTACCCAAATCTACCCAATCCTTCTTAAATAGAAAGCAACAACAAACTTTTGATTATGTTTCTGAACATTTTAAAACCCCTGGCAAACAGTTTGGGAAACATTAAGGTAGTTATAGTTAACCTTATGCTAGTTTAAACAAATTGAACAAAAACATCTGGCTCACCCCAACTGCCCATGACCTCTCAGCCTAATTTTTTTTTAATGAGACAGGGCAGATGGTGTTGGCGGTAGTGTCATACCTAATGTCAGGATGTGAGGTACCCATAACTTGTCTGTAGTCTCACAGCATTAGAGTGTATGTCTGGGACTCTACATTTATCTCAGAACTGGGAGCCCGGACTACCAATCAAAGATAATAAAAGACGAGGATGAAATCAAGATTAAATGGAGGTTGTTGCTAAGATCCTTATAAATGAGGAAGAGAAGAACAAGGTGGGACAATTCCTAAAATCAGACAAGATGGATCCACCAAGATCATCAGAAAGTTTTGGGTACCTGGGGAATTGTCTCTGCAGACAGGAGAGAAACAAAAGAGGCACTGTCAAGTGGTTGAACAAGCCGCACCCACCCATCTTTGCAAATTCTTGTAGTGCAATGGTCCGTTGTTCATGCTTGTGAAGAGTGAGCAGCGACCAGACCCCTTGCAAGGTTGTGCAAGGCAATTGCCCACTTTGTCCATGTCTTTAAATGATTTTGAAATTGAGCAAAAGCGAAACTAGTGATCTGGGTTACCCTAAGTGTCAAGTACACATAGAATCTTCAAAATATTTGGAATGTAAATTGCAAAAACAAAACGTCAGCATTTTAAAATGTAATTAGTGTTTCTTTAACATATGGCACTTTTTTCCCCTTTATATAGAATTAAACCTCTGGTTGAACTGGGAACCAGTTACCTTTCAATACCTAGTGATTAATATCTACCATTCTCCCACTGATTTGCAGGATGGATTTCTCAGCAGAGCGTCACGGTCCCTCCAAGCCCAGTTTGCTTTTTGGTCTTCTCTTCTGCTTTCTGTAGTGGGCCACATGACTAGTGAAGATGGTGTGCTACCCTATGATAGTATTATTTTGCAAACCTTCCCCTGCTCGTCCTTCTTCAGACATGCCACACAGCTGATTTGGGCACTGGGGCACCGTCGAGTAGCTCTTTCTACTCTAATGCTACCTGTGACTGCAGGTGGATTAGGCCTTCTGGACTTAACGCTATTATTCAGCTGCACAGGTCCAATGGGTGGCTCACTGGCTTTCTGCCCACCCCCTGCATGAGATGGGGTTTATCCATTAAGACTTTTAAGGAGGGCTTACTGCAGTGCTCATTGTTTCCGACTGACCATTCTATGGATCACCATCCGGGATTATCATGCACAGATTTCTCTTGCCTTGCTAGAACCTGTAAACTCACTGACACGAAGAAACCCTGTGCTCCTGCACTACCTTTGCTAAGCCTTTCCACTCGCACAGGACAGCTATGCTCAGAGAAACTCCATAAGTGGCATGCCACAGCTGTCTTAAAATTGGGGGATTTGTTTCCGGACGGTGAGCTACAAAATTTCCAAAACCTTGTGGCAGACTAACATCTTCACCCCATCAACTCTTTACTTACAACCACCTTAAACAATCATTAAATGCCCTATTTCATGTCTGCCACCTAGCACTAACCCTGTATGAGGTATGCCAGAAGCTCTGCACCGTAGGGACTGGTGGCAAACTGATAGAATGGGTGTACAGACCTTTCCTGCAACATGGAGACCACTCCAGGTCTTCTCGCCTACTACCTGGGTGATTGATGTGGCCAAACCTCTGCACGATATGGACTTGACTAAAATACTGGACTGTCCGCACAAAGTATCCCTCGGCTGTCACTTTAAGTACATGCATAGCGCTTCCTTGGGAATGTATTCTGCCCGTTACTTGCCATTGGCTTTATGGTTTGTAACTCACATTTCGTTGCTTTCAATTTGCTGGCTTTATTTGTTTTTGTAGCCTGAGTTTGTCCCTTTCCCCAACCTTATTTACAGTATCCTTCCGAGTACTCTCTTTCTGTAAACAGGCCTGTAAATTGTTTTCTTATCTCATCACATTTGCTGTGCATTCAAAGAACAAGGTCAAATGTCAGGCTCTGTCTTCGGTTGGAACTTAGGGGCACATTTATACTCTGCCTGCGCCAAATTTGCATAAAAAATGTTTACGCAAATTCGGCGCGAACCCTACACCATATTTATACTTTGAGGACCGACCCCGCGATCTGCAAAATTCCGCCATGTGCGTAATTTTCTGGATGCGTGAAACCGCCTTGCGTTAATGACATGCAAGGTAGGCGTTCCCATCTAAAAAATTACTTAAACACCCGTGCGCCATATTTATCCTACCGCACAAAAATCCTGCACGGCTGGGAGTCGGAGTCGGAAAATGACCCACAGTCTGATTTGCATCAAAAAATAACACCTGGGTCAGGGCAGGCGTTAAAATGGGGCAAACACACCACTACTTAAGGAAAACACACAGAAGCAACAGCAGAGCCTCAAAAGGAAGACATGGAGGTGCTATTCATCCAGCATGCACGAAGACGCAGAGCACAGGAGCAACAGCAGCAGTTTCCACCACACCAGCAGGGACCCCAAAGGCAATGCAGAAGGCAAAAGAGGATATTCAGGACCAGGGCAACCCTTCTGGCACTCAGGCAACAAGACATCACCCAGAGGTACAGACTCAACTGGCAAGCCATTCAGCAGCCGCTGCGCCACATTGAGCCACAGTTGGCACCCAGCTTGCAGGCACCCCACATCATTCCACCAGAGACCAAGGTGCTAGCTGTCCGCCACATGTTGGCAAGTGGCTTGTTTCAAACCACTGGTGTCCTGGTTGCCGGGATCTCACAGCCCTCATTCTCTACCTTCCTACCCAAGGTATTGGATGCCATCATCTCCCTCACACTCCGCCACATCAGCTTCCCCAACACACAGCAGAAGCAGCAGGAGACCAAACAGGGCTTCTACTAAATTAACGACTTCCCACACGTGCTTGGTGCCATTGACTGCACACATGCATGGATTGTGCGACCTGCTGCTACCGAGCACCTATACCGCAACAGGAAGCACACACACTCCATCAATGGCAGGCCATTGTCGATCACTGGGGTTTGATCACCAGCTTCGTGGCAAAGTATCCTGGGAGTTTACATGATTCATTCATCTTCCGCCACTGCACCATCAATCAACACTTCCAGGATGGACGATATGGAAATGGCCTACTTGTTGGTAAGTACAGAAACCCAGTTATCTACATACAGCACAGCAACCCTGTAGGACACACAGCACATACACCACAACATTGACACGTGGCCAGGAGGACACTGAGGTTGTGACACTGCTGGTCATGTTTGATATCCTGACCCAATGGGATACACACCTATGGACAAATGACAGATGCAAATAACAACAGATGCCAGGCCCCAGGCACAAAGGGAACAATTTAAAACCACACATTGACAATGACATGGCCTTAACTGCCAGTACAACTTTGAAGATTAATCTTACAATATCACATCAATAACACTCAATCACACACCTTTCCAAACATTATGTACAGTGTAAGGGGTATGCAATGTGTTTCGCTGCAGGTATATCACCATGACACACATAGCATGATGATGATGACTCTAATGAATGGGACATGGAATAATTGAGGCTGTACCAACATCTCAGATCATCCCTGGTCTGACATTGCCCACTACCAATAAGCAAGTGAACTGTGCTAAGAACACATATTGACGTGACAATATTGCAAAGTGCACATTCCTACACATACGGTTTGAGACAATTACACATATACACAACAGATGTACAGGCATATGGACCTTCTGATACTTAAACCGTCAACCCCACAACCAAGTTAGCCAGCTGAACTAGACCAGGTTCAGTAGTGTAGGTACACGTTTGAACATGAATCAACTTGGTAAGGGCAGATAAATAGGTCTGCGGAGAACTTGTCACACATGGGATATTTGTGCATTGTCAATTGTCAACACATCAGTGCTGCCAACGTATGGAGATGTGTTGTACATTGTCACCTGGCCAAATCAAAGGGCCTCACTAATGTTTAACAAATTCTATTGCATATGTTAAATTGGATGGGATGTTCAGGCCGTGTTACCACCACTGTGGAATTGATTTTGTGTATGGAAGTATCATGTCACCCCCAGTTAAGACACATGGACATCTCTTTCACATGACATAATGCGTGGAAGTACACAATGTACTGCAAGTCTACAAAAATACCAGTGAAATCCGGTCGATCAGCCAAACACCAGTTCAGATAATGAAACATCCCAATGCCGATGGTACATCCTAGAAGCCTAGGATTCCACACAATAACACAAACACAGATAAGTCACAGACAACACAAGAGAACAACTGCCATGCAAAGTGATAATCATTGTGCAAGCTCCATCAACATTTTTCACTCATTTTCTCTGTCAGCTGATCAGGGGTATGGGATCCAGCCATGGATCATGACCCCATTTGCAAACCCAAGCATAGCATCAGAGCGTGCCTATAATAATGCACATAGGAGGACACGCACCATAGTAGAGAGGACCTTTGGCATCCTGAAGACAAGGTTCAGGTGCCCCAACATCACCGGAGGCAGCCTCCTATGCTCACCTGAAATGGTCTGCAAGATCATTTTGACCTGTGCCATCCTGCACAACACTTGTGTAAGGAGGAACATTCCCCTCTATGAGCCAGACCCACAAATGCCTGAAGAGGAGGAAGAGGAGGATGTTGTCCATCAACATGAGGGGGACCATCGAAACATTGCAGCAGGATTGCGTCGGAGACAACACATTGTACAAAACTCCTTTTAACTCTAGTCACCATCACCACTGTCTTACCATATGTCATTAACCACGTATTCTAATCACTAATCATGGTCTGGGTAATTATTTATGCATCACATTATCCCTAGGATTCATAATCAGAGTTTAGCCTCATGGAGCATTGCAGATATACAGATTAGGGTACTGAAAAATCCACATCACATTTGATGGGTATGAATGTACACCCAACTTCACACACAGTGTAAATGACATATATCCTGTCCATTTCACATTTGAAGGGCAATATCAGAGGACCACAGCTATGGCACACATACATACTGGCAACATGGTTCATTGCAGTATATGGCACACAACTAAAACACCATCATTCATAAGGTAAAAAACTGCTTCATACATGAGGCAGTGGATGTGCTATTGCATTGGTAACAGGAATGTATGACCAGACCCTTGACAGCAGTAAGTGTGACATCAGCTATCTCTGCAAGGAGTATGTGTGACAAGAAGTCCATGGAAGCTGCAAATGGATAGCACGAGTGGCCCAGGTATGACAAGCATTGCTCACAAGACATGCCCTGCGCAGTCCATCCCAGGTCATAAGTCCTGCCACTGCCATGTTTTCAGTCTCTCCCCACCCTTCTCTAGGGGGCCCTGGAAATGGACTATTTGTACCCAGATAATCCGTCATCTACACACACCCAGACTCACATTCTGACTCCAGTGTGCTTACCTCTTTAGTATGGCATGCCATAGTTACAGTTCATTTGTCTGCATGGACTTAAGGTCCGAAAATACACTGCCCGGTAGTCTGTAGGACCTGTAATCACCTATCCATTGCTTCCCATGTGAAAGGTACTGTTGGCCCTTTGAACTTGATTATCACCTACTGGACTTGTGAGAGACTGAAGCTGTACACACCTGTGAGCACTTCCATGCAGACCAGCCATTTGACCCTGCACTGCCCTTGCTGCTGCCTGGAACAGCTAAGAAGCTGCCATTATATGTACATCCTTGTTATACATTGCTGCATAAATCACTTGTGTAACACAGGCTTTGGGTGATTGTATAACGTTGCAGCCCACAGGACAAATACAGTTTTCATTTTCCACAGTGTTGTTCCAGCTTTTCCCAGTCTCAGTCTGCTCACTGTGTTTTTGCCTTGTTCATATTAGTTCCTGACAAGGCTCCACCCTGTTAGTCTGATTGGTTCCTGTCTTTCTGTTACCATAAAGGTTCCCTGTGGCTACATTTGTCTCATAGTTGCTTTCCATGCCCTCACTTTCCTCCTGGGGTATTGAGTCTGGTAGGTCAACAATGAATCCTCAAATAGATTGTATAGCGTAATCAGTTTACTTGTTGTATCATGGTGTGGGACATGTCTTCAAATAGCCTAATCACGGCCCATACCTTCTCTGGGTTTCATGTATGCATGAGTGGCAAACAGTGACAGTGTATCATGGCTGTATGCATGGATTGGGTATGGTCACTCCAGCACAACAAACAACGTTTGCTAATGTGCATGAAAGGACAAAACATGTTTGTGCCCTGACGGTCCACACACAGATTCACATCGGCCCCAACCTATTGATGGGGCTTGCGTGGGGAATAGCTGTGAGATTAATTAGCTCAGAGGCACTGATGTTCCCAGTTGCAGTCGGAATTGTAGAGGCCACCCTGTGTACAAATGTTGTGATGAAACCTGCCGGTTCAAAATTACTGATTCATCAACTTCGTGAGCACACCAAGGTTGCCCTGTTGTAAGTCTCATAAAACTTCTGCAGTGCCATAGCTGGACTATCCCCATGTGTGTTTTCAATTCTTCTTTGGCTTTTGTTCAATTCTGCCTTGAAGGATACTCTGTGAATGCAGGGAATGGCTCCACAGACTCATGACCAGACCTGCACGTAGCTGTGACAACATGGACCCCAATAATGACACAGGGTATACAGGGCCACACACTTGAACTGGACACCTTTGTGCAATTAATCACTGGAAATATGTGAACACATGCTGCTTGGTCTGCTGGTCCTCCACTACCACAAGAGAAACATGGGTCATTTATATGACTCAAACTGTGGAGTGACATTACATTTTTGGATTGGTTTTGGGGCTCTGTGTCACAAACACTGTACATACATAGCATTTTCAAATGCCTGACTCATGGGTAGTATCCAAACAAGTGACCAGGAAGTGGTATCCAACATTCCAGTACATGTGATGACTTAGGGCCTGATTACAACTTTGGCAGAGGGGGTTAATCCGTCCCAAATGTGACGGATTTCCCTCTCACCGTATTACGAGCCCATTATATCTTATGGAACTCGTAATACGGTGGGTGGGATATCCGTCACATTTGGGACGGATTAACCCCCTCCGCCAAAGTTGCAATCAGGCCCTTAGTCTTGTGACATTGCCATTATCACCCGTCCTCTATCTATCCTGTGCATAGTTTGTCATGGGAGATGCATTTGTCCCAAAAGTCAGGGAAGTTCACACAGGATTTGTTGCTACGTGTATGACAAACACATTTCCTGATTCATTTCCACACTGAATAGCATCTGATGGTTATCCACATTTACAACACATACATACAAGCACATTTATGAAAACACATCTTGTGATGTTCACACAGAGGGCAAACTAAAATTTAAATTGCCAATTCACAGACATTGACACACAGGCAATGAGTTAATGTATTAAGTTGCGTAGCCTTGCTATCCTCTATTGATGCACAACCTGCTCAAAATGGGTAATACCAATTCGTATTCCAAACGTTTGGGTATCTATTGCGTCAGTAAAGAGTGCTACTGCGGTACAACAACTAGGGGATCATGGTCCGCAGTAGTGTGATCTGCAAGATGTGCCCAAACACTGGAATGCACAATGTAGGTGCAAACAGCCTATCTCTGTATAGTTACAGCTGTCATGTACTATAAAAGTGTGAGAAATAACCCAAACCAGTAAAAGACATAAATGTTGACGCATATGCATCAAAAATCGCTGCATAGGCGTAGAAAAATGACGCTCACAGCCATGATACATCCATTGGCCCCAAGCGGTCATTCCTACACTGTACCCCATGAAATTGGTTACCAATGCAAAATATTTGGAACTATGGAGGCAGGGTAATTTTTAAGCATGTGCGTCAAAAAACATTGACGCACAGACTATAAGCGTCATAATATTTTGACGCATCATAATAAAAACGCACTGCATTTCAGGCAGGAAGTGATGTAATAGGATATCCTGTGTACAGAATTGGTACAGTAGGTGTACTTTCACTTTCACTTTGCAGTCTGTGATTTTTCTAGACTGTGTGGCTGTGCTTAGAGTTTTGTCTGTCCCAATTGTGAATTTGTCTCCTGTGTGCCATCCAATTTGTCATCTGTGTTAATTGTAATTGTCTCAGTTGTTCATTGTAAGTGTTTGTTTGTCATTTTTGGTGTCTAATTTTGTCTTTGTACTGTTGGGAGTCTGTTGTGGGTCTTGTTAGTTTGGGGATAGTTGGGCTGTTTTAGGGTTACTTTTATTTCATTTTCCTCCCTCCTTTCCCTTTATTATTCTCTGTACCCTTTAGTTTTCATATTATTTCTCTCATGTTGGGTAGGCCATGTCTGGGGAGAATGGGTGAGGAGGAGCTGGGGGGATTCATTTGGCTGGTGTGCCACTTCCTCCCCTTGATGATCAAAGCAGGTGGCAGGGAGAGACAGGGGTATCACACAGAGGCGAGGAGGCTCCGGTGGTTACAGGTGTTGTACCATCTGCGTCACGTCTACAACACAACGTGCAATGACCACCAACTAAAGCACAGCTGGGCTGACCTTGTTGCCAGAGAGCAAGACCTGCTGGACCACCTGGGTATTGTGATTGGTGGCCCTGTTGGTGAGTACAATTCAGAGTAATGTGCACATTTAAATGCTCTGTAGTGACAGTAGCAGATTTGTTGATATGCTGCAGGCAATGTTTTTGGACATGTGGAATGCAAGTTAACATACAGTGGCCCTGAGTTATACAATAATTGCGACACATTACCGTCATTTGTTGACACAACAGCTGCACTAAGTTACAAAACACAACTAGAGCCTGTAAATTAGTGCTGCCTTCACGTCAATAGATGATGCTAATGCGTCTCTAACATATGTTTTATCCATGCTCTGTGAGTGTACAGGAAAGAGATGTTTTTCAACAGCTAATTCAAAGCATTAATGTCTTCCCCAATTATTTCGAATACACGTCTGAACTGTATTCTGGCCCATATGTACCAATTTCTTTTGAACCTCTGGTAATATCTTCGGCTGATAGTTTGACTTGGTTGTGCCACAATTAAATTAGGAATAGAGGCCAAAGTAATGCACACAGGTTCATTTCTAAATGTTTGGTGCTGTAGTGTGGTTAGTTTTACGTATTCATTGCGCTTTAGCTTCAGGCTTTAGGCCTTTGTGCACTTTGCCCTGAATATATTTTATTCATTTGCTGACAGCTTAGAGCCTCTGTGCACTTTGCTCTACATGCTTTTTATTAGGCTTCGTACTGTTATTTTTCAAATAGCCAGTTCTACGGTGTTGTTTTTATTCATATCACACTGTTTTGCCTACTTCAGCACTGGAGTTCTCCATAACATATTTACTCTGTGCTTCAGTCAAGGATACAGTCTGGTACATTGCCGATAGACGTGGTAGGAGTTTAGACTTGGCATTCCTGCGTAGGGACATTTTGTGATCACGATGACATGTTAGTTATAAAATCACTTCCTTGTCCCAATACACGCAAGAGGGAGATTCCGACCAGGGAACCACAACTAGACGCTGACTGCCTCGTTGCAGATGCTGAACCAAGATCACAGGTCTTTGCTCAGGTATGAGGGCTGATGTCTCCACCGTGATTCTAATAGGCAAGCTAGAAGCTTAACATGCTGTGCTCTAGATAGAACAAGCAGAGGGAGTGTAGAAACTGTTTGACAATATGATAGCTTTGTTCTTATGTTTTACTCTCCTGGTAACTATTACAATCCTACTGTGTTGTATCGTTCTGGTTATTGCGGCTCACGCCTTAATATCTAAAATACAGTCGTTTTATTAAAAAACATTATATAAAACTTATACTGTCTTTGTCATTTGTATATGAGATCATATTGGAAATAAGAGAGTTGGTTTGGATCTGAGTAACCACGACTTCCCTGAGAAGTTCCAAAGATGTCATGCGCTCGGCTGCCGAATCATTCCTTCCACATGGGAGAAATGAGGCACTGCTAGTTAGCCGGAGCAAAAACCGGATTTAGGGTGACAGAGTTCTTTACACGTGGGTCAGACTCAGTCCCCCACACCGTTATAGATCCTGCTACCTAGAAATCCAGTAGTCTCATTTAGAATAATGAGAGCCCACGCGACATGGCGCCGCCAACGTTTGGTCTGGCTCTAATGATTAGGTCCGACTGACTCTCTTGGTCTCATATATATTTTGACTCCTCGGTTCCGTATACGGAGACGTCCGTGGGGCTGAGGGTTTCCGCCGCCACGGCATAGGTGCTTCCTATTGCTTAGTGGTTGGTTGTTCAAGCTTGAACTTTGAAAGGAAAAACCCCAATATTGGTGTGCCTTCTCTGACCTGAAGCCGTTTTTTATAAAATGGCGAATCCTAATGTAGTGAACATAGCAATTAATATGCGACATCCACTCACGGGACATCTATTGACACATGGACTGACAGTCCAGGGGGGTCCAGTCACTTTTGTGGTGGACGCCCATGCAGCCTATAGAACGGAACTTTTTTATTCTTGGGTCGCATTTCCAGCAGTGGATGGGGGAACAAATACTTTTCACGAATACACAGTTGCGAATGTCCCTGGACAATACAGGGCTTACGCTTATTTAGAAATACCTCTATCTTATCAAGAACACCATAATTGGCTTGATGGCGCCCTCCCACACTCAATAGCACAAGTTAGGTTAGGTCCACTGAGTAATGATGGTCCTACCTGGCCTTTATTGGCTACATATACACCACATCCTGCGGTTGCTCAATTGGCAGTGGTTGAAGTTCGTCGTTTATACACAGAATTAACGGCTACATATAGACGATTCGTTCAGTTTGTAATGCAGACATTAAATACGAATGCAGCGCGTGCTGCTCCAGCGCACCAACAGGCTGTGGTTCCGGGTATTAATCCGGCCACTGTACACTCAGTTATGGGTAAAGTACCGGCTAAACGAGAGGAGACTCCGTTTTGGCTGGCGCAAAAAATTAATACGCTGGAAGCAGTATTTCCCCATACGGGACCTCAGGATAAACATAGAATTTTGACGATGTGTTTGCCGTACGGGATGGTTCCTCCGGTGGACCTTTGTAATACCTGGGGCACGGTGTTTGCCGCGCTCTACACTACGGCACACGGTACACCGACATTAGCTAATTTACCGGACGTACTTAAACAGATTCAGGATGAATATGGGGCTGCCCCTGCCTTGGATTTGGGCATGCAGTTGCTGGGCAATTTTGCCACAGTTTCTTCTATTATTTTGAGTAATCTCAAAGGAGAGGCAGTAGCACTAGCAGTGCGTATGCGTCTTCGGGATGTACCGCTGCTTAATCAGGAGCGGGAGCTTCCGAGAATAATAGCGGAAACATATTCTAGTATTGGTCGTGATAGCCTAGGGGCTAGACCACAAAAACCCCAGTTACAGGGTAAAAATAATAAAGAAAATGCTAAACAGCAACAACCTGAGGGTTCGAAAAAGCGCTGGGAAAAGAAACAGCAAACACCTAAGAAAGATGGTGGGCAGTCTCCGCAACCGGAGACCCCACAGAATAAGTATAATCTCAGGAATAGGGATACTTTGAAGACGCCTGATAGATATCAATATACTGATACACGCCAATCTCGTTCCTTTCAGGACTCCTCGGAAAAGAGAAGTGAGAGAGGTGGGCGGTCAGAGCGGAGGACGGAGTACGTGTAACCGAGACAGGATTCACAACGCTCAGCGGAGGTTTCTATTAAACAAGAAGAGAAACCGCTGCAACAGAAACAGCAATTTAAAAAGAAGAAAGTGGCAGCTGTCTCAGTTAGACATGCCGCTCAAGAAGAGAGTTCTCTTGACGAACAAGACATGGGCGTTAGCACTGTTAGACAGCGCGGCAGAGGTCACAATAGTTCGCCGGAGTCTTCTAGAGCATCTGGAGGTGAAAGCAACTGATGACTTCATACAAGTCGAGACGGCGGATATGCGTGTCTCTGATCCTGATGGAGTATATGAAGTGACTCTGCGATTGGAAGGGGACATTGACCGTATTATAAACGCCATTTTTTGGGACCATGTGGTAAAATCATATGATGTTCTGTTGGCCGAACAAGATTGGCCACCTGACTTTGTTCGCGACTGTCCAGTTGGGGAGGAGGTTATTACACTTTCCTTCTCACCACTTGTTCCGAGAGAACTCGCGGAGTCCTATAGTAAATCATGGGCTCTAGCACAGGCTCCCGCCTTGTATAGAAATAACGTAGGGTGGGACAGACAATCACCTTATCATGTAATTCCGATAAAGGGCGAACCTCAGCCACAACCGCAGTATCCTATCAAATTTGAAGCTAGGGCATCGGTTAGAAAAATTCTTACACAATTGGAGTATCAGGGTGTAATTGAGCCCTGTGTCTCGCCGATGAATAACCCCTTGTTTCCGGTAGCTAAACCGGACCATTCATATAGGATAGTGGTGGATTACCGACATTTGAATAGTCATACACGCACATATGCAATACAGAATTCACATAGCGCAGCGCTTATGAATAATATAGTGCGTAAGAAATACAAAACAACATTGGATATCTCGAATGGATTTTTCTGCCAGAATATAGCGCCCGAGAGTCGGCACTATACCTGTTTCAGTGCGTAAGAATAGCCCAAGACTGTTTTCGGCTCGTGTAACTGAAATGCTGCATGAGTTCAACCCTGAAGCATTATCATATGTTGATGACATATATCTGACAGATGATGAGATTCTGCAACATCTAAGGCGTGTATCGCGCATTGTTGTGGGGTTTGCTGATATAGGCTATAAGTTTAATTTTAAGAAATCAAAGATTGCCTTCCTCAGCGTCATTTTCCTGGGATATGAGTTGTCGAGTGAGGGCAAGAGCCTAGCGCCACATTTTTGGGAGAAATGTGCTTTATTGCTGCCTCCTAAAATGGTTCGGATGCTCCAGTCATTGTTGGGGTTTCTGAATTTTGGCAGAACTTACATTCCTGATTATGCGACGCGTATAAAACCCTTATACGAGTTGATTCGCCCAAATTTTTCGAGTAGATTTTGGACGATTGAACATACACACATACTACGAGAATTACAGAGTGATCTCTTAGCAGTTAAACACTTACACACACGGGACAATAAGACACATTTAGTGATCAGGGTGATACCTGGGGCTGTTGGGTTTACTTATGTCACCTTTAATGAAGGGGAGACAGTCCCGATTGCATACAAGTCTCACTTGTATTCTGCTGCAGAGCAGCGTTTTGCACAAACTGAGAAAATTCTCACTGCAGTACAGATGGCTGTCATTAAAGAAAGACCGCTGGCCCAGGGTCAACACATTGTTGTCGTTTCCCCAATTCCGGCCTTAGAGGCAGTTACAAAAGCGAGTGTTCCAAATTAGAAGGCTTTACACCCGCGATGGATACAATGGGCTACGTCTTTGACAGCCACTGATGTAGATTATGTATTTGACCATAAACTGCAGACTCAAGAATTTCTTCAATATGAAATGGAATACCCTGTTCCTGCTGGTACGTTGCCTATTGACCAATATCAAGTGGTCATGTATACCGATGGCTCTGCGCAACCAGCGGTTGGGACTAAACAACAGTATTCTGCTGCATGTGCGGTGGTGAGCGGCACTATGGAGGGGGAAGTGTTCTGCCCCCGACATACTTATACTAAAACCTTGGGAGATTGCACGGCACAGCTGGCTGAGCTCAAAGCTCTATTGTTAGCGTTGGAGGACGCGGATCCAGCGCTTTTAACCTTGCTGGTCTGTGACTCCTACTACTGTGTGCAGTCTTTCAACGAATATCTACACTATTGGAAGATGAATGGGTTTAGAGATTCTAAAGGCAACACCATTAAGCATAAAATGTTGTGGGGTAAGGTTGCGGATCTGAAGGAAACGCTTCCTAAAGTCCATGTTGTGCATACACTTGGACACCAGCGCGTTGGGATACACGTTGCTGGGAATACTTTGGCTGATGAAGCCGCAAGATCGGCAGTGGCTGTCGCCACTGTGGCCGCAGTGACTCGTTCGAATTCCAAACCAGACACAGAAATTTCGGCTGCCATAAAGGCTACGGCTGATGGCACGCCCTTTCCTAAAGGATTTCCTTCAAAATATAGTTACTGCTTGAATGGTGCGCTAAATGCTACTGTTACAATTCCAGGCATTGGTGTACGTGAAATTCCCAATAAAATTGAGAGACCTCGATTGATTTCTGCAGCACATGAGGGGGTGGCTTCTGCACATGCTGGGGTGGCTGCCACAATTTCACTTTTACAGGCTCGTTACTGGTGGCCTGGTCTCTATAAAGAGACGAAGCAATATGTCCTTTGTTGTGACGTTTGTCAACAAATTAAAGCATCGTCGGCTAGACGCCCGCAGCAGACGCCCCTTCTGATTTCAAATAAACCATTACAGTGTGTGTACTTGGATCATTGTGGTCCCCTGACACCAGATAGTGCATACAAATATATATTGGTTGCTGTAGATACGTGCTCCAGATTTGTATGGGTATGGCCACAACGCTCGGCTGACGCTCGAACTGTTATTAAAGATTTGCGCATCTTTGTCGATATATTTGCAGTTGCGGCTTTTCATTCGGACCAGGGCCCTGCTTTTGCCTCTAAGGCATTCAGGGACACCATGGCTTCGTTGGGGGTCCAACTCCAATTCTCGTCTCCATTTCATCCCGAGGGAAATTCTGTCATGGAGCGTTTAAATCGTGATTTAAAGCAGTCCTTGGCGGCCAAAGTTATAGGTACGGGTCGTGGTTGGCTAGCCCACCTATATGGAGTACAGAGAGCACTTAATAACTTGCCTAGAAGGTCACTGGGGGGTCGTACTTCATATGAGTGCCTGTTTGGAACACGAATGTATGTTCCTGATCTAGATGGTCCTGGTGTGGAGGCGGCAGATACGCCCTTTGCCATAAATGATCGTGTCACTGTTTTGCAGGATTTACAACAATTCCGTGAAGATAACTCTTCTGCCAGTGCTGCCTCCTCAGGAATTAAGGATGAGCCAGTAACACCTACTGCTTGGATACCCAGGATTGGGGATCTAGTGCGTGAAAAGGTCGCAGTTAAAAAATAATTTGGTCCTTCTTATCGAGAACCTGTCCCTGTGTTGGGGGTGAGCGGCACGAGAACTGTGATTTTACTGCCGCTGCGAGGGGCCAAAGGAAATCGCTTTGTTTCCATTGATAATGTCAAGTTACAACATGTGGCCGATTCTGCACAGCAGACCAAGAGGGACACCCAGTAGTTCCGGAATCCCTCTCACTACTGGGGAGGAAGTCCCGCTGCAGGTGATTTTCACCGACACTATTTCCTCTCCGAGCTTGGGGAGGGTGGATGATGATCTTGCGATTGTTCCACCGACGGCGATTAATATGGAATCTTGTGATCAAATTGCTGTACGTTCTACTGACGTTTCTGAACATGTGGTTTATAGCGTGCCACGGCGAGAGCCTCCATCTGCTTCTTCGTTCACAGTTGCACCTTTTGCTAGAACTGCTTCTGGCTGCTTCAACGACGCTGATAATGATGGGTCCGGCTCCTCGTCCTCGATGTCTTCTGTCCACGGTCCACGACGGCTGCTGGGTTGGCTTAAACGAACATATTTTGTTTTTCTTGGAACTATTTTTGGCTGTTTTTGGCCGTGATGACTGTTTTATTATGGTTGGGATTTGTGGTTACTTTTTTTCTGATAATACATGGTCATTTTCTTCCTGATCGCTCTGACATTGAGCACGTAGAGACTGTGTTGAAACCGCATTTTTCGTCTCATATGGTTCGAAGAGACTTGTCCACAGTAAACATTTCTGCTATACCAGTTCCGGATGGAATTGTGTGGGATAAAGTAATGTTTGATATATATGGTCCCACTGAATTGATTCAAATACCGTATGTCCTCAAATTATCAATGAATGATATTGTTATACCTGGCATTGTTTTTGATGATTGGGATGTGAAGACAGTAGATTCTATGCTAACGGATTTGCAATATTACTATACTGTCTATGACGATGAAGATGCTTACCAGTTTAGAGATAATCATGGTGACATGTTTTGTTACAACTATTATGGACACCACTTTATTCATAAAGCTAGTAGCCCTAAGCCCATGTTTAATTATGTGCAATGGGAACATTGCTCGACTCCTCCACAAGGAAGTTCGAAAACGTATTATGATAAATTTGCATATTTTTCTGGGCATGATCAACGTAATGCTAAGTCCTACTATTTTAAAGTTGCACCGTATTCTAATAAGCAAATGTTATTGACCGATACTAAATTACTGTATTCCAATTTGTTTGTATCTAAACTTTCGGTCGAGGGTTATGAATACTGGTTTAAAACTGTTGACTTGAAAAGTGTTTGGGGTTCGAAAAATTGGCATATGCGAGGCAGGGACACGTTATTTAGAGCATGTATTATCCCGGTCCAAATGATTTTCCTCAATGACACAGTACAACAGACTAGCTGTTTGGGCTTAGCGACAATTAGGGAGTTGACTTTGCCTAGTATACCTGTCCCTTCTAAATTAAAAAATTGGAAGCACTATGTGAATGCTACTTTTAGTGACTTTACACATTGGGTCCAGAATGGTACGCTTAACACTTCATCGTTACATCCAGGCGGGTGGTTATTATGGCCTGTAGACGCTAATGTGTGTCATCAACGTTTTGTCACCTCTTCAGGGGGTTTCAGGACTAGTAGGGCAGACCCTCGTTACGTATCACCAGAACATGCTGATATTATAACTACATACAGTGTGGGGAAGCTTTGTCAGCAATGGTTGAAGTCATCCACGCTGGATGCAGTTAAGTCACATCTCACGTTACTGTCTAATGATACTGATTTACAAGATTTTTTGTCAGGTCCCAAAGTACCACGGAAGAAAAGGTTCTTATACGAGGTTTATAATGAAATTTGGAAGCTTTCTCAACAAGAGGCTGCAGCCCGGTTGAGGCAGATTGATCAAGAAAATCTGATGCAGACTTTGGTGGTCATTCTGACCCTGGCGGTCTTTGACCGCCAGGGCGGAGGACCGCGGGAGCACCGCCGACAGGCCGGCGGTGCTCCAATGGGGATTCCGACCGCGGCGGTAAAGCCGCGGTCGGACCGGCACCACTGGCGGGCTCCCGCCAGTGTACCGCCGCCCCATTGAATCCTCCACGGCGGCGCAGCTTGCTGCACCGCCGCGGGGATTCCGACCCCCCCTACCGCCATCCAGATCCCGGCGGTCCGACCGCGGGATCCGGATGGCGGTAGGGGGGGTCGCGGGGCCCCTGGGGGCCCCTGCAGTGCCCATGCCACTGGCATGGGCATTGCAGGGGCCCCCGTAAGAGGGCCCCTACATGTATTTCACTGTCTGCTGTGCAGACAGTGAAATACGCGACGGGTGCAACTGCACCCGTCGCACAGCTTCCACTCCGCCGGCTCGATTCCGAGCCGGCTTCATCGTGGAAGCCTCTTTCCCGCTGGGCTGGCGGGCGGTCTGAAGGCGACCGCCCGCCAGCCCAGCGGGAAAGTCAGAATTACCGCCGCGGTCTTTCGACCGTGGAACGGTAATCTGACGGCGGGACTTTGGCGGGCGGCCTCCGCCGCCCGCCAAGGTCAGAATGAGGGCCTTTGTCTGTTGTTGATAATGGCATGCATACCCTTTCTGACCGTGTTTACACGATTGACAGCATTGTTTCCTCTGCCATTGACATTATTAAATCGGACATGTCTTCTTTATATCATGGGCAGAGTCAGACGCGGTCCATCATGCAGCTGGGTTGGACTCTTCAGACCTTGAAGGCGGGTCGCGTTCCATGGCAGCACGTTCGTGCCAGAGAGATCTTTATCTCTTTTAATTTGACTCGTCAACAACAACTGATGGCTAAAAAGGAAGCGACATATGTTATGTTAAATATTGAGAAATTAGAGAAACTGCCTTTCACGGTGGCTGAGATTCCGTCAGCTGAATGGTTGATTCATGGGGTTATTAATTTGCCTATCTCTACTTTGCAATTTACTTCATGTTTGAAGCACATTCCGGTGGGTAGATATGAACTATTGGGAGACAGTTACATACACGAGGTGTGGGACCTTCCCTTTCAGTACAGATGTGTTAATGGTTTGAAGGAGGTTTTTCTTAGCGAATGCGAAGCTTCTGTCAGCCATTCAATGGTTTGTAAACAGCTGTCCTTGCACGGGGCGTGTAACGCTTCGATTGCTAACTTAGCTTGTTATCTGAAGGGAGTTCCAGTCCTGGTTATTAAAAACACTTTCCAGGTGCTTTCTAACGGCAGTTACATTGTTCTTAACAGCGAATGCTGCTGTGGCATGCGTGCCGGAATAGTTTACATCGTCGTTGTCAACAAGGCCGTTACGTGCTGCGGGAATGTGTTGTTTCCCCCCACTCAAATTAGGGAGGTAGCGGACATCTGGCCTCATATTGCTACCTCCAAGGTTGATTTCGACAAGTTGAGTCGGCTAAAAGCTTTATTGTTTCAAAAGCATGTGGCCCTTACATCTGCTAGCGAGACCTACGCACTTCAGGTGGCAAGGTCATCGGCGGAGATACAGTCCCTTTTGAATACTAACTTTCCGAATCACTTCGGTGAACTAGTGGGACGTATATTTAATGCATCCAGCACTGCTGGTATTGCACATTTTTTCAAAGTCGTTGGTGTTGGTTTTGCTCATACCTTCTCTTCCATATTCGGTTTGATACCTTCGGCTATACATTCTATTTTCGGAAGCATTTTTGGGGGTTTCCCGATTACTTTGGCTTTATTGGCTGGAGTCTTGCTGTTGTTGCTATTTTTTTGCAATGGCTGTCCCGTCACGACGAGATCCTGTATTGCTGCTCCCGTCAGCGCAGCTGTGTCGTGAACACATGATGCAGCATTTTGGAGCGACACTCCTGGGACATTTGGAGTGCGACTGGTCTCTGTCATTCAGACCGGTTTTGGATTGTGTGCAACCCGTGTTTCGATGCCTTTGGTGCTCGTTTGAACATGCACTGGCTTTCTGTCTCTCATTGCAGCGCCCTCCAATGGTCGATACTGATCTGTTGATGTTCTCGATTAGGGCTCATTCCCAGACTTGTGCACTACGGATGCGCTTGCTTCGTGAGGCAGTTTATGAGATTCCCTTCCTGGAGGAAGATGGTATTGTCTCTTTCATTGGCCCTGCACGGGGTGCCGCCCTGAATGGTTTTGGGGCTTTGGATCACACCTGCTCCATGGTGCTTTGTGGCGTGGATCTTCCGATATTGACGTATATCGAAGTGGAGGAACTCCTGCGTTCTATTGCTTCTATCTGACGATTGGATTTTTACGAAATTGACACTATATTGAATTTGGCTTTCTGGTCACATGTTACCTAAATTTATGACTTTGTTGTGTTCTCACTTTGTCGAAATAATTGTTTTAGGTATTGTTTATATTTGGGGCATCATTTCATATTAATGGAACCACTTGCTACCGACAAGGGGAGGGTGTAGTGTGGTTAGTTTTACGTATTCATTGCGCTTTAGCTTCAGGCTTTAGGCCTTTGTGCACTTTGCCCTGAATATATTTTATTAATTTGCTGACAGCTTAGAGCCTCTGTGCACTTTGCTCTACATGCTTTTTATTAGGCTTCGTACTGTTATTTTTCAAATAGCCAGTTCTACGGTGTTGTTTTTATTCATATCACACTGTTTTGCCTACTTCAGCACTGGAGTTCTCCATAACATATTTACTCTGTGCTTCAGTCAAGGATACAGTCTGGTACATTGCCGATAGACGTGGTAGGAGTTTAGACTTGGCATTCCTGCGTAGGGACATTTTGTGATCACGATGACATGTTAGTTATAAAATCACTTCCTTGTCCCAATACACGCAAGAGGGAGATTCCGACCAGGGAACCACAACTAGACGCTGACTGCCTCGTTGCAGATGCTGAACCAAGATCACAGGTCTTTGCTCAGGTATGAGGGCTGATGTCTCCACAGTGATTCTAATAGGCAAGCTAGAAGCTTAACATGCTGTGCTCTAGATAGAACAAGCAGAGGGAGAGTAGAAACGGTTTGACAATATGATAGTTTTGTTCTTATGTTTTACTCTCCTGGTAACTATTACAATCCTACTGTGTTGTATCGTTCTGGTTATTGCGGCTCACGCCTTAATATCTAAAATACAGTTGTTTTATTAAAAAACATTATATAAAACTTATACTGTCTTTGTCATTTGTATATGAGATCATATTGGAAATAAGAGAGTTGGTTTGGATCTGAGTAACCACGACTTCCCTGAGAAGTTCCAAAGATGTCATGCGCTCGGCTGCCGAATCATTCCTTCCACATGGGAGAAATGAGGCACTGCTAGTTAGCCGGAGCAAAAACCGGATTTAGGGTGACAGAGTTCTTTACACGTGGGTCAGACTCAGTCCCCCACACCGTTATAGATCCTGCTACCTAGAAATCCTGTAGTCTCATTTAGAATAATGAGAGCCCACGCGACAGTGCTACTTTCCATAGCTGTAGCATATAACATGAAGCAAATGATACAAATTGAAGGATAACAACTATTGATGGCCCTGTGTTCATTGTACCTGTGTGTTTTAAATTGGTCTTGGGCACAATAGCTGGAACAGAGCTAATGCATTTTCCATCTGTGTTACTCTGTAGCCATGAACTTCTCATAAGTTATGGGGTCATCATGGGATACCTGACATTGGGGAATGCCCAATGTATTCCGTGCATGATGTCGTGCAAGGGACCCCTGACCAATTCCATCATACCTATGAAGTTCCCTAATACTTTGCTAGTTTACGTTTGGTACACCCCCGCTGATCCAGTGCAGCATATGTACAATAACTAACTTCCCAATATGGAGGCTATCACAGACATGGGTGTATGCTAAGATCAGACGACCAGCCTTCCTGTGACTGCCGCCATTCCGAAGGCACATACAATTTGAAACCTACATCATCATGATTGACACAGTAGTACATTTGCAAAACCATGTTTCAATATTGTGACAGTGTCAGTTTGCTGTATACCCGCTGATCTCCAACTTGGCAAATGTAAGATGATGAATGTGGCTAACTGTGATTTCCAAAACCCATTATGAGTACACAGGGCAATGAGTGACACATTTCAGGTGCAATCACTACACCTGTGCCCATGCATTCTGTCATGGATGACCACAATATACACTGTCAGCATATATTTCCTTGTTGAATCTAAATATTGAAAATGGCCAATCCATGTTTTGCCTCAAATTGTCACCAAGTAATGCACAGGATCCCTGCCATTATGGTGTCATAGGGGGCATATGTGGCTCAGTGTACACTGTTAATGTAGCATATGTTACCTACACAGAACACAGGCCCTACATGTAAGGGACCATCGAAAGCATAATAAATCATGACCTTCAATCAACCCACATGAGCATCACACAGTAACTGATTGTCCCTTGAGGCACAAGCCACAATACCTGAGTGACTGGTATTGCAGTGACCCAGGAATGTGGCTTTGCATGTCTCTCATTACTACAAATGATGAAAGGAGTACACTCCATAAATGAGTCTGCAACCAACTGATGGATCATGTTTGTCACCACATGATAGTTAAGGACACTGCATGTGTGCATATGTGTGTGTATCACCCACTGGAGTGACAGGGTCTATACATGTTTGTTGTGCTATGTATGTTGGAGTATCATCATGCCTGAGAGGCTGGATTTTCAGATATAATGTCACACACAATTATTTTATTTGAAAGTGTTGTACAGTGCACAGACATTGAGCACATTTCACCCTTCCATGCTTTACAGGTGGACCTGCCCCTTACACAATTGGCGAAGTGGCTTGATTTGCGGACCCAGACATATCCAGTAAGTGTTGATATTTCTGTACTGTGTTGTGTTTGCAGCTGTTGCGTGATTGACTCCTGTGTGTTGGACACATAGCAAGGTATGACGTTCTGACACATGATCTGATATGTAAGTTGACTGGAGTTTCACTTTTTTCCCATATTTGAGTTGGACAAATAGTGACGTATAGTCATATTTTGGGATTGTAGTGCAGCCCTGTAGGCATGGCCATGTGAATAGGGTGACATTTGTTGTTAAATTTATAGTAAAGAAAATTTAGCAGAGGGCCATATTCATGATTTAGTCAGCAAGTCAGACCCTGAATCTCACAGAATAGGGATGCCAAAGTCTTACCCACAGACTTGAGCCTCCCTGTTCACTAAAGAACATGTTCGACTGTATGTCTGACTTCCTAGCAGCATCTAGCTCCACATGTTGTGCTACGTGTATGTGGCACTTGAGTACAATGTCATAGGTGTGCATGCAGCTCCTGCCCAGATGTGTGGTTGCATCTATCTTCTTGTTGTAGGAGAGGTATTGGTGGTATCAAATGATGTTGACAATTGCCTACAATTACAAACATAAATGTGGATGGGATTGTCCAAGGCTTGTGTCTATCCTAGTTGGACACCCTCCTTACCTGTGATAGACTGACTAAACCCATGTACAGCTGTCCAAAGCTTCCTGGGTGTTCTTGATGTTTGAAAGTATGTGTTGCTTGTCCATCCCCCCGAGGCACAGGCTTAGGTTATGAAATGTGTACCTAGGTGTGATGATCCAAGTGTAGTACACAGACATGTAAATCTGTAAATCACTTGTCCAAACCTAGGATACTCAGTCTTGATTTGCAACTGCATACCATCCTGGCAATTCCATTTACAAATCACAGATCTTGTGGCCCTTAATTGTCATCCAGAAGATATTCATTAGTTGCCCTGGCACATGTGGAGGACTTGCAGCATTTGTTATGTGACTAATGGCTGAACAATGATGCTTAGATCATTTAAGTTGGTACACATCTTTTAGAGCATTGCTCTGCTGTTAGCTAGGACATGTGTAGGCTGCATTGGCATGTACTTCCTCAGGGAGAATTTGTGATCTGTATGGTGTATGGTGATATGGCCTGTTTCAGCTACCTTAGATATATAGGGGGTCATTTTGACTCTGGCGGTCCGAGACTGCCAGGGCTAAAAGGACGGAAGCACCACCAACAGGCTGGCGGTGCTTCCAGCCCTATCCGCCGCGGTCGCACCGCCGGGGCCGGCGGTTTCCCGCCGTTTTAGCCCCGGTGGTGATAATCCGCCAGGGCAGCGCTGCAAGCAGCGCTGCCCTGGGGATTATGACACCCCTACCGCCAGCCTGTTCCTGGCGGTTTGCACCGCCAGGAAGAGGCTGGCGGTAAGGGGTGTCCTGGGGCCCCTGGGGGCCCCTGCACTGCCCATGCCATAGGCATGGGCAGTGCAGGGGCCCCCTAACAGGGCCCCGGCCAGCTTTTCACTGTCTGCATAGCAGACAGTGAAAAGCGCGACGGGTGCAACTGCACCCGTCGCACGGCCGCAACACCGCCGGCTCCATTAGGAGCCGGCTCCTATGTTGCGGCCTCATCCCCGCTGGGCTGGCGGGCGCAAACTTGGTTTGCGCCCGCCGGCCCAGCGGGAATGTCATAATGGGGGCCGTGTGAGTGCGGCCGCATCGTAATGACCCCCATTGTCTGATTCTCATCAGTAGCTGTATCACACAATTATGTTTGGCTTTATCTTTTTTAACAGCAGCCGACATGGATGCCAGCCAGATCCGTGAATTTCAGCGGCGGGCGATGTGTTACCGCCACATTCTGGATGTTGAGTCTGGGTTCCGCCAATTGGCATGGCGTTATCGCCATGAAAGAGCCTCAGGGGTTTGGAGGGCATTTGCCCAAGGGGGCCCTTCTGTGTCCACAACAGCCGCCACCACCAGCACCACCACTACGACCCAGGAGGCACCAAGGATGTCAGCAACCACTGCAGGACCTTCAACTTCCTCAGCTCCAGGACCACTGATAGCAGCACCTGCACCTCCTCCTCCAAGCATGGCACCACCAAGTGGACAACCAACAACAACTGGGTCGCAGACCACCCCTGATGCAGTCATTGACACTGCTGATTTTTGTGCTCTGCAACGTGACATGCAACCCTAACCCATGAACACTGATGGTCCTAGCAGTGTTCCATTTCCTCTTCCTCGTCAAAGAAATGGCGTTAGCCGGCGTTACACTCATTGACGCAAAACTGCGTCAGCGCAGTTTTGCATCAAAAAGTATATATATGGCCCTTAGTGTTTACTTTTCTTTCTCTGACTTCGAAGTGAGAGGATTTATGTGACAATCCTGAGGGATACTGGGGTTAGAAAAGAGTTTTTTCAATCACATGATAACATTTAAATACACTTCAGAACATATCAGAATTAGGAGTACAAATGAAGCACATTTTTGTTAATTCTGAACTGTGCTGGAAACAAATACCTGTAAATGATTAAAACAAATCATTATATTAGGGTATGCAATTTTCACACATCATTGTCTGTGCATTGTATAGTTTTATTTGAAAAACTGTATGTATGTGCAACGTAATGGTCATTTCAATCAAAAACGTGTTGTCTGTAATGACAGTGTTTACCACACCATGCATTCTCCACTCCACTCTGCACCACTCCACACCACTGCACCCTACTCTGCATCACTCCACTTTATACCACTCCATGCCACTGCACTGTGGGACACTGCACTCTTCTCCACTCCAGTCTATGCCACTGCACTCTATGATACTTCATACTCTTCTCTGTACCACTCTACTCTATGCCAATGCCTGAAGCCTTTCTCCACCACTGCCCTCTGCGCCTCTGCACGCTATACCACTCCAGTCTAGGCAACACAAATCTAGTCCGGACAACTCCACTCTATGCCACTCTGCAACACTGCACTGTACGCCACTGCACTCTTTGCCAATACACTCTGTGCCAGTGTATTTTACTCTGTAACACTCAACTCTATGACCCTGCACTCTACATCAATACGCTGTATGTCATTCTAATCTACTCTATGCCAGAGCACTCTACACCACATTACCTTATGCCATTACACTTTATGCCGCTCTATGCAACTCCACTCTACCCTGCACCTCTCCACTCTACGCCACTTCACTATACTGTGAAATAATCTACTTTAGGTCACTGCACTCTGTGCCACTGCGTTCTATGTCACTGCACTGTACCCTACACCTCTCCACTCTATGCCACTACACTCTATTCTGAAACAATCTATTGTATGCCACTGCACTCTACACCACTCTGCCCCACTGCACTCTACTCCAATGCACTCTAAACAACTGCACTATACGCCACTGCACTCTGACACTCTACTCTGCAACACTGCACTGGCCGCTACTATACTCTACACCACTCTACTCTGTAGTGCTGCATTCTGCACCAATACACTCTATTCCACTGCACTCTATACAACTCTACTCTGCATAACTCAACTCTAAGTCACTGCACTTTACAGAACTATTCTCTGCTCTGCACTGCACCACGCTACACTACTCCACTCTGCACCACTCTACACCACTGCTCTCTATGCCACTCAAGTCTACTCTATGCCACAGCATCACTCTACACTACTGCAGTCTCTGCCACTCTATTGTATGCAACTCTACTCCACTGCACTCTATGCCACACTACTCTGTCCTATGCCACTCCATGCCACTGCATGCTACACAAATGCACTCTAAACAACTGTACTATACCCCACTGCCCTTTACTCTGCACCAATATACTCTATGCCACCGCTCTCTGTACCACTCTATGCCACTCTACACCACTGCACTGACATTCTACTCTGCATCATTGCACTCTCCCCCACTGTACTCTACACCATTCTGCTCTAAATGACTGCATTCCACGCCACTGCACTCTATGTCACTGCACTCTACAGCACTATACTCTACTCTGCACCACTCTACACTACTCTAGTCTGCACCACTCTATGCCACTGCACTCTATGCCACACTAGTCTACTCTGCACTCTATACCACTGCACCACTCTATACTACTGAACTCTCTACCACTCTGTTGTATGCCACTCTACTCCATTGCACTTTATGCCACTCTACTCTGCCCCATGCCACTCTATGCCACTGCATTCTACGTCAATTCACTTTAAACTGCACGTACAGCACTGCCCTCTAAACTCCACCACTGAACTCTACACTACTGCTCTCTGGCCCACTCTGCACCACTGCACTGACATTCTACTCTGCAACATTGCACCCTCCGCCACTGTACTCTACACCACTCTACTCTGTACTACTGTATTCTACGCCACTGCACTCTATGCCTCTGCACGCTATGCCACTGCACTCTACAGCACTATACTCTATTTTGCACTGCACCACTCTACACTACTCCTCTCTGCACCACTCTACGCCACTGCACTCTATGCCACGCAAGCCTACTCTGCACTCATTGCCACTGCACCACTCTACACTACTGCACTGTCTGCTACCCTATTGTATACTGCTCTACTCCACTGCACTCTATGCCACTCTACTCTGCCCCATGCCACTCCATGCTACTGCACTCTAAACCACTGCACTATACCCCACTGCACTCTACTCTGCTCCACTGTGCTATACGCCACTGCTCCTATGCCACTCTACTTCACTCTACACCACTATGCCACTAACCTATTCCACTAACTTTTAGCCATACTGAACAGCAGCCACTCCTGTGTATACCATGGCTAAAACACATTGGCAAATCCAATAACTCTTGTGTAGACAAGGCCTTTTGGCTTTGCCAATGTTTGTAAGTACTATGAGGTACTGAGGTCACTGAAAGAACTATGAAGGTGCAAGTCCTTATTTTAAACATGCATTACGCACATCATAATATAGGATGCTACAAAATGTGCAAATGCATTTTGGTTAAATAAAACAAATGTCCTAAAATACAGATTTGAATAATATTCAGTTTATATGAAAGTATAATTTTTTTTTATAACACTCCAATAAAACCACACACTCCACAGCTCACCTTGGAACACCCTTACAGTACCTCTCTAAAATAAAATGTCTTTGTCATCAGAACGCTTCAAGTGACTCCTTTGATTAAAACCAATGCAGGTTTCCAAGCCCCTTTTACATATGGAGATTTACCAGTTGTGCACATTTGCATTTCTTTAGGGAAGGAGACACCCTGGCAAGAAGGCATTTTCTTACCTGTCTGCTCCTCCCTCTCACACAGCACAGGAGACTCCCTGCTTTTCAATCCAGCTGGGGAAACTGATCTGTACTAATTACATTTTGTACCTTAGGTGAAAGGCTAAAATTACGGACAAATGCTGTCTGTTAAGCCTTTCATCCTGGACAACGGACGGCAGGGCAAAATTATGGGCAGTCTGTGAAAATTACGTGCAGGTGGTCACCCAACTTGAAAGGGCAGTCCACTTGAATGCTAAGCTACTCCTCTTAAATATTTCTGGAGAAAAGGTCTGGCTGTGATACCAAAGGATTTGGCTGACAATGGCAGCGGTGCAGGGTTGCCTCCAACCCCCACCCAAGTGGAGGATTGGAAGACTGACCTAGACTGGTCTCACAGTGCAGAGTGAGTGGTCTACCAGAGTAGAGGCTGTCCTAAGAAATGGGACAAGGTGTGGGGGAATTAGTGTGCCTACCGTGGGGATTGAAAGGGAAGGGGGGGCGAGTGGCGGTTGGGTGACGGGGATGCAATAGTGCAAAACCTAGTTGCTCAACCTGTAGTACCTCTCCTACAGGAGATGCTTTGCATTTGTTATGCTAACAACTCTATGGTTGCCTGCTCCTTTGAAAACAATGGTGTGGAAAGTACTGATCACTGCAAATTGTGTGTACTGAGCATTGGTTATCTTTCTTGCTTATCAATAAAATGGTGGAGGATCGTCACCCCCGCCAGCAGCAACTGCTGCAAATCCTTTAACAATGAAAGGATAATAAACTGAGTTTATTACCCTTTCATTGTTGCAGGGCATTGGGATGACGAGCACTGAGGGGAGTGCACTGTGCACTCCCCTCAGTGTGCATGTATGTTTGGCCGGCCGTCTCGGGCTGGCCAAACACACA
Source organism: Pleurodeles waltl (assembly GCF_031143425.1). Lineage (NCBI taxonomy): Eukaryota > Metazoa > Chordata > Amphibia > Caudata > Salamandridae > Pleurodeles > Pleurodeles waltl. Next base: position 1,011,016,697 of record NC_090439.1, on the reverse strand, counting down.
TGCACACTGTGCTCTGGCCAGCCCGTCACTGTGTTGCCGGGCTGGAGAGAGCAGGCACAGGCTCCCATTCTGCCTGGGAGCGCCCTGGCTGGGTGTTCCCAGCCAATCCTAACACTGCTTTGAGGAGTATCAGGATTGGCTGCAGGGCAGGCTGGGAGCCTGAGCCTGCCTGCTGCTGAGATGATGAGGATCGGTGGCGCGGCTGTAAGTTTTTTTTAAATGAATTTTTCAATTTTATTAACCCCCCCCCTGTGTGCTGCCCCACCCCCTGTAGCCCCCGTGAGCCGCGACTGCCCACATGTTGCACAGTAGTACATGTTTTGTTTGGGAAATGATGTGATTCGGTAGAAAAACGTTCTTCCCCTCCAAGCAGATGTGATTATTTTGTTTGTTTATCCAGCTGCCTGAGCCAGCAGCAGTACAGCTGCTTACAAAGAGATGGATCTTGACCTCCTTTCGGATGCGCACACATGACACTATAGTGCTGTTAATGTGACATAGATAACTACATCATTTATGGAGTTTGTTTTTCTCTTGTTTCAGCACAAATGGGAGGAGGGCAATCACAACGAGAGGTGTTTACCAGGCCATACATCCTCCACCAGCCTTTCTATCATCAGAGTTAAACTTCAGAGTACAATTATGTGTTTGAGAACAGTATGGGATGCCTAGGGATACACTAACCTACATGCCTTTTTAGGTTGGCTTGACAGCACAGCTATCACCAGACCGTATGTGATCAATAAAAAAAGACCTCTCAGACTGCTAGAGAGAGAGGGGCTTGGGCTCTATCTACAGTTTGGTTCCTGTGAGTGTAGGAGTTGATAAGTCTGAAGTCTACTAATAAGAGTGTACTGCGATTTTTAACTTGTGGCAAAGATTACGTTCAATAAGGTGGAAATGGTGATAAGACAATGATCAAAGATAAAGGCGTGAACTGTTTATATGAAATGTTGCAGTAGAGGTAGTGGGCCTGACATTTATTGTGAAAAGTGTATGTTATCATCATTCCATTTGAGGGTGAATTGTTATTACTCTATTTAAAAGCCTGCAGAGAAGATTCTGCTACATGGAATCTCAAGATTACAGTAGTAGGCTAGAGTTTTAGTTTTAGTAACAAACCCTGGATATAGAATATTTGCTCTGTGGTAATCCTTTTCAGGCCGTCTACGGAGAGACAGTATTTGCCTTAGCCAACTGTTATTTTGTATACCTTTGTACTTTTATGACTGTGGAAGAGCTTAAGCTCAGTACAATAGGCCTAAAAGGATTATAGTGGCAAGCAAATGATAACAGCTACGTGCCTGGCTGGTTCACTAGAAAAAAGTATTTCAAATGGCTTAGGCGTGATCTGTTTATAGTAAAAGTTACAACAAAGACAGAAGGCTTGTTTTATTCACTGTGTAACACATCTGTTAAAGCCAAAAGGCCTTTCAGCGAGTATGTTTTTACAACATGTTTAAGCCTACGGCCATTTATTTTGTTACACAATACCTCACAGATTACCTTCATAGGGAAGGATTGTGGTGTTGGTTGCCCCCTAGACAAATCACAGGGGTAGAAGATTTGCATTGTAATAACTCTTGGTAGAAACTCTTTGGAAACTCTATCAGGCTTAGCTATCTGCGGGGATCTTATAATACGACAAAAAACATTAAATAATAGATACATCCATGTATATATATTATTATATAATGGTTTTGATACATAAAGGGTCTTTGGGTCAGCCCTCTTCTCCTATTGTTCTGTCTGAGTGTCATTAGCACTCTGCTTCCATCCATATTAGCATTATGCATAGGTTAATAGTTTAGGCCACATCAGTCATTGACTCAGTTGCCATGTGAATGATGGTATTTCCTGAACACATGCACATCTTCCTGAAAATAGGTGGGCTTCTTTGCCTGGGCTAGTTGGTCAGGCCTTTAGTTAATTTTCTTGTTTTATAGTTTCATTTTCATTTCTTTACTTCTCTTTTTATTTTAATGTTTCTTAAAAGGATACTGCAACTCTCCAAGCAGTGCTAAGAGGCCACCTGCTTGAAGCTCATTTCATCTGCTTTGCACCACATCTTCTGTGGCCACGTCTTGTAAACCAAGCAACCATTATGGAATGTTGTTGTCTATAGTGTATCATGTTTGGTCAAGACATTGTTTCTAAGTGTAGCTGCCATGCTGGAACTTTAAAACACCAATAGACTATGTACAAAACCACTACAAAACCAATAGAAGACAGACACCAGCTGCTATGTTTAGTTTAATTATTGCAAGCATATTCCTGATGTGTTTAGGTGGCAGCATGTTTTCTTTTTTTCTATTTGCATTCCTGTAATGGGGAGGTAAGAGTTCTCTCTAGGTCCAGAGGAAATCCATAACTCTGCACTTGATGCAGTTTCTTGAGGCAGTTTTTATTTGATCTCTGGTAAGAAGTAGATAGGGCTTCTAGATGCTCTGCCCTATCTTTGCACTTGTTGGGCTAGCTGGAGCTTCAGCACAGGCAAGGTCAGCAGCAGAAGAGGTCAGTATAGCTTTGGCAGGCTCCCATGGATCCCCGGGATGTTATGTTTCTACGTATCTTATGGAATATTCATATCACAATGCCTCGGTATTGGATGTGCTATTTCCTCATCCAGCTGTAGGTATTTTCCGATTCATCCTCTCTTGATTTATTAATGCTTATCTGGAATCCTGAGACTACCTTCAGCATAGGCCTTAATCTATCTTATGATGAGTCTAAGATGCTTCAAGTCACATAGACCCTTATTATGACATTGGCGGTAAATCCCACTTACCACCACGCTGACGACGGCCAACTTACCACGACGGCTGCGGAAATCTGTCCACCATATTATGACACACACACACCAATCCGAAAGAATTCAGTCACACACACAAATCCGCCAGCCCAAAGGTCAGTGATAAAGTGGCGGTATCAAAACCCACACAGTTATGCCAACAGAACAATGCCAACCACATTATGACCCACAAATCACTATGGCGGACATTCAACAGCGGTAAACCATTGGTGGTGCATACCGCTGCGCTCACAATGGACACCCACAGACAAAACAACACCACATTGGACAATTCAAATAACACACCCCTGACACCTATACATACACCACACCCACACCACTATAAAACACACACCCACAGTACCCACAACCCTTTATGACTACAAACCATTGCCACCAGAGAGACCAAGACCACTGATACAACTAGAGCCACACACTACTCACACCTATACACCACTAACGCACTCCACATCACACACCCCAACATATTACCCAACACACCGTGACCAACACACCTCACAGAACACCCATGGCACCACAAAGACACCCCCGTTTCACAGATGAGGAGCTAAGGGTCATGGTGGAGGAAATCGTCAGGGTAGAGCCACATCTATTTGGAGCACAGGTGCAGCAGATATCTATAGCTGGGAAGATGGAGCTATGGCGGAGAATCGTGGACAGGGTCAATGCCGTGGGAGAGCACCCAAGAACTAGGGATGACATCAGGAAGAGGTGGAATGACCTACGGGGGAAGGTACGTTCCATAGCAGCAAGACAACAGCTCGCTGTACAGGGGACTGGCGGTGGACCCACCACGTCCTCCCCCACAACTCACAGCATGGGAGGAGCAAGTCTTGGCAATACTGCATCCTGAGGGCCTGGCCGGATTCAGAGGAGGGCTGGACTCTGGTACGTCAACTCTCTACTATTTTCACCCCACTACCTGCATGCCATCACATACCCTCACCCTCACTCTCATCACTCCACTACATCCCACACACCCCACCATAACATCTCACTCATCCCAATGACAAGCCCTGCATGCTGTACCAATGCATGGACACCCCTCACATCACTGCATGGACAATCACCACTAAAGCATGCATAGCGGAGAGAACTAACAATCCCACCATATCCTAACATACACAAGTGAAAGCTGGCAGGGCAAATCCAACCATAGAAGGGAAACCATGGATGTACAATATGTCAGACACAGAAACCATAACACATCATTTATATCCCCACAGGTACCCCAGCCAATGTCACTGGAGAGGAGGTGCCAGCACTATCCAGTCCCCCAACTGAAGAGGCCCACAGTGATGACAGCAACTCTGGTCTTCAGGATCTGGATGACCTACCTGCCCATCAGGGACCACTGGACAGCCCGTTCCCCAGGCCCAGTCACACACCACCACAGACCCCCCTCATCAGGAAACACCACCACAGCACCTACCCAGTGTACCCACACCTCTGTCCCCAGGACATGTCAATTAGCAGTGTGTCCACCTCTACAGGGACCCAGGCCACACCTCGCACACAAGACAATCAGGGCCCTGGGGTCAGTGGCATTGGGCACACGGTTCAGGGGACAGAGGTGCAGGCCAACGGGGACAATGGGAGGACTGTTGTGCACCAAGGCACGACTCTCCAGGAGGCACACTCTGAGATCCTGGGAGCCTACCAACATTCCCAGGACACAATGGGCCAGATCCTGGACAACTTGCAGGAGAACAGGTGGCTGCAGGAGGGACAGTACCAGTGGATCAGGGAGGACTTGCAGGCATCAAAAACACCCTGATCTCCATAGCAGGGGTGCTGGCAGACATGGCCAACATTATGAGGGAGGCAGTCTCACACCAGCGGGCCCCTGCCACTAGCCAGTCATCTGAACAGCCTTCCACTTCCGCTGCCGCTAGTGGCCAGGAGGCCCGCCACAGGACTCACAGGCCACCAGTACCCCCCCCTACAGAAGGTGAACCACCCCGCAAACGTTTCCTGTGATCTAGACAGAAGCCAGAGACACTTGCCAAGACCCCCACCAGGAAATGAGAGTCTCCTGATTGTCCCCCTTGTGTCCCACCCAGTCACCCTGTCGACCTTGAACTGCCATTCTGCTTTCTATGTCCCTATGGACACTGCACCTGTGCTACAAACAGACTGGAATAATACCCTGGAATTTCCTTCATCATCACCCTATCCCATTGCACTTCCCCTATATGTTAGCACTTCAATAAACACCCATGGATCAAAATCGATTTCAAGTATGTCATGTATTTCAAATATGTATTGATTGAAACAGGTACAACCATTGCAAATTAACTATACATAGAATTAGCATAGATTAATGACCTGTAGCTGGCTGTAGTGATCACACCAGGAGTATATGTCAGGTAAACAACATCTTCAAAATGAATTGCCAGAGGGAACAGTAAGTGGGCATAGAAGTGGGAAATATCGGCATGCCACTGCCACACAGATTGCAACCAAAGTCATGGAAATGTAAAGTTACACTGTTCTTCCTGTGTGTCATTGGAAGTATTGTTGGTTCACTGATGTTCTGTTGTCCTCATCCTCATGCTCTGCCTCCTCATCCTCACTGTCCATAGGATCCACTGCTGGCACACGGGCATCTCCAGTCTCCTCCTCCTGCAGAAAAGGGACATGGCGTCTGAGGGCCAGGTTATGCAACATGCAGCATCCACTACTATCTGGCAGACCTTCTTTGGTGAGTAGCACAGGGATCCGCCTGTTAGGTGGAGGCACCAAAACCTGGCCTTTAGGAGGCCAAAGGTCCTTTCAACGATCCATCTGGTTTGCCCATGTGCCTTATTATAACTTTATTCTGCCCTTGTCCTGGCATTCCTCGCAGGGGTCAGGAGCCATGAAAGGTTTGGGTAGCCAGAATCACCTGCAAATATTGAGGGACAACATTTAGCCACACACTATCCTATATGGCCCACACCATACCCATACACCAACATATACAGGGTGGGAACCAAGGCTCACCTATTAGCCACACCCTATGCCTCTGTAGTTGGGCCATCACATTTGGGATGCGGCTCTTCCTCAGGACAAAGGCATCATGCACCGACCCAGGATACTTTGCATTGACGTGAGAGATGTACTGGACCGCCAAGCACACCATCTGAACATTCATCAAGTGAAAGCTCTTACGATTCCTGAACACCTGTTCATTCTGCCGGGGGGGGGGACAAATACAATATGTGTTCCATCAATCGCCCCAATTATGTTGGGGATATGTCCCATTGCATAAAACCCGGTCTTCACTGTGGCCAAATCCTCAACCTGGGGGAAAACAATGTAGCTGCACATGTGTTTTATCAGGGCAGACAACACTCTTGTTAGCAAGTTTGAGAACACTGGCTGTGACATTCCTGTGGGCCAAGCCCACTGTCACTTGGAAAGAACCAGTTGCCAGGAAATGGAGTATTGATAGCACTTACACAAGAGGGAGGATCCTAGTGGGGTGACGGATAGCAGATATCAGGTCAGGCTCCAATTGGGCACACAGCTCTGTGATTGTGGCCCTATAAAGTCTATAGTTGAGGATAATGTGCCTGTCCTCCAGTGTTGCCAAGTCTAACAGGGGTCTGTACAATTGGGTATGTCTCCAGCTCCTATTCATCCGCAGCGGTAGGAATCTAAGGGACACAAGAGTGAGGAGCCAGTCACAACCTGAACAATGGAGCTACAACAGTAGTTTGCATTCTGTAAACATGTAATGGGTCAGTGTGATTTGTACAGTATGTGCCAATACCTCTTGTGACGCAGCATTATTCCAGAGGCCTGCCCCACCCCCCGAAATGGCATCCGCCTGTCCTGTGTGGAGGGACAGGCGGAAGTGTTTCCGTTGTGCACCGTTGCGGGAGGCGGTTGGGAACTGCCGTGCAACTCCTCATTGGTTAACATTGGGTCCTATGGGGTACAGTGGCCAATGGTGATTTACGCCGGCAGTGACGGTAAGCACCGCCGCGGACGTGACCGCCATTTTCTATCATATTCCTCACTTGCTACCTGACCTTCCATAGGAGAGGACCTACACTGCATGTGCTGCTGTAACCTGTGTCTGGAACCTACCATGGCCCGTGTGACAGGGGAAAGGGCTCCAGCCTTCACTTTGGAGGAGTTGGAGAGACTTCTGGATGTGTTCCTACCCAAATACGGGCTGCTGTATGCACCTCCAGACCAACAGGTGAGTACACTGTGGGCACGATGCATGTGGCATGAATGCATGGAGTAGTGTGTGTTAAGACCTCGTGTAAGGGGGGTGGGTGGAAGTCCTCTTGGCGGCGTACAGGTTGTGTGCTGGGCTATGTGTGTGCCAATGGTGATGGAAACGGGTATGGTGGGCTCGTTGTCTAATGGTATTTCCCTTTGTGTATTGCCTCTGCATGTCAGCGCCCATAAAAAGAAGGGTATATGGCGTGCCATCGCCAAGGAGGTGTGGACCCTGGGGGTCTATGGCAGGCGGGGCACTCACTTTCGCAAACGTTTGGAGGACCTGAGATGCTGGACACAGAAGATGGCGGAGGCCCAGCTGGGGATGGCCTCCCAATGAGGAAGGGGTGCCCGTCAAACCCTGACCCCCTTGATGGCCCTCATACTGGTGGTGGCCTATCCAGAGCTGGATGGGCGCTTGAGGGCATCACAGCAGCCACTAGGGGGTGAGTACAGTGCCCATCATTACAACTTACGCATGGTAGGGTGGCATCCGGGTGATGGATTTGTGTCAGTGGGTGCCCCTAGGCCAGGCCTGACATTGCAGCGTAGGTTCCCTGGTGGCTAGGGTTCTGAAGGGATAATCTTGCTCCCTAGCTCGTAGGCATCCACTACTGGCCCGGGCTGCGTGGGTCCCAGGTGTGCTGCAGCTGGCGGTGTGTGCTCTTCCTTATGCCTTGGTGGTTAGCAATATCAATGGTGGTGCATTGCATAGTGCGTAGGCCTGTTCCCTGTGTGTGAGGGTGCTGTGTACACCAACTGTGATGTTGGTGCAGCCATTGACCCAGTGGATCCTTTGTTTCTCTCCCCCCCTTTCTTGTTTTGTCATCCTGACCTGATGTGCATTAGCATCATCTGGCGGAGGAGCAGAGGCACCAGCGACGGAGGGAGCTGCATCCCACAGGACCCAGGAGACAGAGTCCACTGACAGTGAGGGCACCAGTGGGACAGAGGGCGAGGGGAGCACCCCGGCGGAGACTGAAGGGGACACTTCAGACACAGATACCTCCTCTGATGGAAGCTCCTTGGTGGTGGCAGACACTTCAGCTACAGGTACAGCCACCACTCCCCGTACCAGCACTGCCCTCTCAGCAGCCCCTCATCGAGTTGCCCGTGCCCGCTCACCCAGGAGGGTGGGCATTTCCTTCACCTCAGGCACCTCAGGCCCTGCCCCGGTAAGCCCTGCTACCCTCAGTGAGGAGGCTATTGACCTCCTGAGATCCATCTCTGTAGGGATGTCAACCATTGTGAATGCCATCCAGGGGCTGGCAGCCAAGATGCACCAAACTAATGTATTCCTGGAGGGCATTCACACTGGATTGGTGGCCAAACAGAGATCGATCCAGGCTCTGGCCTCCTCTGATGGCAGCCATTGTCCCTGTTACTACCGTCCCCCCTCCAACTTCCACTTCCCAGTCCCATTCTCCTCAACCCCAACCCATCCCAAGCACACAGGCAGACGAGCATGCACACAAGACAACACCCATGAGTGTCACAGGCAAACACAAGCACCACACTTCATCCCATAGGCACTCACACAAAAACTATCCAGTTGCAGAAACAACAACATCCACTATCTCCACTGTCTCCCCCTTTCCTCCTCCAACACCTCCCACCTAGTTATGTCAACACTTACACCTGCATGCATTACATCATCACCACACCAAGCAGAACACACACCTCATTGGCAGACACCTCCAAAACATCCATGCACATGTCCCCTGTGTCCTCTCCCACTGTGTCTGTTCCCCCCTCCTAAAGTACACAAACGCAAGCACTCAGGCACCCAACAGCCATCCACCTCACAACAGCATACATCCCATGCGCGTGCACCCAAAACCAGCAGACAGACACCTCCAACAACCACTCCTTTATCCTCCACTCCTATTCCCCCTCTCTCTTCCAGCCCCAATGTCCCAAAAAAACTGTTCCTATCCACCATTGACATCTTTCCTACCCCTCCCCCCATCCTGCACGTATGGCCAGGATATCACAAACCCAGCCAAGCACCTCAGCCACACAGTCCATGGGCCCAGTTCCATCCGCAACCACATGTGGTGGAAAGGAATCCAGGCCACATTTACTGAAGGGGAAGGAGCATGCACCAGCCAGCCTAAAGGGGAAGGAGCCTGCACCAGCAGGCAGGAAGACCAAGGAGCCTGCCCCTACCACCAGAAAGGGCAAGGAGCTTGCACCAGCAGACAGGAAGACCAAGAATCTTGCCCCTGCCACCAGAAAGGGCAAGGAGCCTGCACCAGTAGGCAGGAAGACGAAGGAGCCTGCACCAGCAGGCAGGAAGGCCAAGGAGCCTGCACCAGCAGTCAGAAAGGGCAAGGCGCTTGCACCTGCAGGCAAGAGGGTCAAGAAGCCTGGGCCAGCAGCTGTGACAGAGCCCCCACCACCAAACATGGTTGTGCATCCATCCCAGGGTGCAGGGGATGTGCTGGAGCCTCCCCCCACCGGCAGCACCACCACAGTACATCCATTCGAGGGTGCAGGGGATGTGCAGGAGCCTCCCCCCACCAGCATTACCACCACAGTGCATCCATCCGAGGGTGCAGGGGATGTGCCGGAGCCTCCCACCACCACCAACACAGTGCAGACGTCACCGCCGGCGGAAGACATGTAATCCTGTGTCCATGGGCTGCTGTGCAGCCTGTCCACCCCAGAACCAGTGGGCAAGACACCCACTCAAGAGACTGTGGCCTTTCACTCCCCAGGACCAAGCACAGGGCATGCTGCCCCCTCCAGAACCAGAGGGCAAGACACCCACTCTAGAGACTGTGGCCTTGCACTCCCCAGGACCAAGCACAGGACATGTTGCCCTCTTCAGAACCAGTAGGCAAGACACCCTCTCAAGAAACTGTGGCCTTGTACTCCCCAGGACCGAACACAGGGAATGTTGCCCTTCCAGAACCAGTGGGCAAGACACCCACTCCAGAGACTGTGGCCTTGCACTCCCCAGGACCAAGCACAGGGCATGTTGCCCCCTCCAGAACCGGTGGGCAAGACACCCACTTGAGAGACTGTGGCCTTGCACTCTCCATGACCAAGCACAGGGCATGTTGCCCCCTCCAGAACCAGAGGGCAAGACACCCTCTCGAGAGACTATGGCCTTGCACTCCCCAGGACCAAGCACAGGACATGTTGTCCCCTCCAGAACCAGTGGCAAAGACACCCACTCGAGAGACTGTGGACTTGCACTCTCCATGACCAAGCACAGGGCATGTTGCCCCCTCCAGAACCAGTGGTCTTGTTTCAGCTCCCGGCTGAGGTGCCCCCGAGGTGCCTGCCTATTTACCAACTGATGCCCCTGCAGTGTTCTCTCCGTGTTGATGCAGGTGACATGTGGGGCCTTGGACTTTGGCCTGTGGCCATGTGGCCCACGCAAAATGAGGACTGGGCTGTGTCCCTTGTTCTGTACATTTGTATATATCTGTTACATTGCCTAAATTATTATTTATACTGAACTTTTTACCCTTGCATTATTCAGCTGGTTTAGGGGGGTTAACTTGTTTTCTTGTGCAGCTGGTTGTGTGTATGGTGTGTGTGTGTGGGGTGTGTATGGTGCGTATGTGTGTCACTCTCATTTTCCTCCTCCCCTCCATTGTGTGCTAGGCGGCTGTAATCACCGTCGTCATCTTCGCCAGCGTTGGTGTTCGTGGTGGAGCATAACGTAGAATATCATCAGAAAAACATGCAGTTCGGGCTCCATGGTGGCGTGGTTCTTCCCTGTGTCTCCAAAGGTGAGTCCTTTCACTTCTGAGCTCAGTTTCTACCGGGATTTTGAGGTCATTGGTACCGCCCCGGAAAAGGTGGCAGATTATGTTATCATAATATGGTGGGCAAAACTTTGACTTCCGTCTGGCTGTAGGCGGCTACCACTGTGGTGCCTGTTGTTTCCGCCCTGGCAGTCGGTGTGGTACATTGGCTGTTTTTCAGAGAACTTTCCACCATGGTCATGATTTGGTGGTAGTTACCGCCAGCCTGTTGGCGGTATTATTGCCACTTTGTCACCAACCGCCAGGGTCGTGATGAGGGCAATAATGTTTTAATTTTATCAGATTTTTGATTCAATGAAAAACACAAATGCAAGACGGCCAGTGGACAACTCCGCCAAACTCCTAAGATTAGAAATATTTGTGGCGAAAAATATCTGTTTACTCTGAATCTGTGGCTCTCATTAGCCATTTGTTGCTCAATAAGCCAAAGTGGGTGGACATCAAGAAAGGATGTTTTGTGATTGTCTATAAATTAAATACACTCTGTTCCTGTGCCATCTTAACCGCTGAGAATGATGAGGAGGCCATCAGTTAGCCATTAGTTAGAAAGGGTCTCTATGACCATTTGCACTAGCTTTCTCATATGATCATTTTTTAAAATTTTCGACTGACTTCCCCATATACTTTTGACTCTGGAGTGTTCAGGTGGGCCCTCATTTCGGGGGCTACTGTACTCCAACCCCAATGTTTTTTTAGTGAGCTTTAAGCTGCTGCAGAGAAAGGGGAGAATGCAAAAAGATTCCCCTTAAAGTGTCCTCAATGGGGAATACTCATTGACTTCCTTTCTTTAGGTTACAAGATTACAGCAGTAATTTTCATTTAGGTGTGTATTGTGTGACTTTATCCTGGTGGTATTGTCTACTAGCTCTTCCTTGTAAAAGCCTAGCTATCGGAGCATGGGGTACCTTCCATGGGCCCCGTTTGCCACTTTGCTACAAAGTGTGTCGCAATGGCATGCAACTCACAATTGTTTGTGTTGTTCACAGTGCCTACTTTACTTAAGCTTGTACTCGAAGAAACTTGTGCTCACATGATTGTGGCCGGTAGAAAATGTAGGAAACCTTTATAACCAGCACACACTGGTAAAGAAATCAGAAGAAAACATCTGCAGTTCACTCACATAAGTTTGAATTTCAACTTCGTAGAAAGCCTCCTAGCCAAGAGTGACCTTGTGATGCCTTGATCTGAACACAGTCTTGTTAAGATCATGCATGAGTCTTTCTAAGAAGAGACCGAAAGGGATTTATTTATCTATCAAATCATTCTAGTACCTAAGTGATTGTCACTATGAGAACTCACAGTACTTAAGCTAGCGGTGATTACCACCTGATGGTGAGCATGCATAGTACCCTGAGGCCATTAATTAACTTTAGAAGAACTGAGGAAGGTGAGCCATGCTTCACTCCATCTGGCAGGTGGGAGCACAGTTGGATCAGGCTCTTCACTATCTTTGTGTTCATTTCCTCAGTTTGTGAACACTAATTTGGCATTCCGGGCCATCAGTAGAAGTATAAACACGACCAAGAATCAGACCAGCATTTTGATCTCCTAATTCTGAGAGTATTTCCTGGTGTCACTATCAGATCTCCCTCAGACCTGCAAAGGGGTTTGGAGGTGTAACCAGACCAACGCCATCACTCCTTGCAGGGCTCCAAAAATGTTCACTTATCGATGGTGGCCCTCCACAGAGCCCTTTCATTGAGGTGAAATGACGAAGAAGAAAACAGGATGCTAGGCACCTTTTGCCTCCTTTCCGGAAGCTGCTGGATACTTTTGTTTTAATGCCTCCCCACATAAATCACATCACATCGTTAAAATCACATATCATGAAAACTCAAATGCTTCTACATGCAGTTAAATTATGGCATAAAAGTTCCAATAAATATTTCAGCATCAAGTATGTCATTGCACATCTAAGAGGGATGGGGCGATGTATCCATGCACAAACTGAAGCCCACTGGTCAGGGTCAAAAATGATCCCATAAATGAGACGGAGAACCACACAGGCCCATCTCACCACCCCTTCCCGCCACCCACTGAGAGGAAATTACAAAAAGAGGGAACAGAGCTTCAGATACATTTAGCTAATGCCATTCCCCATCTCTCTGAGACAATCTGGCTTCTAATCAGACAACCCTTCTAATTCAGGGATAAACTTCACAGCCATTTTAGATGCTGGATTATGTCTCTGCTCGGGTTATCTCTGTAACCAAGAAAGTGTTTTCCAGAGTTCCGCTGACTCTGTGGGATACTCCCACTGGTGGAAGCTGAATTGCTATGGCCCACTCATGCATGAACACTTGTAGTTTATGAGGCCCAGGAACTAAATCATAGTGCAAGCATCAAAGAGCACACAATGTTGTTGCCAAAAACATTTTATCTTTAAAGTTCTGGGCACTTCATCGTCATCTCATCATTAAAATCACTTATTTGGCTGTCAGTAAAACATAGGACTTAATTTAAGAGCCTCTCATTGGTCCACCAGGCGCTGAAGAGCACAGACTTGGGCCATCACTCTAAAGTAGTCATGCCATCTCGCCCAAAGAGATGCCTAAGGTTCGCCCTCTGAGCATCTCTCTAAGTCCTCCCACGAAGATTGAAGTAGGCTGGGGGTCCCTACACCATCAAAACTCCTCCTGGAGCATGGTACCAGTGGACTAGTGCAATGAAGGCAATATCAGATTGTTTTACAAAGAACCGAAGACCCATCTTTTCCGCCTAGCGTATGCACCTGAATGACCAATAACTGAGACTACATTCCCTCCTCCCAGCCTCCTTCCTGCACCCGGTAGCATCCTTTGGCCATATGAGCGCTGTATAATCCAACCAAATAAAATATATTTATATCACATGCCATAGAATAACATAACATGAAAGTAACCCCTATCTGCAACCACATTATTGAGAAATAATTCAACTAAACAAAAAACCTATCGACCGCACATGTGACCGCACATTTTCTTTGGTGTGGGACAGGTGTGCCCCCAAAAGGGTCTCTTAATAAGGAGAGGTAACACCTACCACACTTCACCTCATTCCTGTGAGAGAGAGAGAGACAGGAAGATAACTGATTGTTCGGTGCCTTCTATGGCCCTCAGATACATTTGTACAATTCTCCTCTCATTGCACATCACACTGGATAGCAGAAAATACCATATTATGGAACCCTCGATCACCTCTACGCGTACGTGTGTTATAGAGAAGCACTTCCGGTGAAAATGTCTTCCCTGTGCCAAGTTTCAAGTTATGTAGTATTGTTGCTCGCATGCGCTGATTTGTTGCGAAAAAATCTTTTGGTTTAGTTTCATAACAGTAACAAAGGCCCTTTGGGCCTTTCCCAGGGCTTTTAAAATAAGTTCATCAAGCCATTGATTTAAAAAAATGCAGTCACTGGAAATGTCAACGTTTAACTTTGAGCAAGAAAATTAAGCAGCAATATGTGCCCATTTTATGACCCTTCTGATGCGCTTGTGAGACAACTGACTTAAAAAGTTGTCTCTCCGCTCCATGTAATCAGTTTTTCATTATTCATTAGAAGCAGCTTCCTGGCTCGTGCAGCAGCGTTTTCGGGAACTGCATCAACGATGGGCTCCTGTTCTCTGGTCATTTGACTAAAATGATTTTTTCAACATTAATGCTTCCCTATAAAAGTCTTCCTGTGCACGATAGGCTCATCTGGGGTACACAAAGGCAGCCTATAAGTGCTATTTATTAGAGTGAGTCTATGCACACCGGATACATAAAAAGCTGCTTTTTATCTCCATTAATAAAGTAAAGCACGACTAGCAAATCACTTGGCGATACTGACATTTCCACAGTAACTGTTGTGCTAATCAAGATCTTCACAAAAGCTGGAACATCGCCTTTTTTGGTGCGACAAATGTGTCTGCCTGGAAGTTTAATGTCAGTTGATGTATACAGTGAGTTGTGTTTCACTGTGGCTTGGGATATGACCAGCCCATCTGTGCTGTGAACAACTCAAGGAAGCCTTGCCTGAGGCTTTTGGTCCTTTGCCATCACAGAATAAAAGGCAATGATGGACAGCAACAATACACATATAGAATTGACCGTGGATACTTAGATCAATCTTTATATGAAAGGACCACTCTTTGCTAGATGGACATATTCAACAGTAGTAATTGTGGGTCATCGGTGCTATATGTGGGGCGGGAAGTTCCCATACAAACGGGGGTATCAGAGGAGACATAGCCCCTCATTTTACCCTGGCGATCCAAAGACCTGTCAGGTCGCAGTGGAGGTCTCACCGCCGACGGACCGGCGGTGAAGACCGCCACATTATGAATGTGGCTGGTTGGCCTCTGCCAACCCAACACATTCCCGCTTGTACCGCCAGGGCAGTTGGACAGCTGGGCCGGAGATTAGCATCTCCGACCCGGTGGTCCACTGAAGACCGCCAGCAGCATAACGAGTTGGCTTTCCGCCAGGGTTTCCGCTGTGGTAGCACTGCCACAAAATCCCTGGCGTAAAGGCTACCGGTGACAGGAAATGTCTTTCTTGTCACTGGCAGATGACTCCCCCAACCACCCCCTACAAACCCAATACCCTCCCACCCCCTTCCATACCAGCACCCCCTCCCCCACTTCCCCTTCCAGAACAGCCCCCCCCCCTCCCCCAGTGAGGTAGTCCGGCAGGGAACAGGCTCTTCAACTGCCGGCAGCGTCCCGCCATCAGGACACCGCCTGACCATATTACAGGTCGTAATGCAGCTGGCGGAGTCCTTTTTGCGTGGCAGGGACGGTAGTGGAACCACCCCAGCACCTCCGACCACCAGCACGACTACTGGAGGATTTCCACCCAAATTGTAAGGAAAATCCTTCAGTACTTGTAATATGGTGGTCGGAAGACAGCCAGCACTGGTGGTCTTCTGGCGCCCATGGTTTCGGCAGTCGTCTGAGAAGACCCCTGAAGTCATAATGAGGGCCATAGTCAACTGTTTTCTGTGGTTAGAAGTTCTGTTCTCATAAATTTGCCAGGTGGAAGTTTATCTTGGGATAAACTGGTCAAAATAGATACGGTGGGATTTGAGGACCAAAGCATTAGCGAACATGATGGTTTTGTGACAATAGGGTATTTGCTTAATATCTTATAACTATCCTAAGGGTAAACACCTTTTTGATGTAGCAGCTGTATCTGGGGCACTGATTGTTAAGTGCACACACTCACGAACAAGGTGATTTTGATGCAGGTTTTGAGCAGGATCCTGGGTTTGAAGCTTGAGCAGATTTAATAGTGCAATAATAACTAACAACTAAGATGCCCGACCCAGAATCATCTATTTATTGATTGTATATTGTAATCATCTATTTATTGATTGTATATATGAATGCACTTGAACCAACAAGATAACAGGGAGTGTTGGCTGAAGTGGTCCCCTATGTAGAACACTGTCTTCACGGAGACATGTGTGGTATCTTAAGTATGGTACAAAGTTGGTATCTAGGATATATTAATTAGTGGAGAAAGAAAGAAGAATGGTATTGCGTTGAAGACTCTAGAATGTTCAGAGAGTCTTCAACAGTTGAAGGACGCAGGCCAGCTGTACTGGTGGATGAGCTTTCTTCTCCAATAAAGAACCTACAAAACTGCAGCTGATTCTGTCTTCATTACAACAGGTGAAGGTGGGTGATAAGTTTATAAAGCTCTTTTAGGGCTGGGCTAGGGTGCCTTCTAGAAGCTGGGGTCCACCCTGTGGCTACATGAACAGCATCTTTCACAGAACCCAGGATATTTTGAGCGAGGCCAGTGCGGACTATAGCACCAAAGTCTAATTCTAGCAAGATTTCATAATTCTTGATGATAGAGAAACTTGGCTTTCCTTGATTGACACAGTGGGGTATTTTGCTACATTTAAGGTGTGTTTGAATACGGAGCCCAGGTGAGGTGGTAGATAAGAAAACACCCTAGAGACATGGATTGCAGAGACAGAGTCAGCGAGAAGCTTGTTTTAATTTTTTTAAGAAAATACCTAGACCACCTTTTTCGGTGACGAAGAAAGGCTACCAGATAAAGTTGTGAATCATCTTCATAGTAGCGCATGTGGTCACTCGGCAACAACATGTATATTTGTCAAGGACTGTAAGTGCAAGTGCAAACACCAAACCCCAGGTCATGCTCACTTTGCTTTGATGTCGCTTTTTCAGTCTCAAAATATTGTTGCATATGGGCATGGAAGGAGTCGAACCAATTCAAAACCTGACACTGAAAGCTCATTCTTGACAACAAGGTCATTTTGAGTAACCAAAAGTCATTTTTATCGAACGCTCACGATAGGTTCATGATCACCGCTTGTACAGTATACATAAAGCTTCATGCTAGACCAGATGAGTAGCTATGTTTAAGCCACAACTTGGAAGGAACATGATTGATTTGAAGCTCGGCCAGTAGGTGTGCTTCTTCAATGTGTTTGGAAAGTCATTTACCACTGACGTTTTGATTGTTTTGCCATGAGGTGAGGGTTAGATATACAAAGACATCTGTAGTGCATTCTCTCTACAAATGCATCTCTTGTGTTGTGCGCGTCGGACTGTTAACAGGTGTCTCCATATTTTGGATTTGCTGTGTTTGTCCTCAGTGCGGGTTTTTTGATGCCTGCAATCTGGGACTTCGTTTTGGCTGCACATATTGTTGTGCTGATTGTATGCACACGTTTTAAGCAACATTGGACTGTGACATCAGCTGACAGGCAAGAGACTGTAGCTCTCCGATAGGCTGTTAAGTACCAGGGAGAAGCAGATGCAGTGTGACTGGGTAAGAAATGGGAGATGCAGAGCTTGTCAACCCTGTCAGGTATCCCATGAGCCACCGGCAGTCCTGTTCCAAGAGTTACCTGCGGCCCTAAGGGAAGGCCCTCGGCTCCCATACTCGTGACCTCAACTAGTATTCTGACAGCTAAAGGACTTGACTGACAGAAAACATTGTCATTAAGAACTATTGATGAACTGTCAGGATCCGTTTCAGTTTTTACAGAAAAGGTGAAATCACAATGCTCCCAGACTGCTGGCTCGTAGTGCAGCATTAATGACACGCTGATCGCCGTCTTTGGATGATCCCATGAGCACGGTTCCTTTTCAGTTCTGCATTGAGATAAGAGCAAAGCCCTGAAGTATGGGAAAGCTCTGACAAGCTGGAGGTTACCCAGGATGGAAGTCTCTGATTATTCCTAAGCATTAATAGGCATTGTTATGCGGGTGTACATCTTGTCATCTGTACAATTACCAGAAAGAGAATAGGAAATGTGATGCTTTTAGGGAAGCTTCTTAAGTAGTTCCATGACACTATATGCAGTTGAAATACTGACCTACAAAAATATTGCAAGCGCTATATCGCCTACCACTCCACCACCAATCTAAGTATATACTTTGAACTCCACATCTATTTTCCTAGACTAAGCTTGGTTTATGCTGATAAGGTTGATATTGTAAATGAGATATTTTGTGGGTTGATAGTTCAACAGTGATATAAGATAGAACACCTTCTTAGGTTCCTTTAACCGAAGCTCTATAACATTGCTGCTAAATCTGAGGTGAGAAATAAGTTGCTGCTAGGGTGCCTTGGAAGGGAAACGTACTTAACAACGCATGCTTAAGGACGCAGACGTTTCCCACGCAAGCATAATCATGCTTCCCTGAACAACGCATGGCTTTTTCTGTGCTTAACCATGCATGTGCTGAACTACGCATATGCGTGGTTAAGGCACAGAATAAACCATGCGTTGTTCAGGAGAGGACGCAGAGGACGTGGTGAGGTAAGTGGGGCTGGGGGTGGATTAAGGGATTGGGGTGGGTGGCGTCTGTGTGGGGGGGTCGGGGCAGGCTATTTTTTTTTAATGGGCAGGGTGGGGGAAGGTGGGGATATTTTTTTAAGGGTTTAGGGTGTGGGTGGGTTAATCTTTTTTTTTAGGGGTGGGAGTGGGGGGTTTGGATATATTTTTATTTAGGGATTACAGTAGGGGGGGCGGGTGGTTTATTTTTAAGGGGGTGGGGGAAGGTTTATGGAAGGGCGGGAGGAGGGAGGAGAGAAGAGGGGGAAGGACGCAGTGAGGTAAGTGGGGTTGGGGCAGGGTTGGTGGGTAGTTTTTAGTGGTGGATTTAAGGCTTAGGGTGGGTGGGGGTGTCAAGGTACTTTCGTTTTTAGGGCCAGGGGTGGGTGGGTCGGGGTTCTTTTTTTTTAGGGTTCAGGTTTTTAACGACTGGGTGGGGGTTCAGGATAGGTTCTTTTTTAGGACTTAGGGTGGATGGGGGTTGGGATAGTTTACTTATTAGAGGGAAGGTTTTAGGGCTCAGGGCGGGTGGGGGTGTCAGGGTAGTTTAGTTTAATGGGGCGGGGGCGGTGTAGTTTTTTTTTTAGAGTGGGTGAAGGGTTGGGGTACTTTAGTTTATAGGGGCATGGGGTTGGGATAGTTTTTTATTTAGAGCTCAGGGCGGGTGGGAGTCAGGTTGGTTTATGTATTATGGGTGGGAAAAGTTTTGGGCCTCAGGGCGGAGGGAGGGATTGCATGACAGAACCACCCAGGCCGTTTTGCATGCGTTTCCACACATGCCTTCACTAGGCATGCTTTTACAACGAAATTGTTTAAACCGTCTGACGGTTCGGTAATTCTGCAATCCGTAACTGCCAAACTCTGCAGTACCGATAATTCCCATGCAGTTTTTCTGCATCACGTGTGCTGGGGGCCACTGATCCCTACTTTTCTTCAGTTTACACTCCTTCAGTCGCCTATAATCCCACTGAAGTAAATGAGAGGTTGCTGAGGAGCTGAAGAGTGAGCCTTTGGGCAAGTTGTCACTGGAGTCAAAGGTGCCTGTTATCAATTGTTGGCACCGCTGAAATGTTGATGAATTACCCTTCTTGACGGTCACCAGACTCTGCATCCTTTATATATTTCCCAACATGCACATGACTTCTGTGCAAATATTATCAAACTCTGTTTTACAGAAAAAATATGGAACATGACAAATTGTATACTTTCCCGGTAACAGGAATTAAATGTGTTCTGTTATGCACATCAAACGCAGTGAATCTGAAAGCTGATTTTGCATTTGTTTTCTCACAAATAAATGCTTCCGGTGGTGGAAACACGTGGCTCAGACATAGAAGCGATAAAGCGCCGCTTTACGGTTCGGCTAATGAGTGCTGTACAAGTCATTTCCTGCCCTGGATCGCCGGCATTAGAGCCGGAATAGAACTCCTCGAGCTGGTCACTTATAGGCCGGAAACTCCTCCCTCATCGCTATTAAACCAAGAAGTGTGCGTTACACACATGTGGCTAATAATGCCTGGCTGGTTAAAGCCCCATTTAAGGGAAGCCTGTAACCTAGAGGTTGCAGGTTCAAGTCCCAGTAGGAATGACATAACCCGTTATACCTCCATAAAATGGCAACAGCTTCTGAAGATTCAGAGAAAACATGTAAGGCACTTTAGATAAAAGGGGCAATAAATGTGCATGTATTATTAGCGGTATGCGCATAGCAGGCCTACTTCACAGAATCCATACTGCCTACAGGAATGAGCTCTGGCGCTATTCACACATCATTTGTCATCAGCTTTGTTCTTGGATGCTGCGGTGGGGATTGTGAGATGTTGTCATTCAGCTTGTTAAGGCAGAGGTTGCAAACTGTAGAGTAGGTGGCTTAAAGTAACATACACGTTTTAAACATTTCAGTGTCAAAGTGGTTAGGAAAATAAAACACTTCCAGTGAGTACTCACTTGCTTACCAGACGGACTTTGCTATAGAATTAAGGCATCAACCACAATAACAACAAGCATTGGCAGAGCCAATAGGTCTCGTCTATGCAAGGATTATTGGCTTTGTCAATATGTTTTTACCATAATGTACACCAGCATGGCTGCTGTTCAGCATGGCTACAAGTTAGTAA
This sequence comes from Pleurodeles waltl, assembly GCF_031143425.1. NCBI lineage: Eukaryota > Metazoa > Chordata > Amphibia > Caudata > Salamandridae > Pleurodeles > Pleurodeles waltl. Next base: position 1,010,995,988 of record NC_090439.1, on the reverse strand, counting down.
AGGAGAGTGGCGTGCAGTGGAGTGTTGTAAAGAGGGGTAGAGTTGAGTGTTATGGAGTGGAGTGGTGTGGCTTGGAGTGGTGTAGAGTAGAGCTGAGTCGTGTGGAGTGAAGTGGAGTGTCATGGAGTGGCACAGAGTGGAGTGGTGTAGACTGTTATAGAGTGTTGTGCAATGATTAGAGTATCATAGAACGGAAGGACGTAGAGTGAATTCGAGTTGAGTGGCAGGGAGTGGAATAGCATGTCAGACTACAGTAGAGTGTTGTAGAGTGTAGTGGTGTAGAGTGCATTGGTGTAGAGGCAGTAGAGTGGCATAGAGTGTAGTGGCATAGAGTAGAGTAGCATTCAGTTCAGTGGCATAGAGTGCTATGTCACAGAGTGCATTTGTGCAGAGTAGAGTGGCGGAGAGTAGAGTGGTGAAGAGAGCAGTGGTGTGGAGTACAGATGTGGGGAGTAGAATAGAGTGGCATAGAGTGCAGTTATTTAGAGTGCAATGGTGTAGAGTGGCATAGCATGCAGTAGCATAGCGTGTAGTGACATAGAGTGCAGTGGCAAAGAATTGCATAGTAGAGTGCAGTGGTGCAGAGTAGTTGGTGTACAGTGCAGTAGTGTAGAGAGTATTGGTTTTGAGCAAAGTGGTGTAGATTGCACTGGTGTAGAGTGCAGTGGCATAGAGTGGAGTGGTGAAGAGTAGAACAGAGTGGCATAGAGTGCAGTGGCATCAAGTCAGTGGAGTAGAGTAGATAGTTTTAGAGCAGAGTGAAGTGGCTTAGAGTGGAGTGGTGCAGGGTAGAGTGGAATGGCATAGAGTAGTGGCGCAGAGTGCAGTGGCATACAGTGCAGTGTTGCAGAGTGACGTAATGTAGAGTGGAGTGGTGCTGGGGAGAGTGGAGTGGCCTAGCCTGGAGTGGTGTAGAGTGTACTAGCATATAGTAGAATGGTGCAAAGTAGAGAGGCATAGGGTGAAGTTGCATAGAGTGTAGTGGTGCAAAGATTAGAGTGATGCAAGTATAGTGGCATTGTTTAGTGTCATAGAGTGCTTTGAGGCAGAGTGCATTAGAGTGGCTTAGAGTAGAGTGGTGCAGAGTTGAGTGCAGTGGCACAGAGTAGACTGGCGCTGGGTAGAGTGGTGTAGAGTTCAATGGCAGAGAGTGCAGAGTTGTAGAGTAGAGTGTTGCGGAGTGCAGTGCTATAGAGTGGTGTAAAGTGCATTGGTGCAGAGTGCAGTGCCGTATAGTGCTGCATAGTAAAGTGACATAGAATGTAATGGTGTAGAGTGCAGTGGCACAGAGCAGAGTGTTGCAGATTAGGGTATAGTGGCATATAGTGTAGTGGTGCAGAGTAGACTGGTGCAGTGGAGTAGAGTGTATTTGTTTTGAGTAGAATGGTGTAGAGTGCATTGCGTAGAATGCAGTAGGATAGAGCACAGCAGCATACAATAAAGTGGCGTAGAGTGGAGTGGACTGGTGTGGTGCAGTGTAGAGTGCAGTGGCATAGAGTGCAGTGGCGCAGAGTAGAGTGGCATAGAGTTCAGTGGCAGAGAGTGTAGTGTTGCAGAGTAGAATGGTGTAGAGTGAAGTGGTGTGGAGTGGGGCAAAGCAGAGTGCAGTGGTGTAGAATGGAGTGATGCAGAGTAGAGTGGCATAGAGTGTATTGGCACAGAGTGGCATATAGTAGAGTGGTGCTGAGTAGAGTGCAGTGGCATAGAGTGCAGTGCAGAGAGTGCAGTGACAGAGAGCTGAGTGTTACAGAGTAGACTGTCATAGATTGCAGTGGTATATAGTAGAGTGGCGTAGAGTGTAATGGGGTAGAGTGCAGTGGTGTAGAGTGGTGCTCAGTAGCATGGCATAGAGAGCAGTGGCATAGGGTACAATGTTGCTGAGTAGAAGAGAGTGGCATAGACTGCAGTGACGTAGAGCACACGACATAGAGTGCAGTAGCTTAGAGTGCAGTGGCAAAGAGCATTGAAGAGTAGAGTATAGTGCGTACAGAGCAGTGGTGTGGAGTGCAGTGGTTAGAGTAGAGTGCAGTTGCACGGAGTGCAGTGGCATTGAGTGCAGTGCCATAGAGTAGATTCTTCCAGAGTAGAGTGGAGTATTGCATGATAGAGTAGAGTGGCATAGAGTGCAGTGGTGCAAAGTAGATTAGAGTGGTATAGAGTGGATTGGTGTAGTGGCACTGGTGTAGGCGGGAGTGGTACAGAGTAGAGTGCATTGGCATAAAGTGCAGTGGCATAGAGTGGAGTGGCACAGAGTGGAGTGGTGTAGAGTGCAGTGACAAAGAGTGCAGTGATGCATAGTAGAGTTTTGCAGTGTAGAGTCCATTGGCATAGAGCAGAGTGGTGCAGAGCACGGAGGCAAAGAGTGTAGTGGCATAGAGTGGAGTGCTGCAGAGTAGAGTGTGGCTACGCAGTGTGGAATAGCGAGCGTGGAGTGGAGTGGAAAGCGTGGAATGGAGAAAAGTAGAGTGCAGTGGCATGGCTTGGGCTAAAGTCGAGTATGCATGGTGTGGTAAGGTACTGCCATTACAGACAACATATCTTCCATTGAAATGACCATTACATTTGCACAGACATACAGTATTACTGATAAAAGTATACAGTGCACAAACAATACTGTGTGGAAATGATATTACTTAGTGTATTGGTGTGTTTTGTTCGTATTAAAATATTTATGTCCACCACACTTCAGAATTACCAAAAATATGCTTCATTTCTAATTCTGATATATTGGCATAGTACATTTACAGACATTTACATTTTGCTGTGTGCTAAAATCTTACAGTTTTCCTCAAGCACATCCACAATAGCCAGCACGATTGTCACATAAATCCTCTCAATTTGAAGTCAGATAAAGAAAAGTAAACACTAAGCTCCCTGGAAGAAAGAGCCTGCTATTTGTCTTCCGTCTTTGAATGCACAGCAAATTTGTCAAGATAAGAGCCTTGTTTATAGAAATCCTAGTCTTGTGGTTGATACAGTATATACCCTAAGTGCAACAAGTATGTTTGGGATTGGGTCCCGGGCTCACTGTGCCATATAACTCAAGCTACACTCTACTGATGAGCCCCAAGTAGGGAAAAACCAGTCTGGAGTTGCTTGTGGTCACTGGAGGGGCCCTCAATTGGCAGTGTGAGACACACTGTTCCCATGAGGAGCAGGGACAGTACTGATTTGCATTACGTGGTCCTTCGTCTAGAGTTTCAAGTGGGCATAAAATGATGGACAGGAATGTGGCCCAGGCAATTACCAATGGCCGAGATTAATTCAAGCATTCCAGCCATCATCTTCTTGTTGTCGCAATCGATGTCTTAAGTGCGGCAGTATGTCCAGATGTGGGTCCCATGCTCACTATGCCATAGAACCTAAATTACACCCAAATGACAAACCCTAAGTAGGGCAAAGCCGGTCTGAGATTGTTCGTGGTCCCCTCTTGAGTGGGCCTCATCTGGCAGTTCAGGAGAGACTGTTCCCATGCAGAGCAGGATAGATACTGATCTGCATAAAGTCTTTTTCACTCTAAGCCTTTGTCTAGAGTGGCACAGTGGGTGCAAAACAATGGAGGTTAATTCAAGCATTCCATCCATCACCTTGTTGTAGTTAGCACCCTGAGTACAACTTGTGTGACAGGTATGTCCAGACGTGGGTTCCTTGCTCACTGTGCCATAGGAATCAAGCTACAACCCATTGGCAATACCCACATAGGGCGAAATTGGTCTAGGATTGCTTATGGTTCCTTCTGCCCATGGGAGGCAGACTGTTTCCATGAGGCGCAAGGTTGGTATTGATTTGGATAAGATGGGCATTTGTCTAGAGTGGCATACTGGGGGAGAAATGAGGAACTGGAATGTGGCCAGAGCGATGGCCAGCAGCTGAGAGTCATTCAAGCATTTCTTTCTTCACCTTGTTTTTGTTGACAAATAATTAAGGCTGGTATGAGCATGTTCATAGCGAGGAAGTTAAACATTCACCAACAACTTCAGGAGTGCTCTGCAGTTGATGAGCTCAAACGGAGTCAAGGCAAGCTTTTCCTTTCTAAGTTGAACTTTTTCAAACAATTATATTGAGTAATATGACACACTGGGTGACCGCTCTGTCGCGTAGGTGCTCATTAGGGTAATGAGGCTACTGGATTTGGGCAGTAGGATCGCCTGGGTTGTGGGTACTGAGTACAAGTCCACACCAGGTGACACCTGTCGGCCTAATCCGTGAATTCCGGCTAACTGGCAGCGCCCCATCTCTGACTGAGAGCGTAGAACCAAATTTCAAAAGTCAGAGTCATTTTGTTAATCACCAATTACATCCAGGGCAATGGAAGCCAGGAGGCAGTCCACTTCGACAGGGGGTAAAATATACAAGTCATGTCAAAGGAAGACCACAGGGCACTAGTGTTCCAGAACCTGAGCTTCAGCTGAGGCGGCAGCATTCCGTGTAGTGTAGTGCCCGTCAATGAGCCAAAAGTCGAGGCATCCACAAGGGGCAACTCATAGACAGCCTCCCGCAACAAATACACCCTCAACACGCATGTCTGATAATGAACCCTCACCGAGAACATCAGCAGATCAGTGTCCAATGAAAGTAAGTGCTGCGTAGTAAAACAGAAATCCAGTGCACGTCTGAAGAGGCACCAGAGGCAATGAAACACAGGCTACACACAATCCAAAGCCGGTTGGAATGAAAAAGACCAGTCACACTCCAGCTGTTGCAGGAGAGGTGCTCTGAAGTACAGCATCATGCGTTTGCGACACAGTTGTGCTGCTGGCAGCTCTCTCAGTCCTCCATGTTGTAAAGGGACAGCCATTGTGCAGAAAAAGTAACAACAGCAAAATGCCACCAATTATAGCCAATGTTATCGGAAATCCCCCGAAACCACTTGAAAAAAAGTCAGTGTTTGGCTGAAGGTATTAGACCGAATATAGAGGAGAAGGTGTGAATGAAACCAGAACCAAAGGCCTTAAAAAAGAGGGTGATTCCACTAGTACTTCGACGCATTGAATATTCGTCCCACGAGTTCACCAAAGTGTCTAGGAGAATTAGTATTTAAAAGGGACTGAATCTCCGCTGATGACTTTGCAACTTGAAGCGCATAGGTCTTGCGAGCTGATGTAAGCGTCACATGTTTTTGGAACAATAAGGCCTTTAGGCTCTCATTACAACCCTGGCGGTCGGTGGAGAAGTGGCGGTAATACCGCAAGCAGGGCGGCAGTAAAAAAATTGGAATTACAGGCATAGCGGTGACCGCCATGCAAAACTGCCACTTCTCCACTCCGACCGCCAGGGTGGTAAAGACCGCTGGGCTGGAGACTTCGGACTCCAGCCCGGAAGCCGTCACTAGACCACCGGCGGTATCACGACCCCGCATACCGCCATGGATTTCATGGGGTTCTGTACCACCACAAAATCCAGGGCGGTAGGCACTATCAGTGCCAGGGAATACGTTCCCTGGCACTGATAAGGGTCTCTCCCACCCCTCTACCCAGAGTCCTCCCTCCAAACCCATGACCCCCGCTACCACCTCCCAAAGATGGTAGGACCCCCCTCCATACATCCCCCCAACATTGATACACACCCCCCCTACACGCACACTCACAAAACTACACATACACATACACACAGGCATACACACAGACATACACAGACATTTTCCATACACACAACACACCCCCGGCACACATACACGCACTCACACCCCCCCTCTACACACTCACACCCCCATGCACACACACACCACACAACACCCCCCAGCCCCCTCCCCTAACGGACCATCACCTTACCTGGTCCGGTGATCCTCCGGGAGGGAACAGGATCCATGGGGGCTGCTCCGCCACCAGCCCGCCATCACCAGAACACCGCCACACCGAATCATGGGTTGTGATTCGGTGGGTGGTGTTCCGATGACGTGGCGGTGGAGTAGCCTCCACTTCACCGCCGACCGCCAGTATGGCTGCTGGCGGCTCTCCGTCCGGAAAAGGGCGAAGGACTGCCAGCAGTCATGATACGCTGTGCGGAAAAAGGCCTGCACTGGTGGTCTTCAGCACAGCGGTACCTCGGCAGTCTTGGTAAAAGACCGCTGAGGTTGAAATGAGGCCCTTAGTCTGCTCAACTTGTCAAAATTAACATCAGAAGTAGCAATATGGGGCCAGATGTCTGTGACTCCTTTGAATTGTGCGGGGGGGGGGGGTGTGAAAGGACATTCCCACAACATGTAACAATTTTGGAGACAGAAACAACATAAGGCTCGCATTTCAGAACAGCTCTCATTGCTAAGGAGCACATAGCTGCCACTGGAGAGCACCTGGAATGCAGGTGTGATCAAGGATACCGGGACTCCCTTCAGATAACAAGCTAAATCTGCTGCAGAGGCATTACATGCCCCATGCAAGGACAGCTGTTTACAAACCATTGAATGGCTCACAGAAGTCTTGCATTTGCTGCTGCTAAGAAAGACCTCTTTCGTGCCACTGAAACAATTGCACAAAAAGTGAAGCTCCCACACCTCGTGTATGTAATTATGTTCCAGTCTTTCATTTCTGCCTACTGGAATGTGTTTCATAGGCTGATTAAAACCCCATGTGTTAACCATTCAGCAGATGATACCTCAGCCACAGTAAAAGGCAACTTTCAAAATTTCTCTATTCTCAACATGATATATGTAGCTTCTTTCTTAGCCATCATTTGTTGCTGTCGCGTTAAATTAAATGATGAAAAAATCTCCCTTGCACTCACATGTTGCCAGGGGACGCAACCTGCCCACAGTGTTTGTAATGTCCAACCTAACTGCATGATAAATTGTAGCTGGCCTTGTCCATGTTGCAGAAATGACACATCACTCTGTACTATATCTATTGCAGAGGACACAATGTTATTTAGGGTGTAAATGCGGTCATACAAGGTGATAATTCCATTATCTATGATGGCTAATGCTTTCTGTAAGTTTTTCTGATCTATTTGCCTTAACCGTGCAGCCGCTTCTTGTTGGGAAAGTTTCCAAATGTCATTGTATGTTTCATATATGAAGCGTTTTCTGCATTGTCTTCTGGTGCCTAACAGGAAGTCCTGTAAATCTGTGTTATTGGACAGGAGACCAAGATGTTCTTTAACAGCATCTAGTGAGGAGACCTTCATCCATTGCTGGCATAGTTTCCCTACAGTATATGTATACTCGAGTGTTCTAAGGATATATAGCGAGGGTCCACCTATTAGTTCTAAAAGCCCCTGAGGCATTTACAAAACGCGTAAGGCACCCTTTGGTGTCTATAGGCTACAATTACCACCCACCAGGACATGGTTATGACGTGTTATATGTTCCATTTTGTACCCACTCATTAAGCTGATTTTCAGATGCATTTATATACTTTTGCCATTTTTTAAATTTAGCAGGGATGGGAATATTGGCCTCATTCAATTCTTTGATGTTTGCTAAGCCTAAGCAGCTCGTTTGTTGTACTGTTTAATTTAAAAATATTATCTCAACAGGAATCATACAAGCTCTAAGTAAAGCTTCCATACCTCTAATTTGCCAAATTTGTATTCCCCACACACTTTTGAAATCAATCGAATTCAACCAATGTTCATAACCTTCTATGGCCAATCGCGAAACAAAAGAATCAGAATATATTAATTTTGTATCAGTCAATAATACATGCAAATATTCCATCACTGGCAATTTGAAATAACATGACTCAGCATTCTTGACATTGTGCCCTGAAAAATATGCAAACGTTTTAGTATACTTGTTTGAACTGCCTATTGGCGGAGTTTGAACTGCCTATTGGCGGAGTTGGGCAGTGTTCCCATTGTGCATATTTAAAAACAGTCTTTGGGGTACTAGCTCAGTGAATGAAATGATGTCCATAATGATTATAATATAACATATCTCCATCATTTCCTTTAAATTGGTACACATCATCATTTTGAAAAACTGTATAATACTGTAGATAAGATATCATAGTATCAACTGTTTTTACATCCCAATCAGCAGAAATCACACCTGGTGTAATGCCATCAGCCAGTGAAAGTTTGAACACATAAGGAATTTGGATGATCTCTGTAGGACCATATATGTCGAATAAGACTTTATCTCATACAATCCCTTTGGGAATTGGCACTGCTGTAATGTTCACTTGGTACAAGTGGTTTCAAAACGTCATCCACCAGTTCAACTGTAGAGCAATCAGGAAGGTAATGACCATGTATAAGAAGAATGAAAAAAATGACAAACCCAATCCAAAGAAGAAAGGCAACCACAGTCAGCGATAACCATAGATAGTTCAGTGGACGAGTGAGATAGTTAATTTTTAGCCAATGTATTAGCTTAAGTGCTATTGACAGTTCAGTCACAGTTGAGGCAGATGGGTCTGAAGAAAAGTCACACCAAGAAGTATGGGGTTCACTCATATATAGAGGAGTGCTCACAGGAGAAATACACTTAGACCCCCTGCCGCTCTTAGTCCTTACTAGGAGAATGCAGATGATGAGATGCTGTGGAGAACTGGAAAGAGGTGGGGGAATTTCCTTTACGACTAGGTGGTCTCACACACTATATAGTGTCATGCTTCATCATTTGACCACCTAGTCCCACCCAGGTAGGACAGTGCCACCTGGGCAGACTCGACCTCACAGTTAAAAGAGCAGGAGGGAGTGCGTAAATTTATTCTGGTCTGGAAAGATGTGGGATCCAGCTAACCTAGGGGATAAATAAAAACACCTAACCAGTCACCTATGTAAAGTTACAATTTTAATAATGGTGTCTGTTTGGTGTGGTAAAAAACAAAAAATGGGACACCTCTGTGAGAACACGGACTCACAGGGTCACCTATCTAAAAGTCGGTTGCCAACATGTTTCTGCCCTCTTTAATGAGCCAAGGAAGGTCTCGAGGCATTCGCCAGGGCCTCGGATCCCTAATTCTCAACTACTTGAGAGAGAGCACCTGCTTGCTAGGAAGCGGTCCAGGGAGAGGACGGTGTAGGCACATAGCAAGCGCCCCCTTTAAAGCATGTTTGACAATAAGGGGACACTCCCCCTCCTGGATACCAGAGGCTAGTAGCCTATAGGGATTGGGCCCCCTCAAGGTATTTCCTTGTGTAAGGTAGGCCTTTTATTTTATTGTATTTCCTTCACTCTCCATAGTTTTGCAAGACAGTTATGTCAAAAGGTGTATCTCTCGCCTCCATGCCAGGACCATCAAGATCTGGAACATACAATTGAGTTCCAAACAGGCACTTGTATGAAGTACGCCCTCCCAGGGACCATCTGGGCAGATTATTAAGTGCTCTCTGAACTCTATACAGGTGTGTAAGCCAACTGCGACTCGTGCCTAATACTCTGTTAAGGGTTGCTTTAGATCATAGTTTCGTCACTCCACAGCACTATTTCCCTCAGGATGAAATGGAGACGAGTAATGCAGTTGGACCCCTAACGAAGCCATGGTATCCCTGTAAGCCCTTGAGGCGCAGCAGGGCCCCAGTCTGAATGGAAAGCCGCAACAGCATATGTACCTTCAAAGACTTGCAAATCTTTAATAACAGTTTGAGCGTCAGCTGAGCATTTTGGCCAAACCCATAGAAATTTGGAGCATGAGTCTACAGCGACCAAAATGTATTTATATGCACTGTGTGGTGTCAGGGGGCCACAGTGGTCGAAGTACACACATTGTAACGGTTTGTTGGAAATTAAGAAAGTTGTCTGTGGTGGGCGCTTAACATTGGAGCCTTTTATTTGTTGGCAGATGTCACAGCAAAGGGCATACTGCCTGGCCTGTATGTAAAGACCTGGCCACCAGTAGCGTGACTTTAATATTTAAATTTTAGCGGCCATCCCGGCATGTGCCGATGCAACTCCCTCTTTGTTGGGAATCACTCGGACCCCCACGCCTGGAATTTTTACTTCTGCGTCAAACATGCGTCCCATCTGGTAGGAATATTTAGTGGGATAGGCCTTGGGCATAGGTGTGCCCTCAGCTGTCGCTCCCATCGCTGCTAATGTTTCATCATCCACTCTTGTTCTAGAGCGCTTTCCTGCTGCGACCGAAGCCTTTGCTACTGCCGACTTTGCTGCTTCGTGTATTCCAACACCTTGGTGTCCTAGTGTATGTACAACATGGACATTAGGTAGTTTTTCCTTCAGATCTGCTACCTTCCTCCACAGAAGTCTGTGTTTTATGGTATTACCTTTTGAGTCTCTAAACCAATTTTGTTGCTAGTAATGTAGGTATTCAATGAAGGACTGGACACAGTAGTACGAATCTCCGACAATCAGCATCATTTGTTTTGGATCCGTATGTTACAGTGCCATCACCAGTGCCCTAAGCTCTGCAAGTTGTGCTGTACAGTCCCTTGGAGTCTGTGTGTATGTTTTTCTGGATAGAACTTGCCATCCTTCATATACCCACTCACGACTGCGCAAGCAGCTGAGTATTGCTATTTGGTGCCTACAGCAGGTTGTGCTGAACCATCGGTATACAAGATTGTTTTGTATTGTTCAGTAGGTAGTGTATTTGCTGGGACTGGGTATTCAAGTTTGTATTGTAGGAATTCTTGGGTCTGTAATTTGCAATCAAACACATAATCAACATCAGTGGCCATCAGAGACGCTGCCCATTGAATCCAATGTGGATGTAATGCTTTAGCGTTCGGAGCGCTTGCTTTGGTAACAGCCTCAAGAGCTGGTTCTGGGGATACAACAATGATGCGTTTCCTTTGGGCCAGAGGTCTCTCTTTAAGGACTGCCATCTGGAACAGCAGTGAGAATTTTCTCAGTGGGAGCACATCGTTGTTCGGCTGTGGAATATAAGTGAGATGAATGCACAATTGGGACGGTCTCACCCTCATTGAAAGTCACATAGGTGAAACCAATGGCACCAGTAATTATTCTGATGACCAAATTTTTTTTGTTGTCCCTTGTGTGTGGATGTTTTGCTTCAAGCATGCCTTTTTGTGATGCTTTGAAAATGCATGTGTGTTCGAATGTCCAGAATTTACTGGTAAAGCCAGGACATATTAGGTCATATAATAGCTTACTATGCTATGCATAGTCTGTAATGTATGTTCTGCCAAAATTCAGAAAGCCCAACACTGATTGGAGCTGATTTATGTTATTTGGTGGTTGTAGTTGTGCGCATTTTTCTAAAAATTGGGGCGCCAGACTCTTGCCTTCATCCGACAACTCGTTTCCCTAAAACACTAAGAAAGGCTATTTTGTTTTTTTAAAAGTTGAATTTGTAGCCGATTTCAGCGAATCCGACAACAAAGCGGGCTACCCATCTTAAATGTTGTATGAGGTCATCATCCGTGAGGTAAATATCATCCACATAGGGCAGCGCCTCATGGTCTATGTTGTGTAATATCGGTGTTAACACTAAAGGAATTACAGGGTCCCTACGTAAGTATGGAGAGGGATTCAGGGAAAACTACAATAAGTGAACAGTGCATCACTCTCCTCTTACTTTCATAAAGCAAATTAATTCTTAAACAAAAGCTTAAATAATAATCAAACATTTATTAATTCAAACACAAGTATAAGTGTATATATATATACATACTTGTTACAAACTATATAATTTCTAAACTAAATCAACAACCCTATCCCCTCAAAAACTCTCACACAGATAGACTTCACACATACACATATAACTCAACACTACGAACAACAAAGGACTAATAACCACAAATACAATCTACAAATAGACAAAGACCAGACACCGGAAAGACAAAAGATTACAGACACAATCTTTTACAACTGCAAAGTATCAATCATCACAAATTCTAAATATCGAATAAATAGTAAATTAGGACATCAAAACCTCTATAATTAATAATTTCTCACCAATAATGCACTTTAAATCCATCCATTACACAAATACAAAAAATTAATTTCACAAAGATTCAAACCAATAACAAAACAATTAAATTCAAGCTCTTCTGACTGCATACAATTAGTCTTTAAATCTTCTTCAATGAACTAATTGTTGCTAAAGCCGGTGCGCCTTTCTATACAAGTTCTCAAAAACAAGATGGCTCCATCAATTAATCAATACTCCTTGTTGTCGGTTGGTAGACAATCTTTTTTCTTTTACTAAATCGTTCAAAATGCCAGAACTGCGGACACGCTTTTCAGTGGACTTATGCTTTAAATCAATCCATACTGCTCGCGGCCACCTTCATCAGGGCACTCAGTCCAATATTGCACAAAACGTCATCTCTTTAATTCTACACATAAGTTGAAAATACAATTACCTTTATATCAAAAGATATTAAATGTTTAAAATACATACATTGCATCAATTACCATGCATGTGGGCCCGTTTGGGTGAGTGTGGGGGCAAACCTCAAAAACAAAACCTCAGAGTGTCAGAACGATATATAATAAAGGTGACCATAGCAGGCCAAGTGATAAAGATAAAGAAAGCAGAGAGCTTCAGCCCATAGAAATCCAAAGAAAGAGGTTATAGCATGAACGGAGATTCTACGGTTACCTGATGGTCATCAGTAAAACACAAAAAGAGCTCTCATATCGCTAACAGGTCCAGGAACAAAAAAACAACAAAACTGTAAGAAAGGACGTTTTTTTTCGACAGACCAGGCGCTGAAATATACCATGCCGCAAGATTGAAACACTGCATTACAAAACGTCATTCAAAACAGAGAGGAATATCTTCAAACTTCTTCTGAGATATCAAATGAACTCCTCTATGTAAGCATACCGGCTTGCACTCTAGTCAAGACGCGGCACTGCAGCGCCTTGTTAAATAACTCGGTCTCTCCCGCCAAAGAATATAGTAATAGAAATAGAAAAGGGACTCAAACCACAACCTACTATACTGAACTATTCAAATGAAACTTGGCGGCCATTTCGAAAAAGAATGGATTAAGTAGCAAATGGCAAAAAAATTGATTGAAGGGATGCTGAAAAAGAGGGGAACGACAAAACAATTTGTCAAAAAATTTATCTGCATTCACACTGCAGGCAAAAAGCCTAAAACAGTGGGAAAAACATACTTACAGATTCAAGAGTATCCACTTGGTACAGTTGCTTTCCTATATTTTTTAACTAACAGTAGGGAAGAGAAAATTAATAAATTTTCTTACAAAAGGGGGGGCTGATATGTCTGTCACTGATTCCTATACCAGTATTTTTCTGTTTTTTGACCTAGTTCCATTTAATTGCCCCTGTCCTCCAATCGTCTGTTCTTCTGACCTTAAGCTTAAATTTGCTTTTCATACTCCTGCACGATTCCCTTTTTCCACACTTTAGGCTTATCATGGTCTTCGGATACTCCTCCCATCTCGTGGTATGTCACCCTTCATAACACTAGCGGCCATTGAAACTCATGAATACCACTTGACATTTCCATGTTTTGGAGGTATGCTCTGTTCTACTTTATACATTTTTCTGCATGCGTATGGAGTCTCTCTTGATAGCACAACATTTTCTCTCCTATTACCACATCACGACACAGATTGTGGTTCTAATTCTCAACACAGTATGTGCACTAGGGTTTTTCTTCTATGGGATTATGTCTTGTTCACTGTTGCATGTTGGCATTGGCACTTTTTTGTCAAGAAAATCGATATAGCAATCACGTGAATGTTTTCAATTCTCATAGGCGTTATAAAAGTGCCATTCTTATACTCACGGTACAAACAAGGTATGCCATCCATCTGTGGTACTGGGCCTCTCTCTTTACTCATAAGACTTATTCTTACTAGGCATTGTAGTATTTGAATACACTAGCAATTTTTGTGACTGCCACATTCCATCTGTATATGTTCACAGTCTTGAAAAAGTCAATTCTGACGAAACACGTGTCGGCTGTTGTTTTCCAAACATGAGAATTGTATTGGCCTTTTGATACCGTGCCCAAGATGTATTACTGGGCCAGGTGTTAAATTCGTCCTGAGGCATTATAGAAGAATAAATTGAAACTTCCACACATCTGCGATGTGCCGTGGTTCTCTTTCTTTCATTAAATAACTGTGGCCTCCCCAAGGTGACAGTTCACGCACCCTGTGGCTGGGTGCATAACCACTTAGGCACTCCTTTCTCCAACATAGACTTTACCACCATGGACTTCGCAACAAGACGCTAGCTTACCTTCTGGAAGTGCGCACCATTTTCTACACAGCCACAACCTTTGTTGTTATTTGTATATATACACTTAGACTTGTGTTTGAATTAATAAATGTTTGATTATTATTTAAGCTTTTGTTTAAGAATTAATTTGCTTTATGAAATTAAGAGGAGAGTGATGCACTGTTCACTTAGTGTAATATCGATGTCACATGAGCTGGGAACAGTCCAGGACTGTTCTTGTAGCCTTGTGGGAGTCTGCAAAGTTCTTTCTGAGAGCCTAAAGCGCTGAAACTTGTCCCTACTTTCAGGTGCTATTTTTTGGTAGAAAAACTCATTGGATATATCCAGAGTTGTTTTATATTTTTTTCGCACAATGTTGTTCATTAGTGCTGTACTATGTTCATTTTGTTTAGCATATGTTTTTTAGTGGCTATTTATGTGCCTATAGTCTAAGACTATTCTATATGAATGGTCGGGTTTAGCGACTGGAAATAATGGATTATTCATTGCTGAGTCTGAGGGTTCAATGAAACCATGATACTCTAATTGTGTGAGGATTTCCCTCACTGGGGCTTTTGCATCGTATTTTATTGGATATTGAGGCTGAGGCTGAGGTTGGGATTTTATTGGTGTTATGTGGTAGGGAGAATCTTTGTCCCACCCTACATGATTGCGATATAGTGCACTTGCCTGCACCACTGCCCAATCAATGGCATATTTTTCAATGAGCTCTTTTGGAACAAGGGGCAAGAAGGATTTTTCAATAATGTCTTCTCCATATGGGAGATCACGGACAAATATCGGTGGCCAATCTTTTTCCGCCAGCAGAATATCATAAATAGAGACGACGCAACTCCAAAAGATGGCATCTATTATGCGTGTGATGCCCCCTTCTAACTGAATAGTTCCGTTATACACTCTATCTGGTGTGGAGACACTCATGCCTGCAGTCTCTACTTGTAGATAGTCATCAGTTGCTTTCACCTCCAGCTGCTCTAGAAGATCCTGGCGAACTATTGTGACTTCTGCTTCACTGTCTAGCAGTGCCAGTGCCCACTTCTTGTTCTTTAGTAAAGCCCTCTTCTTGAGTGGCATGTCGTATTGCAATTGCTGCCACTTCTTTCTTTTTAAATTGTGGCTTCTGTTGTGGAAGTTTCTCTTCTTTTTTAACAGAAACTTTTGATGAGCATTGTGAGTCCTTTCTCGGTTTCACGTACTCGGTCCGCTGATCTGACCATCCACCTCTCTCACTGAGTTTTTCCGGTGAGTCCTGAAAGAAACAAGGTTGGCGTGTATCAGTATACTGAAATCTGTCAGACGTTTTTATATTATCCCTATTTCTAAGGTTGTATCTATTTTGTGGGGTCTCCGAATGCGGAGATTCTCCCAGCATT
Source organism: Pleurodeles waltl (assembly GCF_031143425.1). Taxonomy (NCBI): domain Eukaryota; kingdom Metazoa; phylum Chordata; class Amphibia; order Caudata; family Salamandridae; genus Pleurodeles; species Pleurodeles waltl. The sequence continues at coordinate 1,010,980,526 of NC_090439.1, read as the reverse complement.
TTTTAGAACCCTCAGGTGTTAGTTTGGCAGCATCCATATTGGATCTACCTTGTACTTGTGGCTTGGTAGGTCTGACTCCCAGACTATCTCGACCTATACTGGAGTATGTTTCAATAACAATTTTTGGCAGCTCAAGTTCTTGATCCGTAGTGGAACGCCACGGAGCCCCATGCGCACTGTTAGTGCAACTGCTTCCCCTTTAATGTTACTTAATATTATTGAAGACATGGTGGCAAAATGACCTATTAATTTCATCCCCAAATCTAGGGCAGGGGCTGCCCCATATTCATCTTGAATTTGTTTCAACACTTCTGGAAGATTGGCAAGCGCTGGTGTACTGTGTGCAGTTGCGTAGAGTGCGGCAAATACTGTGCCCCATGTATTGCAGTTTTCAACTGTGGGAACCATCCCGAAAGGCAAGCACATTGCCAAAATTCTATTTTCATCCAGAGGTCCAGTATGGGGAAAGACTGCTTCTAGTTCTAGACCCTCCTTCCGTTTGGCAGGTACTTTTCCCATGATCGAATGTACAGTTGCAGGATTAAAGCCTGGCTTTGCTGCATGTGCTTGCGCTGGAGCAGCCCATGCTAGGTTTGTGTTTAATGTTTGCATAACAAATTGTACTAATCATCTATATATTGATTTCTCTATATAAGCGGAGGACCTCAGCTACTGCTAAGCCTGCTGCGTCAAGATGTGGTGTATATGTGGCCAATAAAGACGAGGTCAGCCCAGCATTACTCAACGGACCTAACCTAACAGGTAAAATTGTAGGGTAGGTCGCCATCAAACCAATTATTGTGGTCTTGATAATATAAAGTTATTTCTAAATATGCATAAGCTCTGTATTGTGCAGGTGGATTTACAGATGTGTAGTTATGAAATGTATTTGTGTTCCCATCTACTGCTGGAAAGGTGACCCAAGGATAAAAAAAAATCTGTCCTGTAGGCTGCATGAGCTTCTACAACAAATGTAACTGGACCTCCCTGGACCATTATGCAGTTTGCCAATAAACGTGCAGTAAGGGGGGGCCTCTCATATTTACTGCTATTGCTACCCCTTGAGGGTTCGCCATATTACTGCTTTTAAGTGTTCAGAGATAAGGATACCAACTGGGGATCAATCCTTTTATGGTTTAAGCTTGAACAACCTACAGCTCAGTATAGGGCCCACCTACCTAGCTGAGGAGGAAATCCTCAATACCACTGATGTCTCCGTATATAGTATCGGGGTGTCTTTAGCCTTCAGTGAAACAGAGATAATTAGGAGGGGTCCCATTATTCGTGCCTGACCAAATGTTGGTGATGCCATGTCGCGTAAGTTCTCATAAGGGTAATGAGGCTACCGGATAAGGGCGGTGGGATCGCCTGGGTTGTGGATACTGAGGTCAAGTCCACACCAGGTGACACCTCTCAGCCTAATCTGGGGACTCTGGCTAAGTAGCAGCGCCCCATCTCTGACCGAGATGATTGTGGCAACTGGGCTCATGGCAAGATAGACTCCCGAGGGAATCGTGGTACATCAGATCTCATCGCTTTCTCTCAAGTGCCAAGATCTCAATCAGGCAAAGACAACGGAGGCAGAATATATTTCAATAAGCATTTATTAAAATTTCTGCATCTTAGATAAGAGCATGTGCATAGCAATAACGAGGATGATAAAAAAAATGGGAGCAGGCATGTGAATAAAAGTGTAAAACACAAAAACAGTCCTACCATGCTGTCTAAAGAGGGGAGTGGATCCATGACCCCTCATCTACGCTAAATATGAGCACAGCATACTAAGCCTCATCTGCCCTTCGGGTTTCCCCCGGGAGATCATTATCCCTCATACCTGAAGAAGAGGCCTGCAGTCTAAAAAGACACCGTCCCCATCTGGATCAGGGCTTGGTCATCTAAGCATATAGCTGTAGTGAAGCTTACAGCAATCAGCATACAGTCATGGTCATCTGGCTGGAATCTCCATCTAAAGTGTCTGGGACGAAGGGGTGTTTTATAATAAAACAGATAACATTCTAAGAAATGGTCCCCACGTATGGGTGTGTGTTTTTATCAGAATTTTGGAGATATTTGTCGGCAACCCTATCTGACTGTAGCCTTGGAGAAAGCACAAAGTGAACTACATGTCCTATTAAGAACGTCATGCTTTTCTAGGTGAAAGAACAATACGATGGAGAAAATAAAAGAGCACAGCAAATGTAGCTATTGCTAGAAAAATAAAGCAATGCCGAATAAAATGTAATTGGGTTAAAGTGTAAAATAATACCTCAAGCGGTCCAGCGAGGGGTCGGGATAGGCGCACAGCGAGCGCCTCCTTTGATGTAAGTGTGACTATAAGGGGACACTCCCCCTCCTGGAATCTGAGGTCAGTTGCCTCAATCATTAGGGCCTCCGCGAGGTATTTCCTTGCCACAGGTAGGCCCACTCTATCAATATATTACTCCCCCCCCTTTTTTCGAGGGGAGGCTCATCTATCTGCACCTTGCATGATGGTTAGGGATCCTAGGCCCTGAAGAATGCCCGAGACCTTCCACGGCTCCCAGTAGAGGGCAGAAACATGTCGGCCAACTTTTAGTGAGGTGACCCAGTGAGTCTTTGTTCTCACTGTGGTGTCCCGCCCCGTTTTTAGTTGCACCAGCAGTTACCACTATTAAAAGTGTAGACTACACACAGGTGACTGCCTAGGTGCTTTTATATCCCCGTAGCTTAGCTGGATCCCATTATCTCCAGATAAAATATATTTACGCACTCCCTCCCGTTCTTTTAACGGCGAGGTTGAGTCCGCCCAGGTGGTACTATCCTACCTGGGTGGGGCTAGGTGGTCAAATGATGAAGCATGACACCATATAGTGTGTGAGACCACCTAGTCCGTAAAAGTAAATCCCTCCCCCTCCCCCACCCGACACAGCACCCACACCGTGCATTTTCTAAACCCAGCGAGGTCCACGAGCCCACGGACAATCTCTCGTGAACTGAGCTCTACATCATCAGTGAACCCCATACTTTCTTGTGGTGACTATTGGGTTAAAGTGCACAACGGCAGGCCTAGTTAGCTAAAACGTGTTTAAAACTAAAATAGCTAAAATATCCTAGTTAGCTAAAACAACGTGTTTAAAACTAAAATGGCTATACAACAGCTCCATAGGGTATTTGAAGCAATGGTACACCAGTTCTAGAGAAGGAAGGAAGGGGAGCCAGTTAAGGTGCAGCAGACCACTCTACAGAACTCTGGTCATGTGAGGGTGAGTGTGCGAGGATGGCAAATTTATGACGCTGAATAGCAATATCGTGGTTTCAAAGAACTGTCTTTTATTGGTTCTTGAAACAGTTTATACGATGAGTAATATGTATAAAGTTTATGGAATAGTAGTAGGTCCTCTTGGCTCGTCCTTCTTCTTCCTTCCCAGGCCTCGCGGGGAGCATGGAAACAAGAAAATAAATAGATACGGTAAGTGGGGAGGTTTGTTAAGGCTTAACTGTTCTCGTCTTTCCCTTTTCTCTCTCACTCTCTTTGTCCCTGCCTCCACTGTCTTCTTATTGTCTTACTTCTTTTCGCCTGTGTTGTCCCTCTGCCGACTCTCCTGCCAGACTTCCTTCCTGCCTGTTTCCTTGCGTCCTGCGTTTCTTGCTTATGTACTGTTTTCCGTCTTTCTCCTTCTTTTTCTCTCTCTCTCTCTTCCTCTCGTTTATTCGTTTAGTGTACTTAATCGTAAATCTCTTCCTGTGTATGCTCTATCTTCTTGGTATCGTATTTCCTATATTTCTCTTCCCTTTCTTTTCTGTATCTGAATGACTGCTATTGTTTTCTTGCCCCGTCCCCTTTTCCCCGCAGTGCTCCCCATCCCAAGTGCCCGTTCACCCTCTCCTTTTTTTCCTCTCCCTTCTGTCCCCTCCTCTTCCCCGCTCCTCACTTCCCGCCTCCCTTCCCCGTTTCCGTCTCCGTACCTGGAGATGCCACACTTCTCCAGAAGCGTGGCGGCGTATAAGCGGGCTCCCCGGGCCAGCTGTCTCCAAATCTCCTCTGTGATACTCCAGCTCCCGTCGGCTCCGTCTTCCGGCCGTCCTCCTCCTCGATGGTGGTTTCCTCGTCCTCTTGTTCCTCCTTTGTCACTCGTATGTCTCCACTCCCTCTCGCCTCTTTTCCCGATCTCTCTGACGCTCCGCTTTTAACCCGCAGTTGGTCCCGCGGTTGCCATAAGTGACCAATCAAATCGCCGGGGTCTACAGTATGCACCAGGTCGTGTGGGGCAGAGTCAGCACAAGTAAGAGAACTGTGTGGGTCGGAATGGAGCGACCCATCACAGACACTCCCCCTAGAGAGCGTCTGTAGACGACGCTCATCCGAAGGACATCTGGAGAGAAAGTCAACATTGGCCATGAGACGTCCCGGAGAATGAAACACCTGAAACGAAAAGGGTTGTAAGGAAAGAAACCATCTCAGGACTCTAGGATTCGTATCCTTATGACGAGACAGCCAAGTGAGTGGGGCATGATCAGTCAGGAGGGTGAAAGGACGGCCACTGAGATAATACCGGAGAGACTCAATGGCCCACTTAATGGCGAGACATTCTTTCTCAATAGTGGGATATGGACGCTCACGGGGAAGAAGCTTCCTACTGATAAACAGAACCGGGTGAACCGACCCATCAGTTTGGGTTTGTGATAACACGGCCCCTAGACCAACATCAGAAGCGTCGGTTTGTAAGATAAAAGGACGACCAAAATCCGGGCAGCACAACACAGGGTTGGTAGCCAAGGCCTCCTTAAGCCTCAAAAAACTGTGCATACCTGCTTCTGGTAAGGAGGAGAATGTTTTAGGAGACCCATTCTTCAGCAGATTTGTAAGAGGCTCAGCTATGGTCGAAAACCCAGGAATAAACCGCCTGTAGTAGCCGACGAGCCCAAGGAACGAGCGTATTTCTTTTTTTGACTTAGGTGCTGGAATCTGTTTTATGGCTGCAATTTTTTCAATTTGAGGGTAGACTTTTCCTTGTCCTAAGACATACCCCAGGTATTTGATTGATGTACAGCCTAACATACATTTTTCAGGATTGGCAGTTAAGTGAGCTTCCCTCAATGTCTGTAGTACTGTTGATAAATGTTGGAGGTGGTCAGTCCATGAGTCGCTAAATATTACAATGTCATCTAAGTAGGCTGAGGTATAGGAGCGATGGGGTCTTAAAATCATATCCATTAGCCGTTGAAAGGTAGCAGGGGCTCCGTGTAGTCCAAAAGGGAGAACTGTAAACTGATATAACCCAGAGGGTGCTGAAAATGCGGTCTTTTCCCTGTCTGTTTCTTTTAAGGGGATCTGCCAATATCCTTTTGTGAGATCTAAAGTAGACATGAACTTGGCATGCCCTATTCTCTCCAACAGTTCGTCGATGCGAGGCATAGGGTAAGCGTCAAAATAGGTGAGCTCATTCACCTTCCGATAATCTATACAGAAGCGCGTGGTTCCATCTGGCTTGGGTACTAACACTATAGGGGAACACCAGGGACTACTGGATGGTTCAATAATCCCGGATTGTAACATTTTAGTAACTTCCTGTTCGATTACAGCTTTCTTGGCTTCTGGAATCCTATAGGGTCTTTGTCTTACAACTGCCTCGCTCTTGGTTCTGATACTATGTTCGGTTAAATTAGTGTGGCCAGGGTGTCGGGAGAATATATCTGCATAGGTGGTAAGTATTCGATAGAGAGAGGTTTGATAACTGTCAGCAAGAGAGGTATTGATCCGGGGTTTATCATCTCCTTCATTGGGGAAAAAGGAAAGAGCGGGATAAGGAATGTCTTCTATCTGCTCTGTCACGATATGTTGGATTTTATGGCTATGCTCAGTTCCTTGCCATTTTTTTAACAAGTTTATATGATAGATTTGTTCTTTTTGGGGTCGATGGGGAAGAGCCAACCGGTATGTTGTTGGGTTGATTTGTTCTAACACTTCATATGGTCCTTGCCATCGGGCTAACAATTTATTCTCACTACTGGGGAGAAGGATTAGAGCCTTATCTCCCACCTTAAGAGTACGAAACACACTTTTAGCATCATAATTCTTCTTTTGCCTGTCTTGGGCTTCTCTTAAATTCTCATGGGCTCTATCCCATACAGCCTGTAGATTCTCTTTTAAGTCTTTAATATAGGTCAGTAGATCCTTTATGTCCTCATCTCTTTCCTCCCATTGTTCTACCAACATATCAAGGAGGGTTCGAGGAGGTCTACCAAATAACATCTCAAAAGGACTATGTCCAAGGGAAGCCTGGATATGTGTACGTATGGCATATAATACGAGTGGTAGTTTTTTTTCCCAGTCTCTTCCGTCCTCTGCTACGCTCTTCCTAAGTAACGACTTAATGGTCCGATTATATCGTTCCACAAGTCCATCAGTTTGGGGATGGTAAACCGAGGTTCGGATTTGTTTTATCCCCAACGTGTCACTGACCTCCCTCATTAATCTAGACATGAAAGGAGTACCCTGATCAGTCAGAATTTCTTTAGGGAACCCGACCCTTGAAAAGAACTCGATCATAGCTTGGGCCACTACCTTTGTATGCATACTAGGAAGTGGGATTGCCTCGGGATACCTTGTGGCGTAGTCCACCAGGACTAATATATACTGTCTTCCTTTAGTAGATGGGGTGAGGGGACCAATAAGATCCATTCCTACACGAGAAAAAGGGGTTTCTATAATCGGGAGGGGTTGTAAAGGGGCAGGGGGTTGCATTCCTGGGTTATAGAACTGACATTTCTGACAGGTTTGACAATACCGCCGTATATCCCCATATACCCCAGGCCAATAGAATCGCTGGAGGACCGCTGCCTCAGTCTTATCTCTTCCGAGGTGCCCTTCCCCTGTCTCCCCATGGGCTAGTTGTAAGACCTGCTCTCGGTACCTCCCAGGGACTAATAATTGTCTCCGGTCCATATTACCTGACTGGGGTAGTCTATATAACAGTTCATTATGTATGTGAAATGTGGGTCCTACCCCTCCTTCCTCCCGATTAAGGGCCTTTTCCCAGGCATTCTTTAAGGATGGATCCTCTCTCTGTGTTTGTCTAAAATCCCCGGCAACGGTATATACCTTTCCGGTGCTTTTTTGTGAGTTCTTGTTTTCTGGATTCTCCTCCCAATATTGCTGTCTCTGGACTCTTTTCTGTCTTTTGCTTACGTGGGGTTTTAGAGGGCGAGTCTCAGCTATTTCAATATCATAGGGTACTTCCTCCCACCATTTTTTCATCAGATGTTCTTCTCCGGCTTTGTGCAATAATTGTGGAAAAGCTACATAGTCTGTCCCAATAATAATATCTTCTTCAAGATGTGGCAATACTCCAACCCTGAGGATTTCTTCTTCACCCCTCCACTGAAAGCGAATGCTAGCTACTGGGTAATATGACTGATCACCATGGACACAAGCTATCAATACCTGGGTATGGGGTATGGTGTGCCTTGCTTCTACTAGGTTTTGTCTAATGACGCTCTGACTGCAGCCAGAGTCAATTAAAGCTACTTTCTCTTGTCCATTTAGACATATGGGAAGCGTATAGGTAGGCCTAGCCTCCCCAGCCCAGAAAACCCTGCCTTTAGTGACGCCAACTTCCATGGGTTCTTCTATGTCTTTTTTCTGTGGACAAAAGCGGGCGATATGACCCCATTCAGAACAATTATAACATTGAGGACCGCTAGACGTATAAGAGGCTGGAGGTGGATGGGGACTACGAATTCTCTCTGGCTCAGGGGAACTTAGTGGTCGTGAAGGTGCTATTTTCCCTATATTTGGCCGTGCAGGAGATGGTCCAGGGTTCCGATAAGGGGTGTTTTTGAAATCTGGGCTCCTGTGGAAGGCACAGGCTAAGTCAATTGTTGTTTCGTTAGTTAATCCGGGGTGTTGCCGAACCCAATTTCTTGTGGTTGAGGGCAGTGCATCCAGGAATTGTTCTAATACAATCACATCAAACATTTCTTCCCGAGTCTTTTCGGTGGGCCTTAACCAACGTCCCGCCGCGTTTTGGACCCGGTAGTATAAGGCACGAGGATTTTCTTGTAATCCCCATTTCATATGCCGGAACTTGCTCCGATAACTTTCGTGGTCTAGTCCTATCCTTTCTAGGACAGTCTTTTTGATCTCCTTGTAGGGGAGGGTGCCCATGGGATTGATGGCTTGATATGTGGCCTGCAATTGTCCAGTCAATAATGGGGCTATATATTGGCCCCATTTGTCTTCGGGCCAGTTGGCTGTACTGGCCACCCTTTCAAAATTAAGAAAAAATGAATCCGGATCTTCCTGATCCTGGTATTTTTGTAGGACACTGCTCGGCACATTCGGATGTACTTTGGTATGTGCAATGGTCTCTGTTAATTTACTCATGGCAGTTTCATGGACTAGTTGATTGTTGGCCATAATTGTGGCCTGACTTTTAAGGGCCGTCTGTAACGCTTCTCTCTCCTCTTTGGCGTCTTTCATTTGCTGCTCCCACATCAACTGTAGATGTCGTTGTCCTTCTGCGAGCTGAGCAATTACATCCGCCATGGTGGGTTTTTCTTCCATCGTCTTCTCCGTGTGTGTGTGGGGTTCAAATCCTACTTCTGACACCACTTGTGCGAGGATGGCAAATTTATGACGCTGAATAGCAATATCGTGGTTTCAAAGAACTGTCTTTTATTGGTTCTTGAAACAGTTTATACGATGAGTAATATGTATAAAGTTTATGGAATAGTAGTAGGTCCTCTTGGCTCGTCCTTCTTCTTCCTTCCCAGGCCTCGCGGGGAGCATGGAAACAAGAAAATAAATAGATACGGTAAGTGGGGAGGTTTGTTAAGGCTTAACTGTTCTCGTCTTTCCCTTTTCTCTCTCACTCTCTTTGTCCCTGCCTCCACTGTCTTCTTATTGTCTTACTTCTTTTCGCCTGTGTTGTCCCTCTGCCGACTCTCCTGCCAGACTTCCTTCCTGCCTGTTTCCTTGCGTCCTGCGTTTCTTGCTTATGTACTGTTTTCCGTCTTTCTCCTTCTTTTTCTCTCTCTCTCTCTTCCTCTCGTTTATTCGTTTAGTGTACTTAATCGTAAATCTCTTCCTGTGTATGCTCTATCTTCTTGGTATCGTATTTCCTATATTTCTCTTCCCTTTCTTTTCTGTATCTGAATGACTGCTATTGTTTTCTTGCCCCGTCCCCTTTTCTCCGCAGTGCTCCCCATCCCAAGTGCCCGTTCACCCTCTCCTTTTTTCCCTCTCCCTTCTGTCCCCTCCTCTTCCCCGCTCCTCACTTCCCGCCTCCCTTCCCCGTTTCCGTCTCCGTACCTGGAGATGCCACACTTCTCCGGAAGCGTGGCGGCGTATAAGCGGGCTCCCCGGGCCAGCTGTCTCCAAATCTCCTCTGTGATACTCCAGCTCCCGTCGGCTCCGTCTTCCGGCCGTCCTCCTCCTCGATGGTGGTTTCCTCGTCCTCTTGTTCCTCCTTTGTCACTCGTATGTCTCCACTCCCTCTCGCCTCTTTTCCCGATCTCTCTGACGCTCCGCTTTTAACCCGCAGTTGGTCCCGCGGTTGCCATAAGTGACCAATCAAATCGCCGGGGTCTACAGTATGCACCAGGTCGTGTGGGGCAGAGTCAGCACAAGTAAGAGAACTGTGTGGGTCGGAATGGAGCGACCCATCACAGTGAGTCACTTAAATTTCACCTCAGTGTCACATGCCCAGTGTGTGTCTGTAAAACTGCAGTGAGGGAAGTAGGGTGCTGACAAAAACAGGTGTGCTTTTAGGGCTCCGGTCAAGCAAACAGCTTGTCCTGAGCACTGGCTAGAGAAGAGGAATGCTTCCCAATTCCTGACTCCCATTCTTATTGGCTAAAAATTCAGAGGGTAAGTCAACGAGAGAAGGAGACTAGATCATGGAAGGAAATAGTGCTGTAAGTATCACTTCATCAATGCCTTCGACCTCGACCAGGCCATCCTGAACTTCTCAACCTGGATCACCAATTGTGCCGACATAGCTGCCCTGCTGAAACCAGCCAGAGCCAGTAAAACCTCAACTAACTCCAGCTGGTACACTTCGGAGCTCAGAGCTACCAAGCACAGCTGCTACAAAGTCAAGAAACAATGGCGATCCACCAGGAATCCCTCCAAAAGAACTTCCCACAAAGCAGCCCTCAGCAACTACCACCGACAAATCAAGGAGGCCAAGAGAACATCCATCACAACCTGCATTGCCTCAGTAACCAACCGCACAAAATAACTTTTCAGAATGGTCAAAGAATACTGTAACGCAGGAGCCACCGAGAACACCGTCCACCCTTCCCAAGAACCCTGCTGCACCCTCTCAGACTACTTCCACAGCAAGATCACCAACATCTACAATAACTTTGACCCCCAACCTACTATCTCCAACCTCAGTTCTCTTGCCCCCCGTGCACACCAACAGAGATATCTCCATGTGGTCACCTCTCACCACTCAATCCACCTCGCCCATCATGTCGTACATTCACTTCAGGGCACCCATCGACCCATGCCCCCACCAACTGATCAATCTTGGAACCAACCTCATCAGCACAGAACTCACCAGCATACTCAACACCTCCATCACCTCTGCAGTCTTCCTGGACAAATGGAAACATGCGGAAATGAAACCCCTCCTGAAACAAACTCTCCACCGACCACAACAAACTCACAAATTACCAACTCATCCCTCTACTGCCCTACCCTGCCAAGGTACTTGAGAAGGCCATCACATAAATCAATCAGCAACTCACCAGCTACCTGGAGGAAAACAACTTACTGGACATCTCCCAATCAGGCTTCCATTACCACCACAGCACTGGGACCACACTCATCACCCCCATAGATGACATTAGGCCACTCCTCGATCCCGGGGAAACCACTGCCCTGATCCTCCTTGACCTATCAGTCACTTTTAACACTGTCTCTAACCACACCCTAATCAACAGACTCCACAACATCAAAATACAAAACGATGCCCTCAAATGGATTGCATCCTTACTGACAGGACACACCCAGAGCGTCCGACTACCCCCTTCAGCTCCGTACCCAAGAGCATCATCTGTGACATTCCCCAAGGCTTATCCATCAGCCCCACACTGTTCATCACCTATATGCCCCCCCTGGCAGACATCATCAGATCCCATGGACTCAACATCATCTCCTACGCAGATGATACTCAATTCATCTTCTTGCTTTTTGAAGACCCCTCCACCATCACAAAAAACCTCTGCAACGCCATGACCAATGTGGCCGACTGGATAAAAATAAACTGCCTCAAGCTCAACTCTGACAAGACAGAAGTTCTGATCTTCAGGAAAAATACCTCCATGTGGGACCATAGCTGGTGGCGAGCTGAACTCGAACCCACTCCCATGCCCACAGACCATGTGTGCAACCTAGGCGTCATCCTCAACAGTGAGCTAACCATGAAGCAGCAGATCAATGTGGTCACCTCCTCCTGCTTCCACACCCTCTGCCTGCTCCACAGAATCTTCAGCTGGGTCACAGCTAACACCAGGAAAACCGTCACAAGGCCCTCCTCACCAGCTGTCTCGACTACAGTAATGCCCTCTATGCTGGCATCTCTGCCCAGATCCTAAAGAGACTCCAGACAATAGAGAACACCGCAGCCAGACTCATACTGGACTTTCCTAGATGCACCAACAACATCCCTACCTCAGAAACCTCCACTGGCTCCCCATCCAGAAGAGATGCCACTTCATCAACCACCGTCTACACTTCCACCGACCCACCAGATTCCTGTGCTCTTCCTCTCTGGTCCTTGCACATCCTCCCAGAATGTGGTTCAGCTGCAGCAGTTGGCCACTCTTCACTACATCACCGCCAAGGCCTGGAATTACCTATCCCTCCCCCTCCGAGCTGCTCTCTCACTGGCAGACTTAGGGAAGACGCTCAAGACCTGGCTCTTCGACAGAGACATTGCACTCCAGTGCACAGATACACTCAAGGGTGAGAGCATCATGCCCTACAAATGATTGATTGACTGCTGCCTTTTGCCTCCCATCTGCAGTTACCATGATTCTCCCCAAGGCCTGCGTCTCAACCTTGCATCCCCAGCATCTCTGCTACAGCTTCTAGAGCACTTGTTGTAGGGTAGGTCGCTTCCCCGCCACCGCAGCTCCACCTGCCCAGGCCCCTGCCACTGGTCTGGTAAGTCCTAGGCTCCTCTTCTGCTCCGCTCCCTCCCGTCTCCTTGTCTGTGCTCTTTCCCTTCTCTGTGCTCTTCCTCGCTCCGTATTCTTCTCCTGCTGTGCTCTTCCTCGCTCCATTTACCTTGCCTGTTGTGCCCTCTTCGCTCCTTTTTTCTTCACCCGTTGTGCTCTTCTTCTCTCCTTTTTTCTTCACCTGTTGTGCTCTTCTTCACTCTGTTTTCCCTCCTGCTGTGCTCTTCTTCGCTTCATTAACCTCTCCTGTTGTGCCCTCTTCGCCCCGTTTTTCTTCACCTGTTGTGCTCTTTTTCGCTCCTTTTACCCCTCCTGTTGTGCTATCTTCACTTTCCCTCTTTCTCTCCTGCTGCACGTTATCTCTTTTTTTCCATCTATTCTGTTGTCTTTTTTCCTTTCCCGCCTGTTTCCGCTCTCCGGATGCTCCCTGTCCCCCGCTCTCCTCCCTCCCGCCTTCCCGCCGCTGATCCCCTGCGGCCCGCCCCCCGCTTCCATTCGCTACTCCGCCTCCCGCCTCCAAGCTGACCCCGCCTCCCCCCCTTCCCTCTTATGGCGGCCGCTGCGCGGCGGAGACAGCGACCCTTGACCCTAGGGTAGGTCGCTTCCCCGCCACCGCAGCTCCACCTGCCCAGGCCCCTGCCACTGGTCTGGTAAGTCCTAGGCTCCTCTTCTGCTCCGCTCCCGTCCATCTCCTTGTCTGTGCTCTTTCCCTTCTCTGTGCTCTTCCTCTCTCCGTATTCTTCTCCTGCTGTGCTCTTCCTCGCTCCATTTACCTTGCCTGTTGTGCCCTCTTCGCTCCTTTTTTCTTCCCCTGTTGTGCTCTTCTTCGCTCCTTTTTTCTTCACCTGTTGTGCTCTTCTTCGCTCCGGTTTCCCCTCCTGCTGTGCTCTTCTTCGCTTCATTAACCTCTCCTGTTGTGCCCTCTGCGCCCCGTTTTTCTTCACTTGTTGTGCTCTTCTTCGCTCCTTTTACCCCTCCTTTAGTGCTATCTTCACTTTCCCTCTTTCTCTCCTGCTGCACGTTATCTCTTTTTTTCCATCTATTCTGTGGTCCTTTTCCCTTCCCGCCCGCTTCCGCTCTCCGGACGCTCCTTGTCCCCCGCTCTCCCCCTCCCGCCTTCCCGCCGCTGCCTCCCGTGCAGCCCGGCCCCCGCTTCCATTTGCTACTCCGCCTCCCGCCTCCCAGCTGATGCCGCCTCCCCCCTTCCCTCTTATGGCGGCCGCTGCACGGCCGCGCCAAAGGAAGCCCTTCTGTGCCCCTCTGCGCCTGGACCGTGCCCAGCGCCAGAACCCCTGGCCCCCGGCTCTCCCAAAACCCTCAGCTTAGCTACGACGCCGCCTCTCTCCACGCACTCAACCCCGGATGAACTACCACCTGCTACCAAGCCTGCCCGAAACGCACCCATGGACCCCTCGCCTGTCATTCATGCAAGCATACCTTCCAGCGCGACTGCAATCCGTCCACCAGCCCACACTCCAACAACCACCTCAAGTGCATCCTCATCAACGCACGCTCCGACAACAAGCACGCCATTGAACTATGGGACCTCTTGGACTCAGCTGCACCAGACGTCGCCTTCATCACTGAGACATGGATGAACGCCTCATCGGCCCCCGACATCGCCCTAGCCATCCCTGACGGCTACAAGATCGCCAGGAAAGACCGCACCAACCAAATCGGAGGAGGAATCGCCATCATCTACAAGAGCTCCATCAACGTCACCACCTCCACTGAAGACACCCTCCTCGCCGCCGAACACATGCACTTCCAGATCCACACTGACCCCAGGACCACCCTCAGAGGAACTCTTGTCTACAGGCCCCCTGGCCAACACGTCCAATTCAGCGAATCAATCACAGACTTCATCTCCCCGCACGCCCTAGCCTCGCCAGACTACATCCTCCTCGGAGACCTGAACTTCCACCTGGAGAAGAACAACGACACCAACACCACCACCCTGCTCGACAACCTCGCCAACCTCGGACTCAAGCAACTGGTGAACACCCCCACCCACACCGCTGGACACACGCTCGACCCCATCTTCTCCGCCAGCGACCACGTATCCTTCAGCAACTCCTCCGAGATACACTGGTCCGACCACAGATGTGTCCACTTCACTTTCAGACGCAAGACCCACCACCTTCGCACACAACCCACCACCCGCAGACCCTGGAACAAAATCTCCACAGAACAGCTACTCTCCACTCTCAACCATAACCAACCTGCCATCACCTCCGACGCCAACAACGCAGCCCTCAGCCTCACACAGTGGATCACCAACTGCGCCAACAACCTCGCCCCCCTTAGAAGCCACCCAAGACAGACCAACATCAGGAAACCTCCTTGGTTCACAGACGCCCTCAGAGAATCCAAGAAAACCTGCCATACCCTGGAAAAAACCTGGCGCAAAGAACACACCGCAGAAAATGTCAGCCCTCAAAATCGCCACCCGTGAACACCACCAGCTGATCCGCTCCACCAAAAGAGCATCCTTCAAAGAGAGACTGGCCAAGAACACCCACAACAGCAGAGAACTCTTCAACATCGTCAAAGAGCTCTCCAATCCCAACGCCAGCTCCAACTCCATCACGCCCTCACAAGAACTCTGCAACTCCCTCGCTACCTTCTTCCATCGAAAGATCACCAACCTACACGACAGCTTCGGACCACAGATCCCGCCGATCACCACGGAACTCACAGCCCCATCCATCACCTTCAACGCCTGGACACCCATCAGCACCGAAGAGACTAGAACCACCATGAACACCATCCACTCCGGCAAACCCCTCGGACCCGTGCCCACATCACATCTTCAACAAAGCCAACGCTATCATCGCCCCCTATCTCCAGAGCATCATCAACAGCTCGTTCACATCTGCCACCTTCCCCGAGAGCTGGAAACACGCGGAAGTCAACGCTCTCCTGAAAAAAACTACGGCAGACCCCAACGACCTGAAGAACTTCCGCCCCATCTCGCTGCTCCCCTTCCCGGCCAAGGTCATCGAGAAGGCCGTCAACAATCAACTGACCAACTTCCTCGAAGACAAAAACCTGCTCGACCCCTCCCAGTCCGGCTTTCGAGCCAACCCCAGCACGGAAACCGCCCTCATCGCAGTCACCGACGATATCCGTACCCTGCTGGACAACAGAGAAACAACCGCCCTCATCCTCCTTGACCTCTCGGGTGCCTTCGACATCGTCTGCCACCGCACCCTAATAACCCGCCTCCGCTCCACCGGTATACAAGGACAGGCCCTGGACTGGATCATCTCCTTCCTCTCGGACCGTTCCCAAAGAGTCTACCGCCCGTCCTTCCGCTCGGAACCCACCGAGATCATCTGTGGCATCCCACAAGGCTCCTCGCTCAGCCCTACGCTCTTCAATGTCTACATGTGCCCCCTCACCGACATCGCTCGCAAACACAACATCAACATCATCTCCTACGCCGACGACACCCAGCTGATACTCTCCCTCACCAAAGACCCAGCCACCGCCAAAGCCAACCTACAGGATGGAATGAGAGACGTCGCTGAATGGATGAAGCTCAGCCGCCTGAAACTGAACTCAGACAAGACGGAAGTCCTCATCCTCAGAAACTCCCCGTCCGCCTGGGAGTACTCTTGGTGGCCCACGGCCCTGGGCACCGCACTGACCCCTTCAGACCACGCGCGCAACCTCGGATTCATCCTGGACCCTCTTCTCACCATGACCAAGCAAGTCAACGCAGTCTCGTCCTCTTGCTTCCACACACTTCGCATGCTCCGAAAGATCTTCCGCTGGATCCCCGCCGACACCAGAAAAACTGTGACCCACGCCCTTGTCACAAGTCGCCTGGACTACGCAAACACCCTATACGCAGGAACCACCACAAAACCTCAGAAACGTCTTCAGCGCATTCAGAACGCTTCTGCACGCCTCATCCTCGACGCACCCCGCCACAGCCACATCTCCGCCCACCTGAAACACCTGCACTGGCTTACCGTCAACGAAAGGATCACCTTCAGGCTCCTCACCCACGCACACAAAGCCCTCCACAACAAAGGCCCCGAATACCTCGCCCGCCTCGCCTTCTACACGCCCACCCGTCAACTTCGCTCTACCAGCCTCGCCCTCGCCGCCGTCCCTCGCATCCGCCGAACCAACGCTGGAGGGAAATCCTTCTCCTACCTGGCAGCCAAGACGTGGAATTCCCTCCCTACCCACCTCAGGACTACCCAGGACCACCTCGCCTTCAGGAAGCGCCTCAAGACCTGGCTCTTCAAGCAGCAGTGACACCCCCCCCCCCCCCAGTGCCTTGAGACCCTCACGGGTGAGTAGCGTGCTCTATAAATACCATGATTGATTGATTGATTGATTGTTGGTGCTCAGACAGGCAGCTCCCTGTCTCCTGAGCCCTAAGGAGGCCTAACACCTCCTGTCTTAGTGCCAAGACTCACTACTCCCGTCTCCTACCATCATCTGTCACCAGCGAGGGATGACGTGAGGTAGAAGAAAATCCCTGAACCCGTAGTGCAGGTATGTAAATAGTGGGGGACAGTGGTTAGCAGTTACAAATGGTGATGTATTTATGCACACGTGTATGTGTGTATGTGAGCATCTGTGAGTGCTTGCGCGCATAAATAGGTTCAATGTGTATTTGTTTGGGATGGAGATAGGCCAAAGGGCGAACCAATATCTAACGAGGCCCATACCTGGTATCTGTAGGAATTCTTGATGACAAGCTATTTATCTCAGTAATTAGTAGCCCATCCATATCATATTGTGGGCATTCTTGGACACCTGCTGGCTAATCCTTCCTGTTAGTTTGCATGGCAGTAGTCACATAGGGGGTGATTCTGACCCCGGCGGTCTAAGACCGCCGGGGCCAGGGTCGGCGGGAGCACCGCCGACAGGCCGGAGGTGCCCCGCAGGGCATTCTGACCGCGGCGGTTCGGCCGCGGTCAGAAGAGGCAAACCGGCGGTCTCCCGGCGGTTTACCGCTGCCCTTAGAATCCCCCATGGCGGCGCAGCTTGCTGCGCTGCCATGGGGGATTCTGACACCCCCTACCGCCATCCTGTTCCTGGCGGTTCGCCCGCCAGGAACAGGATGGCGGTAGGGGGTGCCGCGGGGCCCCTGGGGGCCCCTGCCGTGCCCATGCCAATGGCATGGGCACGGCAGGGGCCCCCGTAAGAGGGCCCCGAAAAGTATTTCAGTGTCTGCTAAGCAGACACTGAAATACGCGACGGGTGCAACTGCACCCGTCGCACCCCTGCAACTACGCCGGCTCAATTCTGAGCCGGCGTCCTCGTTGCAGGGGCATTTCCTCTGGGCCGGCGGGCACTCTTTTGGAGAGCGCCCGCCGGCCCAGAGGAAATGTCTGAATGGCCGCCGCGGTCTTTTGACCGCGGTGCGGTCATTCAGCGGCGGGACCCTGGCGGACGGCCTCCGCCGTCCGCCAGGGTCAGAATGAGGCCCATAGTGTTATCATTCTTGCAACGGGCTGGTAATTCCTGCATAATAGTGCCCATCCATGACAAATTGTGGACGTTTTTTATTATATGCAGGTTACTTCTGTGTAGGAGCAGCCAACACTAGGATTATTGTGGCCATTCTTGACACAGTTCTATTTATAACTGGCTTGATATCAGTAAACATTCTTATTATACTGTAGATATTGATGGTACTTGATGATGATAAATGAACATAAAAGGCAGAATCTGTCAATGTGCGACAGTATTGTAGGTGAGTGCTTGTTGAAAATGACAAGTTGATGTGTGGTGACCAAAAAACGTATCTACTAATAACGACAATGTAGTATAGTGGTACAAAACAGTGTTTATGTAAATGGCACATTTTTATTTGAGTCAATTGAGTTTATTTATCCAATATGGAAAAATAATAATTTCATTCTATTGTATAGCAACATTTGTAAAACACTTTCATACGCGTAATGAAGCTTCAAAGAGTTTTAAAGGTGTCGTGGAAACATCTACTTAGTAGAGTGTGTGCTTCGTAGTGGCCATTTTGGTGTCATGCATAACGCTTGGATGTGTTCTCCAGTCTTGTGAATGAACGTCAGCATGATATGAAGTCGACATTTGTGGGAGAAACAGTAAAGATTGCGTACGCCAACCATACCTGCTTAGAGATACCATAGTTATTTCTTATGCTGCTGAATTAGGGCAGAAAAGTCCTTTCTGTGCTAATAGCTTACCAATATCAGTGCGATGGAGCTTGAAGGGCAATGGGGCAAACACGCCCCTCCTGGTTCACCTGAACAATATGGTCCCATTTTGACCAGAGAGCTAAACCCGTATGACTTTTATGAGAATGGTGGAGATTTCCCGATGGGCACGAGAAGGGCGGGGAATCCCCTATCAGACCATTAGTAACAAAGCAGTCATATATGAAGAGAATCAAAGCCTGCTCTGAAGTCCTAAAAGCAGGCAAAATGCTGGGCCTTTGGGATGTAAAAGCAGTGAGACATGGTGTCACAGTTAAGCCTAAAGCTTATTGTGTGATTACGATTGGTTTCCTCGACCCAATCCTATAGAGGTTTTTGCAGTACATAGACATATACTTTAATTCCACATCCAAAAATCCTATTAGGCATTAGTTGAATGCATCGCATGAACTTCTATTTTTAGGTCTGGCAAATGTATTGTACCAGAATACCATAGTCAGAATATTGTCTGACATAAATAATGTCCCGGATTTACTAAGATTTTGTGTCAAGGTTGTGTCACTTTTATGCCGCACAATCCTTTTTGAAATTTACTAAACCATGTAAATTCAAATTGTATTGCTTTGTGGGGTTTAGTAAACACAAAGTAGTGCATCACAGCGCATAGATCTGACATGCGTTACTTTGCGCAGGTAGGTGTTAAATGGGTGGAGCATGGGCGTTCTAATGCAGCCACCCATGTATTTTGACATAAACCCAGATTTATAAATACTGGCAACTGCTGAAATAAAAATTCAGTGTGCCTGGCTTATAAATGCAAGTCAGACCTTTTAGCTTTGCCACTGCTTGTTTAAAATGAAGGGAAGTATCGAATATATATGAGAATACCCAGTCTGCAATTCCAAAAAGTCAATAGCGGCCTTGAAAAAAGTGATTGGGAAACCAATTGGGCCAGAAGGTAACCGCCATATGGAATGTTTTTTTTTTTTGCTTGATGTTTTCCTCCCTAAATGTAATATCTGGGTTGATTAATCCTAATGTTTTCACAGGTAGCCAGCCTATGTACATATCACAATGTGAAATAATGTATCCTTCTACCTTCGGTCACACTACTGGCATTCTTCAGTGCAGTAGCTGATTTATTCTCGTTAATGAATGGCGCCACCTGCCACAGATTCCCTCTTGTATTGTTGTGGAAGACAGTCACTCACTGCCCATCCATAATGACTCTGTTACTCTTCCAAACTGTTCTCTTGTAGGCTTGTATTTAGAATACCTAGGACGCGTATTAGTTCCACTCTTCATTCAAGTTGTCTTTTATGTGCGATGTAGTGTACCTACCACTCTATTTATTGCTTTTAAAGTCTTTACCTGCTGTATAATTGGAGGGGACACACACATTATATAAAATCAGAACTACTACAAAATCCCAAGTCTCGCCCATCCTTTATCTAATCTCTACAGCTTCCAAAGTTCGCAAAATATATATTTTTAATTTTTCTATTAGCGGGTAAGGAAAATGAGTACAGATAAGGCCATCCCACATCATTCAAGTTCCATTATGGGTCACCAAAGTCCTTTATAATTACTAATCATCTTCTCATAATTTAAATGCACATGTTACACTGGTCCCCAGATTTTATGGATTTATTCCTGAGCCTTTTTACTCTTCTGGACGTTATTGCCCTCTCCAGTTGATAATAATACCGCAATGTATCCCACCTTTGTGCAATTTATGGGGGATTTGTCTCTCACCAAATGCAGACAGTGCCTATTCTGATCGTGGTTATAGCAATAAAACAATGCTCCTATATTTCCTAGAAATGCTGAGCTCAGTCCCCAGCATGATGCATTGTTTTGTCAGTTGAAAATGAAATTTCAGCATGTTGGATAATATATTTTCAATTTCTGTCCAAAATTCTAATAAACAAGAACAATCCATAAATATATACATGTGATCAGCAGCCTGAAGATTACATCAAGGGCCTCTAGAGTCACTTAAAGGTTGAGTGCCCTAAATTTTACAGCTTTTTTGGCAAATAATATAGCCTATTGAAAAACCTAATACTGCTGCGTTTGCAAATTAGTACATTTGAGAATAGTGTATCCCATTCCGACTGCTACCTCAATGCCTTCCTGATTTAGTGGTTGCCTGGCTTTACTTGACCATTTCCCGGTTTCATATCAAATTCACCTTCAAATGTCTCAGAAAAATATTGGGATACCTTATGGATAATCGCCTTTCCCAACTGTTTCTTAAATAGCTCCATCACTGGTATTGAAGTTTCGTCTGGTACACCAGTTTATTATAGTAATCTCTAATTTCCATATACTTGAGAGAAATGTTGTTAGGAATTGTGCTCTTTTGCAAGTTAGAAAATAACCACAGCACCCCCTCCTTAGCTATATCCCTGAATACTGCGACTCATTGGGGTGCCCAAGTATGGAAATATGCATCGTTACAAAATGTCAGCAATGATAAAAGGATCCAGAGAGGATTATATATATTGATGTTAAGGATCAGAAACGGATATCTGAGTGTGTTCCATAGCACCAGTGCTGTCTGTGCAACCTCACTCCTTTAACCTCAGTCGAGGTATCTAAGTAATACACACTCAGCAACGAAGCCGAAGCTCATCTGATACATTTGTTGATCTCTACCATCCATGTCTTCTAATATTAAGCATTGCATTTTTGTACCATTGCTGACCAGTAATATGATTTAATGTCAGAGAGAGCCCATCCCCATCTATTTAGAAGCAGCTGCGAAAATCCAATGGCTTTGCAGGTTTTTTATAGTTCCAGATAAACTGATTAATAGCTGAACCTCATTTTTTTAACAGTATTAACGGCACCAGGAGCAGAATGGAGAGAAACACGTTCAGGAATTTTGGTAGTATGATCATTTTAACTATTTTACATCTGCCCACTATTGTTAAAGGTAGTTCCGTCCAATTGCACAATTTAACAAATGCATTTTATTTATAATTCCTCAAGGTTGATACCAATTATTATATCCACCTGGCTATTATTCTGATGCCTAGATAGGTTGCTTCCCTTACAAAACAACAGTAATTCTTATATTCTTAATAATTAATCACTCACCACCTGGGTCTTATCAATATTCAGTCTACATCTGGATACACATCTGAATTGTTATGCTATCTTTTCATTTGATTTCATAGTCTGATGCACATTATGGAAGAGTATACAGCCACATCATTCACATTAGCAGAGATTTTGAGCTGTACTTTATTTAATATTACCCTTTGTAAGGACTGCTGATTATTCATTAAATGTAAGGCTCCAGATGAATAGTAAATAGGGGTGGCGAGATTGGGCAATGCCTTTCAGGACCATACCCATTGTTGTTATTCTAGCCTTAGGTGTGTGAACGCTGAATTTTTACTAATTATTATTCATATATTTTGAATTATGAATCTGCATAGAATTTGACTTAATATAGAAAATAATATGCGTCTTGGAAAATGTTCCCACTTGAGTGGCCACCTGTAATCACAAAGTGTCCTTATTAAATGTTTATAAATGTAAATTTATGTGCTCATGTTTAGATTAATATAGTACTATGTTATATTCATTATTTTGTACCATGTATTTGCTTTATTAATTGTAGGCCTTAAGTTAGCAAGGTCTTGGCTCTAGTTTGCACAGTCTCATGTTAAGTTGCACTGCTAAGATAATGCTGTGAGTAATGTTTGCTTGAAGAAATTAATAAGTGAATTGTTTTTCACTGAGTTGACCAAACGCTAGCACATGTCTTTCTTTTCTCATGAGTACTGCTTGCTAGAATGTCCTGTATTAACTACTGTTAGTGTGTGAGAAAGTGATGTTCCCAGGAGCTAACAATGGATGCGCTGACTGGAGTACAGAGGGATACAAAATTGTTACCTGACAAGCCTGATGATAGGCACAGGAGAAGAGAAGACAATCATCAACATGTGAAAGACAGTTTAGTTATATCTTAGATTCATATTTCTAATTCTATTGCACTAAATGTAAACAGACAATTCTTTGACCAATGGCAACGTGGGAAGTGTTGTAGACGATTTTAACTTAGCCCGACAGCACTGAGAGGAGAGAGGATTTTTTCCACTTTGATTTCCTCCCGAGAGGAGCTTGTTCTATTCTGTCTGAGGAGCTGAATAGTTCCTGATGATCTTAATCTATCTTTAACTTTATTGTTTAAACTTTAGATGATAAATGCTGATCCCTTAGACATTGCTTTCCAAATGGTTCAGATAGCTTAGAGTCCCTGGTTTTGAACCATTCCTTCCCATGGTCCGTTGCTGATGTTGACCGAACAGATGTCTAACAGAAGAAGTTACTTGCAGCTTGCTGATCCATACTGAGGAGAGGTATAAAAAAATGCTATTGTTCTTGTTGTAATTTGTCTTTTGTTTCTAGGTACCAACTGCTATTTTGATAGAGCCATAGTTAGATGTTTTCCAAATTTATGTTGACTAAATAGTTTTGCATGAAGTCCAAGCATGCTATTTTAATCAGAAGGGTTAGTGAGGGAAGACCCTAAATGTTAATAGGTTGCTATTCATAAATAATTGATGTTAGTTGCTGACTCTAGATGTATGCTATTTCTATTGCACAGTTGTTCATGCTATTGATTTCTACTGTAACTCTTGAGTGCATAGTAATTCATGCATTAGTTAAATTGAGATTCTTTAGACGGTTTGGTCAACCAGTGTTGTTTTAGTATGTATACCATTTGATTTTGAGACTAAGTTACGTGATATTAGCATTATTAATGTAGGGAAATAAACATTCTAACTTTTATAGAAAGGTGTGGTTATTCATTGCCAAAGGGGTCATGATGCTAGGGATTACGGACTCCAAAGATTATTGATATTGCTGATTGAAATTTGTAGATGATTTGTATTGAAATCGAGTCGTATGGTGGGACTTACTCTAAGCACAGTCAAAAGGTCCATCAAAACTCCCCTTATAAATTAATGATAAGAAACCAAATAAGGACAGAAGCGCTAACAGGTGCTGTATGTAATACCTGCGTGCTCTTAATTAATATGGTAGGACATTTTAGTTATCACTTTAGATAGTTATTCTGCCATTGTCGTTGAGTAGATTTTGTTATCCTCATTTATCAGAGATATTGGTCTGTACAGCCCACATTCATTGGATGGATTGTTTTCTTCAGGAATAATGACATATTAAGTGGCTTCCATGATTTAGGTATCTCTTTTCCAGCTTCAGTCTCCGCGGCAGTCTGTGCCATTTTGGGTGTTAATGCCCTTAAAAATGCTTATAAACCTTGATTGTAGCCCATCTCTCCCTGAGGCTTTCCAATATGGTAATGACTTTATTGCACCTAGGACCTCATCAATAAGCACTGGTTTCTCTAATTCACTCTGGTTGCTGCCAGATAATTCTGAAAGCAAGCTCTCCTGAAATGAGCCTATGAGTCTGTAGACTCTGGCCATCTTTAAATTGCCATGTTCATCTTTTATTTTTTATCTCTGCTATCCTGTTTGTGTTATTGTTAATCCTGGTTTTATATGCCAGAAGCCAGCCAACTGATTCACCATATTTAAGTTCCACTCTCTTTAATGTCATAAAATGAGCAGGTGCTCCCTTCCCCTTGCGGCAGCGCAGATCTTTATGTGATGCCTAGCATATTTGACGCACTGAATATAGTTCCAAACGTTCCCAAATTTGTGTATTTGCTGTCAAGTACAGCACGCATGAACAGTTGTAAAATACATATTTTCCCTGTTAACCCTGCCTCAAGGAGGTTTACTTCTTTTTAGTAGATTGGGCTTTGAGTGAAAAACCATGGTTGGGTGCATAGGACCACCCTTGGACCACTCCAAGTAAACCCTCTTCACACAAATGTTGCAAAGCAGTGCACAGCACTAGTATGCCTTACTTTACATCTATGTTCCAGCTCAAAGCTAATGCCACTTTGTGACGCAAATCCAGAAGAAAGGGGCAGATTTATGAAAAGTGGCACTGCACCTAGTCCACCAGTACTTTTCCTGCGCCCCTTAGTGACCCCCTAACACCACCATGTGTGCGCTGTATTTAAAATATGGCGCACCTCGGCGGTAGTCAGGGGTACTAGTGTCATACTTATTGACGCTAGTCCGATGTTTTGCAGGATTAGTGTCAAAAATTGTGATGCTAATCCTGCAGACCACCCAGAGACCCATTGAAGCCTGCTCTGAGCAAGCGTTAAAGGTGCCGGAAAAAAATCTCTGAGATTTCCTTGCACCATTTTCTGGGGCCCCCTAACGGGGGAATGCCCCCTTTGCATACATTGTGCCTGGCACAGGCATAATGTGGTGCAAAGGGTTACAGAGTGGCTCAATGCATGCGTACATTTTGCAATCATACATGTTTTTGTTGTACGGGCATCCTTATAAAGCATGTGCCATTGCACCAAGATGCTCCTGGTACATGTGGCCATATGTCCTCTCCTCCTTGAACCCGTCTTTTTTGATGTTTTTATTGGAGGAAAGGCCAATCAGCTGGGTGAACTGAAGCAAATCCAGCTATGCCGAAGGGTCCTCTGCTCTTCAGTCGCTCAGCTTTCGCTGCTACATAAAGTTTCAGGAAGCTGCAAGGAGGTCAACAGAGCTTCAACCCAAGTCTGCAATCAATCTCCAAGCTTTTATCTGCCAACACTTTGCAAAATCTTCATTTCCCTCCAGCTCTCTGTCAACATAAATGGGCTGTCGTGAACTTTGGGGAGGGTAGGGTCCGAAAGAAAATATCGACCCTTGCTCTCTCTTCGAAATTAGGCTCCTAATACGCCCATTAAACCCAAAGCCGCATACTTTGATGTTACATTCTAATTAATTACAGCTTTTCAGACACAGACTTTCAGCGCTAAGTTACAGTTCTGTGAAATCAGAATAACCTGCAGCGCATTGTCCAACGCCCCTGTTAAAAATCCAGTCGTTTTCCCTTACTATCTCAATCTTGGGGCGCTCTTCCCATGTCAGCCCGTAGTACCCCTTTACAGACACTACTGCTGCCACATTTGCACCACGTGAGTATACGAGTGCACCTATTTCACTGCTTGCCTTTTTCTGGCCCTAAAAAAGGAGTAAAGAAAACGAAAAAGTGAAAGACGTTTTTTTTTTTAAAAAGAATAATGTTGAATACAAAATATTTTGAAATTTAATATAATTTATAAAGTGCACAACTATCCAAAGGTGTCTTGGCGCTATCTGCCACCAAGCCCAAAAAGGCCATAGAGGGATTTTAACCAGAGATGGACAGAAATCCGAGGGTGAAAAGACACTTTTTAAATGTTTTTCTGAAAGAGTTGTGATCATCTAAGATTTTAATACGAAGAGGCATCGATACCAAAGTTTAACAGTTGCATAAGAAAGAGATTTGCCACCCCATCTAGTGTGTGCTACTCTGGGTAGCGCAATTGTCTTTCTGGCGGCTGACCGAAGTGGCTTTTAAGCACATACCACTGAAATGTGGATCCTAGAAATCTAGGGTCGATGCTAGACTGCTTTGTGAGCTAAGCAAAAGCACTTGAAACATAAGCATGAATACATTGAATTATGCACCCACACATGCCCCAAAGCAATTTTAGGAAGAGCAGAAACATTAGCAGAATTGATACAAAATGCATTCATGGCATTTAAATAAAAAAGAAAACTCCAAAGGCTTGGTATCTTGAAAAAGTCTGAATTTTGCTGCTGTGGACTACATTTGGAGTAAATCTCACTTTGTTTTAATTCTCACAAAATTCCATGAGTAGTTCTAGAAAGTTGTAACAGCTGCGAATTAGCCGGAGTAGTAATTCCAAGTTACTCAGCTGCCTGTGTAGATTTGCACATGGGTAAACGGGCCTTCCAAATCCAATTGTTCCGGCACCTTTTTCTTTTTGTTTCCCTTGATAGGCGTCACAGCATTGAATGCAGACTGTGTACACACCTACACACACATCCATCAGACTGCAGGGTTACAAAAGTTCTTATTGTGATGATCCATAGTGTGTTACAAGTGCTTATTTGTTTTATCTACTTCTCACATATTTTACACCTGCAGACTAATGATGGATGAGAATGGACGAAGCAAGTGCAGTGATTGTAGCCAACAGAGAAATGATGGTTTGGGCCAGGGTTCCAGCCTTTCAGGCAAGCAGTTACCTTTGATGACCAAACGTGTTGGAGCCTGGACACTGATTGGCCAGAGTATAATGATATAAATGCATACTACAAAAGGAAAAATGTACTTTCATCATTGTTGGCCAGATTAACCAGGGTATTTGTTCACCAAAAATATACTTAGGCCCATATTTATACTTTTTTAGCGCTGTATGTGCAATTGTATTTTGCAATTGTGTTTTGTAAGTTTGTGCCGATTTTGCGTAAAAAAACGACGCACATGCAGCGCTAAAAAAGTATAAATATGGGCCTTAGATTGTAGGTGCAAAATACCTTAATTTATGTGTGCAAAGTCATAATTTTTAATCACAAAACATTAATTTACACATTTAATTGGGTTTATTTGCATATACAATTATGTACACATTCTGTAAAATTAGGTGCAAGCAAGTCTGTTCAGTAGGGGAATGCAGGATGTAGTGTCTTTAATATCATGCATGCGAGGACCCTCGCAGTCTACTCTAGACAGGAATTACATAATATGATGGGAGGTGATAAGGTGTGGTTATGAAAATTATGACACAAAGCAAGCAGAGTGCAAAAGTAAATTGAAGAATAAAGACGTCTGTTACAGAGCTCAATTTGTAGCTATTCATGCTCCTGGTCTGAGGAGGGTTCTACAACTGGCGAAAAGGAGGGGATCTGTGCCCGAAGAAACAAAGCTGCTCTCCCTGAGAGATTGTATAGGTGCAGCAAACTGCTCATGCATGCCAAGTGCACCCCAAATCTATGCAAAGCGGTCTGCGGATGGTGTATGTGGAGTCAAAGCCCTAGCCCAGCCTATACACAACCATAAAAGAAGTTGAAGGCCCTGCAGAGAAGAACATTCAAGCTGGCAAGTGGGCAGGAAAACAGATAAATGAATTGATCCTGCACGCAGGATGCAGCATTTTTGGCTGCTCCTGCATGCAGGAACAATGCAAACTCCCGCTGTAGCAATGCTGACTCCTGCTGGAGCAAGGCCGGCTCCTGTTGGAGGTGGGGAGCTGGCACAGATCCTGGGGCATTGAGGCTCCCTCCCCGGTCCCTAGGAGACCTTTTGCGTTTGGCCATGGCAAGTCTAGTGTGTTTTATCTGCATTTCAAGCTAGAAACGTTATCTGAAATCCTTGATGGATGTGTTTGCATTGTTGCACTTTTGAGTGCATGTTATGTAGTGACTTGATGGGTGGCATCTTTCTTGTCATATTCTGTTGAAAACGGAGCCCTTCCTTCTCCCTTTGAACTACTATAGGTATACAAAATGACCTAGAAGTCCACCCATTTGGTCCCGCCACATATAGGTTAGTGGTATGCAACTTCTTCCCGCCTTTTTCCAGGATGAAGAACAGCTTAGTGTATTTCCTGCCAATTTTGGAGGTGCTTTCTTGATGCAGAGGAATATCAGTATATCTCCACAAACCAAAGAAGCACTTACTATGTACGTTTAAGAGGAAGTACCATAGTTTGTTGGAGATTCAACTCTTTGTATTCTCGTCATCTTCTCTACATGAGAATTCATATTATTGCAGATTTTAGTAGGAAGACGCTCGAGGAACAATCACATTGCCAAAAATACAGACACACAAGGTCACTAGAAAGATTACCTCTTGGTCCTTTACACAGCTGTAGTGCAGGAGATGCATTATACATTTACAAAACGAGGTTGCACTTACTATTTAGCCAGTGGAAAGTACTTCAGTTGCCCAAAACTGTGGCCTCTTCTTGGATAAATAAACAGGTCATGATTCATTCTTTCACTAATGCTCATTTCACAGAAATAAACCTCAACTGGAAGCACTTAGAAATATAAACAAATCTGGTGCCCCAGTTGCAGGTCCACTTCCATAAAGTACAAATCATCCTAACTTGTTGCTCTTTCCCAAGGCCCAGCAACTCTGTTTTCTCTGAAATCCTTGATGGAGGTAAATAAATTGTTACTCTTTCGGAGTGCAATATCTTCTTTAGTTATTGTTACAAGTGTTTTTTTTTTGTCATCTCCTGTTGAGAACAGAGCACATTGGTCTCCCTTTTAACTGCTACGATTATGCAAATACGTGAAATGACCTAGAAAGCCCTGTCCATTCAACTGAAGGCCTTCCGTGGTTGGATGCCTATAGGGGTTGGCCAAAACTCCGCTGCCACCGCCCCCCATGCATCCAGCCCCACACCACACATGGCCTTTGGCTGTGCCCGGTGGTGTTGACCGTAGAGCTTGGCTGCAACCCCTGACATGTACAGCTAAAGACCATGCGTGGCATGAGCTTGGCTGCCGACAGGAGTTTGCCGCAGGGCCTGGCCTGCAGCCAGGCCCTGTGGCTAACACCCACTACACGCGGCCAAAGGCAATGTGCAGCTTGAGGGCTGGATGAACGCGGGGCGTGCCAGCACATGAGGGGGTTGGCTGCACAGCCTGACCACAGGCCAGGCCCTGTTGCCAAACCCCCTGCGTTAAAAAAAAAACATAGAAATTCACCCTATAAAAACAAAGGTTACAGGGACATTATAGTTAGGAGTCAGCATTTAAAAAACCTTAGAAATTCACTGAAAAATATAAAGATTAGAGAGACGTTATATTTAGGTTCTGAATTTACAAAACAAAGATTAGAGGGAAGTTATATTTAGGTTCTGAATTTACACACACAAAACCATAGAAATTTGGCTGCTATAGTTAAAGTTATTTCAAGTAACTATCACTCGTACCCTAAGGTAACTATAACTCATGCCCTTGCCATGCACAACTAATTACCCCACATATTACATAATTCATGAAATCTTATATGGCATCATTGATATTATCACTGCAACATTTGAAAATTATTGATGGGAAAATTGTGCATGGAGTGTGCGTAAGTTAACTTGTACCTTAGGGCACAAGTTATAGCTACTTGAAATAACTCGAACAGCTGATTTTCTATGGTTTTGTTTGTGTAAATTCAGAACCTAATCATAATGTCCCTCTAACCTTTGCTATTTTAGTGAATATGTAATATATATATATATATATGTGTGTGTGTGTACATATAAATATATATACATATGTATATATATTATATATATACATACATACATATGTTTATTAATAAATTTAAAAGATGACAAAAACAAAAAATAATTGAACACTGTAGAAATGTTGTATTATTGTTGTATATACGTGTGCTTATATATGTGAGTGCATTTGTGTGTGTGTGCATGTGTCTGTATTTTAGATGTTGAACAAATGTAATTAATTTAACATGAATCCCTATGAGATGCTTTTTTAATGCCTGCCTCCATTGTTTTCTATGGGCATCTGTTGCAGTATCGGTGGTTGGATATGTATGGTGCTTGGCTTACTCATAGACTGGGCTGAAGTGCATTTATGCCTGCAGTTTTTACTCTTTTTAAGGCTGTAGTAACTTTTGAAGTGTGTTTTGTGACTGGCAACGGTTTTAGTCTTTTTTGTTGGTGTGTGTTTCCTATTATCATGTCCCTCCCAAACCTCACCTTACGTTTCTCTGATGGCCAATCATTTTTTAGCAATCATACCACATTTTCCCATGACTCTCCCTGGTCCCTCTCAAGTTTACCACAACCACTGTGGCGGAGATCGCTGCACAGGGAAGAAGAGGGGAAGGCGGAGGGCTCTGGGCATGAGTTTGTGAATTGCATTTTTTAGTACATGAGCAATACTACTTTATACATTAAAAATACAGGGCCCAATTCACAGACTTAAACTTAAATTTTTGGTCTAAACTTAGAGCAAAAGTCTACGTTTACGATTCTTGGAATTCACAAAGGGCATTTACTAGTACTATCTTTATGTCCGTACTCGGGGTGGATGTCCGTCCCGAGTGTGGGAATAAAGATAGTACTCGTAAATGCCATTTGTGAATTCCCAAATTCGTAAAATTAGATTTTTGGTCTAAGTTTAGACCAAAAATCTAAGTTTACCTTTGTGAATTGGGCCCTTAGTTTGTTAAACTTACTTAAAATCCCCAGTTACCCTTATCTAAAGGTAGGAACTGAGGACAGGCACTTTGCAGGCCACTGCACATCATCCAAATATTGGTCTAAATCGTAGGAGCGGCTTGAGGCGTTGAATAGGGGGCAGGGCGGCGTGCGCACAGGTGAAGGGGGAATTAATAAAAATAAAAACGTACCTGTATAGTTGCCACCGTCACCACCCCGCTGCTCCTCTCCTGCAGACAGGCTTCAGGGACACGCTCTCAGCCTCCCCTGCGGCCAATCCTGATGCTGCTCAGAGCAGCGTTAGGATTGGCTGGGAGCGCCCAGCGAAGGTTCTCCCAGGCAGACTGGGAGCCTGTGCTGGCTCTCTCCAGCCCGACTTCACAGTGCCGGGCCGGAAAGAGCCTACTGCGCATGCGTGTTTGGCAGGCCTGAGACGGCCAGCCAAACATACATGTGCACTGAGGGGGAGTGTTTTGCGCTGCTGCTGCTGGCAGGGGCGACGCTCTATGGAGGAGCCGCACCTGCTAAATCAATCAGGAATTTGTAAAGCGCACTACTCACCCGTGAGGGTCTCAAGGCGCTAAATCATGCCTGCTCTTGTTTATAGTTTGAGGAGCAAGAGGTGCTGGACATCTCGGGTCAGCACAAAGTATAATAACTTCGCCTCAGGTACCTGCCTATTCACAGGGAATTTATACTCATGTGTGGTCACCCAGAGCTCAGAGAAGCAAAGAAAACTCACACCATCACCTTAGCGAACAAATGACAGTGGACGAGCCCTTTTCCACCTCTTAATAGTAGTAATAGATTGAACCTAATGTCTTGTTTTTTTAGAACCTAATGTCTTGTTTTTTTAGCCCCTCACAGGACAAAGCTTTTCACACAAGCCCTTGATTAATTATGGCTGAAAACAGGCAGGCCACATTCGTCAGACTCCCCTCACCCACCGACCCCTCCTTTCTGCACATACTTCCGCGTGGCGTCAGGGTCATTAAGCGCTCAATCGTCTTTTACATTACATTAAATCTGATCGTGGGTTTTACATGGACTCCCAGTTTATCGCATTGTTCCCACAGAGCTGCTGGGCCCCCAGTCGGGGTCTGCTGAGCGCCGCGGTGCCTCTCGGATACCCGACCCATTTGAAGCGTGTTGAAGGGTCTGCAGTAACATTCTTCTCTGCTTCCCTCTGGAAACCCAATCTCACCTCCTGCTCTTTGATTCGGGCGGGATTTTTACCGGATTAAGGGTTTTCGGTTTCCTGGAAGGAATAAAATATAGCTGTCTGAGTCAGAGAGCCACGGAGCCTTTCTGTAAACTCTGTAATGGGAGTTTTTATGGGATATGTTTTCACTGCGTTTAGCTTTTTCAATTTGGTGGGGTCCTTTCATCAGCCGGAGCACCTGAAAAATACCTTGTGGCTTGGGGAGGCCTGGATGAAGGATACATGACTCATGCAGGGAGTCGAAACATGTATTCTTTGATATACATTTATATGAAGAAAGCTATCGTGTGAAGACTCGTGGTTCAACATATGTGCCCTTTGTTAACAAACGTGTTAACTTTGAACAACATAAGAAAATGCACTCCAAATATGATACATTTATCTAATAGAAATGTCTGTGAAAGTATACCGCAATGGTGCGTTTTTCAGTATATAAGGCATAATAGAAGACTGCATCAGAGACGCCATGTGTAGCTACCACCAGTGACGCATGCGCATTTGCAGCGGGGCCCAGAGGCCTAAGGGACCTTCTCAGTCCAGTTGATTTTTTTGCATTTTACTAGTCCTCCAGCAATAAGGGGGCCCATTTGCCTTGCTTGCACGTGGGTCCACGGGACTCTTGTTACGCCACAAAGAGACTCGTGTCCTGGTATTTCCACCAAAGTCAACCGTGCAGTTCAAAGAACTTGTGCAGCAGTTTGCGTTGTTGATAAATAAGGGCAGCGATTAACTGCATGGCACAGTTCAATTAAAAAAGTTTGAGTCGCATTTCATGTGGAAGATGGGAAATTAAATGCATTGCAATGATTTCAACATTATGACCAGCGCCTGCACAGTTAGTACCAACAAAGGCTGTGTCTGCATTGAAGGCAGTGGATGCATTTACACACGACCATGGTGCGGTCAACTGCTCATAGTGTGTGCCAATGAGACAGGGATGCGAGCACCTGACGGAACTCTAGATACCCAGGTGCAGTGACTGAATAAGAGGAGTCTGGAAAGAAATAGGGTGAACTCAAATTAGACTGCGACTGTTAAATGAAATCCTCTGCAACTGGGCCTGCAGCAGCACGCTTGCTTGTTCTTCGTGGATAGCTCAGTGTGCTTACAGGAGCTTAAAGCAAGCCTAAACTGGGAGGGGTCAACTAGGAAACTCTGGCCCATATTTATACTTTTTGACGCAAACCAGCGTGGGCGCTGGTTTGCGTAAATTTTTTTACCGCCGGCTAACACCATTTCTACGCACCATGCGGGCGCCTTATTTAAGAAATGACGTTAGCTGGCGCTAAGGACTGGTCAGAGTAAAAAAAAAAGACTCAAACCAGGCAGCGCCGGCGTAGGGGAAAATGGGGATTGTGCGTCAAAAAATGGTGCAAGTCAGGTTTGAGGCAAAAATCATGCCTCAAACCGGACTTGCGCCATTTTTTGACGCACAACCTCCATTGAAATGTGAGCCATGCCCCCTTGCCCAATGGCCATGCCCAGGGGACTTCTGTCCCCTGGGCATGGCCATTGGGCACAGTGGCATGTAGGGGGCCCAAATTAGGTCTCCCTATGCACTTTAAGAAAAAAAAAACAATACTTACCTCAACTTACCTGTACTTACCTGGAATGGGTCCCCCCATCCCTGGGTGTCCTCCGCGGGTGGGCGAGGGTGGCAGGGAGTGTCCCTGGGGGCAGGGAAGGGCACCTCCTGACTCCTTCCATGGTCAGAGACCATGGACGTGAGCCCACAGGTCCCTTAACGCCTTCCCTCACCCGGGCGTTAAAAATCGGCACACATCAGGCTGTGCGCCGTTTTTTAAGGCCCGCCCCATCCTGTGTGTCAAAATGACGCAGGAGTATAAATAAGGCGCACTTGCCTTAAAGTCATTTTTTGGGCGGGAACGCCTACCTTGTATGTCATTAACGCAAGTCGGTTTCCCACATCCAAAAAATGAAGCACACGGAGGAATTTTGACATCCGCGGGCTCGGGCGTCAAAGTTAAAATATGGTGCACAGTTTGCACCGAATATGGGTCAAAGTTATTGACGCACATTCGGCACAAACAGAGTATAAAGATGCCCCTCTGTTCCCTGGTGTTAGGGCCTGACGCCTTCCGTGTGTTTGTCCTAGTGTAAGGGAAAAAGTCACACTAGGGTGGGGCACTCATACCAGGTAGGAGATGAACTCCTAGAATCTGTCCATGAGGGGCAAGAAGGAGCTGTTCTGAGATGCCTTCTCTAAGGTTCACTGAATAGGACCTGTAAGGTGTACCGGAGCTGGTGAACTGTGGCCTGTCTTTGTGAAACTGTCCTAGAGGGAGTTCATGATAAAGGAGGGTTATGAGATGGAGGGTCTGCCAGTGGGAGCTGTAGGAGCTCGGCTACGAGGGTCCTGTCCGACAGCCCAACCATGGAGTGGTGAACAAATGAAAGGGATGATCTGCTGGAGGGAGTAACACTAAAACCCCTGCCCTAGGGGAAAGGAATAGTCCTGGTTACTGCGTTATTGTATTCTGGGGAACTGTCCCAGGAGCAAGCCTTAGAGCTGTGGCCTCTTAGCAGAAGTTGTGCTGCATGTTGGACAGGCAACAAAATGACTGATAAATACATAAGGGAAACAACCCCGAAAGAGATTTTGGACAACATCAGAAGAGAGACCAAAAACACTCACCACGTTACAGAGCCTTAGGAAAGCCCCAGGCACCTCTAGCTATGGGAAAAACATGTTGCCTGCGATTAAATCCCATGCATAATTTTGAATGACTAATTGAAGGATTATCAACAAATAGAATGAATATCTTTCGTATGAAATGAGGAGTCTCCTCTTTTTTGAAATTCATATTACCCATAGGAATTGAGAATTTAATCCCAGGGATATGAAGTGCAATATGTCAAATATGTTATACAGCTTAGCAGTCTTGCGTGACCGGGCTTTGGGGTCAGGGGACTTTCTTAAGGAGTGAGAGAAGAGTGTACCAGAAGGAGAATGCTTGATTACCACATTCTCGAGGCTAAACGTCATTTGAGACTGTCCTGGAGCTCCATAGAATCTCACTTGGAGGCCATGTCGCTATCAGGACCTTAGGGACTGTCAGAACCACGGGCATTTACCAAGTTGGAAGGTAAATATTTCGACTGTTGATGGCATGGCTGAACTGCTAGCATCTCTCAACCAGGAACGTATTGTTCTGTAGCTGAACTGGGCATTTTTGGAAACTCACCATACGCGTTTTTCTGCAGGGATGTGGAAGCTGGAACTAAGTCATTGATTTGGGCAACGTGGAAACTGGCAATGTCTGCTTTATTAGTGGCTGTGGAGAAACTACGGTGTCCCTAACCCTCTATCCTGTTTTTCAGTTCTAACACATTTGGACCTGTTTTGCTGGCCCATCATGCTCTATGATGCACCGTTTGAGTCTTATTGTTTCAAAAATTTGGTGGAGAACCAAATACCTCATATTAAATTGCCTCTTACATTTTCAAAAGATATTTCTTATCTGCTGCTTTCTCATACAGTTACCCCGAAAATGATTAGGGATAAAGTTTAACCACCTGTAAAGTGCTTTTAAAATTCTATCAGGTGTTGAACAATGTGACTGGTGCACTGCGATTGTAAACTTACCAGCTCTGTTTAACAATTTATTTACCATACGTTGCAAAGGACAGAACTTCAGAACTTTAAAATCATCCAATAAAGCAGCATATAAACCTATCAGATTGTGAACAATGTTACATAATCAATGTGTTTTAGTATTGCAACCTATTATTCCAGAAAAAGCAAGAGCCTTTAAAACCACCAGATAGGACACATTTTAGAAAGCTACCTTGGCAATGCTTGTTGTGTGATATAGTGACAGTTGTTTTGATGTGCTTCTACGCAGACGACTTAGCAGGAGCAGCTTATCATACCAGCCTGCTCAGCGACAGGACTCTGAGCCTGTCAGCGGGTAACAAGGAGCGCTTACCAGAAATGTATTTCCATAAACCCGCACACAGCAACGGGTTGCCACGCCATCTATGCTAGACACTAAACTATAGCTTCTTGTCTCTCCCATGATGGGGAAGGACCATTTGTTGTGCCCCTGTGAGCTTTGCTCATCCAAGGACAAATTCTTGCTTATAAGTCATTGGCCCAGTCACAAGAGTCACGCTAAGGTATGCAGGAAGGTTTTGCATGCCTCAGTAGATCTGAGAACTAGTGCACTAAAGATTTGTCACCTAGCCATAACGTCTGGCATATTCATATTGTTTTCACTTACTTTATTACCCTCTACTAGCATTTAAACATGATCATGCCATTTCTAACTCACATGTGCTATACTCGCTTAGGATATATTTATCATCACTAATATAGTTTTTTATGTGTGTTTACTGATTTTGGTCGTGTCAGGGGACAGGGTTAGCCTCTTATTAAGCCCTCTGAGTCTCTTGCAGGTCAGTTGTCCTCCACACATATCTCTTACTTTTGTCAGCCTACAGGGAGGGTCGGACGAAACTTGTCCATTTTCTCTTTCTCCATAGATGGATGGATAGATCCACAGATATAGAGTTTGAGGAAATCTATGTCCTATACTTTCACATCTTTTTAATTCCTCATATATCAGAGGCATTGTTACACAGTATTTTAAAGACTCACTACGTTTTCATCCCATATTTAGGTGTGGACTAGAGACAGCTTTCACTAGCCTCATGGTTGTGCAAAAATGCATATTAAAAATATATATACACACACACACACACACACCGCCCCACACACACACCGCCCCACACACACATGCGTTTAGGCATGCCGTCTTCACTCATTGGTCTACTCAAGTGACATTCACAAGTGACATGCACAAGTGACATGCCCACCACACCATACAAGCATTGTGAAGATCCTCTGGGTGTCTTTACTGTTAATGACGACATTTCACTTGTGCACATGTACACTTTCTGATAAAAAGTAACCGACTTCTGTATTAGAGCTGGTATGTCAATCTGCACTTTCATGGATACCTTCCTTTAATAATGTTTTATTTAATTTTGTATTGGCTCATTTCTATTTTTTGCCAAGCTACGAGCTGCCTTTAGGGGCATGTATACTTTTAAGGTTTACCATTTTAATGTATATTGTATATGAGTCCAAAAAATGAAAAACAAAACATTGCAAACATACCGAGACCAGACTTATTGGATTTACCAATTATTATGCTATATGTACAACAGACATACAGTTGTAAGTAATTCATAATTTACACAAACGCATAATAGGTGTGAATCCTAAAGCAGAAATCTCAGGTAATAAATACAGGTGAGTAGAATATATATGTAAGTATACACAACTCATACATGTATTAGTAAAGTATTAGTTTTAAAAAAAGTAGGCATTCATCTACCATTTCAGTAAACATACAGAATTTTCGGGATTCATAAGTACCCCTTGTTCCACACATAGAAATCATGAAAATCCTAGATTTTCATCTATAGGTCTAACCCTGAACGGGCAAATGTTCCACCAACAGACAATCTACCTCTTTATGGTTAGAGCTAAGGTATACATGCTCTTAAACTATGCCTTTTCTTTCTCTACCTAAAATAATTTTAAGTCTGGCCTTTGAGACAGCTTTCATTGTCTCACTTTACTATTTGAAAAAAAATAATGCACAATGTTTACACGTTTCATCCATTGATCTGTTAAATTGTCATTCATATTTTGCATCTGCCCACTACATCAAACAGCATGGAGCAATGGGTCAGCCCACTTTACCCATTGGCTCCCTTCACTTTGAGTAAAAGATACTTATTCTGCCTGCTGTTTGAGTGTCCAGTTAGATGGAGACTTATTTTCTGTCTCATTTTTAGGTGTTGCCTAAGACGTCTTGTGAACCATACAAAAATCTTAAAGTGGAGTAAGACTCAGAACATTGCTTACCATTGGTTGGATTTCTTGTCACTTTCATTTGCTTATTTCTTATTCAATTACTTTCCTCCTTTTCTTGCCCTGTAGTAGAGTTACTTTACCATCCTTTTGAATGGATGACTTCTATCCCTTCATTGCTCAGGGCTTCTGGGAGCTATTTTTTATTTTTCTTTAAGCACTCTATGAGAGTGCTTGTAGTTTCATGCTCTAACCCTTGTCTGCTGCTGGCCACCCTCAAATACCCACCCTCCGCTGCCACTCTCAATTTGTCTATTGTTTTCCCTTTTTAGCAACCAAGATCTTTCCTTTTTTAAATGTATTTCATCACCTGTGTCCTTACCTCAAGGTCCTGTGTTGCTCCCCCACCCACTTCTTGTTACTCCCACTCCCTCCATTGACTTTTTCCACAATTCTTCCCTACAAATCATCCATTGATCCCTGACTCATTTTGTACTGAAATAATATTTCAGGGCTCTAGCAGCTGTTATCTGTTGCTAATTTTCAAAAAATCTTTTCACATAATTTTTTGTCTTTATCGCTCCAAGCTGTGTCAGCCAACTTGGAACGGCAATGAAAAATTAAT
This sequence comes from Pleurodeles waltl, assembly GCF_031143425.1. Taxonomy (NCBI): domain Eukaryota; kingdom Metazoa; phylum Chordata; class Amphibia; order Caudata; family Salamandridae; genus Pleurodeles; species Pleurodeles waltl. Next base: position 1,010,942,390 of record NC_090439.1, on the reverse strand, counting down.
AAAATGGCACCGGTATCATTCCTTGTGCATGCATTTGTGTGATGATGCATGTGCATGCATCACCACACATGCATGCATATTTTCATGTTGTTACATTTTTTCTTCTTCCTTTTTTCGCTGATGCTGCACATTGGAAAAGCCAACAGATCAAAAAGGCAACACCTATTGTCTCTAGCAATGCTAGTTAAAGTTGTGGTAACAAAGTATTTAAGTGACGTTATAAAAAGTAGCTAGCTCCAACTTGGGTTAAATGATGATTTATTCTTGTCTCCTTCACAAATAATAATAATAATAATAATAATAATAATAATAATAATAATAATAATAATAATAATAATAAAAACATGAATGACACAACTGAAAGACTTGTTATTTAAAAACATTACTAGTAAAATGGCCAGATCAGTGAGTTCTTTATTTTTTAATTGTTTTGGAAGCAGATATCAGTCGCATTTTTGTGGTTCCATGCTTCTATTTTTTATTTTAATTCTTCCAATAAAAAAATAACCTTCGCACCAACTTTTCATGGCTGGACCTATTAGCTTTGCCAATGCTAGTCTACATTGACGCAACACTGGTAAAAGTAACCACTGATTGACAGGAAGTGATAGATGACACTGGCTGAGCCTTGCTGGTGCAGAATGGTCATTCTGGCCTACCAGAGACTATTCCGTCAGTGAACAGGTTTTCATGCTGTGCCATACTTTAAATACTTCTTGGACTGCAGGCAAATTTAAATTGATTGCGCTCCAAAACCAGTACCCTCTCTGGCACGCCAACCCATTATTATGTTCACTTGGGTCCACTCTGTGACATCTTTCAAGGCACTGGGATTGGGTATGGCATTGTTGTAGCAGCTCACAGACGTGCCCACCACAGTGGAGCCGGGATACACCTGCCACACTCTAAGGGTATGCAGTTCTACTGCTCCTTCGTTGATGAGGTGCCTAAGGGGTGTCAAGGTACAAATCCCTACTGCACTTACCGTAAAGACCGAGAATGATTTACATTAAAGGCAAACATCTGTGATGGTACAGATGCTATGTTATGAGCATTTGTATAGCACCTTCCGCCATTAGCCTGGCATCATTGTGCTTTTGTAATCTGGGTGCCATTTTCATTTGTTTCTGGGATTTCCATCTATCGATTGTGCATGGTTGCTGTTTGGTAAAGTGGTTGTCTATGATTGGTACATTTTTGTTGAGTGGTTTTGTACCAGAATATCAAGGTTTTAATATTGACTTGCCAGAATATACTGGTCAAAATATTGACTAGCACAATAAAGTGAAGGCAAGTATATATATGGGTAAGTATCTATGCCTTCATGATATTGTAATAGTCGATTTTTTTCTGTTTTATACAATTGCACTGCTGTAATTTCTTAGAAAGCTAAAATCAGAGTACAACATGCACTTACGCTTGTGTTCCAGTTCAGGGAGGACCTGACCTGATGGTTCAGGCTGGACTGTTCCCATTGGAGCAGGGTCAAGACTGATTTGCATATTGCTGGGTCCAAACTGAGGTGGCTGGTGAGCAAAATACCGATGGGCCAGGATGTGGCCGTGAGTAATTCCCAGTGGATGCGATTAATTGAACCTTTTTTCCGTCGTTCGTCTGTTTACTTTTGTATCAACTCCAAAAAAACACATTTTTAATGATATTTATGTACTAGTTTCGGGACAACGGAGAAGAAAGACTGACTTCAATGAAGGGCGTAAAGACCTTTGTAATATATAGTCATTGCTGGCGGGAGACAGCTTTCCCTCGGATGTGGGACAGAGTGCGCTGATAATTCACTGCCCTGTGGCAGGTCTCTCGCGCTGTCCGAGTTGGATGACACGTCGAGACAGCTGCTGTGTCAGAAACATTGCAAGATGCCAGAATCTCACCAGATGTTGTTAATTTCCAATTAACGTGTGAGTAGTTCTTGGCTCTGGCAAGGGTGTTTTGCTGAACTCCAGAAATGACACCGTAAAGAACAGATAACTGAAGGCTGCGTATATTGTAGATCAGCAGGGATGTTTCTCGAGCTCAGTCTATGCTGGCTGTGCATGTATAGCAGAAAGAGAACAGACAGGCTCAACGGATGTGACATCATATGAATATGTCACGGGCATTACCATTGAAGGGACTGTAGCAAAGGACACAGGACGGGCACGTGCCCACACACATGTGTGAGGCCCAGTAGTAGAGGCTGATGTTCACTGATGGTCCTTCCTGATGGGGGTCTATTGACATCCCAAATTTTACACATCCCAAATTTTACACCTGCCAAATGAAGAGATACACAGACGGAGTTAACTGGAAATCAAGCCTTCGACTGATTTCTCTAAACTTATGTGTGTAGATTCTTCTGTCGCTGGGTCTCGTGGCTCAGAGGGCTAATGCATCTATTGCAAGGATCTGCCTCTGAGCCTGTGGTCACAGAATTACATTTTGTCAGGCCCTCTAAGTCCTTCATCCTTGTGAGGTCAACAAAGTGGGTAACAATAAAGTTGTGCTGTCAATAGCACCAAGAGACCCACTCAGTTATGAAAACATGGTCTAAAAAAGACCCATGTTGTCAGTGCATCAGTTCTTCGTCCAAAGAGCGTAAAAAAGGTACATTTTACTAATTTCTCATAGTTTCTTTTTCTATTTCCATGAAAAAACATCTTCCATGAAATGTCTTTCCTTTTTAGGGGTACTTGTGAACATAAGCGGCTTTCATTGGGACAGATGCCTAGATGTTGGCACTTTCTATGCACAATATTTCGAAGGAAGTCCCCACCACTGGTAGTGAAACCTGAAAGCGTTAGTCTTGTCTTTCCACTGGCTTGGCAAGTTATACAAGATCGAAGCAGTCCTTTAGCGTTCACGCCCACCTGGACCAGTATAAATGGCTTGCCAGCAGGTATATGGCTTGGTAGTAGCAAGGTGCCTAGAAATGAAGAGGTCTTATGAGATGAGCCAGATCAGTGTATAGGAGATTCTGCAGCACTGAGGCACCACCAGCCTCCCAGCGGCTCGAGACTCCTGGGTTCCTTGCAGTGAATTATATTCTCCCAGTATACACCTAAACAACCAAGGGTGTTCACTTTTCTACTGAGCTACAGACTTCCTTCAAAGCACTACCTAGTATGTGCAGTCGCGTTAGTACGTCGAGGAGTCACAGGACTTCCTGCAGATTTCAAACTCATCCCACCCAGGCAACTCTGTTGTGTAGAAATGCTGCCCTGCTCACACACGGAGGTCTTCGTTGAAAAGAGGCATTGCCACAGCGGTGGGCACCTGGAGCGGAATGTTCTGGAGTTATTTCCAGTATGCCTGGTAATTACAGACTAATAGAAAGACTAATGCGTGAAACGCCAACTATCAACCCTTCTGTCATTTCCATCACACCATGGCAACAATATATGGAGTATCTGCTGAAGTGCAGAAGATAGTCCGTCAATTATGTCTAGCACGGTTGGTGACAGCCGGACCGGACTCCCCTAACAAAGCAGGGACTATTCACCCTAAGAGAGTTACACTCCTCTTCTCCTAGGTTAACGCTATACAGAAATCAAGGAATATGATGACGATGATGATGATAATACCATTAATCATAATCTTAATGTTAATAAAATAATAATTACAATTATTATTATTTTCAAAGTTCAGAGGGCAAGGGGGCATAAGACCTTTATTATTATTATTATTATTATTAAAATTATTATTATAAATCCAATGGTAATAATACTGCTACTACTAATAATAATAAAGACCTGATTATCCTTTCCCTTCTAAACTTTGAAAATAATTGGCCGGCCTTCAAACCCATGAATAGCCTGATAATCTGGGCAAATTGGGGTTTGGTTAAAAAAGACAAAAACAGGCCCAAGACTGAGAGGTGGGAGAACTGATTCCACAAGAGCCAACGATAATGGATGGGTGGTATTGAGACAAGCCTTTTGATTACTACCAACTACTAATATTATGATTGTAAGAAGGCTGCTTGCTCTTCTGGGACAGACTAATGAATGAGTTGTAGCACATTCATGTTAAATGTGGAAAAACGTTCTACTTGTTTGTTTGCAGTTATTTTGCGATGTTGATAGATGCACAAGGCTCATATGCAGTAACAATGATAAAGAACCTTAGAACACTGGAGCTTTGGGTGCTCCATTGAAAACAATGGAGTGCTCCAGGCTTCTAATGGCCGGTAGAAGCCCAGAGCTCCAACATTCCAATGTTCTCTTTGTTCACAGCAACAGCCGTGAACAAAGCCTCACGGAGCCTGAGGGGATTTTAACCCCCTTGAGCGTCGTGAGGAATTTGTTTGATTTGATAGAACATTCTGCCCTCGAGTGCAGAATGTTCGAATATCCTTAGAACCTGCTGTAGCCGGCTCTACCGGCCATTAAAGGCCCTCTCCCTTGTTAAAGGCCCTCGGGCCTTTCACGCAGGAGAAGGCCTTTAATGGCCGGTAGGGCCCGCTACAACAGGTTCTAAGGCTATAGTAGAACATTGGAACTTTGGGAGCTCCATCAAAAACAATGGAGTGCTCCAGGCTTCTAATGGCCAGTCGAAGCCAAGAGCTCCAACATTCCAATGTTTTCATTCACAACTGTTGCTCTGAACAAAGGCCTCACGGAGTCCGAGGGGCTTTCAATCTCCTCTGCCTTGTGAGGACTTCGTTTTATTTATTAGAACATTCTGCCCTCTAGAGGCAGAATGTTCTAATAGCCTTCTAGCCCTCCGTAGCTGGGCTATACTGGCATTAAGACCTCATTCCCTTTAACGCTGGAATGGGCCTTTGATGGCCGGTATAGCCTGCTACGGTGGGCTATAAAGCTGTATTAACATATTTGTAAGTAGAACTTTCTTGAGCCCAGGGAGAACATGTTTAAACAATAGAAAAGGTGTCATGATTGGTAACAAATAGTGAGGGTGCAGGAATACATTGATTTCACTAGTTCAACAGATGGAAGAAATATAGTGTTATTGGTCTGCATAAAATAAATGGTAACATAGAAGATATGTGCAGTATCAATAGAAGGATTTTCAAAAGAATCAGGTTAGGTACTAATGGTATGGAAAGAAGTATATGTTATTACTTAGACACCTAGAAAGAGCTGGATATTACTGGTACACTCAATCCAAACCAATAGTATTTTGTTAGATTTATTGATGGATATTAGGTATTGGAAAATATCTCTCAAGATCGTTGGTGGGTAATGAGCAACACAAGAGTATGAAATGAAATGGTGAGCAACATCTGAACCAAAACAAAACTAATTGACATAGATTTATTGATAAAAAGATTGGAACTATGGTAAAAAAAAAAATACATTACAAAATTCAAAGTACTTCTTAAAATACAGTGCAGGTCAGTATTACTGTGTGTAATTTGACTTATAGACCAATCTACCATATTATTTCTAAGGGTTTTTTGAAAAATAATGACAATTGCCACATTTTAAGGCACATATTACCACGGAAAGAAATGGGCACAAATTAGTAGACTTTCAATAGTTAGGTTCATCAGTACGTCCCTGCAACGATCCTCACCTTAGCAGCCCTGTCCGCGCTATGTAGCACATTGCCCCTTCCTGTAGTGCAGGTTTATCAGTACTTCACTAATAAGGGGACTACGTTGCTCACAACAACCAGGTCCCTGCAACGATCCTAAAGTGAGCAGTGTTGGAGGCGTTATATAACTCATCACCCAGTCCTCCAGCATGGGTTCATCAGTACTTTACTCGTAAGGGATCAGCATTGCCTACAATAACCAGGCCCTAGAAGGCGGTCCCTGTAATGATTCTCACCTGATTAGCGATATTAGCGCTAAATAGCATATCACCCCATCCAGCAGCGCAGGATGGGAGTGGGCCACACCTGACCAAAACCTGGGCTAAGAGCAGGCCCTTCCTGCACCCATCAGCACCAGGAAGAGGCAGAACAGGGCCACCCTACTTGGCCCTCCACCAAGGTGCCGTAACCGTAAATTGACCTATCCAATAGGGTAATGGGCAAAAGAAAATCTCAAGTCTTTGGGAGAGATTTATGAATAGTGGCGCTGCACCTAGTGAAGCACCACTTTACTTGTGCCCCTTAGCACCCCCCTAACGCCACCATGTGTGTGCTGTATTTAATATATGGCTCACCATGGTGGTAGTTAGGGAACTATTGTCAGAATTTGTTACGCTAGTTTGGTGCTTTGCAGGATTAGCGTAAAAGATTCTGACACTAATCCTGCAAAGAATCCAGAGACACATTGAAACCAATGGAAGCCTCCTTTTAATGCCTGCTCTGAATAGGCGTTAAAAGTGCAGACAAAACTGATGCAAAGATTATTTTTAGATTTCTTTGCACCATTTTTTCGGCCCCCCTTATGGGTGCAGCCCCCTTTGCATATATTATGCCTGGCACAGGTATAATGTAGCTCAAAGGGTTACAAATGGTTACAAAGTGGTGCAATGCATGCATTGCGCCACTTTGTAAATTTGGCGTGGCAATTTTGGCCTCGTTGGGCCACATTGGCGTAAAAATAAATTACACTAATGTGGCACAAAGAGGCGCTTGGGGCTCTTAAATCTGGCACTTTGTTTTTCAACAAGGGTAGGTGGGTGAAAAATGCAAAGAGGCATACTGCGAAGAACTGCACACTAGACGCAATAAATGTCCACATTGAAGAAGTAGAAGACATTCTGGGGAAGGAGAAAAAATGCTCAGAAACCTCGAGCTCCTGACCTAAAATCATACATTATTTTAAGGAAAAGGCTCAAAATGGTGCAGCAAATAAAAGAATGACAGCTCCAACTCCTAGGGTGAGCCCGGACACTTCAGCCTTTTGGCAAGGAGAAACTCTACTGGGCCCGGTAGAAGAACACGAGTACCATCTACCCACACTAGCCACTCTAGCCAGGGAATGAGCAAGGAGCCCCTGCCATCAGTGTTATGTGCCATTCGCTATGGGTCTCCTTGAGAGGTTGGGCGACGATGAAGCTACAGAGTGGAACATCCTTGGGTCTCAATCTGGCACCAGGGCGCTAGGAGAAACAAACGGTAAAATTATTGTTTAAATAGCATAACTCACAGAAGAAGTAGGAGCCCTGAAGGAATTAATGAACATTCAGAATTCCGTTGTGCCAGAGTTACAGAAAGTAACCCTACAGCTGACGTGTAAAATGGTGGTGCTACTAAATGGACATGCCCAGGCCGACTTGCTTCATCAACCAGATGACTGTCTTCAGGAGGGGGGTTTGTCGAGGGAGAAACCAGCACCTGACCCCCGCCGAATTATGCCTCAAGCGCCATAGGACCCAGATCAATTTAGATAGTTCTGGTGGCATCGCCCAGAATAATGTGAAAGATGGAATCAACATTGCACCCTCAAACAGCCAGTTTCCTTCAAATAATAACTTTTACAGTACCTCTTAATAACATTGTGATAAATCAGCAACTACAAGATCATAGCTCCTCTCTTGAAAGGAGGGGCAGCCATTTATGGCAGTGCAGGCCGTTGAGCCAAAATATCATAAACTACACTTCTTCCTCTTTGATGAGTCATCACATACCAGCGTCAACTCCACCTCAACGGGGCAAGGGCTGTGCTGTATATATGACAAGGGTGCCAACTCTGGCAGAAGGGCAGCGTGAATCAAATTAATTTTTAATCAATAAGGCGATCCACTGGATCCGGCACAAACGTAACTGCCTCTCAATTGTCCACTCAGACATAATTCATACCCAAAGACTAGACAAAGTCAAGGGCTCTTTCGATAATATAAGATTGCTCGTGAAAAATCAGGATCTAGTGAATGGTCTCCTGGCAATGGAAGCACGTTCGCTACCCCGGCATAGTTGCCTTATCCAATTTAAACCGACCCCTGAGCAGAAGAATGGTGCCACAAGGAGAGATGTGAACCCTCTGGAAGTTTGCACAAGCAAAATTAAGCACCTTAGCACTGTGGATCCTGCCTCAAAACCTTCCCCAGGAAGTGTGTGTTGCAACCAGAAAAGTCAAATTGGGCAGCTACAGTTTACCCTGAACCAAGGATATTGCCATCATGGGGAAAAGATACAGACAGTTTTTGACCCAGTTGCAGGCTCCACTGTCAATAAAGAAAATCTTTGATTATCGCCACGCAATGAAATTTACTTACTGCCCTGTGGTCGCTCAAATTCTCCTTGATTATCTGATCGTAGGAATATGCTCCCTTACCCGCTTCTGGACATAAATCCACCAAATTGAGTAGAAGGAACCAAACAGGTGGTATATCACTGCCTCTGGAGCATTATATCACGGAATGCTGCAGGACTGCAATCAAAATTAGCTGACCCTGCTTGGTGCCTCTTTATAGTCAAGATTTGTATATTCCAGGAAACATGGGGCCTGATTTATACTTTTTTAGCGCCACATTTGCGTCATTTTTCTGACGCAAAAATGGCGCAAATGTACAAAATATAATTGAATTTTGTACGTTTGCGTCGCTTGTGCGTACTAAAATTACGCAAATGCGATGCTAAAAAAGTATAAATCAGGCCCATGGTGTGTAGATCCTTGCTATAGGTGTGGCTATTTGTCCTATTACCGTCCTGCCATTGCCTGGGTTAGAGGCCGCCCTGCTGGGAATTTGGTCATCTGCATAAAGAGCTCGTTGAATTATCAGGTCAAAATGCTCTCTGGATCCTCTCCTGACCTATTTGCCCTTTCCTTAAGGTTAAATAACCTTTGTGTATACATAGTGATTATTCATAACAGGCCAATTGGCGTGAACAAGGAATCTCCAACACTGACAATTCTGGACAACTTTTTGAGTGGACTACTTCACGATCCATGGGCCTGATTTAAGTTGAGTGCAGTGCCACATTCCTTGTGCCCCTTAGTGCCGCCCTAACACCAAGATACAGCAGCGCACCATGGCGGTAGTTAGGGAAACTAGCATCAACATTTTTTACGATAGTTTGGAGCTTTGCAGGACTAGAGTAAAACATTTTTAGACTAATCCTGCAAATTCCATTGAGGTCCATTGAAAACAATGGTGTGCCTCCATTTAACCCCTGCTCTGAGCAGACGTTAAAAGTGGCGAAAAACATTATGCAAAGAAATCTCCTAGATTTCTTTGTGTGATTTTTTTGCCCCCCCCCCCCCAATGGGAGAATGTCCTCTTTGCATACATTATGCCTGGCACAGGCATAATGCAGCGCTAAGGGTTTCAAAGTGGCATGCATTGTGCCACTTTGCAAATTTGGCGCAGCGATTTTGTCCTCGTTGGGCCACATTAGCATAAAACATTACACTAATGTGGCGCAAGGGTTCGCTAGGGGCTCTTAAATCTGCCCCCATATGTTATAGTAGTGGGGGATTTAAATGTGTCTTTTGAGCCCATAATAAATTGTGATGCGAATATAACAGCTGAAGAGGATGCCTTATGACATATTCCGAAGCTTGGAATTCCTGTAGCTAAGAGAGGTTAGTATTAAGCCATCCAATTAATGGGCACAACGCTAGGCCAGGGATTGCGAGCATGCAATGGTTGGTCTCCATCAGACCAGGAAGGAGCCCCCACTTTCAAACGGCCTGCCTACATTAACAGGATTGACTATATTTTGCTATCCTTGAATATGTGACTGTATATGAAGGATATGAAAGTCCTGATAAGGGACAATAGTGATCATAATGTCCTAACAATGGATCTGAGCGGAACCCTGGACCTAAGAGCTGAAATAATAAAACCTTCCCTCTCAGAGGACCTGAGCTTGTGTAATAATAAAAAAGCCCTAAAGTGGGAGTATATCAAAGCAAACCCAGACATTTTTAACCAGCTCTATAAAAGAACAGCTGATACATTGGGCAACATACAGGTCTTGCTAGAACAACAGGCTACCCCAGATTACATCATTAAACAACACGGGGTCCTGTTTGATGGATCAAAGGATTTGTGCCAGAGAGTCCCCAAGAAAGTGATAAAAACCAAGCCAACAGTATGGTTCAATGCAAAATGTAAGGAAGCCAGATCCTTCCTTCTAAGAACTATAAAATTGCTAAACTTTAGTGCCATTCCACTGTCTAGCAAATACTCCAAGCAGGTGGAAGAGCAACCCAGAGTAACTTGGGAGACTGGTATGTGGTTGGATTTAGTTCAGGCAGCTAAAGCACAAGATGCAAAGGCCTTCTGGGGAATTATTGCACACCGTGGAAGGTCTTTATTGTCCACTGTAGCCTTTAATGTCCAATCTCATTATTGAGTTGTGCATTTTAGTAACCTGTACACCAACCCTGAAGGAGTAGAGGTGAGTGGAGGAATTGCTAATGGAAAGGGGAATCACTGCATGCTGATAACTCCGTTAGAGGTTTCCATTGAAGATACCCCTAAAGCTGTAAGGTCAAGTATTCTCAGAAAAGCTTCGGGCCTGATTGTATTCTGGCTGACCTTTATGTGTCCAAACCGGATGTCTGGCTGCCATACATTAATACTCTATCTAGTGCAATCACGAAAGGGGGGAAAATACCTGATTCCTAGAAGCTTGCCGAAATTGTCCCTGTTCATAAAAAAGGCCAACTGGATGATTACACAAACTTTGGACCTATACGCCTCATTGATGGGCTCCAAAAGATATTCTGAAGTCAAATTTTAGTGAAACTGATGGAGTGGGCATCAAACAACTGTATCTTCTCAGATCTGCAAGTGGGTTTTAGGCAAAAGACAAGTACCCTTCACCAGCTATTAATATTTTGTGTGATCTACTGGAAAAATGTTTTGTCAAGAAAAGGGTACCTTTATGTAGTATCTATTGATTTAACGGCAGGTTTTGATCTGGTGGCCCGCAAACATTTTACAACCAATGATGCACCAAAAATGTACACCAAATTCGGGCTCAGCCAAGATACCCACTTTTCTTTTCACAGATGACAAGATTCTTTTGTCCAAAACCCCTTCTGGCTTTTCATTTCAGGCTATTTGTTTTTTTGTCTTTTGTCTTCAACCGTGGCCTAGAACTAAATATAGGCAAAACCAAATTTATGGTCCTTAGTCCTCACAAGACAATTCAAAAATGCATAACAGTAGAGAAAGTGCCCCTTGATAAAGTGCATGATTTCATCTATCTGGGGGCCAACTTATAGCATAACCTTAGTTGGAAGCATGAAATAAGGAAAAGTGCACATAAGATGAAGAGCCATAGGGAGATTAAGTGATTTGGCCAGTATAAAACTACATCCAGTCAAATGCTGTAGTTGGGATTTGAATCCAGTTACCGAGGTTTCAAATTCAACAGTTTAGCCACAGGACCCAGTGTGGCTACTGCAGCAAATAGGGGTAACACAGACAAATGTGTTTTCAATAGAGTACATAAGCGTTACCACAAGCATAAAGAATAATTTGGTCACCAAAATGTCAGTGATTTTAAAAATGGCAAAGAAAATGAAATCTGAAAATTGGCTACCCACCTCAGAGTTCTACAGAGTAAAAGCCAAGGCTTCAGCTCTTTATGGAGCTGAACTCTGGGGTTATGTGGACAAAAAGGAGCTCACTTTTAGAAAATAAGTTCTGGAGGTCCTTGACTTGCCAACCATAAGCACACCCTTGCTTCTCTTATTATAAGATTTTGGGTTATTCCCTATTTCTTTGGATGTAAAACTAAGACCCTTGCTATACTGGAACAGGTTATAGTCCACCCCAGAGTTTCTAGGCCAGAGGGACCATTTAGGAATTTCATGGCTAGCTAACATCAGGAACATGTTACATTGTCTGGACTTAGCTAGTTTGTGGACCAGTCCGGAAGAAGCCATGAAAATAGAGGACAGATGTAAAGACGCTCTCTGGGCAGAAAAGATCAAGATCAAGAACTGTAGGAGAGGAAACTTATCTGAACAATTCTTAGATCATAAGAACTTCCCTCTGTATGAACTATCTTTTGAAGCAATCCAAGGCTTCCTGGCAAGGCAACTCTACATGAAAGTCTGGTATGGCACACTCTCGATTCTTGGGTTTACCTCAAAATGGAGTGAAAGGAGTGTCCTTGATACCCAACGTCCCGCTTGTTGCCAATTCCTTGAGCCAATCTCCCATTTTATGTTTTTCTGTCCAGGCAAAGGTCGCCTCATAGAAGGTGGATTCCAGTGTGCCTCCTTCTGGAGGTGAGGAGATATGAGATGGCGCTATGAATTCTAAAATCTGACATGAGGGAGGCAATTGTATTTAGTGTGGCCGAATACATACATGCTGCATGGTTAATTCATAAGAAGTACCTGGCAACTGTTTCTCTGTGAGGATAAGATGCGCAGCTATTATCCCTGATCCCATAATAAAGGGTTTGTGTGATCAGGTTGACAAATTAATGAATCTACTGTGCTTTCAGATGTTACCTGCACATAAGCGTTCTTCTGTGCTAAGATTTACTTTGCGCTATTCATTTGTGAATTTTGCATTAGCCTTTATTTTTCTTAAGGTTTTAGTAATTCTAGGTAAAGGTCCTGGCGTGTATATAGACAAGATGTACTGTAATAACAATGTGATGCTTTGCTATATGTTTTTAGGACTAGTTAGGGCTCCCTTCTAAAGGAATCTTGGTGCTACAATGTATTCTTGAAGCACATCAGATCAATAATTTAGTTAAAAAAAAAAAATGAAAGGATTTACAGACCACTTAATTAAGGAGGATGGTGGCATCCCTAATACTTTCTTTGGAAATGTAGTCCCTAATTATGCTCTTTAGTTATGGTTGTCATAATAACATTGCTAAAACTTCCTAGTCATTAAATACTGGTATAAAAGGAATGTTTGATATTTTTCCCCAGTAAATGTTTTAGTAGCATTTGGTGCACTTTCAGATACTTGATATTTGATCCTATTAGAACTTGATAAGATTTAAATGTACTTATGCACTGGTATTTATATAGCGCAAATTTAGCTACCTGGAAACAGTGCCTTTGAATTTCACTACGGTGTTACATCTTGCAATTGTATTGAATTATAGTTCATATATATTTCACATTTTGGCCCCAGGGAGGTTAAGTGATTTGGCCAGTATAAAACGACTTGCAGTCAAGCGCTGTAGCTTGGATTTGACTCGAGTTCCCGAGGTTCCATATTCAACAGCTTAGCCACAGGACCCAGAGTGGCTGCTGCAGCAAACAGGGGCACCACAGACAAATGTGGTTTCAATTGAGTACATAAGCATCACCACAAGTATAAACAAGAAATTGGTCCCCAAAATGTCAGCAGCAGATAAACAAAACAGGGCATTTGTAACACGTCTCTACGGGTAGCACTAGTATCATATTCCCTGTATTGAGTCAGTGCATTATAGGTTCAAGCATTGACTACCCATCTTCACACAAACACGCCATGTACTTTCAAATGCTTAGTAGCCTGGGGCCATAAGCCAATGTAGGTACACATTTCAATGTGCAAGTTTTTATGATGCATGTGTTGGCACTGCAATTGCATCTGTGTAGGAAGCACCTTACAGGTTTCTGAAGGGCACCTGTGAGCACATGTTTTAGGTTTCTAGAGCTCCCCAGATAGCAGACGTTGCAGTTTTCTACAATATTGTTTCCATAATTCTTAGGTCAACACACACTGCAAACTTCTTTTTTGAGTTCCAAAATGTGTCAGCTATTACATTTTGCAGTTTTCCATAAACCTGACATAAGCACACATTGCAAATTTCTTAATGCTTCAATTAACAGAATGCATTTTGTTTCCTAGATGCTGTACTGGAGCACAATCCGACAGTAAATCAGTGGGTGAAAGTAAAGAGAAACAGGAAATCTGAGTATTACACCTTGAAAGTTACATAAATCAGTATGTATCAGTGGTCCTCTTTTGGCTATATCGCTGCAAAATCGAATTCGTCTGAAAGGGAGTTTCACAGTCTCCTTTTCTCCTACACATAGGGCACACTTTCCCTGTTTGCGACACAGGGCACCTTAAAACAGGTAATCTGGATGCAAACAGGGATAGTGCACCCTATTACATTGAATGCGGGGGCAGCGTATTTGAATGAAATACGGAGCAACTTTGAAGCAGCCGCTCCATCTTTCACTGTGCGGGCGGCAACCTGCCTGCACTTTTGAGAGGGGTTAGAGATGCCCTTGCAGGTGGGTGCAGAGAGTAACTGCACCTGTCTGCAAGGAATGACGGGGAGGTCCATTGGACCCCCTTTGCTCCCTCCAAAGGGATGCCATCAGGGGGTGCACTGACAGTGCGCCACCTTCTAGGTGCACCTCTTGACAGCTTCTTTGTCTTTGTGGAAATCTATAATACGGCGCGGATGCAGAGGCAAAGGGATTCCCTCATTTGCATGAGGCCACACCCCATGATGGCACACCCTCTGTTGATAGTGGTGGTGCTATATGTGTGCCAGCGCTATCTGCATTACAGAGGGGGCTGCACAAGCGTTTGTGGCCCTTTCTGTAATACCAAAGTGACCCAGGGGAGCTCAAAGTGGATGCACGTGCCAGTTGTACCCCTGTGGCACTTTCCATAATACAGCCATTGATGTATCTTGCTGACTTAATTAGAGGCTTCATCTGGAAGCCTGTGATTACCTTCGATCAAAATGCACCACTGCAGAACTTGCAGCCACAATCTCTAAAACCATGGGATCATGGAAAAATGTGTTGCTGTCTGTTATTGGGAACAGTTATCAAGATAGCCACTGGAAGGAAAGAATCTGGATGGCTTGATATACTCTCTTTCACACAAAAAATGTGCTGAGCAGCGTTTCAAGCTGTTATAGATTCACTGGCCAGCAACATTTTAGGGTGCTGAGAGCAACATGTTGGGGACTATGGTCTAGACGTTAATTGAAATTTGTTGTATACTATGTAATTTAAGGAGCAAACCATCTGGTCTAACCCACTGTGCAATACAATCAATGCTATTGAAGCAGTACAATAAGAATATTCAGTGTGAGTTTGACTCAACAAATCAGTAATCCGAAAAATGGTAATTTGGCTAGAACATTTCTCTTAATTAAGTCTTTTTCTTGATTGTAAGGTTACTTAGTTTGGGTGGAGCCCTGTAATAGGCTGCATTGGATCTATGTGCTAGCTGGTCCTTGGATGTCGAGTCTCCGGCTCCTTCAGCTCCATGACTAATTCCTGTTTCCATATATGTGGGTACATGTAACTTAAGTGAGACCTTACAAACTGCTTGCTCAACTCAGTTTCCCGCGGTGGTGGTTGGGATAGCTAGATACCTAGTCCTAGGTCATGGAGCGCTACAGGGAAAATTACTGCGTTGAGTTGCACGAATGATAAAAAAAGGGAAGCACCAAATTTTCAAAGGGTTGTGTGTAGATGATATCAACTAATGTGTTCGCACAAAAAAGCCTATTTTGTGTCATATCCATTTTGCTCTATGGATAAAAGGCTACCCAGCTATGTCTACTGTGGTGTTTGTGCTCGAGGTACACCCTGCAGTATAATTTCTGATATTCACACAAGGGTAAGTCAGGAAATATGTGTGTTTTCTTGTAAACCACATGCTAAAAGAAGGTACATCACATGACGTCTAGCCTGCCCAACTGTGTGCACCTAGTTTCACTTGGCATAAGGATTTGTCAGCAAGCCAGGTTGGGCTATTGTACTTGGTCTGACTGTGTTAAATCCACAAGCTCTATGCTCTGGCTCACCCCAGACGTGCCCCGGCTCACCCCAGACATGCCCCCTTGGCATAAATAACAAGCATTTGCAATGTAATGGGTCTCACATTTTCTCGAGTTAGACCTATTAGCATTGTAAATTCCTAATTGGACTTCTCTTGCCACATAAATTAAAAAATGAAAAGTAAAACAGTTGACGTAAGCGAGCCGATTAAAACACCATGGCCTCCGTGAGTGTGAGCACAAAGGAGAGACACAAAAAGAAAAAGTAGTTAGCTCGCAGTCAAATGTATCGGCAATCGTGCAATTATACATGTAACAGGTCCAGTGTCCAAGGCGGTAACAAAACCTCCGCAAGGAGGGACAAACGTAAAGCATTTACCAATGATTACAAAGGATTTTTGAAAGGCAAGCCCACGAACGAGTGAAAGTGATGGGCATGTGGTGGGCATGGTTAAAAGCCCACAATACTTACAACAGGTCAAGGCGCTTGCACGCTCGACCTAAAAAGGAGGGTGGCAATTTGCGACACAAACCAATTTTTATGTTGTAGGGTCAACTTTTGGCACGTTTTTGCATTGCAGATAACTGCTTAGCGTTATGGGAGCTCGTGGTGCCTGTGCAAACCTCTACAAAATCTGGACGTGGCTGTCAAGTTGGAACCTCTGCAGGAAAAGAAAGCAGAAAACTGGCAGAGCAATAAGGTTCTATCCTGCCTTGTGTAATATTCCATTTTTTGGCAGATGTGCTCGATAAAAATATGAATATGCGAATACATATATCTCCAAAAATAGTATTTTCTATGCACTTTTTAAATGCGACCCTTACCTTGTTCACTGATTAAGAGGCTCACTCAGGAAATGTCTTTATTTGTTGCTCAATTTTATATGCGTTTCATGGGTTGCAAACCTAAATAAACATTTCTCTGTTGACTTATTTAAAAAGAACAAACTAACGAGTGCTATAAATTATATTAATTGAATAGGACTATTAAAAAATGTGTGAGTTCTTTTTGATTCGTTAACATAGAGCCGCCATTGGTTATTTTTGTGCAGGAAGGTGCACAAAAACAATCTTGCCAGCAACGCAGACACCCTTGCACCATGGTGCACAGGTGCCTGCGTTGGCATTAGATACCAAATTGTGTGTCGGCTGAAAGGACAGAAATGCACTGTATCTCATAAATACGGTGCATCCCTGCCCCTTTCAAATTGGTGCAGGGCAGTGCAGCAAAAAGTCTTACAGCATTGCCCTACGTCAAATTTTTCTAAATATGTCCCTTAGTGTCTCATGATGCTGCTAGTGATCATATTGGGCAAGGTGAAACATGATTCCCAGCATCAGAGACGTATATGAAAAAGTGATGGACAGAGTGCTTGAATTAATCTCAGCCACAGGTAATTACTCATGCCGCATCCCAGTCCATTGTTATTTTGCACACCATGCACCTCAGTTTGGACCCAGCCATATGCAAATCGGTTTTGGCTCTGCTCCAATGGGAAAAGTCCAGCCCAAACCACCATGGCAGGTCTTCCCTGAACCAGGTACTCGTTTTGCCTTAGTTAGAGCTAATCAACCAGACATAACTTAGTTCCAATGATACAATGTGCATGTTGCCCACATCTGGGCATACTGTCCCACTTATACAAAAAAGTGATGGGTGGATTGCTTGAATAATTCTCAGCCACTGGTATTTACTTGAGGATGCATCCCTGTCCATTGTTATTTTACACACTATGCAACCTCAGTTTGAGCCCAGCCATATGCAAATCAGTCTTGACCCTGCTTCAGTGGACCAGTCTAGGCTGAATAACCAGGTCAGGTGCTCCCTGAACTGGAACACAAGCAACCCAGAACTGGTTTCACCCTAGTTAGGGCTAACCTGCCAGATATTGTGTGTTTCCTGCGACACAGAGTGCACGAGACCCAAGTGGGGGCATTTTTGTCCTATTTAAGAGGACAGTTGCATGTTTCCAAGTGTCTGGGAAGGTTACAGAAGAGGTTGTGGCTTTCAGAATAGGAGTGAACATGTACCTGATGGGTTGCAGTCCTCTGGAGTGGGGTGGGGGAGCAGGGATTTTATGCCCCTGAGTGAATAGGCTTCATGATGATGGTGGTTTCTTCTGCGGTGATGATGTGCCATGTTATTAGCATTGGTTCTTTTGATAAAATCGAGTAATGCTTGGCAAGGTCTGTCTGATCCGGTTGTGGGTTGAAGTTGATGCAAATGGCAGTAATTTTATTGCTGAATAATTGAGAGGGGTTGTTGCAGAGGTCCTGTGACAGGGAGATTAGAGTTGGAGGTGGCCACTGGTGACATGAAATCCTTCCCAATTGCAAAGATTTCTTTGATTTTGTTGGCACCAGAGTGGTGCATTTGGTGGTATTGATCATTTGGTGGTAGAGTCTCAAGGCAGGTTTGAAAGTGCTCCTGGCTGTGTTGCCCTGGCTCATTCTCCATTTGTACTTCAGTTGTTTGCAGTGCTGTTTTATCAATCTGAGTTCATGTGTGCACCAGCAGGCATGGAGTCTAGCTCTTGTTGTGTTTCTGTGTTTGACAGGGGACAAGGATTCTGCGCTGGAGGCAATCCAATTTCTGAAATGTTTGATGGCTTTGGTGAGGCTGTTCGGGTGAGTGGGTGTTGAGAATTTTGGCAGGCTGGTCTAATGGTGTGTGTGCATTGGACTGGCACGAGGATGCTGAACTTTATGAAAGTGTGGTCTGAACAGGGGACTGGTATGGGATCTTTGACTCAGATGTTGCACAAGGTGGTGAAGATATAGTCCAGCAGGTGTTAAGTGACACAGGTGGGTCCCTGTACTCGTAGAGTGATGCCCAGGCTTCCAAGATCTTCAACAAGTTATTTTGATTTGAGGTCAGCATTGTCTTAAAGGTGGAAATTCAGGTGTCCAAGTAAGATGTAATTGCTAGTGTTGAGGGCGAGTGGTGAACCAAAGTCTGTGATGGTGCTAGTGAAGTTGGTGCACGGTCCAGGTGGTCTGTAGATGGGAGTGTCAATTAGGGTGAAGCTAGCTGTGACATGGAGCTTAAATGACAAGTATTCAAAGTTGGAGGATGATGTGTCTGTGGTGGTGGTGCAGCTGTTGGCATTCTTGTGGATGAAGGTGAATCCGCCTCCAGCCTTGTGAAGTCTATTCTGCCTGGTGATCTTGTAGTGACGAGTGAGCTGTGGCGACGCCAGGTGCTGATATGGGGTTCAGCCAGGTTTCCATGAGGAAAAGTAGGTCTGGGGCATTGTTGTGCAGCATGGGAACACTCCATTTCACATTGTTGGGCAGGTATCTGTGGGGTCTCCTTGCCAAATTTAGGTACTACCAAAAAGAAAGAACTTAGGGCCAGATGTAGCAAAGGTTTTTACCCATTCTGTGTCTATGGGAAAAAGTGTTCGTACATATGGCCCTTAATTCCTTCAAATTCCTGCATTGACGATTTTTTCCAGAATAAGTGGATATTTGATGGTATCATTTGAAACTGACAGATTCAGAAGAATCAGGTCCCCGATGCCTTTGGTATATGCATCCATTCAGTTTGTGAAGAACATGTTACATTAACACTGACAGCACAGGGCTAAACCCAGTTTGATGAGTGCTCATATCATTGTTCTTTTAAGTGGAGCTACTTAGTTACCTCTTCCTCTTAAAATTTGATTGAATAAGGCAGATGCAAAATAGGTCTAAAACATGCAGGGTTGGAGACAATGTCTTCAGTAATGCACCTTAGAAGGTGTGTTTTACTTTAAGGGGGTGGGGGATTGCACTTCTTTAGATCCAATTCTAAAAAGGCCACTGTAGCTGCTGAAACCTGCTAACATAACCGTAATACAGCATTATGCAAAATTGCACTGAAATTCCATGCTAGCCGTGTGCTACGGTCACTTCCACCATGGCTATGGTGATAGAGAAGTGGACGACAAGTACTTAGTGGAAAGGAGGAGGTGACAGTGCAGCATGAGGAAGGCATGAAAGAGAAGCAGGGACACTGGGGTGGGGTGGCCACCAGCTAGAAAACAAAACACACCTACTGCAGTGAAACAATGTTGAAAGAGGTGAGGGAGAAACAGTGTAAGGGAAGAGGAGGCAAGGCTCCAACCAGTAGCTTGTTTCCAATTGCAGCCTACTTCCATTTCCTCATTGCCTCATTGTGGGATGTGTGGGAATGAGGGGACAAACATAACTGAGTCATACAGAATGAACGGCGCCAATCACGTGCATTATCTTGTTTACAACACTCAAGTGGAGTTTCGGAGTTTACGTGTATTTCTACATAGGCACAGGGGAGATCATTCAAGATTGTGTTTCATCAGGCCGCACTTTGTTAAGTCTTGTCCAAGCCGACATGTCCTAATTGAGGGCTCTTATGAAACCAATAACTTCTAGTTGTTTTCCTAAGAGAAATGGCTTCTTCAATAGCCAATGATGTTTTGGCTTGTTGAAGTAAAATTAAAATCTAAAACAGGGTGCAAATGTAGAGCATTGATACTCTGCAGCATATGGTATGGTTATGTATGTATCACTTTCAATACCTCTTGTGTGAGCTAAAACACATTTTGGATGATAAAGTAAGGAGATAGTCCTTATGTATTATTTATATAATACTTCATAGCTGTAGGAGTTCACTGCAGTGTTATGATTTTTGTCGATTTTCTAGGCACCCTTTTGTGCACAAGGCTGGAAGGGTATTGGTTGCAGGTGGCCTTAGATGAGAATGATTGACTGTAGTGCACGCTGTCTGTTTGTAGAGTGGGAGTACTGAATGAGCTTCTTGAGCACAGGTATTACAGAACAGTGTAAGAAAGGACAAGGCATCACAAGCTGGTAATTACCATCTTTGGGCAGTAATTGCTTTATAACCGTTACTTTTGATTGCATTTGCATCATTTATGGTGAGGACCTTAATTTGGGCTGCTCATGATTGTGAAGGACATATGGGGAACCAGATGATAATTGTGTTCTAACCAGTGGTTTTAGTGGTATACCACTTTATGACATTGAGGTCTAGACAGCTGGTTTTTTTTTTAATTGTATTGTGCTTTATCAAAAAAACAGTTACATATTGACCATGGATTAGACGTTGGACATTGAAACATAAACCTGTAACTTGCACAGTCTATTCCACCACTCCCACTCCGACCCCACAGCACAATTTCTATCACACATAGTATATTTGTCCTTGTGTTTTGTTTCTGTATCTCTGGATTTCTTCGCTCCGACTATGAGTTGTGGGATGGACAGGCTCCAGTACAATCCCCCTATAGTAAGCCCACCTTTGCCATATTTGTGCTTGATTTCGGGGGCACCCCCTGGTTAGGTACACTGCCACTTCCGTCCCTATGCCGCGATCAATGCCCTGCTCCCATGCCACTGAGTACGGGGTATCGCAGCATTCCATGCCCTTTAATGTCTCTTTTAGCAATTGTTAGACCTAGACAGAGGGGTAATCTTCTACATCTATTACCCCATACCCTCCCTACAGCAGAGAAGAACCAAGTGTGAGTCCATTGGGATCAGCCAGGAGAGGACCTCAGTTAGGCAGGCGATCACACCCACCAAAACCAATTCAGGGCCATACAGCTCCACACGGTACGTATGTAGGTACCCTCTCCCTCTCCACATTGGAGGCATGAAGGTGACGCCATAACACCCATGCGCCACAAGCGGTGTCTCGTATTGTAAGCTATGTGTAGATATTTAAGTTGTATCAGGCAGAGGCTGGCCAAAATGGCCGCTTCGCGAGGCACACCCAGGGCCTCCACCCAATCATCATTGTCTACTGATCCTAGGTCTGCCTCTCATGCTGCTCAAAGAGCAGGCAACATTGTGGAACAATTACAAACAAGCAACCAGTATATTACTGTTATTTTATGGTTCACAAGGTCCCCCATAAGAAGCTTGCCCTTCAGGGGGCTCAATTCTAGGAGGTCGGTAAGGTTCCTAATGTATGTAGTGAGGACGTCTCAACTAAAGATAACAATGGAATTGGCTGCAATGGAATACATACTCAGTTTGCATCTCCTGGGTTGATTTTAATACTGTCCCCTGCATGACGTCCCCCATGGTGGAGATCCCAATGAGGTCCCATGCCAAGTCAAACATTGTTTAATATAGTATTTTCTCACATTTGATAAAAGGTTCTGGAATGTGTGAGGAAGAGCTGCCTTCCCTTCACGCATTGTTCCCAGTACCTTACTTATGTGGGCGGGCCTGTCAGAACTACAGGAGCAAGCCAAATATGTGACTATGTGAAGTCAATATACTGCCATCACGGCCTTCACAGGGTTACAAATGTGGCCTACTCCTGTCCCGTGCACAAGGCCTACCCACACATTTGGGCATTGTTTTTATCAGAAATGTGGGAACAGTGGAAGGCAGGATGGTTGGCATTTGCCTGAAGTTCTGGAGATTTCTGTCACAGGAAAACTAAGAGTTTTGATTTTTTTTCCCTGTACTTTGACATTTGCAGGAAATTCTAGGTAATATAGTATTATTAGATTTAATCAAACTACTTCACCCTGGATCCTCTCATGTCTGTATTTTCCATAAATGTCTGGGGTTAGTAGGTGCCAGCTGACCCTGCTCTCAAATAATGCAGACAGGCTGCTTTCAATCTCTTTCATCAACAACATTCCTGGGTGTTCAGGTGCTGTTGAAACCCATGGAAGACACACCCATGTTTCAGAACCCCCCCACTCAGAAGACTCAGAGGAATACAGCTTTTGATCAACCAATGAGAGGAATATGTTCCTGTGGGAGGAAGTCTGAAGGATACTGCTATGTTTTAAAGAAGAAATTTTAAAAATATGAAAAATGTATTGTTCAACATACTGTCCCTACTAGCTAAAAAGGGCAAGGATGGTCTGGCACCCAGCAATAGAAGCGTGGGAAGTGTGGATGGCTTCCAACAAAAACCAAGTGTAGTGCACCTAACTTGCTTGGAATTTACCCCTCCTCCAGTATGTTAGGAAGACCAGACATGGTATCACTAGTCTTGTATTTCAAGTTTGGAGTTACTTTTATAACCAGTGACAGAAATTGCATCAGATGGGTGTAAATAGTAGAGTTTCTTCTAGAATTTCTGTCCTTGATACCAAGTGACTCCACCTGTGGTGGAAATACCTTCTTTGGGGGAGAAATCTCAGTTTCCAGTGAACTCCAGGTGCATTTGACTTGCCACTGTCTTTCTGGTACAAGGCCTTTGACTACCACAACAGCAAACAGAAAATCTCCAAGCCAGTTTTAAAGCACGCCTAATAGTCCAAAAACTCAACAATCAAATAAAAAGAGTATGCATAGTATTTCAAAGTATTCAACAAAAATATTGAAAAATATCGAAATGCCATAGAGAGCCTAAATATATGTACAGCACCCACATCAAATGCCTACATTTCTAGGAATAATTTACCACTACCCCACTGTCAGCCTAAAAATACTCCTGTATGAAAATTTGTGTAGACCAGGTAGCAACTAAAACAAGCATTTTCAATGCAACAGGTCTCGCATTTTCTCGAATTAGAGCTATTAGCATTGTAAACTCCTAACAGGACTTTTCTTGCCACACAAATGAAAAGAAAAAAAAAATACTGCGCGATCGCACTATGTAAAATGCAGTGCGATCGTGCTGAAATTGAAAACGGAAAAACCGAGCGCGAAGACGCTATGTAAACCCCAGCGCAATCACGCCGTGCGGAAAATAAACAGATAAAGTAGTCCGGAAATCATGCTGAAAACATCGAGCCTCTTATGTTTTTAGTAGTTTACCGGTGCTGTGTAGGTGGGCTAAACACCAAAAAAGGCATGAGGTATGCATGCCTTTCACAAATTAAAGCAAGCAGATTTTAAAAGGCAAGCCCATGAACCAATGAAAGTGACTGACATGACATGGGCGTGGTTGGAAGCCCAAAGAGAGATTACTACAGGGGACGAAGCGCTTTGCGCTTGCCCATAAAAACAGCTTTCTTAGATCTTGAATTGTTTTTTGGTCTTGTACACTAGTCACTCAAATTCGCCACAAATGATAGAACAATATGGAGAACTTTATATATACTTGTCAATCAGAGATATTCCAGCTTTAAACGATTTTATTGAGCCGGTAAAATAAATCCTTCCAACACATAGACAGTTAATAAACTACTCGGTGAATCAGAGTGGATAAACAACAGCAGTACTTCAGTCAAGATCGCCAATCTGCTGATAGACAATTGACTTATTTGTAGTGGTTATGTCTGTTTCGGATTTTTAAACTAACCAATCTTACTGCACAAATTACATGACTGCTCAGCTGATAAGTACCAAGAGCTAAAATTACTCCCAGCTTTATGTTGGTGGATTGCCAGGACCCACTCATCTTAGTCCTTCTGCTTCTCACGCATTCTACTATAAGCCTTTGCCCTTCACCTAGGGCTGCAATAATGATAACACTTCTCCTGTACAGAAGTGAAATTCCACAACCTCTTTCCCTCCTAAATGCTTAGAAACACTCCACAGTTTCGGTATCCTGTGCTAGCTGCCTGCCTCCCCCTCCTCTTACCAAAGAAGGGGAGCTGAGCTGATAAAGATGGTGCAGAGAGAAGATGGGAGGCCAGCCATTAGACTATTGCACTATTCTCTAACAATCAATCACCCGAACAATTCTTTCAGACAGAATAGACTGTACAAAATCGATGTTCTCTTAGTTAGTACTAGTTTGAAACATGCTACCCACCACTGTAATGGATGCAAAAAAGTTACGTTCTTCTTTTCGGGATCGTGCGGTCTTATCCCATAGCTCTGGCAGATGCTCAATAATGAGGTTGCTTCCTAGTGTTTCTTTTCTTCTTCGCAGGTACTTGTACATAACCGTTCAACATCTTCCTTCTTACTTGCACCCAGAGATTGTCTCTAGACATATGTCAAACTCCCGCTTTGGGCACCGTCAGGAATGGTCAATCAATCAGTGTTTATAAAGCCCGGCTACTCACCTGTGAGGGTCTCAAGGCGCTGCACTAGTGAACTGGTGTTGCGCTTTCCAGCTCTCCAAAAGTGATCACCTTCAATGGATTCACATTGTTGTGAGGAAGAATGTATTTCAGCCTCGGACCCCAAAGATATTCTGCTCAAGAAATGTTGCATCACTTTTAACATTTGAAATGAAATTCTCATTTCAGTGAGATCATTGCGTCTGCTGTGGGCCCCTTCTTATGCACACGATTAATCTCCATTGCTTTTCTCCTGTCAACAACATACACAGGCGATCCCCAGTCTTGTCTCTAGGCAAGTCTCAATTGACATGCAGCTTGATCCTTCAAAGTCCACATAACTATCCAATAGTATCATCTTCATAAGCACCTGGCCAGAATGTTCCCACGTCACCCTATTCGGTGGACAATTGGTGAGTGTGATTGCAGGTGGTGCCCACGCACTTGTAGGGATTTGGACTAATTTTTTCAGCATCATACATTTACCTAGAGGGAAAGATGGAAACCGGTGAAAGGTGAAATATAGGGAAACAGTGATGAAGAAGGCAAAGCAGAGGATGGTGGAAGAAAGAAGCATGAGGTGGAATAATTTGGCGGTAGATCATTCTCGCACCTCACCGCCAAAACGTGGAACACTCTTCCCACCCATCTGCGCCAGACCAAAGACCTCCTTACCTTCAGGAAACTTCTCAAGACCTGTCTGTTTGTGCAGGAGCAGCACATTCCCCCCTTTTCCCCCTCCCCTCCTTGAGACCCTCACAGGTGAGTACTGCGCTTTACAAATTCCTGATTGATTGATTGAAGATTAGGTAGTCTTGCTATTCGGAAACCCCAGCACTCCACAGCACTGGTGGGAGGCTCCAGAGGGAAAACGTTAAGGCTCTGCACTTTTATATTTGCAAAGCTGGTATATCAATAACTAGATACAGCTTGTAAAGAGTTAAGGAGTTCCCAAATGAGTGGACAGGGCTTGCCATGCAATCGCAAAGTGCTCTATTTGGAGGTAATGTGGTTGAGTAGCCTCAGGCTAAACACAGAGGAGTGCAAGACATCCACAAATACACACAATGGTATAATAAAAGAGACACACCACTCAAAAAGGAGATCCACACCAATTTATGAAAATATCAAGTATATGCAATGTTATCCTATGGGAGGAAAAACAAGGCTGCAAACAGGCAGAGTACAGTGACTTACAAGACCAATCTCCAGGCGTTGAGGTGAGAGGTGGGCAAGGTTCAAGGCAGCACCAACAGTACACCACCAGAGGTATGGGGCGGCTGAGTGCAGGGTGCAAAACAGCATTGGGTGCCAAATGTGTTTCAATGGAGATCAGCCACTGCAAAAAGAAGCTGCAGGCTCTGGTCAGGAAGCCAGTCAGGCTGAACCAACAGTGGGGCTCAGGCCTCAGGATGCCCAGTCACAGGTAGGCACCTTTATTCCTCTTCTCCATGGCTCATGGGCAATAGGTGCAGAGGTGTTGTCAAGTGTCAGGTTTTCCTCACCGGGGCGGACGCGGTAGAGGGGGGACTGCGTGCAGAGGCTGCTAGTGTGATCGGGGAGTCCAGGAGGGCTGAAACCATGATGAACTCGGACTCTGGAGGGTTGGGCAACCTTGTTGGCACTTGTGGTCCACCTCACCTGAAGCCAGGGATGGCAGGTGCAGTGGTGACTTAAGGTGTCAGGTTTTGGTGGTTCCAAAGGCTTCAGGGTCCCTTCTTTGGAGTTTGCTGGAGAAGAGGTCCGCTGTTCACGGGAGGTCTTCAGTCTTTATTGAAGGCAGGTAGTCCTCCCTGGTTTCTTAAGTCACAGCTGCAGGGTAAGTCAACTTTGGTGCAGATTTTTGACAAGGGATGCTGACAGGCCAGCAGGGTTGTTACCAGGTCAGCTGCTTCTTTTCTCTTCTTCTGCTTTCGCAGCTCTTCTGTGTCCTTGGTCTTCTTAGGTCATCAAGATCTGCTCATCTGGTGCAAGGGGCTCTCCTAAATACCGAATTTAAGGGTGTTAGGGGTGTGTAGAGTAGTAGCCAACGGGCTACTGACCCTTGGGGTCACTATGCCCCCTACATGACCACTTCCTGTGGGAAGTGGGCATAAGCCTGTTCCAGAATTCCTAGGTATGCCATCTCAAAGATAGCTACCTCTGAAAAATTGTGTTCACCTCGGCTTAGCACTCCTAGTCTAGAGGTGGCACTCCCACCTAACTAGCTAATTTTCCCTCCTGTCCAGGTGCCAAGTGGGCTCTGGACAGAGTGGCTGGCTTCCTGTCCTGTAAGGGTAGCCATATTTGCATTTCAAAGATGGCGGCCCCTAGAGGCTTGCCGCGTTAGGAAGGCTAATCCGCAGGTCAACCTGTGGGAGGGGTTGTTCCATCCTCCTCCCAGACAGGCTTTTGTTCTGGGCCAACACCACACAAAACAGCAGGTTTTTTTTAACAACCATGCTGTGTCTGAAGTGTGGTGGAGCCCACTCTGTTGGGGTAGGGTTTCTACTTTGATTTCTTATCCTTTGTGTGGTGTTGATCAATAGATTGGGAGGTCGGATAAGGAATTCTTCCTCTCATCCCTTTATTAGTGTGTTGATTTTCTTCTGGGCCTCCAGAGAGCAGAGGGCTTTCACCCTAGGGGGCCAGAACAGTGTCTCAGGTGGCAGGCTGGCAGAAACCAGTCAGCAAGCACCCCAGAGGCTAGTAGGTTTTTAGGGGGGGCTCTAAGGTGCCCTCTGGGTGCATGTGTAGATAAGTACATCACTGAAATCAATGTGGGCTTATCAATATGAGATGTTTGATACCAAACATCTCTATCTTCAGTGAAGCCATCATGTAGCTGGGGAACTCGTACTGACCAGTGTCCAGCACATGCTTTTAAAATGGCTTCCCAGGCCACTTACTATGTCTGAGAATTGACAGAGACATAACAGGGGCATATCTGCTAATGCAGATATTCCCTCACATGTAATATAATGCAACCTGCCTTCAATCAATCAAAATATTTATTAAGCGTGCTACTCACACGAAAGGGTCTCAAGGCGCTGTTGGGGGGAAGCCGTTTTACTGCTCAAAAAGCCATGTCTTTAGGTGCTTTCTGAAGGTCAAGTGGTCCTGGGTCTTGCGTAGGTTGATGGGGAGGGAGTTCCAGGTCTTGGGGGCAAGGTAGGAGAAGGATCTGCCTCCGGAGGTGGTGCGTTGGATGCGGGGGACTGTGGCGAGGGCGAGGTCAGCAGAGCGGAGGAGTCGAGTGGGTGCGTGGAAGTTCACTCGTTCATTGAGGTAGGCTGGTCCAGTGTTGTGGAGGGATTTGTGAGCATGCATGAGGACTTTGAAGACGATCTTTTTTCTGATGGGCAGCCAGTGAAGGGTTCTGAGGTGAGCGGAGATGTGTTTGTGGCGTGGGAGGCTGAGGTTGAGGCGTGCGGCTGCGTTCTGGATACGCTGGAGTTTCTGCTGAAGCTTGGCTGTGGTACCAGCGTGGTGGGCGTTTCCGTAGTCTAATCTGCTGCTGATGAGAGCATGGGTGAAGGTTTTTCTGGTATCCATGGGAATCCATTTGAAGGTCTTCCGTAGCATGCAAAGGGTGTTAAAACAGGAGGATGTTATGGTGTTGATTTGCTGGGCCATGGAGAGAGATGAGTCTAGGATGATGCTGAGGTTGCATGCGTGGGTGGAGGGTGTTGGGGGTGGTCCGAGGGCAGTCGGCCACCAGGAGTCGTTCCATACTGTCTTGTGGGGGCCAAAGATGATGATTTCTGTTTTGTTGGAGTTGAGTTTGAGGTGGCTTGCTGCCATCCATTTGACGGTGTTGAGGAGTTCGGTGTGGAGTTTTGTCTTGGCGGTGAAAGGGTTCCTGGTGAGGGAGATGATGAGCTGGGTGTCATCTGCGTACGAGATTATGGTGATTCCATGGGGGCAAAGGATGTTGGCGAGTGGGGCCATGTAAATGTCGAACAGGGTAGGGCTGAGGGAGGATCCTTGGGGGACCCCGCAGATGATCTTGGTTGCTGGGGACTGGAAGGGAGGGAGGCGGACTTTCTGGGTTCTTTTGGCGAGGAAGGAGGTGAGCCAGTCTAGGGCCTTGTGCCGTATTCCTGCATTGAAGAGGATTTGGTGGCAAACAGTGTTGAAGGCTGCAGAGAGGTCCAGGAGGATGAGTGGGACGGTCTCGGCCTTGTCGACTCTGGTTCGACTCTGGTTCTGATGTCTACAGCGTTAGGGCTGTAGGGCCTGCTGTGGGGGTGATTTACATATATTGCATGCAGTGTTAAAACAAATAGCTCACTGGCTGTGTGCCATGGTGTGTTTTCACTTTTGTCTGCATCAAGACACACAGCCTGCAATGGCAGTCTGTCATGTGCTTGGTGAGGAGTCTCTTAAGGTGGCACAGTTTATGCTGCAGCCCTTAGGGACCCTCTCTAGCACCTCAGGCCCTAGGTGCCACAGGTTACATTTACTAGGGACTTACAGAGGGTGGCAAACGTTTTGCCAATTGTACAGTTTTGGGGGAAAGAACACTAGCACTGGGGACCTGGTTGGCAGGGACCCAGTGCACTTCATTCAAAGTAGTACGTAGTCCAAGTTGTACAGTGGGATGCTTTCAAAGTAGTTGCCCATGGATACTGCATAGTGAGTGTCCCGTGGGAGCTAGTGAGGCTCAAGCCCCCCATGATGGGTCAGCCCAGGATGCCCTGCCTGAAGATAAAAGACGACAGGCAACCCTAGTGGAAGGTCTCTGCTGTTACAACTTCAAGGAATACTTGGTCCATGTCCACTCAGGAAATGTCAAGCCCAGTCGATTGCTGGCGTGGCTGACCTGTCAAGAGTAGCAGGCTCCCACAATAACAGAAATCACCTTATCCCCAGGTTAGACGTTATGCTCACAGTCCACTATCCTGCAGGCTTTTCACGCCTATAACTCCAACCTATACAAAGAACCACCAGCCCACGCATCAGCAGAAATTTGACGCTTCCTAGATCCCCTCTCCCTCCCAACCATAAATGTGTCTCAAAGGGAAGAGCTTGATGGCCTCATCACCATCGAGGAGTTAAAACAGGCAGTTCATGATCTCACCTGCAACAAAACCCCTGGCCTAGACGGGCTCCCAATTTGTTACTATGCACACTATGCTCCCAAATGAATAATATGCATCCTGGCTCCCCGACTAGTGACGGTCTAAAATGAGGCTCTTAAGACTAGTTCTCTCCCCAACTCCCTACAGGAGTCCCTGCTAGTCTCCCTCTTGAAACCGGACAGAGAACCCACCACCCAATAGCCATATGAGGAACAGACAATGAGATCCTAGGCAGGGTTCTAGCAGATCGGTACTTAAAGGTGATCCCACAACTGATTCACCCTGACCAAAATGGCTTTTTGCCTGGCTGCAATACCTCCTAAAATATCTGCTGCCTATTCTGCATGATGGATCAGGCATCCCTCTAATATCCTAGAGCGGCATGTCTGGTACTAGACATATAGAAACCCTTTGACTCCCTCTGATGGGAGTATCTGTTTGCCACCCTTCAAGCGGTGGAACTGGGTCCCCACCTTCTAGTCTATACTAAGCTGCTATACACAATTACCACTTCATGAGTTCAAATCCGCCACCTAATATCCTCTTCCTTCCCAGTCAGTCATGGCACGTGACAGGGCTGTCCCCTATCCCCAATCTTGTTAGCCATAGCTATGGAACACATTATCACCACCTCAGAATGGCGAGTCCTGCCTGGGGGATACAGCCACATGGAATCACGCATGCTGTGTCACTATATCCTGATGATGTCTTGTTTTATATATATGTGATATACTCGCAGACACTTCACCTCTAAAGGCTGCCTTTCAGGACTTTGAAACAGCGGCCGGACTCTGAGTTAACTGGGGAAAATCCTCTACTTTTCCACTCAGTTGCCATTGGCCCCACACCTCTAACCTGGCTGGCCAGTTACCTACGAGTTAGATTAGATCACCCTGAGGAGCACCTCTATAAGGCAACCTAAAAAGGGCATACACTACCCTGCGCTCCTAAGTGTGATTCTGGCAACAATTTTCCTTAGCCCTTAACAGTAGGATTGCATTGTCAAAAATGATAATCTTTCCCCGATTGCTGTATTACTTTGTTAACATGCCAGTCTTTCCTTCACACTGCTTCTTTCATGACTTAGACGGTTTGATGTGGTACCTGCTCTGGAATGATGGCAGGCAGCGGCTTGCTCTTCACAAACTGCTGATGTCAGTGGGTCAGGACGGTCAGGGAGGTTTGGGGGCCCCCTCTTACGAATCTTACTATTTAGCAGCCCAACTCCAATGGGTAGCCCGCTGGCTGGCCAAATGGAACATCTTTTTGACTACCACTGAGGCTTGCCCACTTCCCATACACATGCTCCGGTCGCTCCTTCATCCCTCCAACAGGCTACACCGCACCTGGTTGTTACTTGGCTGGATAGCTGGCTCGGAAGTGCCTCACTAGAACCTTTTGCCTAACCAGCAAAGTTGGGTCTTATGCCCCAGCATTCCACTTCTCGGACGCCCCAGCATGCATGGCACATTCACAACAGATCAGCTAATCGACTGGCAGACACACAGGTTTGACACAGTAGCAGACATCTTCCAAAGTTGTATAACTCCTGACTTTCAACCAGCTTTAACAGGACAATGCCATTACCCCTGGGCAATTCTTAATGTACGTATGCCTACTGGCTTCAATGCACTCTTTATGGGGACCCGTGGCAGAAGAACCACCCAGACATGAAGTGATACATACACTACATCTAATGGGACATGGGCAGCACTTCATCACATGGCTCTACAAAGCCATTAGAGTATATGTTGATACTCCCCTAACACACCTTAGGCAGTGCTGGATAGATGAGATTGGGAGGACTTTCCATGATTCCGAGTGGGCTAGGGCCTTGGAATTCCCAAAAACAGTATCTTGCAATGCTCACTTCAAAAATACCCAGCACATGCTTCTTCATCGAGCCTACCTAATCCCCGCCCGCCTCAATAAAATGTTCCCTGCAGCACACCTCACATACCCACAATGGTCCAACCCCTGGCCGATCTCCAACACGTTTTGGTCTTGCGCGGCGTTAACATGTTCCTGGAACGAGGTACATACAATCCTGGCCACAATCACTGAGCTCAACATGCTAAAATCATGGGCAGCCACAGCACTGGGAATATTCCTGCGACAGAAAAACCACAAAGTTCAAGCCTGTTTTACCAGTTTGGCCCTCTCACTAGCCAAATGCCTACTGGCCTTGCACTGGAAGAGCATACACCAGTCGCGGCTCGCGGGGATTCTTGGGGGTGGGGCGGCGTGCCCCGGTGGGGGAAGGGGGGTATAATAATTAACATTTTAAAAAAATAAAATGGAAAAAAGCTTTCCTCAGCTCCTGCACCGCTCCTCTCTCCCTTGCTGCACGCAGGCACAGGCTCCCAGCCTGCCCTGCGGCCAATCCTGATGCTGCTTAAAGCAGTGTCAGAATTGGGTGGGAACGCCCAGCCAGACTGGGAGCCTGCACAGGCTCTCTCCAGCCCAGCACCTCTGTTGGTGGGCTGGAGAGAGCCCTGTGTGCATGTGTGTTTGGCCTTCCTGAGACGGCCAGCCAAATACACATGCGCTCTGAAGGGAGTGCACAGTGCACTCCCCTCTGCTCGTCACCCCAATGCCCCGCCCCTTTCACAAGGAAGGGATAATAAACATAGTTCATTATCCCTTCCTTGTGAAAGGAATTGAAGCAGTTGCTGCTTGCGGGAAGGTGATGCTCCTCCGCCCTTAGGGAGCAACCGCCCCTGCGCTACACCCTCCGTCGCAGGCTCAATGGCACACTGCAGTATCCCGGTGGGGAGAAGCATGATGCTCTGCACTAGGAAGAAGCTTGTTGCATTCGGCATCGCACTATCGCAGCGGCTTGGAACGTACTGTTACTGCAATAGAGAGCGCAGACAGGAGGTGACTCCCCTCACGGAACCCTCCCCACACATGCAGTTACAACACCTTCCTGAATCACAGCTGGAGGAGCAGGGCTCCCTCCTGACCCTGCTGTGTGCCTGACAACCACCCAGGCAGCTGCATACGTGGTACACCTCACTATCCCGAATGTAGAACACTCGCTTTAACACAAACCTTACACTGGCACCGAACCCTTACGGGTGAGTTCCCACCCACCCCCCACCCTATCGCTTCCTTTACAGGAACACCCCTCACCCCAACCCGCAAAACAGTTGTCATCCCCGTGTCACCCCTCACCCGATTCTGGGATTAACAGGTGTTCTAACTAACCTAGTAGCTTCACGTTACCTGTCCCCCGCCCACGGTTTCCCCCTTGTGCCCCTAGTACCGAAGTTCACCTTCCACCCAGTGCTTAATTTGTGCTTGTTGTTTCCGGTGCTGAGCACCGGCACTTATTTTTGAGGGCCGGGGCTTGCTCTTCTGCCTCAAGCATTTGCTGCAACCCAAAGACACATATGGGAAAGGCGGAGGAAGGGAAAAACGAAAAAGCTTCACAAAGGGAGAAAGCAGAAAGCTGCAAGAGTGAGTTGGAGGGGCAGGTAGCTGCTTTAAATGGATTTAAGAGGCCCGAGATGGCTTTAGGATTACGCTGCCTCAGTATTCCGTGTTCACACATTTAACTGCAGCAGCCGCGTTTTTAAGAGTAGGGCTTTGGGCACCAGCACCTCTTTATTTACAAATTAAGCACTGCTTCCACCTCCCACCACGCCAATAGTTCTTTTAGTTTGTTTCACCAGATAGCCACCACCGACTACCAATCAGCGGAGATGGTCGTGTTCCCCAGCCCCCTATGCTACCGCTGTTGCCAGGCCCCTCCACAACGTCCACCGCAGCCGGCCTCCAACCATAGACCCTTCGAACTGCCCAAGCCACAGCACACTCGTCGAATCCTCAACATATGCACTGTCAGAACCTAGAGAAACTCTTCATGTATAACGAGTCTTTTATTTCAAGTAAACATGGATCAGGCTAGGATAGCGGCTCGCGCACCGGTTGAACTTACAGCATAAAGTATGGTCCCACATGCTTCCTGTCCTGATGAATATGTCGTGTGGATTTTGTTCTTGAGGTTTATGCTGTAATAAGCTGTAAAATTCAATACAGATATTTGGGAAAAACGTAGTCTGAGTGGTGCTTCGTTTATAGTAAATGTTAAAGACGACTGATGTTTGTACCCAGCAAAGCAGCGCACGGTGAGGCACGTCAGACGCCTGTGTCTGTGCGGTCATGGTATAATTCAGTCCCCTAGTATGGGACATTCACGGTGCCAGGGGGCATAATCAGTGGCGTAACGCAACTGGAGGAGGCCACCCTGGAAAGAAAAAGGAGGGAGCCCTTTCTGGACTCAATTGAGGCCAGGTGCTGTGTTGAGAGAGGCCTTAAGGCTCGCCCGTCACCGCGGGGACTGCGGGGCCCTTTGTTACGCCACGGGACATAATGCCCCAGTGGCTTGACTTTTTAATTGACTACAGAAGGGCTGCCCTCTCCCCCAATTTCATTTAAGAACTCAATGCATACATGCATTCCATCCATGATGTCGCCAGCATAGAAAAACAGTGATATATATATATATATTTGTCCATTGAGGCAGACAGTAGAAAAAAGCACAGTATATGATGTCAGGTATATTAACTGTCTTTCTTGCAGGACAAGCTTTGATCCTGAAAGAGGCGGCCGCCCAGCAGTGTGCATAGTGCCAGGGTGACACGAGAAACGCGTCCCGTCTCGCACCTATTGTGATGTCCATTCTCTCGGTGGGAGGGGCGCACACGATACCGTGCCAGGGGTGCCCTGCGCGACTTCAAGCGTAGGTAGCTTCAAAGCAATCTCAGGGCCTTTACAAACAACGTGAGTAACTTGAGAATTCGTAAAACCTAGCCAACAGGCCTCTTTGTTTGTGGTGCAGGATCAGTCAAATTACTGTACAGTCCCGAAACGAGAGATCATTTGAAATAAGTTTACCGCCTATGACACCATGGGCGTGAATCCGCCGAGCGCCTGTTGTGGTTCCAGGGCAATGGACACCAGGAGCTGCAACCCTCTTCACGGGTTTTGTAAACAACGACAATAAATTCAAGTATGACTCGAAGGATGCTTGGAAAAAATCAATTTTTAAGTGATCAAATTGTTTCAAGGACACTGTGATGAACATTTTAACAATAAAACTTCTGCTCAGAGGCATTATAATCTTACTGAGTTTAACCCAATGACAAATCGACAAATATGATGGAAATCAGGACAGTCTGCAAAGAGAATAACAAAATAGCTGTCATATTTTATGTGTTTTTCGAAGTAAACTTGCCGAGGAAGTTTTGGTTTATGTTCTTATTTTTGTAACCTTGAAATCCTTGTTTCTGTGTCCTGGAGGAAGCTGTCTTAGACCCTTCATTAGTTCAAGTAAGTGAGGCTAAAATTCACCCTGTTCACAGCACAGTTGAAACATGCCTTTTCAGTTTTTATTTTTATCTAAATAACCCTTACTCAAGTTAAACAATCAGCACCCATCAAGACTTAACAAATTACATACACTATTGTATTTATACCTAGAGTATTGCAGGAGAACAGATATGTGACCAGCCATTTTCTATAGTATTGACCTTAAGTAAAGTAAGAACCCCTAAGCCCAGGGTATATGATACACAGGTTACTGACCAGGCCTAACAGGCTGCAGCTACAAACAAATCATAGTGATTTCAGCTCATCATCTTCTGCCTCCAACTCAAGCACTTCCTTGCAGGACCTCTACAACTATCTCTCTCAATTCCTCAGCAACAAAATCACCACCATTCACAGCAGCTTCAGCCTTCAACTTGACCCAGCAGACCTTGCAAAGCGCCCCCTGATCTTATCCCAAAAACAATCCTCACCCCAGAAGTCCATCCACTCAGGGGCCCATCAGACCCTTTCCCCCACTAGGGCTACTCAAGAGGACCACAATCTGCTACCATTCCTGGCAAAGGTCTTAGAGAAAATCATTAACAGACACCTCACTGAATACCTCAATGACCACTGACTCAGCACCACTCAGCCTTGTTTCAGACTCAACCACAGCACGGAAATTGCATAATTTCTGCCACGGATGACATCTGCAGAATTCTGGACAGAGGAGACATGGCGACTCTCATCCTCCTGGACCTCTCTGTAGCATTTGACATATTCTCCCATCCCATCATCATCCAACCCCTACATGACATTGGAATCAAAGGACATGCATTCCCTTGGCTCTCCTCCTTCTTGATTGGAAAAGCTTTGTCAGTCAACCTAGAACCGTACGCCTCAGATGCCCACAACCTCCTCTGTGGAGGTCCACAAGGATCCTCGCTGAGCCTGACCTTCTTCAATGCATAGATGATCCCTCTAGCCAGCATCAACTGCTGTCATGACATCAATGTTCCCATAAACTGACAACACACAACTTATTCTCTGCGTCATGAACAAGACACCGGGATCAAGTTCAATGCCTGCATGACTGAAATTACCCACTGGATGAAGACCAACTGACTAAAGTTGAACACCGACAAGGCCAAAATAGTGATCTTAAGGAAGAGCATATTACAGAGGGACTTACCCTGATGGCCAACAGAGCTAGTACCGACACCCCCTCCCCACTCAAGCCAAGAACCTCAAAATCATCAACAAAAGCAAACATGACTGCCTAAGTCGATGCAGTCACCATTCAATACCCTGAAAGTGCTGAGGAAAGCTTTCAAATCGCTCTCTATCAGCACTTGGAAAACCATTCCCTGGTCACAAGCAAGCTGGACTACGGGAATACCCTCTGTGCCAGGATCAACAAAAAACTCACCAGAAGAGTGCAGACTATTCAGAACCTCGGTGGCCAGAACCACTCTCAACCTCCTACACTGCACTCACATCACACCACACCTACTGGCTCTCCATTCACAAATGAACACAATTCAAACTCCTCATCCACACTGTCAAGACACCACATAGCACTTGCCCAGAATACCTCAACAATCGCATCTGCTTTCATAAACCATCTAGACACCTCTGCTTATCCGAACTCCTCATTACACAAATCCCACGCATACTGAATACTAGATCTTGTGGTTGAGCCTCCTCTTACATCACTCGTAAAGTGTGGAGCGACCTGTGGCTAGACCCTCCTCCTCACTTCCTGAATTCCACCAGAAGCTGAAGACCTGACCTTTTGAGTAGTCCGACTAGGTCCTACACCTCCTCACATGTGATAGTACGCTACAAATCTGCAGCACATAACATACATTTGCTGATGAAGTTTCCATGAGTGATTGTCATTACTAAATATTCCAGCATCTAATTTCATAAGTGAAGCAGAGTTCTGAGGGAGTCAGGCAGGCCACAACCTGTGGCATTTGTGTTATGTACATTGTCAGGATGAAACACTACAAAACCCACATGACCCCACCTAACACTTGGCAGCACTGATGCCTTGCCTACCACATCTGGCTACCTGTTTCTTTCATTGGCTAATACATTAGCTGGGCTGGCTCAGATGGGGATGGGCTATACAAGGCATGCAGTTTAATATTTCTCTGTCCTGTCAATGTGCCCATCCAGCTACACCTGCACCACCCCTCATCCACTGCTTCTTTCTGGCAGACCGACCAAGCACCTGTGCCCCTTTAAGCAATGCACACCAAGGATGGTGGTGAATATGGGGTTCCAAAGAAACTTTTCCACTTGGTGTCAAGTGGATGACATAGTACATACTACAAGAAAACGAATGTGCCCAATTTAGTAAGGAGTGCATCTGAAATCAGTTCAAAATGCACCGTAATCCAGCAATATAGTTAAATCAGAAAGTTGAATTTGTAATAAATCTCAACCCTGTAGAAACATACATTTACTTCATAAATCTACTTTTTAAAGCAGGATGTCTTACACTCAACAGAAAGTCAGAAAACTCTTGAAAACATAAAAACTGAAAACTTTTCTATTCAAGCTACAAAAGTAACAATCTGAGGAAGTATGGTAATTAGTGGGGTTTGGCACCACACAGATGAATATTTCCCTTCCATCTCATGCTATTCCTTGCATAGTGTATCATTTGGCCTCAAGTTGAATGTTACATTGTAATGCATAACATCTAAAAAGTACTTTAATCAATCCACATTGTTATGTTCTTTATCTCATGGATGTATTGTATGCAGAGAGCAATTGTTTTTTATTTTATTATTTTCATCCGCAGGTCTTTTTGTTTTAAGGTTTTAGTCAAGATTCCAAATTCAAGCCAGACCTATTGGTGTTGCCAATATACTTGCCCATAGATGGTGATTTTCAGTGCATTGGCCTCAAGAGTGTGTTGTGCTCAGCTAAGCCCAAGCAGAGCAAGTTGAAGTCCAGCAGCTTTGATTGACCAGTGTAGTATTACTAAATCACGTTTGAGAGTTGTGAAAAGCAGTCCTTTACAGTTTTTTATGTGAAGGAAATAGAATATGCTCTTTTGCACAGTTTATTTTCATCTTTTCATTCCTTCTTGGGGAAGTTCATGAGAAGTCCAATTCCAGTTCTCCCTCCTGCATCTGCTTGAGGCACACACAGGGCATATTTAAGAGCCCCTAGCATCACCTTAGCGCCACCATAGCGTCATTTTTTTATACTAAGGCGGTGTTAAAGTGGCTTTTTCCATATTTACAAAGTGGCGCAATGCATGCATTGTTCCACTTTGTAAACCCTTGCACCACATTATGCTTGTGCCAGACATATTGTATGCAAGGGGGTGTCCTGGGCGATAGGAGGCACGCAAAAATTGTGCAGTGAAATTTAACAGATTTCCCTGTGCCATTTTTGCCATAATTTTTAACGCCTGCTCTGAGCAGGCATTAAAATGACGCTCCCATAGAACCTAAGGGCCTCCTTGCACTTTGCTGGACTAGCGTCAAAAATTTTCACGCTAGCGTAGCAAAGCACCACAATAGCATCAAAAATGTTGACGCTATTGTGCTAACGACCGCCATGGTGCGCCGTAATTTAAATACTGCGCCAACAAGGTGTTGTTAGGTGCCGGTAGGTTAGGGCGCACAAAAAGTGGCGCATCAGCTCTGATGCGCCACTTTTTCAAGAACATGGGCCACAGTGCCAGCCGCTGTGAGGAGAAACCTCCAAGGCAACGTGCTCAGGTGTGGTGGTAAGGTGACACAAGACGAAGCCTGCATTGCAGCCCTGCTGGCCAGTCGCGAGGGCCAGGCAGAGGCGGTGTGCATTACCGGAAGCCCACCAGCGCGCAAAGTGTTACACCTAATCCTTCTCGACGCCATGGCAGAGGTGGTCCTTAAAGAAGGGGGGAGGCAACACTCTTAATTCAGTTAACAACCGCAGGAAGTGGTTTGTCAGTTCAGCTGCTGCCCCGGCTCAGAGCCGGTGCCCTTCTGAGAAATGAACTCGGAGTTCCCTACAAATTGCTTGCGCAAACAATGGGGGCCCCTTGGGAACCTGCAGCCGCAATTCCACTGTCAAAGAGATCCAGGAGAGAAAAAAAGATGTGAAATGCTGCTGCGCGCAGCTGCTCTCTGAACTGCGAGAACATTCAATAGGGCAGGTCCCGGCGCAAGGTCTTAGAGTTCGGATCTGCACAAGACAACATTCGCACTGGTTTTTTCCGACAGCTGCATTCTGTGTGCTCTTTGCTTCAGTCTTCGAGCATTTTCAGAAACAACCGCTTGTATACCTATCAGCCGAAATGTTATTTACTGAACACGACTTTCTGTCGCAATCTTTGCTGCACCGCAGACATTTATGGCTGCACCCGCGTTATTTATCGATTTTTTAAACTCCTCCGGTTTATCTGATATAAAATGTATCCGTCTTCTAATCGACATCCTGTTTTATCTGTCTTCAGGCTGGAGAAAGGTTGTTGTTGCCTCTTTGTCACCTTTTTAGGCGAGTCGATAAAAACGTGCAAATTTGATGTTCGATGCATATTACTCATAAGTCCTCCTATCACAGAGCCACAAAAAAAAATCAACCTCACTTGCAAAAATCAAGATAACTGCTATTTTATTATCTTTCTCATCTTTTGCTCAACAATCAATTGTCTTTTGAGTTGCACGTATTGCACAAAATAATTGTATAAGGAGACCAGATGTGGGGACAATTTCTTTTGCTCCAGAGCTACATATTAGGCCTCTTTTATGAGTTGGCCAGAATTTGGTGCGATGTTGGCGGGGGCCTATCTTCTACGTCACTGGCCCGGTATCTGCAACCTAAGTTCCGTACATTGCTCTTTTTTGCATAAAAAAATGGGAATAACTGCTTGGACCCAGATTTACCTGGTACTTTTAGGGGTAGTTTACCTTTAATTCTGAGCAGGAGGAAAGTCTCAGGGGGTGCAGGTGGGTTCTGACGGGGTGTGTTGGGGCGGTTGGTTCAAGGGCAAGCTTGTGCTTTTCTCTGCACTGCTGCAGGGGGTGGGTGGGGGCTGGCAATTCGGCTGCCCACAGCCCCTGCACTTGAAGTAACAGCCCAGGCCTTGCATTATCAGGCCTGGAGTTTTCAGACCTAATAGTTCTCGGCTCAGACACTCTCACTTGGCATAATTTACCCGGAGTTATCGCTCTTGGTGAAATACCAGAACCCTCATTGAGGGATTGAGTGTTGTCTCTGAGGTATCCAAGAGACACCACTAGACATACTCAAGCCCCAGTGTTCCAAAATTACTGCAGAACTCTGGACAGCTCCTTTGCTAGGTCATGACTTTATAGAATTTATTGCTAAAGCCCTCACGCTCCCACTCTCCCTTCTAAGGGTTAATGTTCTATGTTTTGAAGTGTCTATTTAACAGCACTTAATTATTAGTAACCCTAGCAGGACATTCATATTCAGAGTATTTATAATAATGATATTATACTTTATTTAGATTCAAACTTCACACCACCTCCCAAGAACAGGTTCTAGACTGGTTGACTCAGCCACCCCGAAGACTCAAGAGGCATGGGAAACTCATTTTCAGGAGCAGTCTGGGAAGCACACGACCTACATCACCCAAGTAGAGAGACTTAATATAAGAAGTCTCCAAGGTAACTCCGATAGACCCCACAACAGGGTGTTATCTATCAATCCTCCACTCCTCTCCCATTCCCAAACGCATAGTAGGAAGCTATCCTGCCCGCATGCATGTATTAGTCTTTCTGGATTTCTTTCACATGGCATGTGAAACACAAGCAGAGGAAAAAAGAGGAGGCAACGGCTTCCTAAATGCCTATTAGTGACACTGATGTGACAACAGAAATAGATGGAAGTAAACATGAGCATTGTGTAGCATCAGAAAAACTTTATGAAAAATGTTTAGGTAGACCTCTGGCCAGTACTTTAGTTAATCTTCTGGCCTCTACTTTAGGTAGACTTCTGGCCTGTACCATGGCAAATTTAAAAACACAGTGAAACAGTATTGACAAGTGAGAGTATGGGTGCATGCGGCACAGAGTATTTGAATGGATGGGCTAAACGAAGTAAGGGGGTGACATACCATGACTTGTTTAAACTACTTTTGACATCCAGTGGAGTGGCGTGAGCACCTCTGTGATTTCCAGTTTGTATACCAAAAGCGCCTTGCTTTGGCAGCACACTGGTGTGCAGAAAACAGGATTAATCAACTGGATTGAGACTACCACTCAAAGAGAAAGGCTGTTTAAAGAGTTTAGCCAGAACCCCATGCTGCGGTCTCACAGGTTCCTGGTAGTGGTCTCAAGACAGGGTCCTGAAACATCTGGATCAAAAGCTTTGCCAGCTATAACATATCATGATGGCAGGTTGGATTGTGAGGGAAAAGTGCTAGAGAACACTGAACTCCAAGTACCTTACAACGATTTCAGGGAGAGAAGTTGCTATACTCCTTTGATATCACAGTGGAGCCAGTGGATGTTCCAGCTGAGATGATCATGGTGCCTCTAGACTTACAGGCTGAGTACCCTGATGTTCTAGCCCAGGTACCCCGGAATACCAACTCGTACGTATATAAGGCCCATGCAACTGAAAGGAGGCCAGCTCCTTTGAGAGAACTGGAAATTAGTCTCAGCATGGCAGATTAGGCATATTTCATACTTGATTTTTGAAGTCCATTACAATAGAGAAGAAACTCAATTTCTTGCTGCACTTGTTACCCTATAGAAGAAGGACAAGATTGAGCTTGTGCAGGGTGATACAAAAAAGGGCGGCTTTTCCATTGTGAGCTATCTGAAGGGTCCACAGAGTTAGCTGGCAGGACTCTGCTAACATACTGGGGGTCGCAAGCCTGTTCTTAAGGTCCATTCTAAATGGTCACTGATTACCAAGGCGGCTAGCCTACCCCTGCTGCACATGTTCTTTGGCTGTGCATAGTGTAGTGAACGTTTTTTTCACCTATTTTTTTTTTTACTGAAAAATAATCCTGACAGAGAATGTGCTGTATAATTTGCATTTTTTCCTGCATAATTTGGTAACCTTTCTGCATTATTTGATCGTACATTTGGGGACTTTAATTATGATGATAAAATCCATATGTCACAGACAACTAAAATATGTCTCATAATTCCTGGCTATCTGTAAAACATGAGTTTTAATAACAATGCATTTTGTGCAATAAACGAATCAACGTTTTATTTATATGTATCTATGCTCTTTGCTCGGGCTTCCACTGTGTCTGATGCGTCCAGGGAGTTGGAGGGAGACACCCAGCGCCTTCAAAAAGCTGTCTTCAGCCCTTCCCCCGCCCAGGAAATAGCCCTTGAAATAAATTGCCAGGCTGCCTGATCATTCTAAATCCCAAAGTAAATGACTATTCTTGCACAGAGAGTGAGCATGGATAAAGTAAATTGTGAACCTTTTGCAAAAGTATATGAAAAACGGACAGCTAACAAATTATTTTTTGCACAACGCAAGTTGCAAGAAAAACATATTTAAAATGTATGTTTTGCATTATTTATTATTCAAATGCAGTAACAGTAGCATGCATGCCAACATTTTAGAAGAGAAAAGTGGGAGATTTTAAAAACACAAATCAGGAGAATGTATTCCACCCATTGACTTCTATTAAAGCAGAGGCAATTTCAGGCGTGAGAAAGACAAAATAATGACATTTTTTGCTTAAAAAATCGGGAACCTCCCGCCGGTAGAAGGTGTATTTGCGTGTATGGAGTAGAGCAAATTCGTTTTTGCACAGGTCCAAACATATTTTTGTAAATGGTACCTGTTCCGGAAGCAGCGGGATTTGATGTAAGAGGCACATGCTCCATGTTACGTCACCTGACCGCGGATGGCTCGAAGCATATGGAAACGCATGGCACTAGTGAGGGAATCCGATATCCACTCACGGATCAGCTATCCGCATGAGACCTTTGCTCACACTTGGAAGGCTGCTTCAGTGTGACTCACCCTCTTGCATTAAACAAACATCACACATGAAGCGCTGAGTGAGCGTTCAGGAGCTGTGGTAAAGAATATTCAGTGGACACATTCTTCACTGTTTATTCACATGCTTGTTTAACATAGGGGCTCGGATCACTTTCATTTATGAATTGCTTTATTACATGCTTTCGGTGCCAAGTAAGATAGTGTTTGATACAAACATCTTTTACCACCACGTTT
Source organism: Pleurodeles waltl (assembly GCF_031143425.1). Lineage (NCBI taxonomy): Eukaryota > Metazoa > Chordata > Amphibia > Caudata > Salamandridae > Pleurodeles > Pleurodeles waltl. The sequence continues at coordinate 1,010,899,273 of NC_090439.1, read as the reverse complement.
TGGTAGTAAAAGTCAATGTTTGATAAGAATATTTGCTTATGTTGTTTGAGTAAGAGAGGCGCAGCACAGGCCACTGACACTTTTGTAAGTGTGAAAAAGCCTGCTTTTATTGGAAAAGGTGCACATCACAAAATTGCTAGGCACTCGGCCTCACAAAACGAATTCTCACTATGCACAATACGTCACCTACATAACGTAACCAGCAAGTATCTCCTTCATAACCGCCTACATTGCTGCCATTATGACCTTTTAGCTTCCACTGCAGCTTATTAGTGGATCTGTCAACATCTACTAAACTTAACATTCTATGAGGTAACCTTTAACTACATGCCTTGTTCTGGGATGACTTGTTCACACCCTCCCTTTCCGCCTGGTTTGCCAATGGCAACAACAATAACATTATCTAAACCTATGCAAACTTTTCAGCAAACCACCAGAAAAAGTGTCTAACCAGACATTTTCTCCACCCCCTAATTTCCTCCCACTCAGTGCTGTACCTTCAGAGAAAGGTCCCTAAAGAACTCCTGGTTATCATATCTCAAGTCGGAATGCTCCACTCTGCCAAAACCTGCTCTACAGAAAACCACTCATCTCCCTGTTCACCTTTCACCTGGCCTTATCGATTGCTATCGCCTTTGAAGCACCTCTCTAATTGCTTCTTGGATGAATGCTGTCCATACCGAGAAAGACCCAGACCACATCGCCTTGATTTTCTTCATTAAACTTTTCATCTTGCGCAGCAGCACCACATTTTTTTCCACCACCAAGTCATTCTCCCCTAGGTGTAACAGTAAAAGGGCAATGCTTTCTTGACAAAACTTGTTCAGGCTAGGTAAAAACTCCCTCCAACGCATTCCCCCTTTTCTGAACCATGACACAGACAATAGCTTGGGATCAAAACCAAAAATGCAAGACTTGGTACTTTTTTTTGCTTTCCTGGAGGCCCATTTCATGAAGGAATGCCCCATGATCCACACTGACAAACAGACTGCCTCCGGTTCCGCAACCGAACCTGAAAAGACATGGAAGCAGTAAGGGAAAGAACATCACCTTATTATAAACAACCCCCCTGCCCAAATGAACATATCTTTTAAAGCAGTCTGATGATCACCGTGCCACCCTCATAATCTGCTCCTTAGACCAACCCCTTCAGCCTGCCTCTTAGGCTACCCCAATACAAAAAGAGTGTGTACCGAACTCCCTGGCTGGCAGACTAAAGCAGGTAAGGGCTTTCCTCAACACTGCTAGCAACTGAAAGCAGTCACTCGCTTCCCTTTGTCATGCTTGAACACCTTTCCCCCTATGGATGATCTACCGTCCCGCAATTTCACCCCCCCATAGAACAGGACACACTGTTGCCCCCGGGTAAGCTCTCAATGCCACTGTCTGTCTAAGGGATCTCTGGTCCATCTTAGAATGACACAGATGGACCAGAATCACATCCTCCTGCACCACTGTGTCCTCCCAGAGAAGTCCCTGCCCACTCTTCCCCCCAGCAGTGCCGACACCCTAAAAGTACCAAAGAACATCCAAGACATGATTGAAGTGAATAGCATTGCTTCCCATTTTCCACTGCGTATTTCCAGTAGGATTGGAACACCTAGGAAAAAGCCTGCCAACTCAGTGGTCTCAGAGTTGTTTCCCCAAAGCCCAGTTCCCCGGCCTAGTCTTCCAACATCAGCTTCCCCAGTTCCCCCGTTGATGGGCACTTAACACCAAAGTAACTTGCCCATGAATGCAATACCCGCTAACTTCCCTGCAATTGTAACCCAGAACAACCCTTTCTCTGTCAATAACCACGTCCTCTGTTCTACCCCAACTCTATTTGCCCCACAATTGAGGAGTTCCTCCCAAGCTTGAGCAAATGCTTTCCTGTTGGATTCTGCCAATCGCCCTACCACCAAATGGATAAGCCTCTGTCTCCTACATTCTATAGGCTTGTTGGCATAGGTGTCTTGTCCCTGTCCACCTCAGTGGCCAGCCCATGGAATCCCTCCCATTGTGAACAAGACAAAGCATCGACGATGCCATTGTCCACTCTAAGCACATGTTTTGCTCTGAACAGTATATCATGTCACAAGCATTCGATCACAAACACCCTCATTAACTTCAATACCTGGGCCTCCCTAGCTGACTGTTCACAATCTGCACCACTGCCATGTTGTCAATCCAAAAACAAAACCTTTTCGTGGGCTAGCTCCGTGCCGCAGAGAGACACTACAACTACAAGGGAAAGAATTCCAGAAAGACACTGCACTGCACTTGCACGTCTCCGGATACTCTTCAGCACACCACTGACCCTGCCAATACAATCCAAAACTGATTCCCCCGGCAGCATCAGAGAAAATCTGAATGTCCCACTCAAATTCTCAGAGTGTGTACAACGGCACACTATTGAATGATTAAAAAAAGAAGCACCACATGCGTAAGTCCTCCTTCACACCCGCCGACAATGACGTGATGATGCAGAAGCGGGAATTCAGATAACGTCAACCCCAGTCTTCTACAAAAAGTCCTGCCTGCCCTTACTACTGTACAAGCAAAATTGAGATGATCCAACAGTACCTGTACCTCATACATCTTTACCTTAGCTTTTCCCAACATGGCGTCTATTAACAGCTGCACATGTTGTTTCTTATCCAGTGGTAAATGTGCCACAATTGCCTTTGACTCAAGTTCTATCCCCAGGAAGGAGAGCACTGTCTGCGGGCCCCCTGTTTTCTCTGGTGCCAAAGGGACTCCCAGATCCATCATGAGCTCTTGAAAACTTACCAGTGTCCGCTGGCAGTCCAAAGAGCCTGGGCGTCTGACAAAGAAAAAGTAATCTAGATAATGCATAACCAGTGTCTGTCCCAAACAGTATGGAAACAGCCATTGTAGGAAGGAACTAAAATGCTCAAACAAGGAAATGGAACAGCCCATCGGGAGGGCTTTATCAACATACTGCTGCCCTTTAAACGGAATCCCCAGCAGTTGAAAATCATCCGGGTGCAGAGGTTGTAACCTAAAGGCCGGTTTTATGGCACTTTTCACCATCTCTGCCCCTTCCCTGTCTGATCCCTCTAGGAGCAACGCTACATCCACTGAAGAATAGTACACAGAAATTAGTTCCTCAGAAATTAAGTCATTGACTGACTGTCCTTTGGGCCAGGATAAGTGTTGTATCAGCTGAAATCGACCATGCTCTTTCTTGGGAAGAACCCCTATCGGGGATACTATCGGGTCAGGCAGGAGTCAGTCATCAAATGGGCCTGCAATTCTACATTCACAAATTTCCTTCTGTAGTTTGTCTCTAACCACCTGTGGGTGTGTCCTGACCATTTTCAGATTCACTGCCCATCGCCTCACTCTAGGGCCCTCATATCCCAGCTGAACCCCCTTGTAAATCCACCCCTCATTACTGCTGTGTCATCCATGTTTACATATGACTGCAGCCAAAACACTAACCTGTCCAATTTAATTGGGGCATGAGTCTTTCCCATCCGGTCCTTGTGCTCCTCTTCCTCCCCTGTAGCCTGCATTCTGGTGACGGATGCCCACTCTTTGTGACTGATGCCAGGTCCCCGGGAGACTCCATGCCTGCCCTCCCTATTGTGTCCTTTGTGTGCCAAAGTATGAGCATGGCTTCCCGTACTTTTGGAGCAATTGTTGCTGAACTTGCAATATTCCCTTGTGCACATACCTTTTTTAAAATACCAGCATGGTCCCCAAACTCCTCCTTGTCCCTTGACTGTGGATCCCTCCTTTCTCTGTTTGGGGCACCCCTGAAAGGGCCGATATACTATGGGCAAACCGCTTGCTGTGAAAATCATCTTGCCAAAATTTGCCGGGCCCATTGTGTGTTGCCATAGGTCAGAGTCAGTTTCCCCCCATTTGGCCTCTGGGCCCATTGCCATACGCACTCAAAATTCATTGTCATATTGTGCCCAGGCATATCCCTCATAGGTGATCTTGTCGTGTTGGCTCTACTAATGAGACTGCTGGATTTGGGTGGCAGCACCACCAGGTTGTGGGAACTGAGTCCAACTCCACACCGTTTGACAACTGTCGGCCTTACCCTTCCGGCAAGCTAGCAGTACCTCACCAATACAGTAAGTGGCAGTGATTTGTGGCAGCCATGTGCACAACATTGTGATTTCTCAGGGAAATTGTGGTGTAACAGATCTCATCCTTTTCTCTCAGTTACATTTGTCACACACATGCAAAGACAAACAGAAGCAGGAATTGGTTCAATGTGTTTTATTGAATCAACTGCGTTCTAGATAAAATAGCACGTACTGCAATGATTATGATGATAAAACATAACAATAGCAATGTGGTAACAAGGAAAGTGAAACATAAGAAAAGTCCCACCATAGTGTCAGAATGCTACGGGTTAGGATTCCTACCTACGACACTAAGGTACCACTAGTGCACAGCAGTGTTATCCCTAAGCTGCCCATTCAGGATTCCTAGGAAGACACCATCCCCCATACCTGGATATGGTAGTAGCAAAGAGGGCTGTTGATCTTACTGAGAGTCCGCTCTCATGTCGGTGGAAAAGTCTCAGCAGACAGCTGCAGTAAGGCAACAGCATGCAGTGGCAGTTTTCTGGCTGGAAGTCTCTCTCCAACTTTTAGGGGACAGAGGGATGTTTTATAATAAAACAGCTTGTATTCTGAGAAAACTGTCCTAACGTAAGAATATGTATGTTTCCTATGAATTGGCAAAGATTGTGGTGTTCCTACTTGGTACTGACAACGATATTGGGTACAGTCTTGAGCAGAGTATAGAATGAGAATGTTCTACTGAGAAGAATGAAAACAGTTCCTAGGCTAAAAGTGTGTGAGAAATAAAGCATCACCGCAAAATGAAGCTTCTGCACAGAGATTAAAGTGAATAAAATGAATTATTATTGGGCTAAAGGGCACAAGTGGCAGGCCTATGGCTAAAATAACGTGCCCATAAAATAACCTCACAACAATCTAAGCTTTGCCTATGACATCTATATATTTGAACAGGGCCACACTCCACTCAGGGTATTTCTCGCAGTACACACTTGCATAAATTAAGAAGGCCACTATCCAGTTCTCAATAGTCATAGGCACCTTTGGTCTTTTGGACAATTCATATTTCTCCTCTTTTGAATCCTCTTTAGCCCTGAGTTTCCTATGGAGTAGCTTGAACATTTCCACGTATTCACCGTTCCAAAATTTTTCTTTTGTGAAGAACATAAGGTGAACCCCCAAAGGTTTTGTCACCCCATTGTAAGGTAGCTTTTTACTTTTCAGTTCTTAACTTTCTTTGCCAGCCGGCTCTTCTACCTTACCTTCCACGCTCTCATCCCCTGTTTCCCCAGTAACCAGAATGCTTTTGTCTGTGTCCACTCCATTTTGTGAGTATCCTTTTGTTTCCCCCGGCCCCTTTTGTTCCTGCATCTTACCCTCCTTCTGATCACCACCACTAGTGCCTGTGTTCGACTTCTGATTTTCCATGCGCACTCCTGTATTCTTCACATATCGCCCTTTCCTCAACCAAGCTCCTGCTTCCCCTCTTCCCTGTCCAGCATCTACCCCTATACACACCATCACTGGAGCCTTTATGGCAATCTTTGTTTTCTTACCTAGCTTTAAGGTGGGTGCCCGCTCCAAAGCCTGCAGCCTTGCAAGTGAAACCAGCATACTCTGCAACCTGGTGTTGGTGGATCTCACTGTCCTTTTGTCCCGAGCCTGTAACACACTAGATGGGAAATGATTAACTGGATCCCCCCACCTATCCAACCCCACTCTGCCACCACCACCTTTCAGCCTCCACTGGTACCTTATCCTCCACAATCTCGGCTTCAACAGGATAATCCCCGTCATAGTCCAGCAGCGTGGATTCCACCTGTTCATTCACCCCTTCCCACCCTGCTTGTAGCACCACCCTCTGAGTCATAGAATAACCTTTAACCACATCCTGAGGGGCCATACCAAACCCTCCCAGGCTCTCTGTCATTGCAAGCCGTTGAGACTATTGTGGCCTGTTCCTCGATGAGGCTCTGCGTTGTTTCACAAGTCACTCTGATGAAGCAGCCTCAGGCTTTCTTGTGTCAGCCAATGACTTGTCCCACGAAGAGGTCCGGCTGGGCCATTTTGTGCCATGCTATACCTTCACATTGGGGTAATGGAGCTGTACTGTGCTCTTCTGAATCTGCATTCCGCTGTTTCTGACGTGCCACCTGTAAAAAGAGGATAGGCCTGGAGTGCAAAGCCCAGGTGCTGCTACTTGCTTCCCCTGTCCTCAGGCACCCCCTTAACTCCAATTCTGCCTCTGTCTACCCTTTGTGTCTGCCACCCTTGCGTGGCTAATCCTATGTCCTTACAGTCGCCTACTGGTGGGTGGTGCGATCCCCCTGTCCTCTTATAAGCCATCCTGCCCAAGCACTTGTTGTTATCTCCCTGCTGCCCCTTTAGGGCCTCCAGGAGGGTACACCCACTGGGGCATACATCTATCTTGTTCCTGCTGCCTTCCTGTGAGGCTCTGGATATATCCTCTTATCAGTCTACCCCATAGCCTTCCCCTTCATCATTGCTCCACTCCAACATTGCCCTGATTGCTGAAGGGGCCAGATCCCTAAACGCCAGCTGGGTTGCTGCTCTCACTATCCACCTATCCCTACAATTGCCATCCACACCAGCTCTCCATGAGGCCACCGATTCACCTGTTCTTTCCCCCTTCTTATCCTTGCCATATGTGTATAGTCAGCTAGCTTTTGGGGCATGCTATAACTCGACCTCACCTTCCTGGGGCTTGAGCTCACCAGAAATGACATCCTGCTGTCTGCCCCCTGCCTGGACTATGTCCGCTTCTCTCAGGTGCTGGAGGGACACATTTGCATATTCCCTGGTTTCCCACCCAACCCCCAGTGCCTCCATTTTTGCGTCAGCTGAAGTGTGCCCGCTTGATTCGCATACCATGGCCTGCTTCCTGTTGGCCTGGACACTCGGGGACTGATCTATGCCTTCCGAGCCTTCTTCCTGCAATAGCACGCTCCACCCTCCTGCCCTCACTGTTTAGCTTGTGGCTCTCTCACGTGTTGCGCAGTCCTGCGGGGAGCTGCAGCCTGCCCACTGGGATCCCTTGCAATTGCCCCAACATCATCTGTTCCCTCCCCCGGGTGATGCACTTGCGTTGATCGGGGCTGCTGTACGAACTCGTAAGCAGACCCGCTGTCCTACCCTAGGGATCCCTCTTGGTTTGCTTCGGGGTGGTGAGCAAGCCAGTACAGCGGCTGCCACCCTGCCCGAGGCCCTCCTCTATGGCCGCATGCTAGTTGAGCTTGCTCCCTCAGTCAGAAGATCAAGGTGACCTGCTTCACTCAATAAGCAGAGTACTTGCTGCATCTTGTCATCCACAGAAGCCATCACCACGTGAGTAGCTTACTCTAATCTAACCTGACTATTTAAAATTGCCTTGAGCACAACTAACTACTGGGCTGCTACTGTGTCACCTGTTCATAAAATGGTGGGTAGGATATATAGCCTTGGGCTATGACCTATTGCGGACTGTAGCCCAAAAGAACACAGTACTCTGGACTGCACTGTTTCCCAATGATTCCCAGGAGAAAGACCTCACATATGTGAGCTGTCCCCCAACCCCTATTTGAATTTTGTTGCGGTAGTGATGTGTGTTTTTGGCTGTTTCTTTTTGTACTGCTTTATTGCATTGTGATTCTTTGTACTGTATTGTGGTTGTATCATTGCCTTCTGTAGTGACTTTTTTGTTATGTTGTGCATTATCATGTTTTTAGTTGTGTTATGTTGATTTGTGTAACTGGAGAATTGGTCAGGGTAATACCATTACCAAGCTGGGGTATATAAGTAGCTCACCCATAACCCAACAGGGCAGGTGATACATCCCTGCAGTATAGCATAGAAACCTCATCCAACAATTGCAGATAATCAGTTCCCATCATGATAAGCCTCCACAGCAGTCACCCTAGCTTGTCAGTGCCTTGTAGGGGGGAAGGAAAGGAGAGAGACAAAAGAAAAATCATTAACATTGTAGCACCAAACACACCCTTCCACCTCTGACTCTAGAAGACCCTCAATCAGGTCCGCATTGCCCAACAGAGATATAGTTATGCAGGACACTCATTGAAACAGGCTACTGGCTCACAGCCTTGGCCATTCAGAAAGGCTCCTAAAGACTCAGTCAAATAAAACACACATCTCTTCTCTTCCACCTCAAGTTTTCCAGAAATACCCACAGAAATAACTGCTCACCACCGGCTCTAGATTGAGTCACAACAAAGAATGCTTCCTTGCCAGCGTAGCAGGATGTAGAGCTTGGAACAGTAGAAGTCGCCAGCCACCCATCACACCTTACTCCAAATGGCCTCATAGGGCATGTGATCCCTCCATTCCATAGAACTCAGGACCACTATCACTGTGCTGCATGTGCCCTCCCCTGATTTCCATGTCTGCTCGCCCTTCTTCACAATATTTGATTATAAGTCTAACAGGCAGTCATCATTGAGCTCATCCTGCTTCATAGGATCTCAGTGGGAACATCTGCAGGGAAACTCTGCCTGGAGCCTCTCAACAGGATATCAAATAATTCATTTTTGTCATTGAGTTTTACTGTGACTCTGCTTCATTTGATCTGAATATACACATCTCCATTATTCTGTAGAAACCTCTTCTGCTTGCTGCATGAAGGCCTTCACCCTATACTTTCTCAACACTTTTCACCGCTGACCCAATTGAGCTGCTTTTGACTTCTCACATCACCTTGTAGTGCCCTAATAGAGTGAAGGTGGCTCAGTACACTGCAAGTCAGGTGAACCCCCTCTGGTGAATATTTTCTGCCCTCTTTGGAAGACGCTTCTCTATGGACAAAGAAGTTCTCTCTACCTATTTTCTTCCTTGCTGTGGTGAGACTCAGCATGTTTATATAACATAAAACAACTTGCAAGATGATGGCTGAAACAGGCTACTTCCCAGCGTTCAAAGCCGTAGTGTCAATGGAACGTAAAAAATTAACCCCTGGGACGCCCTGAGCTTGGAAACACCTTCCAGAAATTGATGACCAATAGAATCCTCCATATGTGATAACAAGGGAGCTAAAAGTAACCAGCATCAAAGTAAATGTGACAATTCCTTTGTTTGCCCCTCCCCCAAATACTACCTCCACCGGTGCTGTTAGGTCAAATAGCGGCTCCAGTTAGGCAACCATTCATATCGGATTATTTGCTTCCCGGACACTACGAAACGCCGTGCAATTATCTGAACACGGCTTTTCCTTTCTTATCTACTTCGTCAAAATAGGATACTTTTGGTGTTATAGGTGTCTCAACTACCTGCCATTTCTCTCTATCCCAGTTAACACAAGTTTCAGATCCCTGGGATTGCTTGAGAGTACATTTATGATAGATGGCTTTACTGTAGCTCAGCCCTGATGAAGTCTTTGAGACTTATCTCTCACAAGACGAAACACGTGTTGGCGTTTGTTGCTACATGACTACTTATCGGCTGTCATAGTCACAGATATATTAACCTTAAGGATCGTTTCCTATCACTGTGTTGTATCTTATCTTTTGAGATTAAATTGAAGATCCTGTTTTCATGATTTCCAATTGTACAAAAAAAAAAAAAAAATTACCATTACAATATGGACTCTCTACATCTTTAACATAACGATTGTGATTCATGAGTGCCCTGACTCTCGACTTATCTCTATATAGGCTGGCCAGGATATGCCAGTAGAAGGGTAGGCAAACTCTTGTCATCCCCGGACAGTTTATTCGATAGTTGTATCACCCGATTCATCATTATAAAGTCACAAAACATCCCTAAAGTGAATAATATCCTGACCAGATGGTGTCAAATCATAATTAATCACGCCATAACTGCTAATATTAAACCACAAATGCATCTTGAAATATCCTTGAGACCAGACTTGCTAAGAACATTTTGAAAGCCAAATCAAACGGTGTCCACTTATGAATAGATATAGGAAAACACTAGGGACAACATAAATAGGGATCCCCTCCTTAATAAGAGTAATCATGGTAGGTAAACTATGTTTGAAAATATCCCTGATTAATAGGAAGCTAGTCTTGTATTTTCTTCAACCACTGCGAGTTACCTTTGGACAGAGTAGTTTGCTCTACCAATCTCTCCCTATATAAATAAAATTTTAACCCAGAAAATTACGTCTTACATACTTTCCAAAGGTTTTTAAAACATCATGTTTTTGAAAAGGTGGAATCTTCCTCTATTTTCATTTGAGGGAGTACAGTTGGAATTGAAGCATGAATAGTAGTTGTTGAGTGTATCAGGCATCAGATCTACAAGATCTAACACAAATTGACTGTTTTGACTCAGCTTTGGCCCTGATAATGAGTGACTGAGGTGGGAATGATTATTCACAATGGCAACTTACGTTTGTGAGGAATTTACACATGTAATTTACTCTTACATGTTTCAGTAACTTTACTACTTTGGGCTATTTACAAACTCTGAGTATAAAGTCACTCATAAGTGTAGCCAAACCTACAAGTGGCTCTATTGAAAAAAATGCAGTAGTAAGTCCAGAACCACAGATGGCCAATCACTGGTAGTGCAACACCCTCCCATATAAAAGGACGGAGAGAAGGACTTAAGTTTAAACCCCAAAAGAAATAATATTAAATTAATTTCAATGTTTTTAAAGTAGTTAAAAATACAAACAATACAATTTAATTGCAAATAAATTTTAAAATAATACAGATGTATTAATTAATTATAAAATATGTTCTATTTTTAAGTGTTCTTGTGGAACCTCCACTAAGAGGACATGTGCAAGGGTTTGTGGTACAAATTTAGGAGGTGATAGGAAATTGGCTCTTTTTCAACATAATGTAAGAGCAGAATGACAGGAGGTCTTGGAAAATCTACCCGCCTTAAGTTAAGAAGATGCAAGGGTCTTAAACGTGTTGTAGTGTGGCAAGTGAGGTGAAAACACTGTGTATGGAGGTGTGTGAATTAAAAATGTAAGTTATAAGTAGCATTGTGATCAGGGTCCATGGCACTGGGCGCGGTCGTGGCGTGGACGGACACCGATGGACTGGCTTTTGGTGAGCCTCCAGTGTGCCAGCAGTACACCCACTGTGCAGATGCGCAGCAGTCACCATTAAGTAGGTCCGGCGTGGAGTGCAGGGGATGGAGGACAAGGCATGGAAATAGTGGGTTGCGTGGGGGTGGGGGAAAGGCACATGATGGAGATTCAAGTAAGGAGTGGGGAAGGTGGGAAAGTATGGGGTGGCTGGAAAGTGCAGGAGTAACAGGTTCGGCGGGAACAAAAAATGGTCAAAAAGAGGCACAAAGAGAGAGTAGGGAGTGGAAAAGAGGCACAAAGAGATAGAGTGGAGATTGGAAATGCAGGCACAAAGAGAGAGAGTGGATAGTGGAAAAATGGGCACAACAAAATGAAATGAAAAGAAACTTATAAAACGTATTATGCCAAGGCATTTAAAGTGCTAATATACAAAAGAAAGGACCACCTGCATATCAAGACAAACAATGTCCATACTTCAAATGTGGGTGGGCAGAGTATTCCACAATTTGGCAGCTGTTTCAGAAAAGGAGTGACAACCTCATCGGCTCTCTGAAATCTTGGAATGGTCACCTTCCCAAAGGAAGCAGATCTAAGATGTCTTTTAGGGGTGTACCATTTAAACGTTGTTCTCAGATGCAAAGACCCTTGCTTGTATAGGGCCAGAAACACCATGCAAAGCGCCTTGGAAGTCACACACTTTCTAATTGGAAGCTGGTGAAGAGAGCGCATACCCTCCTTCACTGAAAGATGTTTAGGGATATTTAGAACCAGACAAGCAGCTGCATTCTGAATGACCTCCAGTCTGTTGATCGAGGACACAATGATGTTTAAAAACAAGGTGTTGCAATAATCAAGTCACAATGCAATAACCACTACTGCTCCAAGCTCCAGCGGAAAAAATGGGAAAACAGCTTTTAGCAGTTTGATGATATAAAAGGAGGAGCTTACAATTCCATTGACCTGAGTGTCAAAGGTGAGAGAGTTGCCAAAAAATACCCCTACATTTTTGGCCAACGCCACTGGAGTGGGCAATGGGCCACACATTTCAGGCCACCAGTTTTCCAGTCATATTGATTGTTGTGCTTCAAAGACCAAGATCTCCGTCTTATCAGCATTCAATTTCTAACAATTCTCCTTCATCCAGGCGCTGACACTGACCATACACAGTTTAAACTTGTCAGCTACCTCAGGCAAATCATCAGTTAATGAAACAATGATTTGTGTTTCGTCAGCATAGGACAAAACATAAAAGCCAAAAGACCTCACCAGTCTAGCTAATGGGGCAACATATATGTTAAAAAGGGTCCGGCTGAGGGAGGACCCCTGCGGAACTCCTCTGGGAAGCTAGAATGGTTCTGACCTCAACTTCCCACAACTGATCTATGAGTCCGGTTAGCCATGAAGGGCTTCAAGAGGTCCAGAGCTGGATCCCTCACAACTGCCTGCACTGGGCGGAATGTACATATTGCCGAGGACAGATTACCAGAATAGTGGTGCCTTCCTGAACCACCTGGAAGGGTATAGAATCTGCAGTGACAACCAATGGCGATTCAGTGCTATGACCACTGCAAAATCCATTTTGTGATCCATGATCCAGTAGATAATGAGCATTTATGAGTGTTTATGAACTCAACCAGTTCCTGGTTTAAATAGTTTTTTTGCTGGTACAGCAGCAGTGAGGTGGGGCAAATTTTTTAAAATTCTCTGCATCCACATTAGGCTTTTTTGAAGGGGGGGTGACATCTACCTCCTTCCACAACTGGGGGAACACTTCTGTAGAGAGTATCTAGCTAAAAGCCTTCATCAGTGAGGTCTTAATTAGGTCCGGAGCTAGTTGGAGAATTCTAGGAGAGTGGTGGAGCTCCCTAATAGCAGGAGCTAGGAGCCGGTTAGGACTGTGGGGGCCTTGAGACTCTCCCCACAGTCCTGTAGCTTCTTAAAAACATTCTTTTTTTTAATGTCAAAGTCAGGACTGTGGGATATAGTCTAGGTGAGAATAGTCACACCTAGACTAGAACCCACAGCTTTAACTTTCAATTAAAAAAAAATAATGATATGCTTTAATTTATTTTCCACTTCAAATATTTAAGGCACATATCAAAATGTGATCTCACTCTACTTACTTGACAAATGCATTTTTGTTTTCAATTTGTCTGAAAAAATTTCATTCTAAGTATATCATTCAGCAAAGCCTGAAAATGCGTTCTCTCTCCCTATCTCTTTCTGAATTTCTCTCTGGGTGGCTATAGAGGCCCTGCAGCCAACCCCCGCTGGGCACAGCCAAAGGCCATACACAGCACAGGTTTGGTTGGTGCAGGATTGGGTGGTTGGTTATAGGGGGTTGGCCACAGGGCCTGGTCTGTGGCCAATGCCCGCTGTTATTTGAAGTAAATGTAACTTGCGCCCTAAGGTAACTATAACTTGCGCCCTCACCATGCACTGCTAATTACCCCACAAATTACAGAACTGATGACATCTTTGATAACATCATTGATAATATCACTGTAACATCTGCAGTAAAATTATTGATCCAGTAACGGTGCATGGCGGGGGCATGAGTTATAGTTACCTTAGGGTGTGAGTAATAGCTACTTGAAATAACTCTAACAGGTGAATTGCTGGGGTTTTGTACATTTAAACCACAACTATAATGTCCCTGTAAACACACAGATGGTTTCTGTGGGCATTTCCCTCTTCTCTTCTTTCCTTTCCTGGTGTTAGACTACATTGTGTGCATTTTTATACAAGCAGTTTGATATTTTGGTCTTGTGGTTTATGGGGCTGTCGCCAATATGAGTTTTACAGTATAAAAGAACTCTGCAGAGGTATTAGGTGCTGGATCTCAGGAATTTAGAGATAAACATGAAATGTATTTGTATATCTGTCCAGCATGGTAACCCACATGCATTACACTGAACAAGGATCAGCCCACTTGGGTTTGATTGAGAAACTTTGAGAAAAGAAAAAAACTTTTGAGAGGTAATTAGGAGACAACTAAGAACTTAGATTATGTTCTAGTTAGAAACTTATACAGAGTACAAGGTATAGGACCTTTCTTTTCCCAACTATAATTTAATACAGTAATGTACATATGTAAATGAGAATGATGAAATATATTGGGATGAGCATTTTTTGGAGGTTGAATTTTCCAAATAATGTTCATCGTTATTTACGTAGAGAGTTACAATAAACTATGCATAGCGTATTAAGGGTGTGAGCCCAATTCGGTTGGTAATTATTGATTTACATATATGCAAAAACAGCTTACAAAGGTGGTGTCTAGTCTGTTGATACCATGCATTAATGAATAGAGTATCATGCAATATGATTATTATTCTGAGATTTTAGCCGATTATTATGATCCAACGTATGCACTGTTTCCCATCACAATATGGTGGTGATTTGCACAGGGTGTTATGTTTTTTGTCCGTCTTTTATGTTTATGTTTACCACGTATATACAACACTATGAATGAATTGCACAGGTCATGCGATCAAGGTCGCTTAGCCGGTCGAAACGCATCATTTTAAAAAATAAAATCCTTTTTGTTTCCCATCTAAGTGAGCGTTTTTTTTAAATATTGTATAAATCGTATATATATATATATATATATATATATATATATATATATATATATGTCACAGAAAAAAGGTTAAAGTAATGTTATAGTTAGGTGAGAAATTTAGTGACAATGTAATGTTTTAAATGTACAAAACCACTGAAATTGTAGTTAGCTCTGGTAATTATAATCTGTGCCCCAAGTTAACTAAAACTAACGCCTCCACCATGCATTGTTTTCTCATGAATAATTTCACTGCAAATGTTGCAGTGATGATAATAATGATGTGTTAGAAGATGTAATTAGTGATTTAATATGTGGGGTAATTAGCTGTTCATGGCGAGGGCACAAGTTATGGTTACCCTGACCATGAGGATGTCCCTACCCTTCTCCATGTATTTTTTCACCTTTATTTCTATTGGAAATGCTTTTTTGTGTTGCTAGTAGGTAGTTATAGTTAGGACCTAGGCCCATATCTATACTTTTTTTAGCGTAAATCTGTTCAGTTGTTTTTGAGAGACTTGCATTTAAAGAGGTTCTCAGAGTGGTCATGAATTTTTTTTAGATATAGCTGGACAGCTGGTCCCGCAGAGTAATATAAGGTGGCAAGGTAGGGACATCCTTACCCCTAGGAGCTTGTGGCAGGAACTCAGGAGGACCCACCATGGGCAAAAAGTAAAAACAAAAAAAAGTTACCTGGATACTGAGGTACTTCTGTGGGACCCAATGCAGCTCTCCCATGAGGTATCGGAGAACTCCTGTTGGAGCTACCACCCAAGCTTCGTTCTCTTGGTAGTGCTGTACCTTTCAAGATTCACCGGGAGAAGATTACATCATACTGCAGTACCATAGAGCTGACAAGCTCTGGTACTGCAGGAGTACCAAAAAATGTAAAAAAATAAAAAAATAAATGCAGGTAGGAGATTTGTGGGGGGATGGCATCATGTGATGGGTTGGGTCCAGGGAGTACAGTTGGCAGCCCACGGTTACTTAGGTTCACTTACAGCCAGCACTGTGCTGCACAAAGCTTTAGGTCATCCACAGGAGGGGAGTGATCACCCATGGGGGTGTTGGCTGCAGGGCTTGGCCAGAGGCCAAGCTCTGCACCATTCCGAGTAGGCCCATTGGCCAACCGTCCACTGTGCATGAAGGTAGGTTCTGGGCAGCAGGGTGATGGCCATCAGCAGGAGATTGGGTGCAGGCCCTGTGGCCAATTCCCTCTGCGCTCAGCTGAAGGCTTTGCTCTGCATGGGAGTTGGCTGAATATGGTAAAAAAAGAAATTTACTGAAATAAAACATAGGGTAAAGTGACACTATAGTTTGGTATGCTAATAAGATCCTACCTTATGTTTAAAAAAATTAAATTCACTGAAAAAACAAACGTTACAGTGACAGTAGAGCTAGGTATGACAATAAAGTCTCAGCTTGCGTTGAAAAACATAAAAATGCACTGAAACAAGGTTAAAGTAATGTTATAGTTAGGTGTTGAAATGACATTAAAACTAATGCTTAAAGAAACACTAAGGCCTTCATTACGACCTGGCCAGTCTACAGACCAACATGGCCGTGGTGGGGGTCGGAACGTCGCCAATGTGGCGGCTCAGCAGCCACATTATGAGCGTGGTGTTACTGCCACGGTTGGACCACAGGCACTGCCACTTTTCAGCCACCCGAAAGCAAGCAGTACTGCCCTGGGGATTACGACCCCCCCTCTCCGCCGGTGTTTACATGGTGGTTGTGCCGCCATGTAAAGGCTGACGGAGACAGTATGCAGGGGGGCTCATGGGGGGCTGTGCACTGATCATGCACTGGCCATGCACTTGGCATGGGCAGTGCAGGGGCCCCATGGCCAGCCCCGTCGTGGATGGTTAATGGTGCACCCTATGCACAGCAACATTGCCGCTGGCGTCAATGTTGTGGGCTGTTTGCGGCTGACCCAGCAGGAAACTCTTGATATGGGCCAAGGGAAGGGGACCGCACTGGTGGTAACCCGACCGCTGGAGTTTGACGGGCAGAAACTCAAAATGAGGGGCTAAAAGTCACCAATTGCAGTTTACTGAGCTAACTGTAATGTGCACCTGCCGTTTACTGCTTATCACTTCATATATTACATGACTCATTACAAGTTAAATGGCACTGATGACATTAATGATGATATGATAAATGACATAACTAATAAAACCATAGTCACATACAGTATATAGTTACTGTGTGAACATGTATGGGTGCACAGCAGTGCACAGCATGGAAACAGCATACATCCTGGGGACACATGTGGGTGTACATGGTGAAAGTAATTTAGTTCGCCGTTTTAAATCGCTAAAGTTTAGGGTGCAAGTATTACTCCATGTTAACCGAGGTAAAGGCTGAGCACACCTGATGTGGGTTATAGTTGTATGCTTCAAGGAGGTGCGGCTTAAAAACAAAGCCGGTTGCAAAAAATATGTGAGGAAGGCCAAGGCTTCTGTTGACGATAGATTATCCAGCAGTAGATACCTGGGTGGTGTCCATTTTAAATACTGTAATACAGTGCTGTTGACAAATTCTATGCAGCAACTATGTTTATAAGGTCTGAATGTTTATTTCGAGAACTTTGCTGAAGATTTTGTGGCATTGCAGCTTGTTGAATAATGTAGAATGTATCAGTGTCCCACTTAATTGTGCTTTATCACACACTGATGTTGTAAGCATGACTCTAAGGCTGTATGCCATTTGCCCATCTCAGGGATGTGTGTAGTGCATTTTACCAAGCTATGGAGTGTTATCCATAGCACTTAGCAAAAGGAGTCTTTACAGTGGCAAATAAATACCTGTCAACTACTTTACCTAAAATTTCTGGTCATGTCTTTAAGTCTTTAAGAGGCTAGTCCCACTAAGGTGAATAGAAACGTGGACCCAGCTGTAGCTTGTAAAATTACTTCTGGCCAAGCCCTGCACACAATCCCCTACAGACTCCCAACCCTGTGGCTGGCCATCCCTGCATGAATACCCAACCCCTCTACAGGTGCCCAATTCAAATTTTGCTTTATTTTTTTCAGATACTACCAGTGGTGGCCGGCAGCTTTGGGAGGGGGCGGGCAGGGCACACACATTCACACACAAACACACACACACACACAGACTCATTCTTTCACACACAGACATGCACGCACGCACGCTCATCCATTAGCAACACTCATTCCATTCAAACATGCACGCACGCACCAAACATTCATTTTACAAGATCACACACATTCATTCTTTCACACACGCACACACGCACATCCATTAACAACACTCATTCCATTCAAACATGCACGCACGCACGAAACTTCATTTTTCAAGATCACACACATTCATTCTTTCACACACACACGTGCACTCACGCATGCACATCCATTAACAACACTCATAACACTCAAACATGCATGCGCGACCAAACATTCGATGTAAAACATAACACACATACAATACATACACACACACACACTTACCTTTAGCCTCCAGGTCCCAGGAGGGTTGGGACGGCTGCCTTCCCTCATTGGCTGACCAGAGGTCAGCCAATGAGGGAAGGCAGCAGTCCTAACCTCGTCACAGAGTGGGATGGGGTCAGTGAGACTGCTGACCCCACCCCACTCTGTGACGAAGTGTCACTGATGGACACTCGCCCTGGGCGCTTCAGAGCTTAAACTGAAGCGCCCAGGGAGAGTGTCAATTGGTGAAGCTTTCCTCGTCACCCAGGGGAGGGCCTCGAGGCACCTTTGCTGGGCCGAGGAGATCACGCCCATAGGAGCTGTGATCTCCTCAGCCCAGCAAAGTTCAGCTCAGGCAGCCAGGAGTCTGCGCAAATCACGCATGTCTGCTCCTGGCTGCCTGACCTGAGCATGAAGAGTGTCTGTCAGGCTGACCTTTGTTCAGCCTGACAGACACTCTTCATGGGGTGGGGGGGCGTGGCCCCTCCGCCCTAAAGGACGGGCCGCCACTGGGTACTACTGTGCTCTCATCGGACTAGCTGCCCAAGCTTCAACCCTATGGTCCCACAGTCGGTGCAAGACTCTCAAGCAAGCTTGCACAGTATTGCTGCACAGTGAGGGTGAATCTTTAGTGGTATCTCCATCAGTAGTACCGCAGTACTTGATGGGAGGACCACAATGCATCCTGCATAAGTACTGTGGTACCCTTGATTTGAATTTTTACAAATGTTTGCCCTGGGAGGTCCGCTCCTTCCCCAAATCCCCCACAGGTACCTAAAAATCAGGGCGTTCACCCCCTCCCCCTGTTCCCTATTTTAAAAAAAATTCAGGACATGGGGGCCAAGTCCCTGAGACCTGTAATGGTGGCTGCAACATTTTCTTCTGAGGTGAAACCAGCAAACAGATTGGATCACAGATCACTCAGTACTTACAGACCGAAATGTCTGACGGGAGAAAAAGCTTAATCCCCCAATCAGAAGACCTGTTTTTTTATATTCAGTACTGCGGCACACTTACAGGACCAGCTTTTCAGATTACTTAACTTTTCAATCTTTTCATTAAGACCCCAGAAAACCTCTTTAAATGCTAATTTCATGAAAAACATAGAACAGATTTACACCAAATCACAAAGTAAAGTTCTAACTTTCTTCCAACTTTGACCCGCGGGCACCTCCCACCCAGGTAATGCTTGATGAGCTTGTCCTCAGCAATTATGGAAGAAGCTTGAATCAGGCAAAGGTGCAGGGTCTGGTGTCCCACAATTCAAATGCACAATCAGTTCTTAAGTTTTGAGTGTCCGTACACCTGATGCTGTTGTGAGTAGTAAATTAGTTTCTATGGGCCAGATTTACTAAGGTTTTCCGCTGGGTTTGTGTCACAAAAGTGATGCATCAAGTGCAAAATGCTTATTTTGAAACTTACGTTCCAGTGCAGAACTTATTTTGCACTGGAAAGTAATGCAAGGCAGCATTTTGCACTGTATGTTTTCATTTGTGTTGGGGAGCATTTCAATGGGTGTACATGGGCACTCCCATGCAACCACTCATGGGTTTTGAAGAGAATCCTTATCTACTAAGAATAGTAGATGTGGTTTCATGGCAAAAAGAACACCTTTTTGAGTGGGGTTAACTTGGAGAAATGTGGGAAAGTAGGACAATTTTTAAAGTTTGTCTAGCCATAGGGCCTGAGTTAGATTTTCGGCAGGTGGGTTACTGTGTCACAACTGTGACAGATATTCCGTCCGCCGAAATATAAATCCCATTAGAAATAATGGGATTTATAATTTTGGTGGACAAGATATCTGTCACCGTTGTGATGGAGTAACCCGTCTGCCGAAATGTAAATCAGGCCCATAGTATTTTGTACTGGAAGGGTACAAAAATAGAGTACAAAATCTATAGTAAACTTTACGTACAAACCCTTATTCTATAATGTAAAGGTGTGTGTGCGGTGCTAGACAGTGCTATGGAGAGATAGGGAAGGTGCCATATCTTAGTAAATATTGAACTTTTTTGCTCGCTCCCTCTCATACAATGCAGCACAGAAACATTTGCTCCTGCTTTGCCTTGTGTGAGTTTAGTAAACTTGCACCTAAGTCTCACATGCTCTACTAGCACATATCAGGGGCTAAGTATTCTCCTGCAAGTGGAGGTCTGAAACAGTTGGAGGCAGGTCTCGGAAACCACCAAGGAGGCCAGACATGGCCTTTGTATTTCTTCTTGCAGCCACCAAAGATTCAGTCCGGAGGCGACTGGCAGCCATACCACTTATCTGCTGGTCTAGGTCTGGTTACAGAAGAACCATCTGACTAGTGAAATTGATGCCGCACCGGCCAGGCTGTTGGCATATCAGGTAGGGCCAGATACAATCACCAGGGCAATTGCAGTCCCAATAAGGTTTATACATTCACAAAGGCGGTTGCAGCACTGACTGGGCTGACCCATTCACCATCACATTTCCTGCCTCATCTGGGCTGACACGACCATCAAGGTAGTTGCTGCCCTGGCTATATTGGTTTGTTCAAGTCACCTTTTGAGAGACCTAGGTATCCTCCGCAGCATGTGCCATCCTCGTTTTACTCTCAGGCAGTCAGCTTTCTCTGGGTGTCCTTCCATCCAGGGACATGCTGGGCATCTACTTATGGATATCTCTCCTTCTGCAGGGTGAGGCAGGCTCCTTCCATCTATCAGCAAAAAGGCAGATTTTCAGGCAATAGGCAGACCCTGAGCTCCTCTAGCAGAAAGTGTAGACTTCAGGTGGTGTCTTCTCACCTCTGGTATACTGTGGGTCTGGCAGACACCAGCCCTAGTCACACTGCAGCACTTTGAGTATTCTGTGGAGAACTCCCTTCCTCATTCATGAGGAACTTGGAACTGGACCCACATGGGGTGGCGTTGTTCCCACTTTTGTATACATGTTTTAGACAGGGCATGTGGCTCCACTTTCTCAAACTTCTAAACCTTTTTGAGGTCACTCTCTTTCAAGTGTCCTTCTCAGGCTGCTCTCCAGACATAGGGGGTCATTCTGACCCCGGCGGTCAAGGACCGCCGGGGCCAGGGTCGGCGGGAGCACCGCCAACAAGCTGGCGGTGCCCCGCAGGGCATTCTGACCGCAACGGTTTGGCCGCGGTCAGAAGAGGAAAACCGGCGGTCTCCCGCCGGTTTTCCGCTGCCCACATGAATCCTCCATGGCGGCGCAGCTTGCTGCGCCACCATGGGGATTCAGACACCCCATACCGCCATCCTGTTCCTGGCGGTTCGCCCGTCAGGAACAGGATGGCGGAATGGGGTGTCGTGGGGCCCCTGGGGGCCCCTGCAGTGCCCATGCCGATGGCATGGGCACTGCAGGGGCCCCCGTAAGAGGGCCCCACAAAGAATTTCAGTGTCTGCTTTGCAGACACGGAAATTCGTGACGGGTGCAACTGCACCCGTCGCACCTTCCCACTCCGCCGGCTCCATTCGGAGCCGGCTTCCTCGTGGGAAGGGTGTTTCCCACTGGGCTGGCGGGTGGCCTTTTGGCGGTCGCCTGCCAGCCCAGTGGGAAACCCAGAATAACCGCAGCGGTCTTCTGACCGCGGTGCGGTATTCTGGAGGGGGGAACTCTGGTGGGCGGCCTCCGCCGCCCGCCAGGGTTAGAATCACCCCCATAGTCATTGTATAAAGTGATGCAGTAAATGCAACAACTAGCCAACCAAAGCCTAGAAAACTAAACCTTTGGAGGAGATCTCTGGACATACAAGGCCCAAGCCTCTGGAATAGACTTCTTCCAGTAATGCAAGCTCAGCCAAACAAACTGATTTTCATTTCTCCTCCTTCATACCCTTTGCTTCACCATTATTAAAGGTGCTATCCTGTTCCTAAACATTGCTATGGCTAACTAGGAACTTGCTATTGATTTCTCATGCTAATCCAAAAAAAAATCAGACCCCACTAACCTCATAAAGTTTATTTAATCACCTAAGTACAACCATAAATACCGCGATTCAGTTGCATGCATAAAGTTTGTAAGTAGCAAAAAATATCATATGCTAACTGCAGCAGAATTTAGGAGTGGTCTCTCGTCTTCAAGCCTTTTCTTCATATTTCTGTTGGCCCTCTTGAGTTTATACTGTTTTATTCTGCCACTTCTAACGTTGGCCAACCTGCGACTTGTAGCAGCACCTTCAAATCAGATAGATCACTGCCTCAGATATTATCAAGTTACATCCAGGTCGACTGCACTATCAAGAACTTGCAGAAGTCCGGGCATGTTGAAGAAGAGAATTCCATTAGCTGTTGTCAGTGTTGCCTATAGCGCTCAGGCAGTTCCGTGCTTGGAGTCACCCAGAGAGCTCCTCTGCAAGCTGCTTGGAGCTCCAGCCATAAAGGGCAGTGGGAGCACACAGGAACAGAAAGATGTCACATTTCTTCATTTACCACACAAGGCCATCACTTTCTGGAAGGGGGCATGACCATCCCTTCCCAAGAGGGCAGTCTGTCTATAGAATGCTATTCACTATTACCAATGCAATATGAGGTAGAGCCTTTTCCTATCATGCCACTTCCTATATGAATCATGTGTACTGAGACAGGTTTGAGAGTAAGATACATCACAACCCATTTTTTCCCTAATTTTTATCATGTTGTTCACTTCCTTGCTACTATTGTTGCTTCTTACGGTTGGATTTGTTTCAGCAAATTTGCACCTGGGGTCTTCCTCTGTACTCCTTGCTGATGTCAGGGGGAGTTTGATGCCTTGCTGATTCTTCACTAATCTTCAATTTCAATCAAGAAGTACAAGAATTTCAAGGCGGTTTTTCCACTGTGTTGGTTTTTCCTCCTAACTGTGCCCCAGGATCAATTAGAAACCACAAATACTCACTAATAATATGGAAAACAATCCTCTGTCTATTGAATGCTGAGTGCGAAGGTAAGCTAAGGTCCCAACACAATTTATGCCAAGGTAGTACATGATGGACGAGTGGTGGAATTTGCTAGTGATTCCAACTTCAGTGATGTTGTTACATCCAAGTCATCATGACATCATTATTTTGGATACCTTTGTATAACAAGAAAATGTATTCAACAATGCGCTGGTGGAGTCTAGCAAGGAGTGTCAGTTGTTCACGGACTGACAAAGTACACCAATTCCTCAAAATATTCACCTTTCCATCAAGTGACCCTTGCATCTTTCTCCACGCAATGACGTCAATATCTTATTGTTTTGCTCACATCCATGGACCATTTCCTTGAGATCCATCTAACACTTTAGATCCCACTGCTCTTTGCACTAAAGTGCTGATAGGCAACTCTTTCAACTTTGGACCAGTCCTCAGTTTCCATATTACAAATACTTTCTTTTGTGTAGGAACTTAAGTTTTATTTGAATACATAGGCAGACCTTTATCCCTTTTCAGTGCGATAGCAGACATCCACAGAACATCAGTGGTGTTCCATATACATTGAAGTGTCCTGAAGTGCCTTCCACAGATCCAGAAGGCATCCTATCCAACAGTATATGTACCAGTCTGAGGTAGCTCCTGGCGAGGAGTTCCAAAGGTTCACCACAGTGCTTCAGGTAGGGAAGGACTGTGCAGTGATCTTGAGCAAGATGGAATTCTGGCCTCATAGTTTGACTGATATTGTTAGATTTTGGCTTAAGGAAGAATGGTAGAATGGATTAAGAAACATTTGGCCTGATTTAGATCTCAGTGGAGGGGTTACTTCATCATAACGGTGATGAATATCCGTTCACCGAAATCTAAATCCCAAAGGAAACAATGGAATTTAGATTTTGGCGGACGGGATATCCATCACCGTTATGACGGAGTAACCCCTCCACCAATATCTAAATCAGGCCCTTAATGTACTTCTATTTCAAGTTGGTGCATCTGTGGATAACCTGATGCACAAAGCATTTGGGGTTTAGAAGCAAGGCCTTCTCTTCTCAGAAAGGCATATTTTGTTCCTTTCCATGTAAAGTAATTTTTCCTAAAGCAGCTTCTTGAACTAATTCTGGAACTGTCTCAAAGGCACAGTCCTCCGAGAAAGCCCCAGCAATGGATCACTTGGCTATCCTTTCTAGGCATGCTGAGTGAATCTGTGTATGCCATGAGTTGAAGAATTCAAATTAGCAAATGTCTTTATCTGTTAGAGGACGCAAAAAGCCCAAGAATTGCCCCCAGCATGAATGCCACTTCCCAGTATGAAACCTACTGGAGCCCCACCAGTTTCTTGTAATGTATTGGAGGTGGCCACAGGCTCAGTGTGGAACATCAGGATGTGTTGTCCACTATGGTATGGTCCAGAAAATGCAGGAGGAGAATCAGCATCAGCTTCAAAAGAGCTCATTACCTACCTTTCTTGCTCAGTGTCATTCGAGATGAAGAAACACAGAACATGCTCAGTATCAGTATCAGTATCAGTTGTGAACGCGTCTCCAAAATAATGCTGTGTTGAAGCACACAGAGCATCATCAATGTGCACTGCATTTTCATCCGCTATCCTCAACAAAATGCACAAGTGTTTCTGAGTGTCCTTGAAGGAGTAATATCATTCAATGCAGGAACATGTCCAGAAATGCCAGTTCTTCTAGCAGAGAGATTCCTGGTGAGGAAGCCCTAGTAAGGCACCGCCACAGTATGACTAAAGTCTAGATCTCTAGATCCAGTGGTCAGTATGCAGAGATCAATGTACTAACGTGTTTACACGATTCAGTGAAAAAGCTATTGCTTCCCATTACTGCTACCACAAAAAAGCTGTGCGCCTTCTTCCTTCATATGTATGGAAAGATGACTGTTTTTTATTTAGCAGTTTTGTGCTTGCAATTTTTACAGTTTGTACAATTTATACGGTTGTTTACAATTGCAATTTTTACAATTTTATAAAAGTTTTATTGTTATACTTTTTTCATTTTTTTAAACTTCAAAGTACTTCAAATAACAGCGGTTACTTCTACATTATTTAGTTATAGTCAAAAGGAGCATAACCTTCTCTGTAAAGATTTAGTAATTAACACGCGCTTGCTTATTGCCTCCACGCCGTATGTACAAGTCAGGATCATTCAGCATAGAGAGCTTCAGCAACTCATTATTTTCAGAGCACGTGTTATCAGGTAGGAGACCTCCGAGGCAGTATTTAGGGTCGGCTGGGTTCAAAGGTTAATGTGTTTGGGAGAACACACACATCAGTCGCAGCGCCTAAGATAACATATTTCTCCACCTACCACGCCATTGATCACTACATTTAAACATCATTCTACTCGACAAATAAGTAATATACCCCCACATCTCCTTCCAACCCTTTTTCAAGAGCACTACACAAAAACAGTGCATTTGATAAAATGCACCTTTTTTAATAGTTCACATTTCTAAGAAACTCTTATAGAAGTTGATTTAAGCGTCCGCCAATTGCTAATGTTTTAGAGCTTTGTGTGTGTCAGGTCACATTTCATCGTAATACAATGAACACTTTTCACACCAGAGAGGTGGGATTACAGAAGGGTAAACCTAAAGGTACTGTGACCCCTAGTTGTCAAAAGCGTTAATAATTAAACAAAAGTAAAATTAGATTCTGCAGGTTGCCATATTTCCTGTGGATTTCCTGCCTGGTTGGTATAATTGATTCTACAGGGGATAGTAAATAACTTTCTTACAGATCTGGATGCTACCAGCATTCTATGCAATTAACAGGATTCTCTCACTGTTTTAGTAGCATGCAGTGTTAAAGTGCAGTTTGATATGTGTGAGTGAGAAGTGTCCAAGAAGGTCTCCTCAACTTCCAAAGTTCATGTAGTTACTCAAAAAGAGAAGACACACTATTAATAGTTCTTTGGTCTCTCTTGGTCAACTGCGTCGGGAAACCCTAGGAGTTTTTTTATTGGAGTCTCCCAACTAGGGTTACAAGTGGCATTCTTCATCATGGAGTACTTGTCCTCATCACTAAAGTATCTGGACAGGCTCAACCTTGAACATCAAGGGAGCGCTTTGATATTCATGGGGATCCTAAGCATAAAACTGTCTCAGGTGTTCTGATACTAATTTATTAGGAGAGCACCCTGACAGTGTTAAAGAGAGGTGGAGATGCAATCTGGTAAAGGGGGTATCTCTAGTGTCTATGGGTCAACATGTTTCAGCCAATACACTTTTACCTCTCAGGGTCGCCTAGCTTTCATCAGGACCAAACGAGGATGCCACAACAGTTTTTTGATTGTATAATTTCATCTATTATTTGTGGGTATACTTGTTTTAACTCTGCCAACCATTCAATCTAGCATGCCATACATACTGATCTACTGTTTTTATACGTATTTATGTAATCGTTTTTTCATGCTCCTTGGAAGTTAAGGAGGCAGACGGACCTAATTGTCACTCATATGTCAAAGGTAGATATCCATTCGGCTCCTCGTGTCCCCGAAGGATAGATGCAGTCACATAGATCGCATGATAAAAGTTACCAATTCCAGACACCATGATACATTGGAAGAACCATCTTTTAAGCAGAAAATGACTGAAAGACATGCTTGTTGAAGAACTGTGCAAACTTCACTGATTTCATTTAGCAAATTCAGTGCATGGGTTAATACAAGCCCCTCCACTGCCCAACAAATCCATCACAAACTTTCAAATTTGTATTCTACGAC
This sequence comes from Pleurodeles waltl, assembly GCF_031143425.1. Taxonomy (NCBI): domain Eukaryota; kingdom Metazoa; phylum Chordata; class Amphibia; order Caudata; family Salamandridae; genus Pleurodeles; species Pleurodeles waltl. Next base: position 1,010,872,582 of record NC_090439.1, on the reverse strand, counting down.
ACTAAGGCCCTAATTCACAGTTTGGTGGTCACGTTACTTTGTCACAAACATGAAGGATTTCTCATCTGCCTTATTACAAGTGCATTGTATCCTATGCCATTAGTAATTAGGTGCACGAGGCATCTGTCACGTTTGTGTCGGAGGATGTATCAGCCAAACTGATAGAACAATGCAGAAGGGGTAAAAGAAGGAGAAAGAGAAAAACAGGAAAACATTGACAAAGGGAGAAAGCATGGATGAAAAAGACCATGGAAAATTTAAATAAATGGACAGTGAGTTTCTTGTGGTAGATGAAAAAGGCATGAGGCAGATCAATACTTTCCATCCTTGGTATTTGGGCAGCTGACTTTCCATAGTGGTGGCTGAGGGCATGTAAGCAAAACATTGGGCCCCAGCGCATATGCCTTTACAGAGTATGCACTGTTCTCTGCTTTACTAAGTGACTGGGTGGCATTGTGTTTACATTGGTGGAGCCTCTACTGTGTCTGCCAATGTAAGCCTCTGAACGTGTCACCAGTCCTCTAAAGGTTCCTCAGGTGACAGTGACTGTCATCCCAGTATATTGAGGAAGGGGTGACCACCACTGACTTCCCATACCTGTGCCCATCCTTTGGTATGCATGGCAAACACAGGCAGGGAAAATGTAGAATGGCCCCACTTGCAAAGAGAAAACTCCCAGAGTGTTGTGTTTTTTGTTTAGTAAAAATAAACGTCTGCTTTGATAGGTTATTTTCTCTAAACAAAAATGTTTGCAGAGCAGGTGCTTTTAATATGGCACCTACTTTGCAAACGTGCTATGAAATAATCCACCAGGCGGCAGCAATTTCTAAATAGGGCACACAGTTTTCTTCCGGAGTAGGTGAAGGTCATGGCTTCCGTCACCCTGGTGGGCCAGCAGACCATCCTCCAGAGTCTAAATGACCTCTATATCTTTTTGAGTTGCTGCACGATTCTGAACGTTTGGCCTAAACACTACAATAGAAGGACCAAAACCGGGGGGCATATTTATGACCCCTTTGCACCGCCGTTCTGTCACGTTTTGTGACTCAGTGGTGGTGCATTGCTTTCAACCATATCTATGAGGCCACGTAAAGTCACATTGTGTGGCTTTGAATGGCTTCATAGATATGGGGTGAGGCAAGGCAGCGCAAATCATTATGTTGCATTACTTTGCGCAACTGAGGCGTTCTATGGGCATGGCAGTGGCTGTTCCCATGCAATACCCATGGATTTTGATGCATCCCAGATTTACCAACTCTGGTAAGCCTGAGGATTTGGTAAAACCTTCCACCTCCCCAAGCGAGGAGCAACGAGGATAATTATCTTTATTTTTCTTGATGTTTCCTCTTTCTATGTGTGTTGCATTCTGCAGTACACACAGAAGGAGGGAAACTCTCTCTAGGGTTACCAATGTGTGTAATGCACAATCAAATACCAAAACCATAATATAATGCAAGATGGCATGCATTAAAACAAATACAAACAAACTAGGAGAGCTAATCAAGCCCTTAGTTACAAGCCGTTGCACCTGGATTGGGGACAAATCATTGTCTGAGGACTGCACTTTGTCTGCTGCTAGAAGTACTGGCTCAAACCCCTTCCTCCACCTGGGAGCAGAGGCTTCTTTCATTGAAGGAGAGACCCACACGATTCACCTTCGGATACTAGCTCGCACTACCGTCTCAGGAACGAAGGGCTAGTGCTTTTCATTGAGCAGCGTTAGGACTAATGTCAGTGTGACAGCTAGTACTGCTAAGGACACAAGCACTGGGCCACCCATTAAAGCAGTGAAAGAAAGAAGTGCTACTTCTAAGCACACTATATGCTGGCAAATAGCAGCGCCCCTTACCCTGAGAAAACCTGTACAGAAATTCAGCAGTTTGTGGATTCAGCACTGGATTATACGTAGCCATTGTGCCTAATGGTGAAGGTGTGATGAAATACATTCTGGAGTGCCTTCCGATGGTGTATTTGTATTGGACTGAGACGTTTTGATGGAAAAAAATATATCCTAATCGCCCCTCACACAGAATCCTGATAAATAGTGATATGAGATGTAGGTTTGCAGATACTGTTTCGGGTCACTGCGTGGGACAAGGTTCACCTTCTACTAATAGTATACGTTATGGGTGGAATATCCCTCAGATCCAGCCCTGGCCTGGGAAACACCCTTGATGTTTCTAACATTCTAGCCCATCTTCTTCCCCTGAAAGCTATAGCTCTGGACCCTCCTCCATTCCACACACAGATTTGTTGTGAAGGAGGCTTTTTGGTCACAGGTGTTGCCAAGGATTTTTTTAGAGACCAGATCCACTGCTCGTGAATGTTTAATCCATGTGCTTTTCTAGTCCTCTAGGGCCCCACGCAGGGGTAAATCGGCACTGTTAGCAGCACCCAGCCCAGCTTCAGCTTAGCATGTGCGGCAATGAAAGCTCAGAGGAATTGTAGGGAACAGGCCAGAGAGACGCTGCTCAGGAGCAGGTGCCATGACAGGCTGCAGGGGGGCTGCCCTGGCGAGCACCCTGCGAGGGTGGAACCAGTCTCAAGGAATGTGGTCAGAGCTTTATTTGACCTCATGTTCAGCCTGTGTTCCTTATATGGCATATTTACAACACAATGGGCCTTATTACAACTTTGGAGGAGGTGTTAATCCGTCCCAAAAGTGACGGTAAAGTGACGGATATACCACCAGCGGTATTACGAGTCCATTATATCCTATGGAACTCGTAATACGGCTGGTGGTATATCCGTCACTTTACCGTCACTTTTGGGATGGATTAACACCTCCTCCAAAGTTGTAATAAGGCCCATTGTCTTTTTTTGCTACATAAGCATAAAGGTGTTGATATGTCACAGGGCACTGACTACAGTGAAGCCTCCCTCACCAGCCTTTTTCAATGCACGTTAACCTATTCAGTTAATAACATGTTGGTAAACTTTCAGTGAATCCTTTTTTCTGATTATTCTGCCCACAGATGAGAACTCAAGCTGGCTACTTTTAAATACCTGAGAAAGCGTAAACAAGGTTAAGGAGCTGACTTCAAGCTTAGTTTGGCACCAGAAAATGCATTCCTGACATAAGAACAGGTCAAACCAGTTGTAGTGCTTTTAGGTCGAGCATACCAGACACTGCAAATTGTCTTGTTTCAAGAGTTTTGTTGTGCAATTACCAAAATTTTACAGAAGCTTTTAGCCCGCCCATCGCTTACAATTGGTTAGCGTTATTGTCACTCTCATTTGCTTGCTTCTTGTTTGGTAGCTTTCCTCGTCCCATCTTGTCCTTCCTGTGTTTGTTCCTCCCTTAGAGTATAGCTCCTTACAATTTTTCGGACTGGCTCACTTCTGTCCATCTATTGCTCACTTTTAGAGGAATTACTTTGTTTTTGCTTAAGTACTCTATGAAAGTGCATGTGTTTTCCAGCTGTCTCCCTCATGAACATCTCCCCCCCTGCGCTCACCTGCAATTCGTGTAGGTGTCTCCCTCGTATTGCTAGCTGTCTTTTGTTGCTTCTTTCCATGACTCACCATGTTGCTTCCTCACTTATGTGCCTCTTCCCTTACCCCTGTGTTGCTCTCCCTCTTGTGGTTCCTTTTTTGACCCCTTTCTGCCCTCTCCCTCTTTCTGCAGATCCCTTCACCTTAAAGAAAAGTGCTTTTGTGTTGCTACTGCTTTTTCATTTTTTTTTATTTTGTGATCCATTTTGTATCTGTGAATATAAAAAATGGCACCATGTCATTCTATATGCAAGTGCCTACAGAATGATAAAACCGCATTGGTGCACCATTTTTTAGGTTTCACTTACAGCAAACATGTGCTTTCTGCGAAAGCTATTCTAAAAAAAAATCTTAATAGGGGCTTAGAACCCACCTATTATTTACCTTTACTTACCATTGGTTGGCTTCCATGTCACTTTTGTTTCATTACTTACCATTGGTCAGCTGTAAGTACCTCCTCCACCCCTCTGCATCCTCCAAAGGCTTCTCTGTGTGTTCCTGCTGTAGAATACAGACCAAATACGGCTTCCTGTGGTCAGTGTCCTTGCACAGGCCGCAGACTTTTGCAGGTACTCCTTTGTTGCTTTTGAACACCACTCATATTGAATGCACATTCAAAAGTAACTTTCCATCATCTTACACCTTATTTCCCACCACCCACGCCCTCTGTTATTTTTTCACCCACCCTCCCCTTCTCCTGCTCTTTGATGTGATGATTTCCTTTCCCACAAATACCTCTGCACTGTATTGTTTTCTTTTCATTTTGCACAGCAACGCAGGCTGCTGTGAAACACAGCTTTAGGGAAAAAAAGTGCTATGATGCTTTTTTATTTACTTTAAGCCATGTTGTACTGTGCACTGTGTGCAACATGTACAAACAATGTTGACAAAACCAATAGATTTCATATAGGCGAAATCTATTGCCTTTGCCAATGCTTGTTTCCTCTTTATATGTGTACTACATTCTGCAGCACACATAGAAAGAGAAAAAAGCCTAACAGGATTGTTTTTGTGCAGGAAGGGGCCCCTTCCTGCACAAAAACAATCCTGCAGACAATGCAGACACCATTGAACCATGGTGCAAGGGTGCTGGAACTGGCGCTAGGCAGCCAAAAAGGCACCAGTGCAGTTGGAAGGGACAGGAATGCACCGTATTGCCTAGATACAGCACATTCCTGCCCTTTCCTTTTGATGCAGGGCAGCACAGAAAGACAACTTGCTGCCCTCTGCAAAAATCCTGTAAATTTGGCCCTAAGTCTTGGGTAACCTTTGCAGTAGTAGAATCTGGGGCCGGGCTCTAAGACTTGGAGAACATGAGTAACAGATCTCCCAACAGTTCTTGGGAATGCACGTTTTGGTTACCTGAAATTGGGCCTGCTCTTATGAGTGCTCTGCATTATGAAAACCACTTTGACTCAATCACTTTGCAGAAAGATTAAGCAGCATATTTACAAGCCCCTTGCGCCACCTTAGCGCTGCCATAGCATAATTTTTGTACGCTAAGGCGGCACCAAGGGGTCTTTTCTGCCATGCCAGATTTACAAAGTGGCACAATGCTTGCATTGCTCTACTTTTCAACCCCTTGTGCCACATTATGCCTGCACCAGGCATAATGTATTATTCGCCTTCTGGCGCTAGGAAGGCCCAAAAAAATGGTGCAGTGAAATTTACAAGATTTCACTGCTCCATTTTTTGCTTCATTTTTAACGCCTGCATAGAGCAGGCGTTAAAATGACACACCCATTTCAGTCAATGGGCCTCCCTGCACTTTGCTGCACTAGCGTCAAAAGTTTTGACGCTAGTGTAGCAAAGAGCCACAATAGCATCAAAACCTTTGACTCTATTGTACTAACAATCACTATGGTGTGCCATATCATAAATACTGCGTGACCATGGTGTTGTTAGGTGCCGGTAAAGGGGCAAAAGAAAAGTTATGCATCATCTATGATGCGCCCCTTTCTTGTAAATGTGGGTCTGAGTGCTTGACATTGTTAAATATGTACTTTCCTGTTGCCCCAGAATATAAACATCTCTAAGTGTGAATGCAGGACACCTGCAGTGATTTAAATTGGCAAATTAACAGAAACAAATGGCAGTCAGTATTGTCTAGCGGTGAAATGTGGTCATGTCATTAGCCAAGGAGTTTTGCATCTGTACCCTTTGGGATCAAATACTTGAGTTAGTCCATTTATAAAGCAATGCTTACCGTCATGCCTGGAAAATCTGCACCAGGAAATCTACAGACCTGTTATTGACTGTGTTAGAAATGGGGTCTTTGATTGGCAGTCTTGTTATCCCCTGTTCAAGCAAGAACCCTCAAACTAGTCAGGGCAAAGGAGAAAGACACCTGGTTAACCCTCACTCACCCCCTTGGTAGCTTGGCATGAGCAGGCAGGCTTAACCGAGAAGCAATGTGTACAGTATTTGTACCAACACACACAGTAATACAGTGAAAACACTACAAAATGGACACCACACCAGTTTAGAAAAATAGGTATTATTTATCTAAATCAAACAAGACCAAAACAACAAAAATACAACACACACCAGTCAAGATATGCATTTTAAAAAGAATAAGAGTCTAACTCCATAGAAAACAATGGAAACATTGATTCTTCACAAATTACCTGGTTATCGTCAACGTAAAAGTGAGCGATGCATCAGTTCATTACTCACAAATGAGCGATGCGTTGATTTCTGGATGGAGCACCTCGGATCCGCGCCAATTCACTATGACTTTGACACCCAGGGCAATGCGTGTAAAATCAGGTTGCACAGTGTTAGAAAACCGCGCCGCAAGTGGGTGTTGCTTTATTTTTCCAGCCGCGATGCAGGTGGAGTGTCGAGTTCAGCCACGAAGCAGGTGACGCGCCAATTATCAGCCGTGTTGCAGATGGTGCATTAAACATTTCCCCGCATGGCGTTCGGTGCATGGATTTCAGTCCTTTTTCTGCCAACTTCACCTCTCAAGGGCCCAGGGACTGGATAGGGCACCACTTGGCAGGGCAGAAGTCTCAGCAGAGAGTCCAGGTGCTGGCAGAGGACGTCTTTGATGGCCCTGAGACTTCAAAAGAGGAGGCAAGCTCAGTTCAAGCCCTTGGAGATTCTTCTCAAGAAGGAATGCACAACAAAGTCCAGTCTTTGTCCCCTTTCACAGGTAGAAGCAGCAACTATAGGATAGCCCAACAAAGCACAGTCACAGGCAGAGGCAGCACTTCTCCTCAGCTCTTCTCGTGGCAGAGGTTCCTCTTGAATCCTTGAAAAAAATCTAAAGTCTGGGGTTTTGGGTCCACTACTTATACCCCTTTCTGCCTTTGAAATAGGCAAACTTCAAAGGAAAGTCTGTGTTGTTTACAATAACCTGCCTTTCCCAGGCCAGGCCCCAGAAACACACCAGGGGGTTGGAGACTGCATTTTGAGAGGGCAGACACAGCCCATGCAGGTGCAAGTGACCACTCCTTGCCCCTCTCTAGCACAGATGGCTCATCAGGATATGCAGGCTACACCGCAGCACCCTTTGTGTCACTGTCTAGAGGAGATGCAAAAAAATCCAACTGTCAAACTGACCCAGACATGGAATCCACAAACAGGCAAAGTCACAGAACGGTTTAAGCAAGAAAATGCCTACTTTCTAAAAGTGGCATTTTCAAACTAACAATCTAAAAACCAACTTCACTAACAGATGTATTTTTAAATTGTGAGTTCAGCGACCCCAAACTCCATATTTCTATCTGCTCCCAAAGGAAATCTGCACTTTAATAATATTCATAGGCAGCCCCCATGCTAACCCATGAGATAGATAGGCCTTGCATTGTGAAAACGGAATTTGGCAGTATTTCACTGTCAGGACATGTAAAACACATCAGTACATGTCCCACCTTTAACATACTGCACCCTGCCCATGGGGCTACCTAGGGCCTACCTTAGGGGTGCTTTACATGTATAAAAAGTGAAGGGTTAGGCCTGGCAAGTGGGTACACTTGCCAAGTTGAATTGGCAGTACATGACTGCACACACAAACACTGCGATGGCAGGTCTGAGACATGGTTACAAGACTACTTATGTGGGTGGCACAGCCAGTGCTGCAGGCCCACTAGTAGCATTTGATGTACAGGGCCCAGGCACCTCTAGTGCACTTTACTAGGGACTTACTAGTAAATCAAATGTGCCAATCATGGAAAAGCCAATTACACATACATTTTAAACAGCAGCACTTGCACTTTAGCACTGGTTAGCAGTGGTAAAGTGCCCAGAGTGTCAAAAACAGCAAAAACTGAGTCCAGTACACATCCACAACCTGGGAAGCAGAGGCAAAAAGTTAGGAGAGACAGCACCAAGGATGCCAAGTCTAACAGACTGGTAACCAGAACTGATTACTGAATATGTGTAAGAGGAGCTGGCATTCCACATTGCATGCTCTGAAGTAAACTACTGGTGCACAGAAATCCAGACCGCAGTGTACCCTCAGTGTGAAGGGTATGTCAAGCATTGATGACATACTGAGAAAAGCCAAAATAATCTTTGCGAGTGTCCTGAATCAACCTCTTAATTCATCTTGTGGAATGCATTTCATAGTCAGTCTTAATTAATTATTATTGTTGTAGTTATCATTATAATCATTATTAGAAGTAATAGTATTGCTGTTAATGACAATACTAAGTTTATATTTGTCATTTATTTGTTTTTTTAATGTTTTGTTAGCATTATAAATGCTGCTATAAAAATACTTATATATATTTAAATGGAGACACATGTTTCTCACTGTTTACAATTTAGTATTATGGATTGGTCAAACTTAACCACTGAGAAGATCAGAAAATAACCTGTTAGTTTTTTAACAGACAAAAACATCAAGTGAGCTTACAAAGACATGATTAGAACATGTCTATTTTTGTTGGCCTTCAGCATTGGATTCCTATTGTCCTGTGTGCTGTCAAATCAAAATGAAATTAACTTTATAGGATCCCATTTTTATTCACTACATACACCTCTATCTCAAAACATCTAGCTCCTACCTGATAGGCACCGCTACAAAAATGATATTTATCTTCTCCTCTAGTAGTATCATGCAACCGGTGATTCAAGCCCAGCTGCTCAACAAGAACCTCTAGATCTTGAACCTCCGCATGAAGTGGCAAACACCAAATCACTTGGGCCCATATTTATACTTTTTGACGCTAAACTGCGCTAACGCAGTTTAGCGTCAAAAGATTTAGCGCCGTCTAACGCCATTCTGAAGCGCCATGCGGGCGCCGTATTTATGGAATGGCGTTAGCTGGCGCTAGCAGACCGGCGCTGCCTGGTGTGCGTGGAAAAAAACCACGTAGACCAGGCAGCGCCGGCATAGGGGGAAAATGGCGTTAGGGCGTCTTAAAATGGGGCAAGTCAGGTTGAGGCAAAAAAATCGCCTCAACCCGATTTGCGCCATTATTTTCGACGCCCAGACGACATTTAAATGACTCCTGTCTTAGTAAAGACAGGAGTCATGCCCCCTTGCCCAATGGCCATGCCCAGGGGACTTATGTCCCCTGGGCATGGCCATTGGGCATAGTGGCATGTAGGGGGGCACAAATAAGGCCCCCCTATGCCACCCAAAAAAAAATAAAAAATTAAAAAAATGATACTTACCTGAACTTACCTGAATGTCCCTGGGGTGGGTCCCTCCATCCTTGGGTGTCCTCCTGGGGTGGGCAGGGGTGGCAGGGGGGGTCCCTGGGGGCAGGGGAGGGCACCTGTGGGCTCATTTTGAGCCCACAGGCCCCTTAACGCCTACCCTGACCCAGGCGTTAAATAGTGGCGCAAATGCGGGGTTTTTTGACCCGCCACCTCCCGGGCGTGATTTTTGCCCGGGAGTATAAATACGACGCATTTGCGTCGCCGTCATTTTTTTAGACGGGAACGCCTTCCTTGCATCTCATTAACGCAAGGAAGGCGTTCACGCAAAAAAATGACGCTATTTGCCCATACTTTGGCGCTAGACGCGTCTAACGCCAAAGTATAAATATGGCGTTAGTTTTGCGCCGAATTTGCGTCGAAAAAAACGACGCTAATTCGGCGCAAACGGAGTATAAATACGGGCCTTGGTATCAGCATCAATTCAGAACTTGTGTGCAAGAGACACATCACTAAGATGGGGCCCCCAGTCAAAGGCTTCCGATGGCAGAGTCAGCAGAGGCTCCGCTCTTGGAAACCTAGAAGTCAATGTCAACTCTTACTGAAGTCATGTGGGGAAGTCACTGCAAGTTTGGACCAACAATGGTGCAAGTTGGACCACTGATATGACAGAGGCCCCACTCTGGCAAACTCTAAATGAAGCCCTAAAATAGAAAGTCAAGGCTTTGTGCCACAAACACCCCTGAAGAGAAGTTTACAAAGGGTACTTGAAATTATTGTACAGTGTGAGAAAGCAACGCGGCAATGGGGAATCAGTGTAACAATAGCCAGATTCGTTGGGTGCATCAAAAGAGACTTAATTGATGGGAAATAAATATTGTGTTACTATATGCAGCATTATCTAGGAGGTTCAGGTATGAAGAACACATCTGTAAAATAATTAAATTCAACTGGAGTGGAGAGAGGTGAAATATTGTGGTGACATTTCAATACCTCTGGGTTACAGAAGATATATACATATGTACATATTGACATAATGATAAGATAGAGCTAACATAGTAAGTTCTTATTGAAAACTACATATACAAATTTTGATTTGTCGCAATGTACTAAAGTAGGGGAAAGGATGTGGCGTAACAGCCAAAACTGCTAATTTTGGAGCTAGGGAACCAGCTTCGAGTCTCAGTGGCAGGTCAACATCCTGTGATTTTGGGCAAATCACTTAGGGCCTGATTACAACTTTGGAGGACGGTGTTAAACCGTCCCAAAAGTGACGGATATACCACCTACCGTATTACGAGTTCCATAGGATATAATGGACTCGTAATACGGTAGGTGGTATATCCGCCACTTTTGGGACGGTTTAACACCGTCCTCCAAAGTTGTAATCAGGCCCTTAATCTTCTTATGCCTACCAAAAATGAGCGTGTCTTTTAATGCAACTGGTGCTCATGTAAGGCGCTTCAATACTTTTGGGTCAAGTTCGCACTGTATAAAAGTGCAAAAAAAATAAAGAAATAAAGAAATTTACTGTGAGTTCCTCTACAAACAGTTTATGAGATGTAGTTTGTGGTTACCCTGCCACTTTGCCAAGCAACAGGTCACTAAGCAGCCGGGTCCAGCAAGGGGCAATGAATGGCTGTCACTCAGCAATGGGTTACTAAACCCCAGTACAAAGCAGTGAGTTGTCATGCCATCCCCACCAGTCAAACTCCATGCTCAGGCACAAAGAAGATATAACTCTATTGTACCTAATGAAAGAGGAAAGGACTGGCTACATGCCTAGAGCTGTACCTGTTGCAAGAACATAAGAATATAAGTCAGCAGCCCAGTAATGTGGGTCATAACAAGATATGCTGGAATATGCTCATAGCTTAGTAGATCTGAGAAACAAATATAGGCTATGATTGTCATTGAAGGAGTGGAATGTTGGGATTTAAAAAAAAGTTATATTTACTCAAATTTTATTTGCTTTTACTAGTGTTTGTATTATGATAATGACTATTTTAACCCACATGGTCAACAATAGAATAGGGTACAAAAAAATCCTTGTTATTATAATTTCCTATTGTGCGTGTACAGACTTGATGATTTCACAATCAAATCTAAATAAACTAATGGATGATTTACCATCACTTAATGAGATTTGTCCTGAATTCCACCAGCACCGGGGATCAGTGGGTTTGATTGTGAAATCTTCGACCTTTTGGGACACCACTGACAAGAGTTTGGAAATTATATCACAAGTTGCAACTGTTGGCACAACCGCATTAAGATTACTTTGGGATTGTCCTATATTGGAGTGGAGAGTAGGAAACAAGAGAAATCACCTGGGATTCTCTACACATTGCATAGGAGAAGTTCCAAAGCATGGGATTAATATAAGTAGCCTTGGTGAAGTTATGATGACAGAATGAAACAAGTTCTAAAATATATTTCTTCAATAAACTGTAAGATTCATTAAGTTAAGAGGAGATTCTGTCTACTATTGGTTTGGAATCATACAAGAAGGATTGCTCTAAAGGAAATGTCATTGTTCAAGTGGACTAATCTGTTTCAGTAGTTATACTTCTGGTGTGCTTTCTCTTCTTTCTTAACAATTCTAACACTTCTTTGAAACACTTGGTCATTTGGGCAAAACAACCCTGGATAGTTAGCATGATTTATTATTGTTGTATGGGCAATACTAGAAGCACTGTTGCCTGTGTGAAGATATGCTTGACAGCTGGCCAACCTACCTAGAATGTGGTCTCATTGAGAAAGGCATTCAGATGATAGATTTATTTTTTATTGATTTTGGAGGGCAATTGTTCACTTTACTCCAGTATGGTAACCCATACGTTTGTTATCCAGTAATAATATTGAAGCCCTCTGTCTAGTGCTTAATATGAGCCGGTGGGGTCCACTTATTGTTAAGGACCAGCACGTTATTTTTCAGCATTAGACATGTTGCGAGGCAGTGTGCTCCCATCCTCCTGTTTGAAAAGGCTCCCTTCAGGTATTCAGCTGATGAGCTTATGTTGATGCACCTGTGCCCAGTGATGGTACAGAGACCTAGGAAGACTGGGCCGTATTTTCAGCACCCTCAAAATGACTTGTTGCGCTCTAATGATGAAGGAATTAATGTGTCTAGAGAGTTATATAGCACAGGTCTGACCAACAAGAGTGAAAATCGAAATACTGCTACTGAAGTAATTGTGATCATGCACTGCATTTACCATGATGCATTGGGGCAAATTAAGTACTGGGATATGAGGCAGTGTCCCCCCACCCTCCTTCAACTTGAAAAGGCCACATTGAGCTCTTGAGCTGATGAGCTTGTGTTGATGCGCCTGCACTCAGTGATGGTACAGAGACCCTGGAACACTTTGAGCAGCATTTCCAGCGCCCCAAAATCAATTCTTGCACTCTACGTATGAAGGAATGAATCCAGAAACACATGTCTAGAGTTACACAGCACAGGCCTGAACAACGAGGGTGAAAAATGAAATACTACTGTTGATTTAAGTGTTATCATGCACTGCATTTACTATAATGCATTGAGGCGAATTGAGGCCTGGGTTGTGAGGCAGTGTGCTCCCACCCTCCTTCTGTTTGATTTTGGACTATGCAGTCTTGGTATTGGGTGCACCAACATATAGTTGCATCAGCTGTGGGATTCTGTGCTGAGCCCTGGGCAATGCTCCTCATTCTTTCACAAACTATGCACTGCCTCCATTCATGTTGCATGTAGCGGTACCAGATTTCCAGACTGGGACTATGTGGTGAGCCCACACACACATTGACTCATCACAAAGGCAGGGGCAGTAAAAGAGCCATCCCACCTCTCTTTGATCCCTGATGATAAAACAGGGTCCATCCTTGTACTGCCAATATCCAGTTAATAGCCTCTTATTTGCTGCTGGGGTGCTGTGGGAAAGGCAAGTGTAGTAATTACAGGGAGTAAAGGGCTCTCCTAGAGCTCTGCTAGAGCTCTGATTACTTTATGTTTCTGCTACTGCTAGCATGACCCCTAGGGCTATTATGGAAAATATCAGGTATTACCTATTTCAACCCTTTATGATGTACGCACCTGGCCACTTTGAATATTTCCTTGCCCAATTACAGATATACACTTCAAAGGGGGGTTGAACAATCACCACAGCAATGAAATACACAACTGTAGCTGTGCTGAGAATTCCATTGCATAATTTAGGCACTACATACATAGTTATTCCCAGTGCCCCTCCACCAGGGCAGCGGTGCAAGCACCGCTGCCCTGGGGACTATGAGTCCCCGACCGCCAGCCTGGCCACAGTGGTAAACACCGCCATGTAAATGCTGGCGGTAAGGGGGACATAGGGTGCCCCTGGGGGCCCCTGCACTGCCCATGCAGTTAGCATGGGCAGTGCAGGGGCCCCCAGGCATAGCCCTGTCGCGTGTTTCACTGTCGAAATGCGCAAAGGGTGCTACTGCACAAGCTGCACATCAGCATTGCCGCCGGCTCTATTACGAGCCGGCAGGAATGTTGATGTGATGTTTCTGCTGGCCCAGCGGAAAAGTCATAATAGGGAGCCAGGAATACCGCCGGCACTGGCGCTATTCTGGCTCCCGCAGCCTCGACGATCTTTTTAAAAGACCACCGAGGTTGTAATGAGGGCAATGTCTTTTTTTGCTACATAATCATAAAGATTCCAAAATGTCACAGGACACCTACAGTGAACGAAGCCTCCCATGCCAGCCTTTTTCAATGCACGTTAACTTATAAGGTTAATAACATGTTGGTGACCTTTAGGTCAATAATTGTTACTGATTATTCTGCCCACAGATCAGAACAGAAGCTGGCTACATTTAAATACAAGAGAAAGAGTAAACAAGGTTAAGAGGCTGACTTCAAGCTTAGTTTGCCATCAGAAAATGCATTCCTGGCATAAGAACAGGCCAAACCAGTTGTAGTGCTTTTAGGTTGAGCCTACCAGACTGTCTTGTTGCAAAGATTCTGTTGTGCAATTACCAAACATTTACAGAGGCTTTCAGCCCGCCCATTGCTTACAATTGGTTGGCTTTATTGTCACTCTCATTTGCTTGCTTCTTGTTTGGCGGTTTTCCTCGTCCCAGCTTGTCCTTCCTGTGTTTGTTCCTCCCTTGCAGTATAGCTTCTTGCAATTTTTCGGACTGGTCGACTTCTGTCCATCCACTGCTCACTTTTGGGGGAACTACTTTGTTTTTGCTTGAGTACTCCATGAAAGTGCGTCTGTTTTCCAGCTCTCTCCCTCATGAACATCTCTCCCTCGGCTACTCACCTGCACTCCACGTAGGTGTCTCCCTCGTATTGCAAGCTATCTTTTGTGTGCTTCTTTCCATGACTCACTATGTCGCTTTCTCACTTATGTGTATCATGTGCCTCTCCCCTTACCCTTGTGTTGCTCTCCCTCTTGTGCTTCTTTTTTTACCCCTTTCTGCCCTCTCCCTCCTGCTCTCTCCACCTTAAACAGAAGTGCTTTTGTGTTGCTACTGCTTTTTCATTTCTTTTTTAATTTTGTGATCAATTTTGTATCTGTAAATATAAAAATGGCCCAATGTCATTCTATATGTAAGTGCCTAGATAAAGATGCAGCTGCATTGTTGCACCATTTTTAGGCTTCACTTACAGCACGTATGTGCTGCCTGAGAAAGCTATTCTTAAAAATGCTCTGCATTATGAAAACCACTTGACTCCATCACTTTTGTAGAAAGATTGAGGGGCATATTTACAAGCCGCTTGCGTCACTTTAGCACTGGCATCGCATCATTGTTTCTACCCCAAGACAGCGCCAAGGAGGCTTTTCTGCAGCGCCAGATTTACAAAATGGCACAATGATTGCATTGCTTCCACTGTGCATCCCCTTGCGCCGCATTATGCCTGCGCCAGGCATAACGTATTTAAGGGGGGGGGGGACGTTCTGGCACTGGGAGGCCCGAAAAAATGGCACAGTGAAATTTACAAGATTTCACTGCTCCATTTTTTGCGTAATTTTTAACGCCTACTCTGAGCAGGCGTTAAAATGACGCACCCACTGTAGACAATGGGCCTCCCTGCACTTAAGCATCCAAATTTGGACACCAGTGTAGCAAAGCCCCACAATAGCATTACTTTTTTTGATGCTATCGTGCTAACGACAACCATGGTGCGCCATATCATAAATACGTTGCAACCATGGTGTCGTTAGGTGCCGGTAAAGGGGCTCAAGAAAAGTGGTGCATCATCTATGATTCGTCCCTTTCTTGTAAACATGGGACTCAATGCTTGACGTTGTTTAATATATACTTTCCTTTTGCCCCAGAATGGAAACATCTCTAAGCGTGAATGCAGGACAACTGCGGCGAATTAAATGATTTAAATGGGGACATTAACATAAACAAATATCAGTCAGCATTGTCTAGAGGTGACATGCGGTCATGTCATCAGCCAAGTAGTTTTGCGTTTGTACTCCCTCGGATCAAATATTTGAGTTAGTCCATTAATGAAGCAATGCATACCGTCATGCCTGGAAAATCTGCTCCAGGAAATCTTCAGGCTTGTTGTTGACTGGTAACCAGACCTGATTACTGGATATCTGTAAGAGGAGCAGACATTCCACACTGCATGCTCTGAAGTAAACTGCTGGTGCAGAGAAATCCAGACCGCAGTGTACCCTCAGTGCGAAGTGTACGTCAAGCGTTGTTGACATACTAAGGAAAGCCGACATAATCTGTGCGAATGTCATGAATCAACCTCTTAATTTATCATGTGGAATGCATTTCATAGCCACTCTTAATTATATTATTATTGTTGTAGTTAACATTATAATTATTAATAGAAGTAATAGTATTGCTGTTAATGAAAATACTAAGTTTACATTTGTCATTTATTTGTTTTTTAATATTTTATTAGCATTATAAATGCTGCTATCAAAATATTTATATATTTTAAAATGGACACACATTTTTTTCACTGTTTACAATTTAATATTATTGATTAAAAAAAACAAGTGAGCTTGCAAAGACATGACTAGAACATGCCTATTTTTGCTGGCCTTTAGCATTGGATTTCTCTGGTCCTGGACGCTGTCAATCGAAATGAAATTAACTTTGCAAGATCGCATTTTTATTCACTACACACAACACTACGTCAAAACGTCTGGCACGTACCCCATAGGCACCGCTGCAAAAAAGGTTTTCTTCTTCTCCTCCAGTAGTACCAAACAACCGATGATTCAAGCCCGGCAGCCAACATGAAACTCTAGATCTTGAACTCCTCCTATAAAGGCGGCGAACACAAAGTCACTTGGTTTCAGCATGAACTCAGAACTTGTGTTCAAGGGACACATCACTAAGATGGGGCCCCACTCAAAGGCTTAGGTGGCAGAGTCAGCAGAGGCTGCGCTCTTGGAAACCGAGAAGTCAATGTTGACTCTTACTGAAGTGAGGGTGGGAGGGGGGTGGGGGGGCAGTGCAAGTTTGGACCAAAAGTGGTGTAAATTGGACCACTGATGTATGACAGAAGCCCCACTCTGCCAAACTCTAAATGAAGCCCTAAAATAGAAAGTCAACGATTTGTGCAACAGACACCCCTGAAGAAAAGTTTAGAAAGGGTACTGGAAGGTACACAGTGTGAGAAAGCAGTGGGGCAATGGGAAAGCAGTGTAACAATAGCCAGATTCGTTGGGTGCCTCAGTAAAGATTCAGTCAATGGGAAATGACATTGTGTTACTATTTGCAGCATTATCTAGGAGGTTCAGGCATGAAGATCGCATCTGTAAAATAATTCAATTAAATTGGAAGAGAGAGGTGAAATATAATGGTGACATTTCAATACCTTTGGGGTAAAACTATAGTAGACATGGGGGAGAACATGTTCCAGCTGTGGTGTAGGTTTAGAACATGTGCTCACGAGATACGACTGATTTGACACTGGAAGCATTGGAGTAGTTCCCCCCCCCCCCATCTGCCATGGAGGGGTTTCAGTTGTTATTATGTCATTTATACATGACACATGATAACTCATAACATATGGTACCTTACTAATTCCCCATACCAACTACTTGGGATATATGCCTATAGGCCCTGACATATTTGGTTTTGTACATATTGTCAAATGATATGATAAAGCTAACCTAGTAAGTTCCTATTAAAAACAACATATACAAATTCTGATTTGTCACAATGCAATTCAATAAAGTAGGGGAGAGGATGTGGCGTAACGGCCAGAACTGCTTATTTTGGAGTTGAGGAACCAGGTTCAAGTCTCAACATCAGGTCAACATTCTGTGATTTTGAGCAAATCACTTAGGCTCTGATTTATACTTTTTTGCGCCTCATTAGCATAAGTTTTTGACGCAAGAGTGGCGCAAACTAACAAAATAAAATTGTATTTTGTAAGTTTGTGCCGCTTTTGCGTAAAAAAATGACGCTAATACGGCGCAAAAAAAAGTATAAATCAGGTCCTTAATCCTCCCATGCCTACAAAAAATGAGTCTGTTCTAGCTTTATGTAAAAGGTGCACTTCAAGACCTTTGGGTCAAGTTCACACTATATAAAACTGCAAAAAAACTTATAAATAAAGGAATTTACTGTGAGTTCCTCTACAAACAGTTTATGAGATGTGGTTTGTGGTTGCCACGTCAGCTTGCCAAGCAACAGGTCACTAACCAGCTGAGTCTAGTAAGGGGTAACAAACAGCTGTCATTCAGCAATGGGTTACCAACACCAGTACAAAGCAGCAAGTTGTCATGCTATCCTCACCAGGCAAACTCAATATTTAGGCCCTAGAGGCCCATATTTATACTTTTTTAGCACCGCATTTGTGCCACTTTTTGACACAAAAGCAGCGCAAACTTACAAAATACAATTGTGTTTTGTAAGTTTACGCCGCTTTTACGTTAAAAAATGACACAAATGCGGCGCTAAAAAAGTATAAATATGGGCCTAAGAATGTATAAGGAAATGTCATTGTTCAAGTGGACTAATCTGTACCAGTAGTTATACTTATAGTGTTCTTTCTCTTCTTCCTTAACATTCTAACACTTTTTTGAAACACTTGGTCATTTGGGCAAAACAACCTTGTATAGTTAAGCATCGTCAAATTATTTAATATTGTTTTATGTGCAATACTAGAAGCACTGTTGTCTATGTGAGGATATGCTTGACAGTTGGTCAACCCACCTAGAATGTGGCCTCATTGAGAAAGGCATTCAGATAATAGATTTATTTTTTATTGATTTTGGAGGGCAATTGTTCACTTTACTCCGGTATGTTAACCCATACCTTAACTTATCCAGTAAGCGTATTAAAGCCCATTGTCTAGTGCTTAATATGAGCCAATGGGGGGCCCTAGCACTTATTTTTTATTGACCAGGGAACAATACAACATTTCCCACCTACATCCAATAGCCGGTGGAAAGCTGTCATCATATCAAATGGGAAAAAGAAGAGGGAATAGGAAGTGGGTGGGGAGAAGAGTTATGGTGATGACCATTCCTAAGTAAAGACCAGTAGGTAAGTAGAAAATTAGACCTGTAGTGCAGGAACCACTTCTCCATTGTCCCAACCATCTAACCCCCCCATGTTCTGTCCATATCAGATGTGGTCTGACGGAGAATATGGAGGTATTGCAGGCATGTCAGTTCCCTAAACTCCTCTGATAGATATTAGATACATAGACCCCAAATTTTATCAAATAGGGGCAGCAGGCTCGCCACTGCTGCTGTCAATCTTTACATCCCCAGTATGTTCCATAATTTATGTAGCTATACTGTATATTTCGCTGACAGCCTGCAAGACAGTTTCCCAAAAGGAGTCAATTTTGGGGAAATGCAACAGCAAGTGGGTAAGCTTACCGTCTTGGCCACAGCTAAGCCAACACATACTGTCGCTATGTGTCCTCCACCGAGCAACCCTCATCAGGGTATAGTACCAGTAATGGGCTATCTTTAGAAACAACTCTTTAGTAGTCATATTTCAGCCGGTGACCCTTGCTTGATGTAGAATGTCTCGCCACTCCCGATCTGTAACTGAGCGACCACACTCTAACTTCCATCTTCGCTTGGCTGGCATTTGAGGCAGCATGGGGGGGGGCAATTAGAAAGGTGTATAAGTCAGACAAAAGTCATTTGTCTGATGAGCAACCATCTTTCAAATGGTGTGGGGGGTCTGCTCGCATGAGGTCGTATCAATGGAGATGTCACCCAGTGGGACCGCTAAGTATTGCCAGTATGCTGTGTCTGGAAGATCATAGCCCTCCTGTATCTGGGCAAAGTCCATAATCTTATCTACATCGAAGAGGTCTTTTTGCAGTAGGCATCTTGCCAACAGCAAACAAAGTTTCGCTCTGTGCAGGGGGGAAATACGGATTTCCAATGAATGGGGTCTGTGGAGAGACCAGGGCAGATAGTCCCTTCTTCACCTAAACTCTGTCCCAGGACCCCAATGTGGCTATCAAAATAGGGGAGCTATATACACCTGGTGGACGGTGCTTCTATGGCAGCCATGGGATCTTCCAAATATGTACTCCGGCTGTGGCTTGGTCAATAAAGCACCATTGCTTCTCGGTTTATGGCTGTGACCATTCTACCATGTTGCATAATTGGGCTGCGTGGTAATAGCTCAGCAGGTGTGGGATTCCCAGTCCCCACTCAGCCTGTGTCAGGTATGCTTGGATCTTCTCCATTCTGGCTTCTTGCCAGCCCATATATTGTCCCAGATGTGTGTTTGTATTTTGTCCAGTACACCAGGGGTAGGTTGCAGGGGTAAAGTCTACATAACATAGAGCACCTTTGGCAAGAGCATCATCTTGATGTGGTCAAGTGTCCCAGCCAAGAGAGGCCATACGTCTTCCACCCTGCCAATTCTGTCCAGGCAGTTTGCAAGATCGCGTTATAGTTATATTCTATGATAGCTCCTTAGGTGGGGAGGATCTGCAGACCCAGATATCTAATCCCATATGTGGCTCAGGAGAAGGCCAGAGATGCCTCCAAGAGGGCCCTGTCTGCCTCCGGTAGAGTAAGATTCAAAATGGATGATTTGTGCAGGTTAGTTTTGAATCCAGAGACTTCACTAAAGGCTGCCAACTCCTTTAAGACAGCCGAAAGGGAAGTCTGTGGCTGGGACAGGTGAAGGAGCATATCGTCCGTGTCTTGGGCCAACTCGTGTGTTATACCACCCATGAGTATGCCTGTTTTGTGGGGCTGTCTTCTTATGCATTCCATATTTAAGGCAAACAATAAGGGTGACAAGGGGCAACCTTGTTGCGTGCCCCTAGAGAAAAGGGAACTGCTGAGAAAGGGTTCTGTTCACACTTACCACAGATCTGGGCGCTTCACAGTTACAATTTGTCCAGTTACAGAACCTAGAACCCAGGCCACAGTGCCCCAAGCCTGTATTTAGATACAGCCAGTGAACCCAGTCAAGGGCTTTCTCCGCATCTATAGAAAGGAGTAAGGCGGGCGTATGTGAGCGATGAATTTTGTCCAATAAATGGCAGAGATGCTTAGTATTATCAGCACACGATCTTTCAGAAATGAACTTGGTCTGGTCCTGGACCACTAAGTGTGCATGTACGCACCCAGCCTGTGGGCCAGTATGCCCGTGAAGATAATTGGCATCTACATTTAGCAAAGTGATGGGACAATAGTAGGAACACAGTCGTTGATCTTTCCCAGCCTTGGGTATGACCGTTATCGTGGCCAGTTGCATTGAAGGAGGGAGGGAGCCAGCAGCGCCCAGGGCATTACACAGTCTAGCCAATAGGGGAGCCAATTGGGCTCCAAAAATCTTATAAAATACCACTCCAGAGCCATCAGCACCCAGTGCGTTCCCCACTTGGAGGCGCTAGCTGGCGAGGAGCACTTTAGTAGGGGTAATATCCTTATATAAATTGGCACAAGTCACTTGTGAGATCTGGGGCAGAGGGACAGAGTCTAAATAAGTCCCCACACCATTGATATCAGGGTCATCAGTGTCATAGAGGGATGCCTAAAACTCTTTGAATTGCTTCAGGATCAGGTCGTCTCGGTGTGTCAAGGTGTCATCAGGCAGACTCAGTTTTGCCACCCTCCTCTTCACGGCCTGAGATTGAAGGTGGTATGCTAGTAAGCAACCAGCCTTATTCCCCCCATGTAGTACTTATGTTTTGTCCGTAGTAAGCCGAATTCCACCTTGTCCATATATGGTGCTCGTAACTGTTTACAGGTCATGGTCAGAGGCCTCCTGGTCGCCATCGACCCCATGAGCCTATGTGAGACCTCCAAGTCCTGTATAGTGTGCTCAAGCTGGTGTTGTTAGTTACATCTAATTGTGTTAAATCTCGCCGCTATAGCTATAAATTGACCTCTAAGAACCACCTTAAATGCCTCCCATAATATATCAATTTTGGTCTCCATGGTGTCATTGATAAGAAAGTAACGGTCTATTGTTTCTCTAATTTCGAGTATCGAGAGGCCAGTGTCTCATATTCAATGGGGGGCAGGGAGAGCGAGATGCAGAGTGATTGGAGAATGATCAGAAATAGAGGCCGCCCCAATCTTTGTATGGGACACGTTAGTAATGCATGGCGTGGTGAGAAAGAGGTCCATATGAGCTTAAGTTTGGTGGGCAGCTGAAAAGAAGGTGTAAGTTCGGTCTAGATAGTGGCGTAGTCGCCATGTTTCTGTCAAGCCTACCTCGCTTAGCCATTCCCAAAAGCCCTATGAAAAGGCTCCAAACTGACCGTGCCGCTCGGCGGATCCCTCTAGTTGGGAGTGCGGAACTATATTGAAGTCTGCCCCTATAATGAAATCTATGTTCGGTGTAAGAAGAACTCTCCCTATTGTGTCTTTAAGAAAGCTTTCCTGATGGCCATTGGGACCATAAATGTTTGCTACTGTCATCTTGCGGCCATGAATAGTAATATGTAGGAAGAGAAGTCTCCTGAGTATCTCCGCTTGTGTGTCCACTATCTTCCCCTGGAAATGTTTGGCCATCAACATTGCAACCCCCGCTTTCCTGTCCTGCTCTGGTGAGTGGGACTGACGGTCATACCATCTTGACCGTAGTTGTTGCTAGTCTACTCTCAGCAGGTGGGATTTCTGCAATAGGCAGATATCACATTTCATCTCCCGTAGTAGTGAGAGAAGAGCCAACCTCATCAAGGGAGCAGTAAGACTCCTTACATTAAGACTAAGTATGTGCACCATTCAAGTGGTGTATAACTAGTGTTAGGTCTTGTCCCAACTGTCTGATCGTAGGCCACGCAACTCGGACAACAACACCCACAGGCATCCTCAGAACAGACAATACACCCAGTGTGGTCACCATCAAGGAAACAAAAAGAACAATAATAAACATATAATGAACAATAAACAAAGTTCCCCGCCTTGGAAAGGAACCAAGTACTTCTGTAGGGTACAGCTCATCACCATGGTCCGTTGCTCATCATTTAATGTCCTGGGGTTGTGGGGCTCTGCCAGTCGGCTGCCACCAGACACGGCCAGCCTTCCACGTGCGACCATCCATATAAGACGAACCTCGTGGGGACCCCTCCTTGGCCCTCCCATCAGGCAGGCAGCACTCAGCAATGGTTGGGCAGAGTAGCCCTAGTGCTCCGAGTCGGCTTCTGATGCACTGTCAAAGTTCCGCAGTTTTCTGAGTAGTGCAGCTCTCTCTTTTTTACTCTTCAGGTTCGTGGACTTGTTTGATTTGTAGCTACGTGCTCTGAAATAACTGCGTCCCCCCTCCGGCAGTGGCGCTGGTCCTGCACGGAACCCTGTGATGAGGGGTCTCCCACCCGCAGCGTCTGTCATGGGTTGGAGGGCTCTGCGGCGCTGCCGGGTCACCGAGGAAAGATCCTGAAAAAGGCCTACTTTAAGGCCCTCAAACTCATTTGTAGTTTGGTCACCAACTGCTGCCAGGATGATCTCTCTCTGTTGATAGTAATAGACAAGTGAGTATATTGTATTGTGTTGTAATAGTATTTATATAGCGCTTACTACCCCTGACGAGGCGTCAAAGCGCTTTTTGGGGACTAGCACGCTACTCTGGAAACCAAGAGGAATTAGTGGTGGATTACTAGGGAAATATGAGTTCAGTTTTAGTATTTTTATGAGTTAATTTGAGCAGAGGATATGTGAGTTTATTAGTTGGATTGAATAGAGCAATGGAGGGATAGAGGAAGGAAGAATCCAGAAGTGTTAATTGGGAGTTTATAGTAATAGGATGAGGCTTGGGATGAGTAAAGGAGAGATGGAGGAGGGAACAGTCCGTGGAAGGGGTTAGAGAGATCATAGTAGCAGGAGGGGTTTTGGATGAGTCAAGGTAAGATAAATGAGGGAGAATTTATTAGGGTTGTTTGGGAGATCATGATAGTAAAGTGAGGCTTGGGTGAGCTAGATGTGGAAGAGGAAGGAAGAGCTTAGGCAGGGTTATTTTGGAGATGAAAGTAGTAGAATGGGTTTGGGATGAGTCAGAGTGGGGATGGAGGATAGAATGATAGAGACATGACATATGGTGATGGGTAGACACAGTAAAGCTTACAAGAGAGTACATTTATGTTATGTTTATTTATTTATAAATGTTTTATATATATATATATATATATACATTTTTATCATTATTTTATTTTTCTTTAATTTATTTATTCTTTATTATTGTTTATTAATTTAGTTTTTTAAACTTTAATTTACTTATTTATAATTTGAGTTTTATTCATAGATTTTATTTTATTTATTTTTACTTATACACATATATATATATATATATATATATATATATATATATATATATATATTTATTTATATATAAACACAACCTTATTTTTTAATAAGGCAACCGGCACTCCGTGAATGTGCAGATCTAAGGTTTAATACAAACAAACAGGAACGCGTTTCGGCGTCTCCGCCTTTCTCAACCTGTGTGGGCCGCCATTTTTGCCCCATTTAAATACAAGTGCATTTCTTAAAGCAACAAAGTAACAAAAATACTGATAGTTAAACATATAATATTTACAACATCCATCATTACGCCTAATTGCAAAAACATGTATAAATGCATATATAAATAAATGCCTATGAATTTTACCTCCTATTTTACATGTTTTGTCTATGAAAACCTTGTTCTTATCCAAAAACGAATCTAATCTAAGTAGTGAATAGAAGCAAATATGTAGGCAAAGATAACACAAAGAAATTGAATTGAAACTCTCATACTAGTTATTAACTAAGCATAATTCAAAGATTAATTGCATACCTTAATCAACGATTTACCAACAACAAAAACAAAGCTATACTATACTATGTAACCATGGAAAAATCTTAGAAGAATCGTTAAACATGTTGGAAACACATATAAATACTGCAACGACCATGATATAACACAATAGCAATAACTATGTACTTAAACCTGTGGAATATTATGGTACCATTGTTTTCACGACAGTAAAGAAAATATTATTAATTTTTAATTTTTAATTTTTAATTTTTGTGAAATGGTACCATATGTCTCATGTAGAAAAAAATGTGTGTATCAACAGACAGAACATGTGACTAAAAAGGCCTAAATGAAAGAATATACTGAA
This sequence comes from Pleurodeles waltl, assembly GCF_031143425.1. Classification (NCBI taxonomy): domain Eukaryota; kingdom Metazoa; phylum Chordata; class Amphibia; order Caudata; family Salamandridae; genus Pleurodeles; species Pleurodeles waltl. Next base: position 1,010,847,930 of record NC_090439.1, on the reverse strand, counting down.
TAAGGAACCCACTTAGTTCAAATGAATATATAAATCTTTACTGGAGTTTAATCCTACTGGCTCTCTAGAATCAAGTGTCAAAATATATCTGGATTCCAACTTTCTCAGGTTTTTCTCCCTGTCCCCTCCACGTACATCTTTTTTTATTCCGTCAATTACACTATATTTGATACTTTCCATTCGTCCTGCATGGAACTCATGTACATGTCTAGCAACAGGGTATGAATCGTCTTTGTTGGTTATCGCCCTAAAATGTTGGAGTATTCTTTTGTGCACTTGGAGTTTAGTACTACCAACATATATCTTGGGACAACTGCATTTTAAAATGTAAATGACATATTCACTCCTGCAGTCGTATCTGCCTTTTATGGTGTGAATAGTTCTGTCTCCTTGCTGGATACTCTTAATGTTTTCACCATTTTTACATGCTTTACATTTGGCACATTTAAAAAATCCATTTTGCGATTGAAGCCAGCTACTTTGCATAGTCTTCCCCTGTCTCACATCGCTTTTCACAAGGACATTTCTCATTGACGTCCCTTTTCTATATGTTATTGTAGGCCTATTTTTCAAATTAGTGCCTATCACAGGATCACTTTTTAGCATGTGCCAATGTTTCTGTAAAATCTTTCTGATGGATTCATGAGCCCTATTAAAAGTGGTTATGTATCTAACATTAGCAGTATCATCATGTGTATTGCTATTTTTCTTTCCACCTTTACTGCTTTGTTCTGAAGCAAATAGCAACTGATCTCTGGACCTGGATTTTACTCTAACTGCACTGTGTTGTAATAACTCACTGGAGTATCCTCTCTGTTTTAATCTGTCAATCATGTTGTCTTGTACTTTTAAATAATCACTTTCTTTACTGCAAATTCTCTTGGCTCTCAAAAATTCTCCAAAAGGAATGTTATTCTTCAGAGGTTGAGGATGGTGACTTTTAGCATGCAGGATGCTGTTCCCTGCTGTGGCTTTCCTAAACAATGTTGTCTCAATTTTGTTATTTTCAATGAATACTCTGATGTCTAAGAATTCAATCTCATGGTTGTCAATTTTCCCCGTGAATTTCAAATTACAATGATTAATATTTATTTCTTTGATAAAATTGCTAGCAGTACCTCGATCACCCTTCCAAATTATGAAAATGTCATCGATATATCTGAGCCACAGAACGATGTTATCATTCCATTTATCTAGCGGGAAGTTGTTAAGTATCTGTTCTTCCCACCACCCCATGAATAAGTTGGCATAACTTGGAGCAAAGCATGTTCCCATTGCTGTACCGCATACCTGCTCAAATATCTCATTATTGAAGAAAAACATGTTATGTTGTAGACACCATCTTATCATTTGGCTCAGCATTTTGCTATGGTGATAAAAACTGATTGATCTCATTTTCAAAAAATATTCTACTGCCTGGATTCCCAATTCATGTGGGATACTTGTATATAATGCTGTAACATCAAGTGTCATCAACAAGTATTCATTGTCCCAGCCAACATCAAAAATCCTCCTCAGAAAATCACCACTATCTTGTAGATAGGAAGATAGATTTCTAACTAGTGGCTGTAAAAACTTGTCTATGTATTGTGATACGGTTTCAAACAAACTTCCTTTAATGGACACCATAGGTCGCCCAGGGGGTTTGTGTACATCTTTGTGGATCTTCGGTATCAGGTAAAATACAGGTAACTTGGGAAAGTCTACTTTCAGAAAACTGTATTCTTGTTGACTGATGAGACCTTTGTCACGCCATTGTATCAATTCTGAATCAAATTGTATTTTAACACTCTCAACGTGATCAAGGTCAATCCTTCTATAACATTTGTTGTCATTCAATTGTTTGTATGCTTCATCCATGTATTGTTTTGTTGACCAGATCACTATATTCCCTCCTTTATCGGAGCCTCTTACTACAATGTCTGGGTTATTGGAAAGTTTATCTAATGTTTTATAATATCCACCCTTTTTGTTGTTGAATGCACTCCAAGTTCTGGCTCTCAAAATTTTCAATTCTTTAGTCACAGTCTCTGAAAATTGGTCAATCATATCTCCACTGGGTGATGGGACAGTTTTTGACTTTGGTTTCAGACCTGATGCTCCATCTTTGTTAAGACAGATTCCTTCTGATTCCAATCTGTCTAACATCTGTTCTTCATTAATTTCACCCATTGTGCTATCTTCCAATTCCCAAAGTTCTCTCATTAGTGACACATCCTCAATTGTTAGATTATGACTGATTAGTCTTTGTGTGTTATAACTGATTTCTTCTGTACACTCCCCTTGTGTTGTTACTTTTTTACACTTCGCTTGATGGATTTTTGATAATTTTAATTTACGTATAAACAGAAACAAGTCTATACGGCTTTGCACATAATCAAAATCACTGGGTTGGCAGTACGAGAGGCCTAACGATAAATTAACTTTGTCCTCCTGGTCCAATTGTATATCTGATAGATTAACCACAGTCTTATTGTCAGTTAGTACCGTTTGCTGCTGCGAGTCATCTTGCTTCCCTCGTCGCTGTGGTTTTCTTTTGCCCCCTCGTCTTTTCTGCCTCTGCCTCTTCCTCTTATTCGAGTTCCTCCTCTCCATGGTCTGTGATTTGTTCTCCGATCCTTCCTTAAAAAATCAAACTCTTCTTGTAATGTGGTGTGTGACTTTGTTCTTGATGTTTCTTCAAAATCTGTATCAGAACTCTCACTCATGCCTACATTGGATGTCCTTCGTGCAGTGCTTTGAATTTGGCTTGCTGATTCCTTCACTTTCAATTGTCTCCAATAATCAAATTTCCTAGCAAATGTGTAAATTTGTCCCATCTCATAATCAAATGCGTCTCTGTTAAATTTCCGTGATTTCTTGGAAATGATCTCTTCCTCGATCTTGCTCAATCGCTCTTCCATGGCATTACTCAAAGATTCAACTAACTTTTTGTCCGAAAAAGCTTCAATTCGCTTAGTAACACTATTGATTTGTTCTATAACTGTCTCTCTCTCGATTTGTGCATACTTGATTAATATTCTCATCATTCCTGCAGAGCTTGCAGCATTGCTTTAGAAGATCAGGATTTGAGTCATCATAATTAGGCATAATACAAATTCTTAAGCCCCTGGGTACTCTATCCACTTCCAAGTACTTATTAAGAGACTCACATTCCCACCATTTGCTTAGTTCTTTCTTTTTCAATTTTTCTAGTTCTTTAAATGCCCCATAAATGTCTGTGCTTGCTGCTGGGGATTCCCCCTTGGTCGATTGATCATTCCCATTGTTAGTACATTTAGCAAAGGCTAATTCTGCTCTTAATTTTCTGTTTTCATAGACATTTGTAGTTTTGTTAGCCATTATTTTGTGTGTATATGTAATATAAATGTCTATATCCAAAAAATACCTTTCGATCCTCCAATAAATTACTTATACTCTAATGTTGATCACAGAGCCGTACATCGCTTTTATGCACAAAGGCGCATCACACTGAATTCATGATGACAAAAATCTTCGCATTAGGCAAAAAATATATATTATGCGGCTACTCTCGTCTTGATGTGGGTTTCTCTTGAAAATGGACATGCCACGCTCATTTCATAATGACTAAAACATTCACGTTTTCCAAAAAGTCTTTTTATGACTTCTCATATCTTTAGAAAATCTGTTGTCAATGTGCGCCTGGGTATAATGTTGCCAATCCCTTGTGAACACCACCGGTCCGTACTCCAATCTACACACTATTCCATGGTTAAATAAGCTTTGAAGTCCGTCTGAAAACAGTACTTTGTTTATATTGAAAAATAATTATGCTGCGTTCAGTTCGTGATAACTCAAAAGTTCGTGTTTCCCCAACACTGTTATACGGCTTTTCGTGTCTTTGAATGGTCTGTTTTCCCAAATGAACATAGATACATTGTTGCCGATCCTTTGTAAACACTTGTACTAATATCGTTTTCTTTCAACATTCACGCGCCATGTAAAATGCAGATAACTCCTGATCTCTGCTCGGCGCTTGGCTCCGTTTTGAAGAAAATATTTATGAAACTAAACGAGAACCTTTTGCTTACCGTACAACTCGACTGTCGACTCCGGTGTCCTCCGACTCCGCGTAGACTGTCGGGAACGGTATGAAGGTCTCTCTCAGTGAAAATCCATTACGGGGGCAGCGAGGTTAATTTAGAAACACTTAACTTCGGCAATTCCCTTGCCGCTCCTAATCGCCAATGGTGCCTGGATAAGACGCGCGCCACCACGTCTGACATACAAACACAACCTTATTTTTTAATGAGGCAACCGGCACTCCGTGAATGTGCAGATCTAAGGTTTAATACAAACAAACAGGAACGCGTTTCGTATTCACTACTTAGATTAGATTCGTTTTTGGATAAGAACAAGGTTTTCATAGACAAAACATGTAAAATAGGAGGTAAAATTCATAGGCATTTATTTATATATGCATTTATACATGTTTTTGCAATTAGGCGTAATGATGGATGTTGTAAATATTATATGTTTAACTATCAGTATTTTTGTTACTTTGTTGCTTTAAGAAATGCACATGTATTTAAATGGGGCAAAAATGGCGGCCCACACAGGTTGAGAAAGGCGGAGACGCCGAAACGCGTTCCTGTTCGTTTGTATTAAACCTTAGATCTGCACATTCACGGAGTGCCGGTTGCCTTATTAAAAAATAAGGTTGTGTTTGTATGTCAGACGTGGTGGCGCGCGTCTTATCCAGGCACCATTGGCGATTAGGAGGGGCAAGGGAATTGCCGAAGTTAAGTGTTTCTATATATTTATATATGTATACATATTTGATTGTAAGTAAATATACATTTGTTACACAGGTTGAAAGAGTAAGTGTGTAGTTTATTGTTATGACATAGTAGCAATACATATTTCCTAAAGAACTATACATATCTAGAATATACACATATTCAGATTAAAAATATATATCAACACAGGCATACACAGTCCATTGCTGTTTGAATATGGTGGTTATGAAGGAAAGAGCCAGGTCTTGAGTAGTCTTCTGAAGACAAGATAGTTATCTGTGGATCTTATATTTGGGAGTAGTGAATTCCATAGTTTGGCTGCTTGAACAGAGAAGGATGTACCACCTATGGTCTTATTCTTGTATGGTGGTGTTCTAAGGTGGGGTGCCAATTTTGAGCGGCGGTTTCTTTGTTGAATGTATTTGGTTATTTGGTTTCTGATAAAAAAGCAATCCTGTTCCATGTATAGCTTTGTGGGTGATACAAAGCAGCTTGAAAGTGGACCTTCTGGCAACAGGTAACCAGTGTAGTGCTCTCAAGGCAGGGGAGATGTGGGCTTGTGGCTTTACATGTAATAGTAGCCTGGCAGCAGAGTTTTGAATACACTGTAATTTTTTCATAATAGATAGAGATTATCCATAGTAGAGGCCATTGGCATAATCCAGTTTGGATATTTCAAGAGAGAAAGTAGCCTGCACCTTGTGTGGAAATCAGAGGTGGGGGAAGATGCGTTGCAGAGTCTTCAAGGTGATGAAGCTTGTTCGTGCTAATTTGTCCACTTGGGCATTCATAGTTAACTTATATCTTATATATCTTGAGCTAGTCCTGGGGAGTGGGCAGACCGGCCTGCTAGGTGGGTTCGATCTAGTACAATGTCCTGGTGTTTTAGAGTAGGGGCTACATGATGGAAAAGGCGGGTTACAAAATCATCACGGCTCCCTGAGACAGCCTGCAGAGGAACTCCCTTGATGCGGATATTTGAGCGCCTTGACCTGCTTTCCAAGTCTTCCAGTCGGTACTTCAGTTCTAAGTTCCTCCTCTGGCTGTCCATTTCTTCTTCACGACCATCCTTCATCTGCTCCAGTGTGTCCACTCGTTGCCCCAGGGCTCCGACATCTCTAAGCAGATCCTTAACTTTTGTCGCTGTTTCCTGCTTTAATGTCCAAAGTCTGCTCTGAGAACACCGAATAGTTGCTCCAGGAGCACCTTACTTATCTTCAGCTTCTGCAGGGCCCGATCCGGTGGCAGTGCCCCCTTCCATGACCGGACTCGCAGAGGGATCTAGCTTTTTAGTAGGGGTCTTTGCAAAGAGGTCCTTGAGAGGGCCTTTCTTCTTGGAGAGTCTATGAGAAGCCATTGCGGGCAGGAGGGGGTGTTCTCAAATGCGGTATCACAATAGGCTGCGATGTCAGAGGCCAGTTCGTTTAGTCTGCCCTATCCCTGGCAGGCATTCACTTAGCCCCCGTATTTCTTCTTCCCCAACAACGCGCCACCTGGTTACAGCTCAAGTCCACCAGCGGGGGTTGGCCACTGGGCCAGATCAGGCCAAGATCCCCACTACTCTCCTATATAGGGGCCCCAGTCAAGGTGCCTTGTCCAGCAGTACGACCCGTCACTAACACATCCGGGCCTTCATCTGCGTGTCTCTGTCCTTGCCAAAAAGGCAGGGCCTTCCCCCCAAGGGTGTACCTGTATGGTGCGATTAGGCCCCGATTGGTAGCACTGGTGCTGCTCCTATCGTAAGCAGGGCTCCTCTCCGCTCCCCATTGTCTGGACACCAAGCACTGAAGTCTCAGTGTCCTCCTCATCCCCTCCTGCTCAGCGAGGGAGAGGGCGACTCCACCACACGACAGGCCTGCCCACTGCAAGCTGCCATCTTGACCACACCCCACAAGGTTGATATTGAACTAAAAAGTAAAGACTACTACTTTAGTAAGTGTTATCATGCACTTTATTTACCATGATTCATTGGGAAAAACTGAGCACTGGGATATGAGGCAGCGTGCTCCCACCCTCCTTCTACTTGAAAAGACTCCCTTCAGCTACTTAGCTGATGAGCTTGTGTGGATGCACCTGAACCCAGTGATGGTACAGAGACCTAAGAAGATTTTGGGTAGTATTTTCAGCACCTCTGAAATGACTTGTTGCTCTTTACTGATGAAGGAATGAATCCAGAAACATGTGCCTAGAGTTACACAGCAAAGGCCTGACCAACAAGAGTGAAAATGTAAATACTACTACTTAAGTAAGTGTGATCACACACTGCTTTTACCATGATGCATTGAGGCAAATTGAGTACTGGGATGTGAGGCCTGAGCAGGCATAAAACAAATGATGCTATACTGGTGCAGAGTGGCGCAGTGAAATCTTGTAGATTTCACTGCGCCATTTCTGCAGGACTTTTAAATAGGGGAATGCCTCCCTTGCATACATTATACCTAGCACAGGTATAATGTGGTGCAAGGTCTTATAAACTGGTGCAATGGTGACATTGTGCCAGTTTGTACATATGGAGTGGGGTGGAGGGCTGTTTTGCGCCATCTTAGCATAAAGAAAAGACGCTAAGGTGGTGCAAAATCCTTGTAAATGAGGCCCTAAAACATAGTTATTTCTAGTGCCTAATTTGAGGTGGTGGTTGCCAGTGGGGGCCACTGACATTTATTTTTAGGGACTGGAACTTAATTCTCCACATCAGACATTTCTGAAGACCAACAGAGGAAAAAACAAACAGAACGTAAAGACGGAGGACGAGAAATACAGAAAATCCGTCACCAAGGGAAAAAGCATAAACCTGTAATAGTAACATAACAGGGCAAGGAGTGCCTGGTAGTGAATTAAAGAGGCCTGAGGTAGATTCAGGACTGTGCACCCTTGCCAATAACTAATAATGTAGAGATGTCCCACTAGCCCTTACTCATAATGCTGCTACAAAGATAACAAAATGGTAATTGTTCTTGCAGCTTTCTTCTAGATCTCACCAGGCACATCAAACACTGACCTGTGGATAGATGCACTGAGTCAATGCCATGGCTAACCAGGAGATGTGCAAGAAGAGAAATGTCCTTTCTATATACATGATGGCACCGAGAGCAGGTAACTGAGGAAGGGCCATACAATAAGGGACTCAGACTTGTATCTTTCTCAATCCACTGGCCCATGATGCAGTGAGCATTGTCTAATCTGTGCTGGTGGTTGCATGAAGTCCCTTCATTTGGGTTAAATGCCAGCTGCATTAGATCTTTTGCAGAATCCCCTCCAAGAGGCATGTATAGGGAACCTGGTGGCAGTAAAGAGAGATGGAGTGGTAAAGCTCAAAGGCTCAGTAGGCGTGTCAACGAGCTGTAGGACTCTGCAAACCGGAAAAGAGCAGACATCTGAAGCGACATCTCTTATTGCCAGAATGCAGAAAGGATCCCAATACATACGTGACAATGTCAAATTTGCCTAATTAAAATTGCAGATAGTCCAAAACTGTGGAACGTGTGCATGGATTTAATCTCTCTGGTGCTAGTGGCACCTGGTGCTCAGTGGATCACCATTTAAAGGGAACGTGCATACTGAGAAAGTATACTTAATGTACATACGTGATAATATTAGCTCCCGAAATGTTGTATTTGGTACCTTGGATGTGAAGCTATTTATGTTACAACTGGAGCCTACAGGATTCTAGGGTTAAGAGAATTAAACCCCATGGACATATTTAGTCAGTTTAAAAAAAAAGCTTCATAAAGTAGAAACCCTGCTTCTTCAGGCACCAAAGTGCTTTGTAAGGGTTTAGGTGGAAAAGACAGAATGAACACATCACAAAATTGCCAGTGTGCAATTTGGCACAGCACCCTTGTGAAGAGCATGCGATCTGACAGCGACATGTCTCACACTCTTCACACAGCCACCTCATGAAGAGGCATTTTCACACAATGAATAGTAAAATGTGCATTAAACCCTTACACAAAGTTGGGTTTTCAGCTCGTTTGTAGGGATCCACACTGGTGTGGGTCATTTAGGGCCTCATTTCAACCTCAGTGGTCTTTTTCCAAGACCGCCGAGGTACCGCTGTGCTGAAGACTGCCAGTGCAGGCGGTTTTATGCGCAGCGCATCATGACTGCTGGCAGCCCTCTGTCCTTTTTCAGAGGGAGAGCCGCCAGCAGCCATACTGGCGGTCGTCTGCGAAGTGGAGGCTGCTCCACCTCCAACGCCCCGTCATCAGAACACCGCCCACCGAATTCCAATTCAGGATTTGGTGTGGCGGTGTTCTGGTGACCGGGAGCTGGTGGCGGAGCAGCCCCCATGGATCCCGTTCCCTCCTGGAGAATCCTCAGAACAGGTAAGGTGATCGTCCGTTAGGGGAGGTGGTGGGGGGGGTGTTGTGTGTTGTGTGCATGAATGGGGGTGTGCGTGTGAATATGTAGAGGGGGTGTGTGAGTGCGTGTATGCATGCGGGGGGGTGTTGTGTGTCTGGAAAATGTGTGGGGGTTGGTCTGTTTGCATGTCTGTTTGTATGTGTGCGGGTATGTGTTGTAGTGTATGTGTGAGTGTAGGGGGGTGTGTGTGTTAATGTTGGGGTGGGGTGGGGAGGGGGGTGTGTGTGTTAATGTTGGGGGTAGGGGTAGGGAGGGGGGTTGGGGTGTGGGGGGAGGACTCGGGGTGGGGGAGACCCCTATCAGTGCCAGGTAAGGAATTCCCTGACACTGATAGTGCCTACCGCCATGGATTTTGTGGCGGTTCCAAACCACACAAAAATCCATGGCGGTATGCAGGGTCCTGATACCGCCGGCGGTCTGGTGACGGCCGCCGGGCTGGAGACCGAAGTCTCCAGCCCAGCGGTCGTCACCGCCCTGGCGGTCGAGGTGGAGATGTGGTGGATGACCATGGCGGTAGCCGCCATTGTCATAATTCCATTTTTTTTCCACCGGCCTGTTGGCGGCATTACCGCCACTTCTCCCCCGCCCACCAGGGTCGTAATGAGGGCCTTAGTCTTTTACCCTTGGCTGGACTGGCACTATCGGGCACCGGGTGTTTATCTGGTGGGCTAGCAGGGAGAGGACCGGCTTCAATCCTGTTGGAGGCCGGTCTTGTTGCATAGTCTGGCTGACCTCATTTCAGCCTGTAAGCTTCTAGATAGATACTGCAAAAACAAATGGTTTTAAAGCCATTTGTTTTTAGGTCTCGCCTATGCAGCGCATGCGCTGTATCAATGAGACATGCTGTAATCTACACTGTGGGCTTCGAATATGCCCATCACCGCCTCTCAATGTGCCTTCAGAAATCCTGGCTTTCTAGTGGTGCATTGGTCGGACTTGTCCCTCCTTCGGTGCTTGGTTCCCTCCAACAGCAAATAGCCTTATTAAATAAAGGCATTTGCTTCTGTACTTTTCTGTTATTTTCGGTGCACTACTTTTTTATTTATCTTCGCTCGTCTTTTCAGAAGGTTTGGAAATGCTTCCTTCCCATGTTGGGAGCCATCGCCCAACCCATTTCCCATTCACAGTTTGATCCCTCCTCCACCACATGTTCTGAAAAGCGAGTGCCCTGTCAGGCCCCTCTGCTTTTTTTTCCCAGTGCGGCACCCGCTTTGTGGACGCCACGCCCATTGTTGCTGGCATTCTTCCAGCTTCATGTTAAAAATTCTGAAAAACAAGTGCCCTCCCATGCCTGACCTTTTATTATCCAGCGCAGCACTCGCTTCACAGACGCCATGCCTATTGTTACTATTCTTTCGACTTTATGTTTCAACCTGGCGGGATGAGCGTGGGGTGCATCAGCATTGCATAGAGACAGGAGTGCTCTATCAAGCCCCGCAGCTTTGCGTCAAACAAATAGCATTGGAGAGTGACCACTCAGGGACCTATACCGCGCTGCCTACCACCCATTCACATTGGCAAGTGTCATTCACACACTATCCTACTTGTAAACATTCTCCTGCTCCTTTGATGGCCGCTTTATGATCAATCATCAGTGGCGGAGGACAAGCAAGTCATGTCCATTTTCTATATTGGTGGCTCAGACCGGATAAACAGTCTTGTGCTTCTGCTGCTCTCCCACCGGGCTACCTTGTTGGCATTTCTATCACTATTTTATTCCTTCCTCCCATCTAGTGATTTTCAGCTTCTGCTTGCTGTTTCTCACTGGCCCCAGAGTGCTTTTCCCTTCGCCCCTTAAGGTGTGTGCGAGCCAGGAGAACTCGACCTTGGTCCAGCCAGTGTACTCCCAGCAAGAAACCAGTTGGTGTATTTGAGCACTATGTACAGAGATTTGGGTGGGGGCAAGTCTTTGTTAGTGACTTCTGGTTTAAGCATTAGGTAATGTATGCGCTCTTCTGGTCGCTTTTCATTTTTCTCATTAATGAACAGTAGTTTGTCAATTTCACTAATCTCTTTAATTTTCATTTACATTTCTTTTCTCTGCGACTAGCACTTTGTGCTCCTATCTCGGCTCAGATCTCAGAAAGGCCCAGGCTTTCAGCTGCGCTCTGCTGAAATCATTTTAAAAAGAGGGGGAGACACCATTTCCCCCTCATGCTACAAAGGCGTGTGACAGACTACAGAAGCCTTGTTGATAGACCTGACAGCCTTAGGGTGGTCATCCCCAATTTTTTTGCCTGCCTCCCTTCATTTTTCTAACCCCGTTTTTGCTGATTTCAGGACTCTGTACACTTTACCACTGCTGTCCAGTGCTAAAGTGCATATGCTTTCTCCCCTAAACATGGTAAACTTGGTTCCTACCCATTGGCATATTTAATGTACCTGTAAGACCCTAGTAAAGTGCACTACATGTGTCCAGGACCTGTAAGTTAAATGCAGCTAGTAGGCCTGCAGCACTGATTGTGCCACCTACATAAGTAGCCCCTTAACCATGTCTCAGGCCTGCCATTGCAAGGCCTGTGTGTGCAGTTTCACTGCCACTTCGACTCGGCGTTTAAAAATACTTGCCAATCATTAAACTCCCTTTTTTCTACATATAAGTCACCCCTAAGGTAGGTCTTAGGTAACCCATAGGGCATCTGCTGCCATCTGTGCCTTACAGCTTGTCTCCAATCCATGTCTGTTCTGTGTTGGTTGAAAACTTCCCTTGTGCATTCCACCCAGACAACCACAAACAGAGGACACTCAGTCACATCTGCATTCATCTGCATACCGAATGGGTCTCCCTGGGCAGGAAGGGTGGAGGGGCTCACATATCAAAAGTCAGTGATCTGCCCTCACACAAAGGACTAATAACCCCCCCACATGGATCCCGGCAGACAGGACTGGGCTGAAAGTGGAACTTATGCACTTCAAAAACACTCTTTGAAATTTCCCCCATCTAAAGGCATATTTGGGTATACAAACTGGATCTCTCACCCCACCAAATCAGACCCTTCTGGATCTACACCTGCATTCTGTCAGAGGAGCCGCATGGCTGCCCAAAGTACTCAGCTGGACTGCTATGCTGAGAAGGATTGCTGCCCTGCTTGTTGCCCTGCTGCCCTGCTGCCCTGCTGCCCTGCTGCCCTGCTGGCCTTTGATTTTGCTGGAAGTACTCTGCCTTCCCCAAAAATTATCTCCAAGGGCTTGGATTGAGCTTGCCTCCTGTTCTGAAGTCTCAGCGGCGGCAAAGACTTCATCTACCTTTTTAGTGGCAGCGTCCATCACTCCCTCCTGCATGGCTGCTGCTCCTGCTGCCGCTGACATAGACTGCTAGTTCTGTGATTGAGGCCCATCCGATCTGTCAGTTTTTTCTCTTTTCCTCGTTTTTTGTCTATTTTTTCTGTTTTGCCTTTTTACTCCTTTGTATCTGCTTTGCCGCCTTCTCTGTGCAAGAGATTCCCCGCTCCCTCCCGCTGCTGCCCCCGTGGCCTCCTCCCCGCCCTCGTATCACTTTGCCGCACTCCCCGCTGACCAATTTCTCCCCGCTGTCACTCCTTCTTAAGGGTGGCCGCTGAGCAGCGAGTGTTGACTTCACTTACCTTTTCGGCCAGCGTCTGTCGCTACCTCCTGCATGGTCACTGTTGCTGACACTGACTGCCAGTTCTGTGATCGAGGCCCACCCGCTCTGAAAGTTTTTTCTCTTATTTCCTAATTTTTGTCTTTTTTTGCCCTTTTAATCTTTTGTATCTGCTTTTCTGCCTTCTCTGTGTGAGCGCTTCCCCGCTCCCTATCACTGCTGTCCCCACGGCCCTACCCCCACTCTCGTATCCCTTTCCCACCCTCCTGCCTCCCAGCTGATCAATCCCCCCTTCCCCTTCTTAAGGGTGGCTGCTGTGCGGCCGTGCCTATGGCATGCCAAAGGCAAGTTCGTCTGTGCTTGTCTGCACCTGGACTGCGCCCAGCGCTGCAGACCCTGGCTCTCGCACCATCCACCGATACGAAATCGAAACCCTCTATGCACTGAACCCTGGATGTCTGACCACCTGCCACCGTGCATCCCCCAAGATGTTTTGCCTGCAGCAACTTCCACCACACCTTCTCCGCTCTTTAAATGCCAGACCTCCAAGCCGCAAAACTGTCAAACACCCTCCAGTTCAAACTCAAGTGCATTCTCCTCAACATCCGCTCCCTGCACAAGCACGCCGTGGAGCTCTGGAACCTGGTGGACCCCACCCTTCGGGACATCCCCTTCCTCAACGAGACATGGACAAACACAACATCAGAACCGGACATCTCCATCTCCAGCGACTACAAACTGCTCTGCAAGGACTGACCCTCCAGACCAGGTGGTGGCATAGCCATCACCTACAAGACCACCCTCTGACTCAACCACCCTCTGATCCACAGGCAGGAACACTCCCCTCTCATTGAGCACCTTCACTTCCAAGTGCACGCCACCTTGAAGACCACCACCCATGGCACCCTCATCTATAGACCACCCGGCCCACGCCTAGCTTTCAGTGACTCCATAGTCGACCTCATAGCCCCCCACACACTCGCCACCACCAACTACATACTCCTGAACTGAGATCTGAACTTCCACATCGACGACCACAACATCTCATCACTACTTGAGAACCTGGACACTATTGGGCTTAAACAACTGGTCACCTCCAACCCACATTGTTGGACACTCACTCGACCAAATCTTCTCTGCCAGGAACAATGTCACCATCAACAACTTAACACTGCTACACTGGACCGACCACTACTGCATCCATTTTTCCATCTCTACACCTACAGCGCACACCAACACCACCCCCCACCCCACAGGAAATGGAACCAAACCACAGAGGAACAACTTGTCAGCACCCTCAGCAACTTGCCACCCCCCTGACACAACAGATGCTAACACCGCAACACTCAATCTCGGTAAAAATGGATCACTGACTACGCCAACACCCTAGCTCCTCTCCAAAGGACTACAGGGAAACACACCACCAAGAAAGCCAGCTGGTTCACTCCCGCACTCCAGTAACCAAAGCTCACCTGCAGGAGGCTGGAGAAGAAATGGAGAAACAGCAAATCCCCAGAGTACCTTGCAGCCTTCAAATCCGCCACAAGATCCCACCATGGCCTCATTAGATCAACCAGGAAAACAGCCCTGCAGGACCGCATCAACACCACCACACACAACACAAAATAACTGTTCAATGTCATCAATGAATTTGCCAAACTACAAGCTGAAACCACTAACATCCCTCCATCCCAGGACCTCTGCGACAGACTAGCCACCTTCTTCCATCAGAGCATCAAGGATATCTAAGACAGCTTCTAACTCCAAGACTCTCCAAATGCACCAACAATGCCCCAACCAGGATCCACCGAACCCCCACAGATCCTGCACGCCTGGACCCCCTCACGACGATCGAGACTCGCTCCATCATGAGCAGCATCCAGTCTGGGGCCCCCACTGCACTGCCCACACTACATCTTCAACAAAGCTAGTGCCTTGATCGCCCCGAGCTCTGCAAGATCAGCAACTGTTCCCTAGAGTCAGCCACCTTCCCTGAGCACTGGAAGCATGCCAAGATCTGCCCGCTATTGAAGAAACCCACTGCCGACCCAACGGATCTCAAGAACTACCGCCCCATCTCGCTGCTGCCTTTCTAAGCCAAGGTCGCCGAAAAAGCAATCAACATTCAGCTCCGCCAATACATCAAGGACAACAATATCCTGGACATCTCCCAATCAGGATTCAGAACGAATCACAGCATCGAGACTGCCGTGCTCACCCCCACAGATGACATCCGCTCTCTCCTCGACCGTGGCCAAACAACAGCCCTCATCCTACTAGACCTATTGGCCGCCTTTGATACAATGTCCCATTGCACTGTATGCACCAGACTCTGCACAGCAGGAATAAACAGCAAGGCCCTTCGACGGATACACTCCTTCCTGACGGGCAGAACACAGAGAGTCAGGCTCCCATCACCCCTGTCAGAATCTACAGAAATCAGCTGTAGAGTACCCCACGGATCCTCGTTGAGCCCCACGCTGTTCAAGACCCCACTCGCCACAATTAGAAGGAACTATTGTCTGAACATTATCTCCTACGCCGATGACACCCAGTTCATCTCCCTTACTGAAAACCCCTCAACGGCCAAGAAGAACTTCAAAGACGAGATTAAAGCAGTGGCCGCCTGGATGAAGGAGAGCTGTCTTAAGCTGAACTCCGACAAGACTGAGATCCTCATCCTGGGACCATCCTCCTCAGCCTGGGATGACTCCTACTGGCCCTCAACACCTGGCAGCCCCCCACAGACCACTCACAAAACATGGGCATCGTCCTCGAATCTGTGCTCACCAGGTCAATTCTATTACCTCTACCTGCTTCTACACCCTCAGATTCCTATGGAATATCTTCGAATGGATCCCTAGCGGTGGCTACAGAACAGTGACACACATCCTGATCACAAGCAGACTTGACTACGGCAATGCCCTCTATGCCGGATCCACCAAGAAGAACCTGAGCAACCACAAATTTGGGCCCAGCTACCTCAACCACCACATCACCTGGTACTTCCCTGCCAGACCTCTCCGCTCCTCCCAGCAGTCGCTTGCCACCATACCCGCATAAAGAAGTCCTTGGCTGGAGGAAGATTGTTCACCTACCTCACTGCAAAACGTTGGAACACCTTACCGCTCCACCTCAGACAGTCGCCATTGCTACTTCAATTCAGGAAGGACCTCAAAACCTGGCTCTTCGACTGAACCCTGAGGACATACCGCACAGCGCCTTGAGACCCTATGGGTGAGTAGCGCGCTCTAAAAATGAATAATTGATTGATCTACTGGCTTTTAGTTAGTTTTCCCTCTTCAGCGATGCCGGGAACGATTTTAGCGACACCAGCACCAATGCCGCAGCCTGCTCCCGCTCTGCGGATATCGTGGCACACAATGACTGCGGCCTGCAACTCAAGCCTGGTGTTGCAGTGACACCACTGACATTACGCAGGATCATTGCAGCACTGCAAAGTCAACACATCACATCTTGACTGACTGGATCCATCGACCAAGGAACCGACGCATCAACACTCACGCCGCACCAACTCCCTCTGCAACCAGACAAAACCGATGCTGCGCCTCCACCTGCCTTGCTATGTGGAACCGATGCCTCATCTCCCCAGACACTGCAAAAGACTGACGCCACACCAGCCCCAGCGATGCCTCATCTCCCAGACTCCATGCAACATCTTTGCTTCTTCGTTTTCAAAAGGTACTGTACCTGGGGGTCTGTCCAACTCCGTGACCAGTGCGTGTGGTGTCAAATTATTGGGAATGACTCTGTTAACAATGCTATGATAGTCCCAGTTAGAGTTATTGTGTTTCTATGTGCTTTAGTGGAATGTAATCTTTAAAAATTCTTAACTCTGCTTGTGTATATTGGATTTTCATCATTATAGCCTTATATTATTCAAATAAATATTATCTATTTTTCTAAACCTGTGTGGTGTATTTTTGTGGTGTTTTCACTGTATGATGTGTGGTGTTGCTGTGTGATTTGTTGCACAAATACTTCACACATTGCCTTCTAAGCTAAGCCTGACTGCACTGTGCCAAGCTACCAGGGGATGAGCAAAGGATAATTTGGGTTGTGCTGTAACTTACCCTGACTAGGATTGTGGTCCCAATGTGGACAAGAGTGTATACCTCTGCCAACTAGAGACCCAATTTCTAACACTCATTAACAGTATGCAGAAAAAGAACGCAGTGTACTAGATTTATTTTTGTCTATCATAGGCAGGACTTCTGTCTGACAACTGAGCTGGTATGGGGAGTTCTTTCAAACAGCCCCTTCTCTGCTAGCTCTAGCCACTTGACATTGTTTGAGATGCTATAGGCCCTCAGAGAACCAATAGTGCATGCTCAGTCATGTGGGGGCAATGCGTAACATTTACTTAGGAAATGTGGCAACTGACATGGCAATTTGTATTTTACACACTGAAGCAATGAGGAAATTGGCTTTGTTATGTGTACTTCGTATAAAGAGGCATTGTTGAATGTGACAAGCATAATTTTTCACATACTGGTGTGATGAGGAAATTGTCATCTGGGGCAACGTGGAAACCGAAGAAATTGGCATTTGAGGCACTGAGAAAATTGTCATCTGGGGCAAATAGGAAACCAGTGTTGCAACTGTGCTTTGCATTTGAAGGCAGTACATAAACTGGCTTAGCAATGCATGTTTTATACATATTGCGGAACTGTGAAAACAAACTAACGTTGTAATGATGTACACATTGCAATGGTGTACAAGAATAAATGGAACTCTGAGATTTAGCATATTTAAATGGAGAGAGTTCATAGTTAAGGACATATACGCCATATTCTGTGTAAGTGATTCATGGCGTGTAAGCTTGCCACTTGCAGAACGTAAGTGTCTCTTCTACAACACCAACTTGAAGCTCATATGTTTGATTGTATGCCAGTCACAAGTACCCTACAGTAAAGATTGCAACAATAAACAATAACCTACTTTTGTATGTCAGTGTTTTAAAGTTTGTAAGGGAAAAAAGTTTTAAGTGGCGTAGGTGATCTCTGATGTTGCATGTTATACAACTTAATTTGCCCTCTTGGTCAACATGTTAGTCAGCCAGCAACTCTGATGGTGGGGCGGTGAAAGTGGTATTCTATTTTTATTAGCATGGCAGATTTAAATTAGGACGCTAAATGGCAATGTTTTAATTTTTTGCTGCAGAAAGAAGAAGGTAAATTGAAGTTCTTTATTTATATGCAGGGCCACTGGAATTATGTGACAGAGAGGACCAAATTATGCAGCTGGGCTGACCAATTTATGTGGCAAGAAAAGTCCAGTTCTGCATTTACAGCACCAATAGCTCTAACTCAAGTGAATGCGAGACCTATTGCATTGCTAATGCTTGTTATATTCGGGTGGTTACCGTCTCCTGCAGGGTCACCACAGAGCTGACCTTCAAGGCTTTGGAAGAGGGTGAGCGGCCCGCTGTTGCTTGGCTGAGAGAGTCAAGTACATACTTGATAAAGACTCTTCAAAATGTACAACAATGTTTGTCTTTTTAATGTGATCTTTGCGACGCATTTCAGTTTAGTATATCAAATATAACATTGTATTGGAAATTACTGACTCTCATCATGAATTTAGAATTATTTACACCCCCACCACCACCCTGGAGCCAATGCTTCTAGTGAACCAAGATGAAGTCTGGCTTTCACTCTCTACACGTGGCCTAGGTTATTACTATAGATAGAGTAACTGATGTATTTGAAAATGCTGTCATGTGATGAAGGAAAGAAGGCACTGTGAAAAAAGGAATTGCCTAGAATCACACAATGTGATCAAGTGGAAGCCAGGATTGGTGCAAGGTTTTTGAGGCATTTCAGCCACTTCATGTTTATCTCATTCTCTCTCTGATTTTAGATCAAAGCTTAATAGTTTGTGTTTAATCCTTTGAGGTACTAAATCAGCGCACTGTATTGGGATTAATGGTAGTAGTGTTTGGGGAGATGATGTTAAAATGCAGAGGGTAAAATGAAACCCAGAGCACCCAGCTTTGGTCAGTGCATTGAGACCATGTGCTCAGCAGAGTTAAAAGTCTTTAGTCACTGTCATCCATTCTTGAATTAGTTCATTCACCCACAATTCACCATCCAACTATTCGTTCAATGAGCCATGCAGCCATGGCTCCAGTTTCCTTCCATCTATGAAATGATTGGAAAAGGATTGATAACGAAAATTGTTTTGTAGGACACCATTTTTGCAATAAAAAAACATTCTGGGGGGGGGGCTTCCAATACCGTGCTTGCAATAGTCAGGTGCTCTTGCTGAACTCACATGATACCTGGAGTAAGGGGGCTTATCTGGCAAAATTTGTCAGAACTGCTTTTGGTTCACAGTCCAGCCCTGCTTTACCCCTTCATCAGGACATAGGAGAAGACCCCAGGTGGCTTTGAAGTGCAGGTCACAGGGAGTGTTCATCTACCCAGGAAATGTCCTTGTTCCAAAATCCACTCTCCTTTGTGGAAATGTCAGCTCCATGATGCTTTCTTGTGCTCCCTTCTAGTACCACACAGAGGACATTATCACCAGGTTGATAGGTCTGAGATGAATGGAGTTAGAGAATCATTACAATGTGTGAAATAAAGTGATTGACTCTTTCTGATCGAGATACATATCACAAGATGTTACTTAGAATACCTTCTCCCCACCACTGGATGTTCTGTGGACAGAGTTGCTACACTTCTGCTAAAAAAGGGAACACCTAAAAGGAGTGGGAAGTCCGATGGAGAGGGAGGAAAGTGAGGGCTCCTGGAGACTGTTACGGGCAGCCTTGCCACACAGCCTGGCAGTAAATGAGGAAAATGGTAATAGCCAGCATTAAAAGAGATGCTCACACTGAGCACGGGAATCCTGTCCTCTGTTGTCATTCCACCCTTTTCTCCTCAGGATCACATCTAACTTATTCCGGAACTTCGGAGCTATAATTACATATTCAGAGCAGCAATACCACTTGGCCCTGCAACCTTGAGATTTAGACTTATTGCACCCTTCCACCTTTCTCTAATGAATAGGGATATACCATAGAAACTAGTGTTTTCCCACATTCCATGCATGTTTCCGCGCATATATTCTGCAAGGCTTTAACTGGTAAAATGCATCAATGGCAAATCACAGTGGGGAAGAAATTACCATGCATCTCACAATTCCAATTGGCTGATAACACCTTGTTAGAAAGTGGATTTTTCTTTGTGTGAGGCATTTACCCACTTAAATAAATAATCACACTAACTTTTCAGGGTGAACCTCAAAGTCACTAAATTAACCCGAGCACAAACCAATGTTATCTTTGAAATACAGCAGACGGGACAGGCCTAATTTAGGGCATGTGTACAGTATTTATGCAGTACCAAAGCAGTAATAAAGTAAAAACACCACACAATACATTTTTCGAACCTATTTAGAAAATTAGAATAACACTTAATAAACAGAATGAGACATAAACAACACAAATCCAAATAGGGGAACCAGAGCTATGAGTTTTTAAAATGTAAATGAGAATAGCACCAAAAAACATTTAACGCTGGTGTTGGTTGATGGCCACAGAAGATCAGTATCAAAGTGCTATTTCAGGCTGACTGTGATTTAGCATGGGTTGGATTCACCAACCAGATTTGCCCTGGTGAAAGATTTTACCTTAGGGCTCTACTTTTATGTTGTCAGTCTGTATACTCTGTCACAATGGTGATGTAGTATACACACCACCAACATAAGGATCTGTGTGCTCCATTTAATTATGGGCAGACAATAGCTTTGGCTATAGAGGTGACCGATTCATCACTGCCACAGCCAAACCTCTTCGACTGCCTGTTGGAGTAAGGGCAGTGGGTGAAATGGATACCTGTCTGCCCACCCAATCAGAATGGGCTGGTATGTATCCTGTTTTTTTCCTGTCCGTCTTCCCCACACAAACCCTGGTACTAAAAGACAGCACATAATAATTCCCCTGCCATTGGAGATGACTCCCATGGTGGGGGGAGCATTACTTTTTTTTATTTTCAAAAAGATGTGAAGGGACTTTCTTTAAAAAAATAAAAATAAAAAACTGTTTGGTGCAGGTTTGCATCATGCGGACACAGGACTGCACAAAACAGTGAGATGCATTGACAGGAACTGCTGTCACAGTGGTTCCTGCTAATGCATTATAAATGACAGCCTATTTGGCGGTCATTTATAAATATGATGGGTGGTCTGTCCATCATGGGGGAGGAGTCAGTTACTCCACCCCCATGGTAGAACTGCAGGTCATCCAGCAATATATAAATCTGGCCCTTAGTCTTTTATGTCCCGCTCTTCAAAGTTTCTGGACCGATTCTAAGGCTGACAGGACCTCAGAGACAGCACGTAGAGGCTAGGACTCACTCCAGCAGAGCTCACCAGCAATGTCCAGTCCAGGTCCATTTGGTACTAGTTAATTGGTCACCTCAGAAAAAAGGCCTCTTGCTGCCTGTTGTGTCCCTGCAGTGACACAAGAGGTCAGCTGAAAGACCGTTTGTGTCCACTTCTTTGTCCTGGGTACAAGAGGAAGCAGGTTCACTGCTTCAGGGCTTTTCTTAGTTCCCAGACCACAGGTCCAGAAGATGTTCATTCTGAGGAGGATGTCTTGGGATGTCACCAGCTAGTTGATGGGGTGACTCCTGAACTCCTCCAAAACAATGGGTAAAAATTCCCGGGGCAGCCCTATCCACATTTCAGCAGTGCCCCTCCGCAAGCAATCCAACAGTGCTCCTCAATCCTAAAATCCAAGAGAGGGAGCCCTTTTTCTCTTGTGCAGAACTCTTGTGTTCACTCAGATGTGTGGCTTGGGAAATGAGCAGTCCCCTCCGCTGGTCATTCAGATCCGATTATGGGGAGGTGCTAGGGGGTAGCTTCCCTCCCACTGGGCTTGGAGCCAGCTTGACTGTGGGGACAAAGGATTGTCTTCTCCAGGTCTCATCTTACATTTACCTGTGGAATGGCTGGCCCTTTACAAGGTAATGCAGTTCCTGGCTCTACTCCAGCTAGTCTTCCTGCAAGGGGAAAGAAATGTCCCTATATGAAGGCGAATGTCCCTGTTCTGGGAGCAGTTTTCACACCTTATTATGGCCAAATATAGGCTGACAATAGCTTTCAGGAGGATCAGGTAAAGAACAGGTAGCTTTCTAAAAGTTACTTTTTCTAAATATTTATTTGAAATCAGACTTCACCAATGAATTGGACTTTTAATAAATCTGAAACCAAGTCTGAATGACTAGTTCTGTACTTTGCCATTTTATAGGATGCAGCTACAGCTCTGCCAGTGAAAATCCCTTTTGGGGTATAGTCACCGGAGGAGCATGCCAACTTTAATTTCACACAAGTTGCACTTTTCAATATCAGGTCCCCTTACTTGAGGTCAACAAGGTATTCTGGAGTTGACTACTTTATATTTAGATATATTACAATACATACAGGGTAACCCAATAGTAGCCCGAAGGACCTGGGTTGATCATAATACAAAACTACAATGGTCCATCCGGAGATTATTTATCATCTTTGTTGTACACTTAATGATCCATACACAATAGGAATTAAATTCTAAACATGCAGCATAACATTACAAAAACAATCGAGAAAGCACACTGTAAGAAAATACACTTTTAATTATTCCTTACACGATTCTAATGTTCCTACCACATCAAAAAAGAAAAGAGGACAGAAAAATTGTGCAAAAGTGAGGTGTTCCTGAATAGAAAATATAGAATTACACAAGCAAACCACAATATATCTACAAAAACTTCAGTTTAAGGAGCCTGTTGGTTGACCATTCATACAGTTAAGTCAGAATCATTTCCTCTGGGTCATATTCCCATAACATCTGCTGTCCTCGACTTGATTAACCAATCCAGGCTACAAAAGTATTGTCGACGTTTTGACGCCATAACAACACAAGGGCCAATTTCGTGCTCCCAAACAGGTCTTCATCAGGACTCACAGGTAGGAAAGATCCATGCAATTCCTACTGTAGAAAGATATCAATGACAGCTTGCAGCATATGACTCTTCAAACTGGTCCCCAAACTATTTCCTCCATATACAACTTCTTCTTCAGACAGCTAGGGGATATATTAGTCATCACAATTCCCAGTTACTCCTTAGGATTCCTGCCAGAGTTAATCGTTCCACTCCACACACAAAGAGACCTATATTTAAAAGCATGGTTACCTGCTTGTCAAAAGGGTTTTTTAAACAGGTTGAAACAATCAGAAGGTTTAACCTGAAACAATCAGGCAACAATAGCAGGCCTGAATCCATGTTTTGCAGGCCAACCCAGTGGATGGCACAATAGGTGTCACAGTCTATAGGCATCATTTAACTTCCTGGAATTTTCTACACTGTGTACCAGAGATACGTTTGCAAGTTCAATATGTTAATCAGGGATAAGAACATGTAATCTTATTTAAAGGTGGAGCACAATCACTTCACTCCTGATCAGCAGGGGTAAAGTGCACAGTTCTAAGTCTAGCAAAAATAGGGTCTGTGAAAAGGGATAAAGTCTGAGGTGGCCATGTAGAAAAGGCAGATTTCCCCAACACCTTACTCCAGGATTTACAAGATCGTCAGAATTCTCGAATGCAAACTTTAGTGTCTTCCAAAAATGTAGATGCCACAGGTACATAGTGAACACTTATCCTATTTGGTCTTCACTTCCATCCTCCTTTCCCAGTTCAGGAACAGGATTGAGAGTTAGACACAGCCACAAGGAAGGAAGGACAATAGACTTGTTTAAGACCATATGGGGGTTGGAGGAAGAAGATTGGCAGGAAAAGGCAGTGGAACACAAATAGAGAGGCGGAGCCCTACGAAATGTGAACTCGGATGCTTACCCGAGCTTTACCCAGATGAGTGCACATTGTTCTTCACCAAAATCATAGACTCATTGCATCTTCCTGGGCCCTTTTTGCTAATAGGGTGCATTGCCTGGAACGTCCAAAACCAAGGGGTGTTTCTAATAGGTAAGGCGCTCACATATTCACACAACATCTACTAGCATCCACTTACACATGCGGTGATCCTGGAAGGGTGAAATCCACCCAACTCCCCTATAATTCCAATCCAAAGATTGACAAAAATATAAACTAGAGTCCAAGGCACACGCCCAAAATAATACAAAGTCCGTAAAACGTTTTAAGAATTTCTTGCTCCGTGATTTTATTCTTGAAAGATTCTCTTCAGGTGTCTCACAATCCTAGACAACACGTGTTTTGTCAAATGGGAGTATCTCTATGAATTTGTCAGGGCTGGAAATAACATAAAAACTACCATTGTAATAAGATAAATTCATATAAAGGTATTCAGAGTATACCTTCATCACAGTAACCAAAAAATCATGCTGAATAATACACTACTCATCCTGCGAGTGGAAACCAATGCTCAATCATAATTTCAGATTGTGGTCCTGTGACAAAACAAAGATGTTCATAATAATAATGAAATCACCGATAATGCAAGAGAAATGTGCTATAAACAGCGGACAAAGCCTTCATGTGGAACATATTAATTGAAACCAAGGAATAAAACATGTTTGATGGAACCAAAAGGACTGAATATGTTGGTCCCATAGAGGGCTAATGGCATGCACCAAGTATAAAAGTCCAAAAAACATGCAAGTGCAACCCATAGTGTGAACACCACAGGAAGCTACTTGCCTAATTCGTATATATCTCCTATGATATCAGTGCACTCATTATTCCAAAAATAGCTCCTAAATCAAAGGAAAAGCACAACTTAATAAATAATGTGTTGACCATGTTGGAAAGACTAAGCGGAGTGCTCACTGGTTTTGTCTCAATTGCACACTGCGTCACAATTTGTAGTATAAAGCAGTTGCTATTAAGCTCCAGTCCGATGCCATAATAACGTCTGAAACAGATTTTGATCATAAGAAAATAGTATTAAACACTAAACAGTACTATTCTGTCCCAATTGACCCTCACAAGGTGCTCAACCACATATGAAAGACCAATATACATGCAAGTGCAGCCTATAGTGTAAAACACCACAGTGCCACACCTCACAGCACCACATTTCTCTTGCATTACCAGTGATTTTATTATTATTATGAACATCTTTCTTTTGTCACAGGACCACATCATGGAATTATGATTGAGCATGGGTTCCCGCTCGCAGGATGAGTAGTGTATTACACAGCACGATTTTCTGATTACCGTGGTGAAGGTATACTATGAATGCCATTATATGGATTTCTCCATTATTACAATAGTAGATTTTTATGTTATTTCCATCCCTGACTAAGTCATAGGGTGCACTGCCTGGTCTACACCACGCTTGCCCTTTAACTGGGTGCACCAGGTGCAGTTCACCCAATCACAATAAATGCACTGCTCCCAGTGCAGCCATGACTCACGCCTGATTTGAGGCAGCACATTAGGAAAAAAACAGACTGACTGCTTGAAGGTATTGGTCTGCCCTTCACTGTGCAGGCAGCAACATGGTCCTCATTACAAACAGGGCGGAGACCACCCTGCATGTGAGTGCAGTAATTGACTGCACCATCCTGTATGGGGACGTCCAGGGACCTATATGCTCCCTTATCCCCCCCTTCCATGTGGCCCCCTTGCGGACTGACAGTATGCAACCTCTGTGGTGGCACACAGTGAGTGTGCTTCATGATGGTCTTCTTGCCTCTTCAACACATCTGTGATAAGGAGCTGAAACAGATGCAAAGTGTTTCCTCATTGCATAGGGCCATGCCCCTATACAACTCAGAGAACACCTTCTTGAGATCACGTCGGCTCCACATGTGCACCTGACTAATCCGTATTACAGAAAGGGACACACAAACATCCGTATCCCTGACTCTAACACCAAAGTGCCACCAGGGGCAAGAAAAACAAGCTCACATGCTTGTTGTGTCCCCTGGACACTTTTGATAATGTGGCCTCTAATGTCCACCTTCATTTACATTTATTTTTTCAAACATTGGCCCAGATTTAAGCTGTGTTTTTGCCCTTCCAACGCAACATTAGCATAAAAAATGTAGCGCTAATATGGTGTTGGAATGGCACATGGCCACCATAAATCTGGGCCATTGCTTTTTGTAGATCTAGAACATGTCATTACAGTCACAAGTATGTGACCCGGGCAATAGACATTATTAGTGTAGAAAAGGTCAATAAAGTAGGCTGAGAGATGATTTCAGAGTGCAATAACCTGAATGTTCTAACAAAACTTGCTCTCAAGAAACCAGAACACATATCTAAGTCTTAATCATTGCTCTGGGTACAAGGAAGTAAGTCAGGATGAGCACTGTTATATAGGTGTCAGTGGGTCCCCGCGGACCATCAAGTAACTGGAGTCCTCAATAGGAACTGTCAATCAAGTTGGAAGTACTAAGTTGACCTGAAATATCAAGACCCCTACATATTTATGGGTGCCTGTCATCAGACTCTCTAGATAGCTCAAAGCTTGTGGCCTCCCATGTGCCAGTAAATTCTGAAGGTTCTAGAGTTTCAGTCACAGCTCTCTAAGCTGTGCACTCCACTTGAGTCACTCACTAAAGATCCCCTGTGGCGACATAAGCCATTTAGGCAAGTCAATGTATCCCATAGTTACAACTGAAGAAAACATAGCGTTCAGAGTATGCTTTAATAAACAGACTATTGGCACACTTAGGCACTGAGGGTCTGATTCACAAAGGGCCTCTACACTCGTGGTGGACTCCCCATAATCGTCGGTGGGGGGGGGGGGGGGCTCTCCACACTCAGGGCAAAATCTCTTCAATGAGAATTCTAATTGCAGAGATTTCACCCTGAATGCGGAGACTCCCCCATGTCTGTGAGACCTCTGCCTTGAGTGCGGAGTCCCACTGACTGATTCTGAGTGGGTGAGTGGGTTGGTATTCCCACAGCTGGTTATTCCATGTGTCCGACCTGATTCTAGTGGGAGGTAATTCCATCGTGAAAAATCCCATGAGACTTTGACTGTTGCAGCTGCCGAACCTCTTTCCATATTTTCTCTGGCAGGGGGAGCATACAATACACCCCCTGACCGAACTTGGCTTCCACCTCCCTCCCCTAGTCCTCAACCCCCTTCCCCACACCCACATCCCACAAAGAGGCCATAGCATGTATATACCACCTAGTGAGAGCAGGTGGTAATTGTATGTGTTAAACCTCATGGAATTCTGATTTCTCTGTGGTTCTACAATCAGTAAATCTGGTTCCAACCCGTTATTCCACATTTCATGAGGTTTAACTCGTTAACGCTTGGTAATGTACCGAGTTATCACACGGTAACATACACTTTGCATGCGGAGGTATCACCCCACCAGTACAGTGCATTTTGTAATCATGCCCTTCGTATTCTAACAGAGGTAAGTACACCAAGTGTAAAACACGTGTTAAGCTTTCTATCAATGCTATTAACTATATTTGAGATGGTGAAATCTCTTAAGCTGCAGAAACTGGGGAGGGGAGGCTATTGAAAGGGAAGATGTTGAACGGGAGGAACCCGAAAGTAGAAAACGACACAAGAGCAACCGTTTCAGTGAAATACACTAAACACTTGAGGGAATTGCTCTAAAGGGGCTCTCCCGTACTTTATATCACAATATAACACAAAACACATCTGGAGTGCCTGCGGTGGGGGCTGCTGGTGATGCAGGTTAGAATGAAAAGAAAATGGATGGTGCTCTTTCCACTGGTTGGTTGTTTTTTTCAACTAAACAGGTGATAGATATGTTATGGTCTTCGTGAGCAGTTGCCTTGCAGCAAAGCCACAAACAGCGCCAGCAGAGGGCGCACGACTGCAGTAAATGGCATAAAAATGACCCTGTTGCCAGTGGAAATGAGCACCCAAACCACTCATATGTTTTTTCCTGGAGCTAAGAGAATAGTTTCAGAGAAGCTGCCTTCAAATACCCTTTGCACGAGGAAGACTCCTCAAAAGACGGAGATGTGATAGGTTGGGAAGTTCAGGCCACGTGCACTGAAAAAACAATTCTGCCCACGGCCTTATCAGCGTCTAGGAAATGTGTGCTGAAGTCCCTGAAGCCCCACTTGGAGACAACTTGTTGATGATGTCAGAGCAGGCACGGTCTCCTGAGATGGATGGTTCCAGCAGATGTCCGTCCCCCCGTAAGCGATACGTGACAGCAGAGAATTATATCTTACTTGTGCACAGAAGTGCCTGGCCGCTTCTCGTGAAAGGGAGTTACATCGAAGCATGCCTGACCTTATCTGCCACCTCCGCGCAATGCACGAAGAATCCATGTCCGGCTACGACGTAGATATTCTGATTTCTGGAAATCTCTGTCTAGGACCATTCCACCGCTTTTAGGGTGCAGTGAAGATTTAGAAAACCAAAGCAAACTCTTGTATTTTGTACTAGCTTGAAAGCTAGCTGCCCGACCAAAGAACATATCTTTTTCCCCTGGACAAATACAACTTATTGCAATTGACAAAAAAGCCTTAACATCACTGAGATGTAGGTGCTGTGTCACGAATTCAGTGACGTTTGGAAATCACGGTATTTGTTTTTCATGGTTTCGCACATGCACCGACGAAATCTTTTGCACAGACCGGGTTTGCACACTTGTCTTTCTCTCGGACAGGAATCAGATTCAGCTGTGTCAAAAATGCTCAAACCAGCTCCACACTGGAGGAGGCCGTGATAAGAATGGGTTCATGGGGGCATGGTTGAGCCCAGAGGCCTAAGGAAACTTGAGGGGGCCCCCCTGCAAAGTACCTGGAGGGGGCCCCCTCCTGCCGGACCCAGTCATGGCCCATCAGCCGTGCACGGGTGCTGGGCTGAGCCCCCCAGCCCCCCTGGACCTTCGTCACCCCCACCCCCCGCACTGCGGGGGCTGCGGGGGCCTTTGTTACGCCAGTGGTTGAGCCATAGCAGTAATTACTGCTCTACAAATACCCCACCTAGCTGGAAACCTACCCTGGAAAGGCAGTGGTCAGCAGCAGTTGGAGGGAACATTTTATGGATAGATAACAAAACAAGCATTTGCAATGCAATGGGTCTCGCATTTGCTCGAGTTAGAGCTATTATTGTAAATTCCTAACTGGACTTTTCTTGCCACATAAATTGAAAATTAAAAGTAAAACATTTGTTGACATAAGCGAGACGATTCCAAGTGCCATGACCACCATCAGCATGAAGAAGAGGCACAAAAGATAAAAGTTCGCTTGCAGTCAAACATATCGGCAAACATGCAATTATCCATGTAACAGGGTTGATGGCCAAGGTGGTAACAAAACTGCCCCAAGGAGGGACAAACGAAAAGCATTTACCAATGATAACAAAAGATTTTTGAAAGGCAAGCCCTTGAGCAACTGATAGTGATGGACGTGCGGTGGGCTTCGTTAAAAGCCACCAGATAGATTACAACAGGTCAGAGCACTTGCACACTGGACCTAAAAATATACTTGCATCGGTCCTGTCCAGTGTATAAAAAGAAATGTTGGCACTGCTCCAGAAGAAAGCTGAGGCTGTTGTAGAGGCCTCCCTCGACCTATATGCACAACACTAACATTAAAGAATGGAAGCAAACCATGCTGAGTAACAGTAGTTACCATGAAACCAACATAGCGAGTAAACTAATAATAAATATAATAATAATAATATTAATGATAATAATAATAACAATAATAATAATATTAATAAACATAATAGGGATGAAATACATGTTACCACATATAAGGACATTCCATGTCACCATTGAATGTCATGACAATATAAAGGCAGGGATGCAGCAGAACGATGAATTCCTTTGTTGTTGTGGATGGTATTTTATTTCTTATAACAGATGGCCACACCATCCCTCTAAGTCTCTTTACATTCTCTTTGTTACTTCTTCTTATCAAATAGATCTTACATTGTAGATATTCATGTTTTATGTGGAATGTGGGCCAAAAAGTGCTGGATGGAATGCTTAAATTAATCTCAGCCAGTGGTAATTACTTGAGGTCGCATCTCACTTCATCATTATTTTTCACTCCAGGTAACATCAGATTGGTCCCAGCCATATCAAAATCAAATCAAATCAGGGTTTATATAGCATGACTACTCACCCATAAGGGTCTCAAGATGCCGAGGGAGATAGCCCTCTGATCTTGAGTTGAAGAGCCTGAGGTGCAGGGGAAGGGTGTTCCAGCTCTTTGCTGTGAGGTAGGTGAAAGATCTTCCACCAGCCAAGGTCTTTGTATGCAGAATATGGTGGCTGGTGCTTGTTGAGCGGAGCGGAGAGGTCTGGTGGGGGAGTAGAAAGTGATGCAGTGGTTGAGGTAGGTGGGTCCTAGGTCATGGTGGGCCTTGTATGCGTGCATGAGGAGTTTAAAATTAGTTCTTTTCTCAATAGGAAGCCAATGGAGGTCTCTTAAGTGATTGGAGATGTGTTCGTGGAAGGGAATGTTCGGGATGAGGCTGGCAGAGGGGTTTTGGATGTGCTGTAGTATCTTCAGGTTTTTCTCAGTGGTGCTGGCATAGAGGGCATTGCCATAGTCGAGTCTGCTGGTGACCAGGGCCTGGGCATGTGGCAGTCCTTTGGGATCCATTTGTAGGTCTTCTGGAGAAGTTGGAGTGTGTGAAAACAGGATGATACGACTGAGTGACTTTGCATTTCATGGTGAACGATGATGCTGAGGGTGGATGGCCACCGGAGCCGTTCCAGGCTGATGTGGATAGTCCCAGGATGAGGATCTCGGTCTTGTCAGAGCTGAGCTTGTGGCAGCTGTAATGCATCCAGGTGGCGACCGCTTCCATCCCGTTGTGGAAATTCTTCTTGGCAGTAGTGGGGTTTTCGGTCAGATGATCAGCTGGGTATCGTTGGCACCGGAGATGATGTTCAGCCTGTGGTTTCTGATGATGGATGCGAGCGGGGCCATGTAGATGTTGAAGACTGTGGGCTCAGGGAGGAACCCTGTGGCACTCTGCAGCTGATCTCTGTAGCTTCTGACAGGTAAGGCGTGAGTTTTACCCTCTGTGTTCTGCCAGACAGGAAGGAGCGTATCCATTGTAGGGCCTTTCCATGAATGCCAGCTGCGTGGAGTCTTGAGCAGAGGGTGAGGTGCGAGACCATGTCGAAAGCAGCTAATAGGTCCAGTAGGATGAGGGCTGCCGTATGGCCATGGTTGAGGAGAGAGCAGATGTCATCTGTGGCGGCAAGGAGGCCAGTATTTAAGCTGTGGTTGCTCCCGAAGCCTGATTGGGAGGTGTCCAGGATACTGTCGTCCTCAATGCGCTTATGGAGGTAAGCGTTGATGTCCTTTTCGATGACCTTGACTGGGAAAGGCAATAGGGAGATGGGGCGGTAATTCTTGAGGGCCAGGGTGTCGGCCAGGGGTTGCTTCAGGAGCAGGCGGATCGCGGCGTGGTTCCAGTCCTCTGGGAAGATGGCTGTCTCTATGGGATAGTTGAGGGTGTGGCGGAGCTCGGGTGCGATGGAGGTGTTGACTTTGTTGAAAATGTGGTGAGGACAGGGGTCCGTAGGGGCTCCAGAGTGGATGCTGCTCATGATGGTGCATGTCTCGTCTGAGGTGAGGGTGCTCAAGCGGTGCAGGATCTGTGATGGTTTGGAGGGTCGGAGCTGGGGGGTTGTTGGAGGGCTCATTGGGTCTTGGGATCCACAGCTGTTGTATATGTCTTTGATTTTCCGGTGGAAGAAGTTGACTAGTCTGCCGCAGAGGTCTTGAGATTTAGGGATGATGATTGGGGTTTGGCAAACTTTTTGACCACGGCGAAGAGCTCTTGGGTGTTGTGAGCGGTGGTGCTGATACAGTCCTGAAGAGTGGCATTCCTGGTGACTCTGATGAGGTGGTGGTAGGATTTGGTGGCAACTTTGAAGGCCTCAAAGTCTTCGGGGGACTTGCTGTTTCTCCAACTTTTCTCTAGCCATCTGCAGGTGCACCTGGAGTACTGGAGTGCGGGGCAGAACCAGCTGGCCTTCTGGAGGTGGTATTTAGCTGAGGTTTAATGGAGAGGTGCTAGGGTGTTGGTGCATTCAGAGATCCATTGGTGGAAGTTCCGTGCTGAGATGTTAGCGGTGAGGGGTGGGGGAGATTTGCTGAGAGTGTTAGAGAGCTGTTCCTTGGTGATCTGGTTCCATTTTCTGCTTGGTGCTTGGAGTGTACGGAGGTGGATGGTCTGTGATGGTGAAATGGATGCACTGGTGGTCAGTCCAGTGAAGCGTGGAGGTGTTGTCGACGGTGATGTTGTTGCTGGTGGAAAAGATTGTGTTGAGTGTGTGTCTAGCGATGTATGTTGGTGAGGTGACCAGTTGCTTTAGTCCTATCGTGGTGAGGTTGTCGAGCAGGGAAGCAGTGTTAGTGTCGTTGTCAATGTTGTAGTTGAGGCTGCGAGGAGGAAGTAGTTCGAGGAGGCGTGAGGAGCAATGATGTCAACAATGGAGTCGCTGAAGGCTGGCTGGGGCCTGTAGATGAGGGTGCCATGGAAGGTTAACTTGGAGGTGGCGTGGTTCTGGAAATGGAGGTGCTTCATGAGTGGAGAGTGTTCTTCCTCCTTGGTTGTGAGGCGGAGGGTAGATTTGTGTATGATGGCCAGGATGTCACCTGGGCATGAAGGCTGGTCTTTGCGGAGCAGTTTGTAGTCGCTGGGGATGACGATGTCCAGTGCAGACGCTGGGTTTCTACATGTTTCGGTGAGAAAGACGATGTCTGGGCTGGTGGAGTCTAGTAGGTCCCAGAGGTCTATGGCGTGTTTATGGAGGGAGCAAATGTTGAGGAAGATGCAGCTGAGGTGCTCCGGGTTGCTGTTCTATGGCTCAGTGGCGGGAAGGTCTGGTGCTTGGTGTAGGGCGAGAGTGCAGTGGCAGCAGCAACAGGTGGGGTTGCGCAGAGGACAGCAAGCAGATGCTGACCAGGAGGTTGAAGGAGTTGCCCTCTCAGTGCGCAGCGGGAACATTAGGAAGGGAAGGGAGGCAGGGGATCCGGTCAGCTGGGAGGTGGAAGAGTGGGAAAGTGCTTAGCAGGTAGTGAAGGCGTGGGGCCGCAGGGGCAGCTGCGGCAGAAAATGGAATGTGGGAAATGTGGGGAGAGTAAAAGGCTGAAGGAGAGAGACAGAAACAAGAAAGAAAATAAAAAATAAAAAATAGAGATGACAGAAAGAGACAGCAAGATACTTACATACAGATGGCCACTAGGCCACCAGGGATGAGCATGTGGTTGGAGGTGGGCATCGAACTGAGAGTCAGGCTCTCAGTTTGAATGCGGCAGAGGCAGCAGCAGCAACAGGTCGAGTTGCGTAGAGGAAAGCGAGCAAACACTGACCACAGAAGGAATGCAAATCAGCCTTGAGCCTGCTCCAGTGTGAACAGTTTAGCCTGCACTGCCAGGCCAGGTACTCCCTGAAAAGGAACACAAGCTTTGTTAGTGCTCATCAGCCTGGTATATCCTGGTTCCAGTGGCGCAGTGTGCGTGGGACTCAGGTCTGGGCATATCCATCCCATTGAGGTCATCATGGTGAAGTATGTAAAAAACATGATGGTTAGAGTGTGTACTTTGAAAATAAACATGCTAGTGTGAAACCTAAATTGGTTGCAAAATACATTTGAAGAAGTTTAAGGTGTCTTGGTAATCATGCCTGTTGGACCTCCCCTTTTTGCAGGGCCACCCTCAAACTTTTTGCCCTCCTCCTCCTATTTTTCTGAACTCTTCTTGTTGGCTTTACGACTCTGAGCACTTTATCACTGTTGATCAGTGTTAAAGAGCATGTGCTCTCCATTCTAAATTGGTATGATTGGCTTACACCAGATTGGCACATTTAATTTACCTATAAGTCCCTTGTACAGTGGTATCCCTTATACCCAGGACCTGTAAATTAAACGCTACTAGTGGGGATGCAGCACCGCTTGCACCACCCACAGAAGTAGCCTTTCAAGCCTGTCCCAGGCCGGCCACCGCGGGGCCTGCGTGCACAGTTTAGTGCAACAAGGACCTAGCATCTAAATTTACTTGCCAGGCCTGGAACTCCCCTTTTACTTCCTATAGGTAATCCCTAAAGTAGGCCGTAGCTAAACCTATGAGCAGGGTGCTGTGTATGTAAAAGGTTGGACATATGTCTTTATGTTCTACATGTCATGGCAGTAACAAACAGACTATCTAGTTTCTCAGTACTGTAAGTACTGCTCCTCTCATAGGACTGCAATGGAAATGCCCTAACCTACGACTAAGTGGTATTGTCCGATCTATGAGGGGTGGCAAAGGCATGTTTTCTATGATTGGAATGGTAGTGAGAAATGCTGCTTACTGGTATAGGTGGATTTTTTATTACCATTGTAGAAATGCCACTTTTAGAAATTGAGCATTTCTCTGTGCTTATGACTCTGGTGTTTTGCAGCTCGACTCCAATCCGCATCTAGGGCAGAGTGACAGCTGGGCTTTGTGCATACTTTTCAGACAGCCTGTACATAGGGAGGGTGAAGGCTTAACAAAAGTACACCTGCATACTGATGGTCTTCCTGGGCAGGGAGAGGTAGAGGCAGGGGCACACAAGCATCTGTAAAGGCTGTGCATTGGCCTCACACAAAGGGCTCCTTTACCCTCTATTGATGTCTGGAGCCAGTGCTGGAGGAGAAAGAGGGCATTCATGGAACCAGTTGGTGATGGTTGGAACCTCCCTACCTCCTTGGAAGCTAGCCCAATTGAGTATAAGTAAAAGGGGTTGTCCCCCACATTTTTTAGACATTGACAGAATAATGAACTGGACATGGGATGCTGCTGGAAGGACTCGCCAGGAACTGCCTTAGGACTTCTGTGCTATGGTGCTGATCTGTGACCTGCTAGGTCACTGAGAGGGACTGCCATTCCCTCTGAACCCTTGTGCAGGCCTGCGGCTGGGTGCCCTGCAGCCCTCTGCCTCCATTGCTGTCTCCAGGGGCTGGGTGGTGTGCCGCCCTGCATTTCCCCTTTCTTCAGCGCAGGAAGGATGCTTTATGATATACACCCCCAGGGAAGCACTATATGTGCTTTCCTGGGAGCCCAAGGGTGTGCAATTCTCTTATTTCAGCATGCAAAGAGCAGTTTATTTCCTTTTACTTACAGTAGCCGAAGCCCGTTCCAATCTTTGTCCCTACCTCTCATGGAGAGCGTTTTTTACTTTCATTGGTGTCCAGCGTGGGGGCAAGGAAGTGCCCGCGTCACCAGCATGTGGTGGCCCCCAACTGCCTCTGACAAAGGAGAAGCACAAAGCCAGAAGGTTGCCCAGCAACAAAAGAACTGCTGCAAGGAACCTATGCCGCCTGGCTCTGCCCCGGGGAGTTGCCCACATCTCTGTGACAGCCAATCGCCGCTCCCAGGACTACCAGGAGGAGGAGACCAGCATTGTCCCATGTTTGCAGGCCCAGAGGGACCGAGTGTGGCATGGTGCCCATACCTAGGGAGGCCATCCTGCCTGGTTTGCCTGCATCCCTACATCTCTGCACCCCTGTCAAGTACTGCAGGGCACTGCCGGCGTGGCCCCTGGGGAAGGGAGTGGCTGCCAGGTTGAGGAGCTGCACAATGGGGACGACCAATGGAGGCTTACCCCGCAAGGAACCTACAGCTGCTACAAAAGCTTTGTCTATTCGTCGGATGCAGGGGACCTGGTGAAGTCTCCCCTGCCAGCGAAGGAGTGGCTGCCCTCCTTTCCCCCTCCCCCTTTTTAGTGGAGGCATCCTTAGTGCAGGGGGCCCCGCGTGAAAAGGATATGGGTCTAGGGTTTGCCGGCCCCAGGCGAGGTGGGGTATTTTCTGGGTCGTGACCACCCATGTTGGGAGTTGGGTTGCAATCCTTGGCACAAAGGAGGTACCACATTTAAGATAATAGGAGCGCAGGAGCTCCAGCGTTGGATGTATGAGTCCTGGGTTTGCCGCCCCGTGCAAGTGCGCTGTAGTCATGCACGGAGTCCAAGTGCGGGGGTATGGGTTGATTCGCAGGCCTTTATTATTACTTGCTGCATATCCATGTCCCAATATTGATGTATGTTGTGCTTCCCACAGACAGGAGCACCGAATACGGTTGTAGAGGTGGGATAATGTGCCCAGTAATGTTTCACTGGTGCTGTTTTTCATCCTGACGTGCGATATGGATATATTTCTTCATATTTTGCATTCATGATGTTGTCTTGGCATTTCTGATCATGTGTTTGCGCTGACAGGTGCACTTACTATGGCGATGATGCTTACAATATTTTCATGATAATGCTGATAAGATTTTTCTGATATGTGCATTTTTGGTGATACTGACAACCTGACTACTGCTGGTGTTGCACAGTACCAGTAACCTATTTGTTTGCCTGACTACTGCCTGCTTTCGGTGAGTACCAGTGACCTGTGTGATGTTCTGACAACTGCTTGTGTAGTGGAGTATCACTGATACATACCATGTTTGGCCTAATAATGTTTTATGCAATACAGTTTTATTTTACATAATTTGTTATAGCGTTTCCTTTGTGGTGTATTTATTGTGTCACGTGCATCATGAGTGTTGTGCAGAAGCTTTACACATTGCAGGGATAACCCTGACTGCTTGTGCCAAGCTACCAAGGGGGTGAACAGGGGTTGTCTTGGGTGTGTAACTCCCTTACCCTGACTAGAGCGGTGGACTCCTGCCTGGCTGAGGCACCTACCCTAACCAACCAGAACACCATTTCTAACAATGCCCTAGGGAAAATAATGGATGCATGAATTCAGCATGATACACATAACATAGAAGGCTGGCTACATCTACTGAAGGATGAAATGTGAGAGCGGGGGGAGACTGAGACCATATGGTACAACAAATACAGACTACAAGGTTACTTGCCCATATAGATCAGGGAGAAAATAGTATCAGTTGTAGAGAATCTGAAGAAGATGAGAAGGGACTTGTGGTTGTATGGGCAAATACAGATACTTGAAGACGGTGAAAGAACAGCCACTGTGGAGTAGTTTCTCTTAACCAATACAAAACTTCTTACCCTGCACTTATTGTTAAAATCCAAACTTTCACTATGTGGATGCTTAATTATCAACACAAGAACAACAAATATAACCTCAATCTCAAACAATAAACAATTATGCTCCAACCACAATATTTAGAATCTCATAAATATTTAATAAAATATCTATAAAATACTAGTTCATCATCCACTGGGCCAGATACATCATCAAAGACATTTGGTCTCAAAATAACTTAGCAAACATCTGTATAAAATTAAAATATTAAAAATATTATTGTGTTGATGCAGCGTTTCAGTGGCTCCTTGACCTTTATTCTTTAGGACCAATAACTGAATTAAAAGTAGGAGAAAGCATAAAATATATATCTCTGTAAAAACAGCTATTACACAAATTATCTAAGCACATATGGTTGGGCATATGTAGGAATAAACAAAGAGATATTTAGTTAGCGCAACTGCAGCTTCAGAAGAAGCGTCTTGGAGCTTGTGTAAGTCAAGTAGGATCAGAAGTTACATCTCACCAAACAGCACTTTTCTTAACTGTCCCTTAAACAGGCTTTTGCTTGAGATGGCACGAAGGGAAGGGGGAGAGCATTTCGAAAACTGGAAGCCAGAACAGAGAAAGATCTGCCCCAGATCTTGCTTTGCAGAATCTGGGGATGCGCAATAGGTTGTGGTTAGAAGAGTGGAGTGTCCGTGTGGGAAACTAGTGTTTAAGCATGTCTTGGATGTAGCTGGGACCCTTCTGGTGGAGTGCTCTATGTGTGATCATAAGCGCTTTGAATTTTATCCTGGAATTGATCGGAAGCCAGTGTAGTTCTTTGAGCCCTTGTTTGATGCACTGACATTTGGGGATATTCAAAATGAGCCTAGCTTCAACATTTTGTACATATTGCAGTCGAGACCTGCAGATTCTGGTGGTCACCTAGATAAAGTATGTTGGCATTATCCAACATGGAGGTGATTTGCACATGTAAAATCCCCTTGTGAATGTCTAGGGGGAGATATTTGGAAAGCTTTCTTAAGGATTTTAGCAAACGAAGCAGGTAGCCGCAGTGGTCTTGACGTGCAGTTTGAAGGAAAGTGGAGTGTCCATCAAGACCCCCCCAGATTCCTGA
This sequence comes from Pleurodeles waltl, assembly GCF_031143425.1. NCBI lineage: Eukaryota > Metazoa > Chordata > Amphibia > Caudata > Salamandridae > Pleurodeles > Pleurodeles waltl. The sequence continues at coordinate 1,010,810,186 of NC_090439.1, read as the reverse complement.
CAACTGTGGAAGGGGTGGGAGCAGGCCCTAAGTCAGAAGGCCAGAGATACAATGCATCAAGAGGGGAGGAAAAGCCAAACATCAAAATGTTCATTTTGTCAAAGTTGAGTTGTAAACAGCTGCTATGCATCCATTGACCAATGGACGCAAAATGCTGTTCTTACTATAATTCTTGTATACATACCACATATTAAAACATAAAGAAGTGATTATGAACATGGTGTATATTTATTCATATTAAGCATCAGTAGACATGAATTCACTATATATTATTCTTTACCATGTCTAATTTAATTCACATTTACTTAGTATGCTTAGGGTATATTGTTGCTATGAGTAACAAATGAAAAGATCCTCAGGGACATCCTTCATTTCCTTCCTTTATATTTTAACTTGTTTTAACAGTGTTCTTACCCACTGATATTCTTTAGGATTTGATATCATGTATAGTGAAGGTGCCTTGCTTTTATTGTTGTTTACCCACAATAGTAGGAACAGTCTGTTTCTTTCCCAATGAAATGAGAAACTAAAAGAATAAAATGCTTTTCTCATTCTTTTATAATGGCAATGATAAGTTATTGTTAATCGATATATGTCACTCAAGGTCTTACCTAACATTGAGGACTTTGCAGCTCAAATTGTATGTGGCTAAGCCAACTATGTCAGGTCTACTATTTATTTTCTGCCCCAAGCAAGACCGTCGCTATAATAGTGCAGATCTCAGCAACCAATAAATTGCTCCTTAAACTGGCATTTTCAATTACCTGCACAGCGTAAAACTCCATTATGTAACTCACAATATATTACATAAAGTCAGTTTTGAATGTGTTTGCTGCCCTGGAGGCGCCATAAATTTACTATGTCTTGTTTCTCTTAAGTCAATTTGAAAGGTGTACAGATTATTTCTCCTTCTCTGTTCTTCCTCCTCGCTCCTCTTCTGTACTCTTCTTTCTCCCCGTCTTCTCTCTTCATCTGTGTGCTTCTCAGCCTCCCCTCTGCACCGCTACCCGCGTGTGCCTCTTCTTCTCTGTCCCTCTTCTTGGCTCCTTCCTCTGCCGCTCGCCGCCCCCCTTCTTCTTCTTCATCTGTATTCTTCTGTCTTCTGCGCTCCTCTTCTTCTTCATCTTCTTCTGTGGTCTTCTGTCTTCTGTTCTTCATCTTCTGTCTTCTGTCTTCTCTTCTTCGTCTTCTGTCTTCTGCTCTTCATCTTCTGTCTTCTATTCTTCTGCTTCTTTCTTCTGCTCTTCATCTTCTGTTCTTCTGCTTCTTCGTCCTCCGTCTTCTGCTCTTCCCGCGCCTGCCCTCCTGCTCCTGTCTCTTCTCTTTCCCTCACTCGCCTCCCCCTCAGTATCACCCCTATCTACCCCGTTCGCTATCTGCCTCCCTCACTCCTCCTATCTACCAATCTACCTATCTCTCTAACTCACTATCTATCTCCCTCACTCACCACCTCCTCCTATCTACCTATTTCTCTATCTCCCCCCCACTCGCCACCCCTATCTTACCCCGTTACCACCCCTATCTTCCTATCCTTTCTCTCTACCTCTCACCCTCACCCACCTCTACAACCCCCCCTCCCCTATCTTCCCAACCTTACTCCTATCTCTCTCCCTAAACTTCCTAAAACTCACCCCCCACCACCCTTAAACCCCCCTCCTCCAGCTCTTCTCCCTCTACCTGTCTTCCCCTACCTTCCGCTTTCCCGCCGCCACCTCCTGCACGCCCCTGCCCCCCAACTCCCATTCGCCCCCAGCTGACCCCTCCCCCCCCTCCTCCCTCTTATGGCGGCCGCTGCGCAAATGCGCCGCTGGCGCGCCGGAGGCGCGCCAGAGGCAAGCCCGTCTGCGCCCATCCGCGCCTGGCCCGCGCCCAGCGCCACGACCCCTGGTCCCCTGCTCTCATACACCCCGCTGCTCCGCTACGACCCCACCACCCTCCACGCCCTCAACCCAGGGCGCTCCAACACCTGCTTCCAAGCTCACCCCAAAAGCACCCATGGACCCTTCACCTGCCACTCCTTCAAACGCATCTTCCACCATGCCACTACCACGACCACCAACCCACGCGCCATCAACCACCTCAAGTGCATCCTGGTCAACGCTCGATCCGTCCACAAGCACGCCCTTGAACTCTGGGACCTCCTGGACTCCACAGCACCGGACGTCGCCTTCATCACGGAGACCTGGATGAACGCCTCCTCGGCCCATGACATCGCCACTGCCATCCCCGAAGGCTACAAGATTTCCAGGAAAGACCGCACCAACCAAGTAGGAGGAGGAATCGCCATTGTCTTCAAAGACTCCATCAGCGTCACCACCTCCACCGAAGACACCCCCCTCGCCGCCGAACACCTGCATTTCCAGATTCGCACCGACCCCAGGACCACCCTCAGAGGATCCCTCGTCTACCGTCCTCCCGGGCCGCGCGCCCCTTTCAGCGACTCCATCGCCGACTTCGTCTCCCCGCACGCCCTCGCCTCGTCGGACTACATCCTCCTAGGCGACCTCAACTTCCATCTGGAACAAAACAACGACCCCAACACCACCGCTCTGCTCGACAACCTCGCCAACCTCGGCCTCAAGCAACTGGTGAACACCGCCACCCACATCGCCGGACACACGCTTGACCCCATCTTCTCCGCCAGCAAACACGTCTCCTTCAACCACTCCTCCGCTCTACACTGGACCGACCACAGCTGTGTCCACTTCACATTCCGACGCGAGACCCGCCACCTCCGCACTCAACCCATCCCTCGTCGACAGTGGAACAAAATCCCTGAGGAACAACTACTCTTCTCCGCACTCACCGTCAACCAACCCACCCTCACCACCGACCCCAACGATGCAGCCCTCAGCTTCTCGAACTGGATCTCCAACTGCGCAGACAACCTTGCTCCCCTCAGACGCACGCATCAACAGGCTATCACCAAAAAACCTCTCTGGTTCTCTGACACCCTTAAGGAATCGAAGAAAACCTGTCGCGCCCTCGAGAAGGCCTGGCGCAAGGACGACACTGCCGACAACATGACCGCCCTCAAAAACGCAACCCGCAAACACCACCACTTGATCCGCGCAGCCAAAAGGAATTTTTTCACCGACAGACTGGACAAAAACAGCCACAACAGCAGAGAACTTTTCAGCATCGTTAAAGAGTTCTCCACCCCCAACGCCAACACCAACGCCGTCACGCCCTCACAAGACCTGTGCAACTCCCTCGCCACCTTCTTCCATCGCAAGATCACCGACCTCCACGACAGCTTCGGACACCAGACCCAACCAAGCATCACTGAACCCACAACCCCGGCCATCACCCTCAACGCCTGGACCCACATCAACACTGAAGAAACCAAAACCACCATGAACTCTATCCATTCCGGCGCCCCATCGGACCCCTGCCCTCACTTCATCTTCAATAAAGCCGACGACATCATCGCCCCGCACCTCCAGGCCATCATCAACTCTTCATTTTCTTCTGCTACCTTTCCCGAAAGCTGGAAACACGCCGAAGTCAACGCCCTACTAAAGAAACCTACGGCTGACCCAAGCGACCTGAAAAACTTCCGCCCCATCTCGCTCCTCCCCTTCCCTGCCAAGGTAATAGAGAAGACCGTCAACAAACAGCTTACCAAGTTTCTGCAAGACAACAACCTTCTCGACCCTTCACAAACCGGATTCTGAACCAACCACAGCACTGAAACCGCCCTCATCTCAGTCACAGACGACATCAGAACCCTGATGGACAACGGGGAAACAGTCGCCCTCATCCTCCTCGACCTCTCGGCTGCCTTGGACACCGTCTCTCACCGCACCCTAATAACCCGCCTCCGCTCCACCGGGATCCAAGGCCAGGCCCTGGACTGGATCGCCTCCTTCCTCTCAAACCGATCTCAAAGAGTTTACCTCCCACCTTTTCGCTCAGACCCCACCGAGATCATCTGCGGCGTACCTCAAGGCTCCTCGCTCAGCCCGACACTCTTCAATGTCTACCTGAGCCCCCTCGCCGACATCGTACGCAAGCACAACATCATCATCACCTCCTACACCGACGACACCCAACTTATACTCTCCCTCACCAGGACCCCGCCAGCGCTAAGACCAACCTACAAGAAGCATGAAGGACGTCGCAGATTGGATGAGGCTCAGCCGCCTAAAGCTGAACTCTGACAAAATGGAAGTCCTCAACCTCGGCAACACCCCGACCACATGGGACGACTCCTGCTGGCCCACGGCCCTTGGCACCGCACCAACCCCCTCAGACCACGCCCGCAACCTCGGCTTCATCTTGGACCCTCTTCTCACCATGACCAAACACGTCAATGCCGTGTCCTCCGCCTGCTTCCTCACCCTCCGCATGCTCCGCAAGATCGTCCGCTGGATCCCCGCCGACACCAGAAAAACCGTGACCCACGCCCTCGTCACGAGCCGCCTGGACTATGGCAACACCCTCTACGCTGGAACCACCGCTAAACTCCAAAAACGCCTGCAACGTATTCAAAACGCCTCGGCCCGCCTCATCCTCGACGTACCCCGCAACAGCCACATCTCCGCACACCTGAGACACCTGCATTGGCTCCCAATCAGCAAAAGGATCACCTTCCGTCTTCTCACCCACGCACACAAAGCCCTCCACAACAAGGGACCGGAATACCTCAACCGTCGCCTCAGCTTCTACGCCCCCACCCGTCTCCTCCGTTCCTCTGGCCTCGCGCTTGCTGCCGTCCCTCGCATCTGCCGCTCCACGGCGGGTGGGAGGTCCTTCTCCTACCTGGCAGCCAAGACCTGGAACACCCTCCCCACCAGCCTCAGGACCACCCAGGACCACCCTGCATTCCGGAGACTCCTCAAGACCTGGCTTTTCGAGCAGCAGTAACCTCCCCTCCCCCTAGCGCCTTGAGACCCGCACGGGTGAGTAGCGCTTTATAAATGTTAATGATTTGATTTGATTTGATTTTGATTGATAAAGAGGTGCATAGCTGGACTGGAAACCAACAACTGCTATGGTAAAAAAATCAAATTATCCTTTTCCTTTCCACCGCTCTCTCTCTTTCCTTCCATTCTCCTTCACTACCCCTCTCTCATTTCTCTCTCCTACATTGCTGATCTTTCTCTGTCCTTTCTTCTTCCATTCTCTTTTCCTCTCTATCTATGTGAATGCAACCATCATGCGTGCTGTAAGAAACCCCATGGTGAGAGAGAGAGCAGGAGACAGATTGGTCTTCAAGAACTGGCCTGCTATTGATCTAGCCCCTCCTTGGTCCAGTCCCTGGAAGCGGTGCTGTTTGAGCTTGCTGTAGACCAGATCTTTAGAGAATCTTTGGGAAGAAAGAAAGTAGAGAAAGAGGGCAGTAGCTGAGAGGAGTTGAGGGGTCGTCAGCACAATGTTTCTTGACTTTAGCAAATCATCCTGGAGTTAAGGCACTGACTGTATATTTAGGACAGGCTTATCAGAAATAGAATGTGTGGTCAGAGGATTCATGATTTGTGGGTTGAAGGGGTCCGTTGGTGTACCACTTCATCCTACATAGGAGGGTTTAGCCAGCCAATGAATGAGTTAGCTCAAACAGGATAATGTTGCCAAGGATGGAAAATGGGGAGTTAGCTAGGAGGATGGAGGAAAAAACCCACTAAGTTCATGCAAGTATCTGGGCTCTGGGTAAAGTAGTGGATATGACGGCTTAAATGACTTGGGGTGGGATATTCCTTCCATCCTCGAAGGTGTAGACTCATCCAAGATTTTTGGTTGTTGATTTTCGTGGTGTTTCGGGGGTTACAGTTAATGTGAGGTGGAAACTGAGAGACTAGACCACTATTGGGTCCTCCAAGACCAACATGTTTAGGTGAGTGGTGCAGAAGCGGAGTACTGTTGAATGCACACTAGGTCATGTGAAAAAGAAATGGGCTGTGCGTGCTTGAAAAATAGAGCGGTGGGTAAAGGTCACATGAATGAGGGAGTGGTTGGTGGCAGGACGAGATAAATGTGAAAATTTGACTACAAAATTAGGTCAGAGATTGTGCAATGCAGGCAGGGCATTTGCGTTCTCAAGGTCTCAGCCCCTGGGCAGAGGGCCGCGTCATGAGCTCCGGCCCAGCGCCAGACTGTGTTATGGGGATTTAAATTGTCGGGATAACTGGGTTGTGGTGGGTGAGCACGTGACAGGGAAGCCTATTGTCTTGAAAATGATTCAGTCTATGGCTTCAATTAAGCACACACACTCACTTCATTGAAAACATTGCTACCAGATGTCAAATAATGTATATGTAAATAAACACAAATTTACCATAGAGACATATTTATCGCGGGTGGCTCCTTCGCAATGACGAAAGAGCGTTGCCCGACACATAAAACAATATTATAATATTGTTTTATTTTTCAGCTTCTGGCTTAGCCAGCAGGTGGAGGGAGGGGCGGGTGGGTCCATGGGAGGGGGGAGGAGAGAGAGTGAAATCAGTGCCGGCCAAACTGACATGAGCACTTAGGTTTCTCCAACCTGGCTGTGCAACAAACTGCACAGACCAGACAGACCAAGCCGCTTAGACCAATCCTGACGAAGCTCTCGTGCTAAGCATAGCATGAGAGCAGCACTAGAATTGCTGAGAAGCTTGTGCTGGTGTCCCAGGGAATGCTGGGACACCATATTGCGGAAAGAGGATCGAGGTTGGCGGCGGCGACAACAGAAGAAACAGGTAAATTGATTTAAATTTTAAATTATTATGTATTTGCCACCACTTTTATCCTCGCCTCCCCCTCCCCCCACACACCCCTCCTCTTGAGATTTGCAGCGGCCGCCGCTGATATTTAGAAACGTTGACTACTTCTGTGACTATTTCCAAGCCTCCATTCGCTGCGTCTGTAGCATGACATACGAGTGCAACTTTACAATTATCAGCAGGGGGCAGTGTTGCACCACGTCTTGTGTGTGTCCTTCCTTATTCCCTGTTCTGCGAGAACAAAGTCTGCTCTTGAACTTTCTGCGTTGTTGCCTTCCCTTGCCTGGCTGACCGGGAGGTATAATATACACATGCAACAGAGCTCGGCTCACAGTTTTCAAGGAACCTGCTAGACACAAATGATTTAAATGCACACACAAGACGTGACAGCCAGAACAACTCCATGCATGCTGTGTAATTAAACAGTAAAAATAGTACCGACTTTAAAAAGCTGATGTGGGAGAGCTAAGGTACAATTAAATTTGACATTTAGAGGTGAGAACGTTTTCTTTAGCTAGTATTTGTGCTTGAAAAGGTAATATGCGGGATTATATTCAATAACTGATGAAAAAAGAACGGTCGGGTGTGTGCGACAATAAATATTGCACGTCTGAAACCATTACTGCTTGACACACTGAGGGAGTACAATAATCCTCACCACCAAAAATACTCACTCAGACGGCCATGCACAGGGGCCTTTTCCAGGCAGGTGAGGGGTTTCACGAGGAACGCTGACTAGGTTATGTTAAAGCATGACATAGGCGGTTTGAAGTTAGGCAGAATGCTTCACGTAGAAAGAGGAAAAAACAAGGCAAAATAGTGATATTTTTCCTCGTTGTGCCTCCCCTGGGGAGGCGTAGGTTTTTGTGCACCCCCAGGTTGACAAGGTCTTGTGAATCTGGGGATGCATCAACATTCATGAGTATTATGTGGGAACACCCACTGCAATGTCCATTCAACGCTTTGTGGTATTTTCTTAAGTTGTTATTATGTAGGTATTCTGCTATCATTGCGTTTCTACTTGTTTTGTTAATATGTGATGTGCTGGGCACGAGGTGCTTTCTGCTTTGTTTTACCTTGCGCTACCCTCGCAGTGTCCCATTGCTTTCAGTTGTTTCCAAATTATCACTGTCCTGTTGCTGTATCTTACCTGTCTTTGAGGCATCCTTTGGCTGTTGGGGGCCTATTGAAGGAAATAAAATTCATCTGTATCTAGTTTCGCTGCATTCCTTCTTCCTTCATTTTGGTGACAACTTGAGGGTCCCCTACTGTGGTAATAACCATCGCCGAATTTTTTTTTTATAAATACGTTATTCGTCATTCTGGGCCATCCTGCTATGTGACCTCCTTGTTAACTTTGCTGATGCTCTGCCTCAAGAATTCCCACCTCTAGGGACACTTTCATCAATTATTGTTAACACAAGATGGACTGCTGACTCCTCACACTATCTCATTGGTAAGACATAGCTGCGCCGCGTGTGTTTCCTCCACGTCACTTCTTGCTGCTTGTCAGCGCTTGCGGACCGTGAGCCACCCCGCAGTTATGTGCAAAAGCTGCCGCTATTTTGACTGACACTGAAGCATACGCTGCTGGGAGCCACCCATCTCGCATGTCAAAATCGTGCTGCCATACTTGTTTTGGCAAATAGCTCTATCTTTAGTACATTATTATCACTGTGTATTCATAAACTAGTAAATCTTGTGCCTCCATTTTAGGTCACATCACGTGCTACTTCTTACTGTGTGTGACTACCATTATCATAATGCAACAGTGCTACATACCTCAATTACTTCAGAATCCTAGTGATATCCCCATGAAACGGGGTTAGGCTTATTAAACAATTTCGTGGTAGCTATTGATGGCAAAGCATTTAACATGGCAAGACAGAAGGTCCGTCACTTATTTCTATTGGTACAGAAGCACAAGAAATATTTGATCATCTACTACATCATTCCATACCTCATGTCGTAGAAGATTATGATGTATATAAGAAGACGTAAGACTTAAGTTACACTTTAACGTGGAACCACATATTGTCATGGAAAGATTTAGGGGGTCATTACGACCCTGGCGGCCGGCGGAACACTGGCGGTAAAACCGCCAACAGGCTGGCGGTGTTCCCCCAGTGTATTATGACCATGGCGCATTAGGCACGGCCATACCGCCGGCCCCTCCACTATACTGCCAGGCTTCTGCCGAACGGTCAGAATCCCCAACTGCCAGCCTGTCCATGGCGGTGTGGCTGGCGGTAAGGGGCACTCGGGGTGCCCCTGCACTGCCCATGCACTTGGCATGGGCAGTGCAGGGGCCCCCAGGCACAGGCCCATCGCGCATTTCAATGCCCGAATTTGGGGCAGTGAAATGCACAACAGGAGCTGCTGCACCCGCTGCCCATCAACATTGCCTCTGGCTCTATTATGAGTCGGCTTCAATGTTGATGTGACTTTTCCGCTGGGCCAGCGGACGGTAACGCTGTTTCCATCCGCTGGCCCAGCGGAAATGTCATAATAGGGGCCAGCCATACCGCTAGCACTGGCGGTATGTTGGCTCCCGCAGCTTTGGTGGTCTTTTTCAAAGATCGCCGAAGTCATAATGAGGGCCTTAATTTGTATGCAAGACATCAGATGTCCATGGAACCAATTGAGAACTTTGTAGGAGCCTTGAGAGTGTTAGCTGCAAGCTGTGATTTGTAACCATTATAGAGCAGTACATACATGATCAAGTTATCATGCACTGTTTCAATTAAAAAATACAGGAAAAGCTTCTTAGGCACAGGAATCTCTCACTTGGTGAAGTTATTGAGGTTGCAAAGGAAATGGAAAGGTCTGTCAGGTCATTCAAATTATTAAATGACTAGAAGGAAAGTCATGCTGATGTTGCTTTCATTTGCAATTCCAACAAAAAACTTTGTTAGAAACTATAATCTCTCTAATGGGAGTAAAGGAAAATGTACCTAGAGTGGCTTCTATGCTCATTTGAACAAATCTACATGCTAGACTATCAATAAAGACTGTTTCAAATGTGGCAAAGCTGGCCACTTTTCTAATGTATGCAAATCACAATGTGTGGTTCATGTTATTCAGAAGAATGTCACTGAATCTCAGTTTGAAGAGGCAAAGAAGGATAACATAGTTCTGAAGATTAGAAGAGAAGAGACCTAGTCAGTGATTGATGAAGAGCTGTGTAAAACACCATTGTGGGAGATTGCTACGGGATCAAGACAAATATGCTTGTTGCCTCTGATTCATCTTTTCTTTTAGTGTCTCCCATATTTTTAAATAAATTGTGGATGACTAGGCAGTTACAAGACAATGACATCAAAGTATTTGGTTATGGCAATTCGGTCATAAACATTTTAGGTTATTCTGTAGCCACTATATCCTTCGAGTCTCGCACCATTTTGGAAAAGAACTATGTACCTGAAAATAGCCAGCATATTCTTGGGTGGAGACACCAGGGAATACCAGGCTTAGTGTTGGAAGCAGCTCAATTGCATGTCTATTGCATGACAATTCATCAAGGTAAAGAAAGAATTATTAATCAGTTTCAAGATGTGTTTTGCAAAGAATTGGGGATGGTGAAGATTTTTACCTACAGAATCACGCTCAAGTCTGATGCATTTCCCATCAGACACAAACTGAGGGATGTTCCTTTGAGTGCCAGAAAACAACTTAGCAAATTTTCTTAAACAATTACAAGACCAAGGAGTCATTGAAGAAGTTTATGCCTCTGAGTGGGATTCTCTCAATGGTCTGGTAAAGAAAAACAATCTGGGACATTAAAGTTATATATAACTTAAGATCCCTTAACAAACATATTGTGATGGATTGTTATCTTCTTCCAAAGAGTTACTTGCTCAGATTCATGGAGCCAAGATTTTTACAACTCTTGATCTTAAGTCTACCTACCACCAGATAGAGGTGGAAGAGGACTGCAGACACTTAACTACTTTCTGTTACTCTTGAGGGAGCTTTTAGATATATAAGGATGGCATTTGGTTTGGCGTCAGTGTTCCAGAAGCTTATGATTTCTTTATTCGGTAATATGGAGGTTGTCATTGCATTCCAAGGTGATATTTTAGTATTTGCAGATAGTGTGGAAACACATAACGCTAAGCTGAAGAGTTGCAAATCTTACATGACTAAGGCATGACTGGAAACATGTACATTTCTAACACAAGAAGTTGAGTCTGTGGGTCAACTGATTTCTAGTAAGTGTATGTCTTAAGGTAGTTTTTAGGGCTTTGTGAATTCTATTCCAGATTTTCTATCAAAGTTTCACATACTGCTGCACCTCTCAGAATTCTACTCAAGAAGGGTGAACGTTTGGTTTGGGGCCAGGAACAACAGGATGCGTTTGTGAAAATTAAGTCATCCATTTTCAATGCTGCTCCTTTGTCTCCTTTTAATTATCGAGAACAATGGGGCATATTTAAGAAAAGTGGTGCTGCACCCCGTGCAGCGGCACTTTCCTTACTCCCCGTATCGCCCCTCCACCACCACCATGTGTGCGCAGTATTTAGTCCCTTGATTTCTTTTCACCAAGCAAGCATGCGCTTACGTGAATGCAAAAATACCTTAGAGAAAACATCAAAATTCATTGAAAAAATGCAGTTAAAAGGTGAGTTATGTTGGTGGATCAAACACTAAAAACCATTGAAATTTGCCCACTTTATTTAGGAACACACACAACACATGACATAATTCACGTCGACCGCCATGAACAAAACATATATTTTGTTACATACAAAAACAGTTAACTTGATAACAACATGGTGCTCAATAATGACATCTCAAATTAAATCATTGATGACATCACTGATGACATCATGAAGTCATTGTGACAACATCTTATAGGGTTTGTGGGCATGAAGTAATCAATCAAGTGATAATGGAAATAAACTTTGACATGTTACACACTTAGCAAATCTGTCAAGTCACCCACATTTGGTGGACATTATCCTCTTTTTATTGGTATTCAGCCACTTAACAAGAAAAATGCCTCTGTAGACTTAAAGGGGTCACTCCCTTTTTAAATCTTCAACACCTCCAAAAAATAGTTCATACTCTAGTCACCTTAACAGGATCAGCATCCCAAAGATTTGCCATGATTCACAATTTTTAGCCAAGAAGTTGATAAGTATGTTTTTTCCAATGATAAGACACCTTATGTCAGGCTCTATGGACAACCCTCCATAGTTGGCAAAATACACTACATGACCTCCTGAGATGAGCACAATGGCATACAACCTTAGAGCCATGGTTCCAACCTCAATGTGAGTTAAATCACCTTTAAGTGGGTCACCTCTACATTCTACATTATTCACCAATCTTCAATGCCTCAAAATCTTCTGGGAATAAACAACCACACCTTTTAAATGTCCTTGTTAAATAGAATTTAACTATAGCATTGTACTACACCTATTTAACATGTTCACATGCCCAGACATCCACTGGTGGATAATTTACTGTAAAAAGATTTTTTTTTCTCACAGCGTTTTTGCAACAGGCTTTGTCTTTAATCAACAACATACTTTAAAACATTCTTAAGGAATCCCCAAGAAAATCTACAAGTGAATCCTCAAAAACACACTCAGAACTTTCACCTAAGCCTTCATCACCAGCAGGCTGGACTACTGGAACACACTATATGAGCTAGACTCACATAAACATCACCTCACCCCTCAAAACCTTCAATGATTCCCCATTTACAAACAGCCAATCTTTAGGCTTTTGGCTTGTGCATGAAAATCCCTACACAACCCAGGCCCCGTCTACCTTGACATTTGCATCAACTTCCACACACCTACCAGATCCCTTTATTCAGCCAGAGTCTTGGTTGCATCACATCCATCACATAAGCAGAGCCAGAGCTGGCGGCCATGCTTTCTCTTACCTTGCTCTCAAGTCTGGATGACCTGCCCCTTCACATTGATCTACCTCTTCAGTACTTGATTTTTGAAGACGTAACTCTTTACTGAGGCCCCAGACCTTGCCAGTCTTTTTAGCTTCTGCTTATTAGTGCCAGGACACACTCCTGGGTGACTTGTGCACTCTACACGTAACCAAAACATAACACAACTTAACAAAACCTACCTCTGCAACCCACATTATGGTTCAGACTTACTAACATCTTGTATCTTGGTTTCACCACTTTTTTGTCACAGGGATTGCAACAAAATTGCTAGTCGATATTTACTAACCCACACAAGGGCCTATTTGTGTCACCTTGCATGACTTTGTAAAAACATATAATGCCACACAGCACTTTGTGCTGCTTTACACTGCAGTGCGGAGTTCCAATGCATTCATGGTCCAGACTTACTAATCCCAGTATACCTGGATTTGTGCCTAAATGGTGCACCTACACGAAAGAAGTGCATAATGAGAAGAAATCAGGGGAGGCTCCTTTGCTATGGAAGCATCGCCCCACTGGCTGAACCAGAAGCAGAAAAACAAAACAATAGTTTTCTATTGTTTTATTTTTCTGCTTCTGACTCACCAATGCAGGGAGAGGTGGGGCTGGGCCACAGAAGGTGGAAGGGGGGAGGAGGGGCGAGTGCACTAAGTGCACATGTATGTTTGGCTGGCCGTCTCAGGCCAGCCAAACACACATGCGCACTTAGGTTTCTCCAACCTGGTTGCATACATAGCTGGGCTAGAGAAACTGCGCAGACCCCAGACTTGTGTCTGAGCAGCAGTGACTGCTGCTCACATCAATCCTTACGTTGCTTACAAGCTATGGATAGCATGAAAGCAGCGCCAGGATTGCTTGGGAGCCTCTTCTGGTGTCCCAGTATCAGAACAGACAAGGATGCAAGTGAGGTGGCAGGAGAGGACGGTGGCGGCGACGGAAAGAGGGAGATCTTAAAAAAAATTATTTGTTATTCCCTCCCAGCCCCCCCCCCCCCCAATAACCCCACCCCTCCACAGCACCCTTACCTGGCCGCCGCTGGAAGAACTATCTAAATTTCTCATCATTACGTCCTCTTTCCATGTGTGCTGCATTCACAGAAAACATATTTCTCCAACAAATATTCTTCTTTCTGCAGTACACATGGAAAGAGGCATGTGCCTCTAAGGATTGTTTTGTGCAGGCAGGTATACCTTTCTGGACAAAAACAATGCTGCCTACAACACAGTCACACTTGCACCATGGTGCAAGGGTGCTGCATTGGCACAAGGCTCCCTGAAGTGCACCAGTGCAATGAGAGAGTAGAAGTGTGCCATATCTTGTATAGAACACTTCTGATCTCTCCCTTTCATGAAAACAACACAAAAAGTCGCCTTGCTGTGTTGCATTGCATGAAAGGACATGTTTACCATGGACCACCACTTGCATCCCAAACTTTACTGGTTTGTAAATAGTGCACCATAAAACTTTCAACTTGCACAACCACACTTTAGGGCTTCAGCTGTTTCTATTGTGTATGCCACACATGTATAGGCAGTAACTCTATGCTGTATGTGGCCATAGGAACTTTACTACCTACTTTTTTTAAAGGATGTAAGGATTTACTGACTAATGTGAATAGGAGTATCACAGATGATTTTGTTTGAAATGTCACCAGTAATGTCATCAATGATGTCATTTGAGATATCACCAATGATGTAATTTAACGTTATGAGTGAAGCTACAACTGGCAAATTAGTTCTTATCTCATTTAAAACCAAACTATACCATCACTTTAACCCTTGATTTCTTTCCATGAATCTTTTTTTCTTTAATGTACCTAAGCTCTTATTACCATGGTTAACTATAATGTCACTTTAGCGTTATTTGTTTTCAGTGAATTTCTGTGATATTTTGATCATATTCAAAGTTTAGCACATGCACAACCCCCTTTGACAAACTGCACCTGCATGGCCTGCACCCAACCCCCTAACAGGAGCCCAAAACCGTGCTGAACATAGATTTCAGCTATGCACAGCATTGGTTTGGTGCGCCGCTTAACCCACGTATGGCAGCCATCCCCCACTCCATATGACCTATGACCTGCACAACGGCAGTTGGGCGCATGCTCTGGTCAATGACCAGAGCCTTTGATCTTTTAAAAAAAATTTTTTTTTTTGGTACTGCAGTACCAGAACACATACTGCGGTAACTTACTGGAGGCCACCCTGTGTACTGTGGGACCAGGTGCTGGCACCGAGTTCCAGGGTTGGCCACAGAGCCTGACCTCTGGCCACCCTCCACACCACCCCCCATGTGGACACCCAACCTCCCAAAACGCACACCCTTCAGGCTGTGTGCTATTGACGGTTGGCCACAGAACCTGGACTCTGACCTAGCTCCCCATGGGCACCACCTCCCAGTGGGCGGCCAGCCCCCGCTGCACACTGTCCTCGGTGGTGCCGGAGTCGCAGTACCCGGGGCCTCACTGGTTACTGCAGTACTGGATGCTGGTACTGCCGTCCGTGGGGGGATCACAGGGCCTGGTCTCTGGCCTGGCTCTGTGCTCTACCCCCATGAGCACCCACCCACACTGGCTCCATAACTTTTATTTGCTGCTGAGGAGTTATGGGAAGATAAGGTGTGGAAACTACATAATGGGTTTATTACAGTGCTGTTTACTTTCTGTTTCTGCTGCTGCCATGACCCCTTCGACCAAAGGTAGGAAAGGCAATGTTGGACGTACCGGATGGTAAACCAGTCACAGCAGCTGTTTGCTCTGGCTACCACTAATTAACATTTATTCATACATATCCCTTGTTGTGCAGCTGCTTTGTTCAAGACACACTGTATTCAGCGTCCTTATGGATATTATCCTATGCTGCTGGCCCTCGTCTGTCAGTGAAATGCTAGTTTCACTTCTGCCATTTCTTGTGGGCTGCCATTCGAGCCATGGACTTCTGCATTCTACAGGAAGCACTGAGAGCAAAGGATGGGCCTACTAGAATGAGTCGCAGCCATAGCACCAGCGTAAACAAAATACAGGCTAATACTATTTAAATAACCTACACGTGCTTGACGCGAGACTGAAGGCTCAGTTCTGAACGTGTGACAACGAGAGACAAAGGTAGGTTTGTTTCTCCAGCTTCCTCTTCTAGGAATTATTCTTACAACAGGCAGATATAAACTCGTGTGGTTTGTAACAGAAAAACAACTTTCTCCTATCTATTAAGGCACCTGGGACACTGTGGTTTTGTATTGCGCTGGTGCTGTTATCCTGGTGGGCAGGGCTGTGGCATATTCACATCCTCATTTGAACATCAACATAGTCACCAGAGCCCAAAGCGTGAAACTACTCTTAAATACTAAAATATCTTCTGGATATAAGTTTGTCCCTTACTATTGCAACTAAACTCCTCGTATTAGGACTAATTTATTCGAATTACCTCGAGAAGGTTTTGTAAGCTTCTCTTAAAAAGAACATTTTTAAACCCTTAATAGGCAGGGCCAGATTCCTGCAAAAAGTATTTCTATTCATGCTTGTGTAACTTACAAGACTCGGGTGAGACAAGAGTTAAGTGCATGGTATTCATGGATTGCAGGCACATACGAAACCCGACACCGGCCCATAGCATGCACTGCAGGCAAGATGTCATTATAGAACTGTAAAATGTGAAAAAGTTATATTTCACATTTTGAAATCTTGTCTTTTGAATAAAAAATTGTTTTCCTCTGACACATCTCTTCTGCTGACTTCGAAAGTGGTTGTACTTTGCCGCACTTTCATCAGCTTTTTTACCTATATTTTTCAGGTGTAATTTACCGGTGAAAAGTTTAAATATACTTTATGAGTCAATACATTTTTATCGACATGTACTTAAGTCATAAAACAACCTTGAACTTTGCCCTCATCTCTCTCCCCATCGCAATAGCTACCACCATTGCAATGCTGTATCTATTTTTTCTCTACTTCAATAAAAACAAGTACCTGCTTTCTTATAAATGTGTTTTTATTTTGTTTTAAGAACATACAAAGGAAGAATATAATAGAAGAGAAGGCTTTTGAGTCATGTACAATAGAGCAATAATAGCCATTGTTGGCACCAACGTAGATATAAAATCAATAAAAGAAAGTCTCCTGTGACAGTACAACACATACCCTAAGAAACGTATGTATATCACAATATCACCAGCAAAGCAAAACACAAATGATGGACGGAATGCGGAACCAATCAAACATTCACCCCCAATCACAGATCTGGGTTTAATCTATCATTCTTTTGCTCACCATGCTACCCCAGTTTAGACCCAGCCATATGCAAATCAGTCTTGACCCTGTTCCTTATGGGAACAGCCCAGTCTGAACTGCCAGGCCAGGTCCTCCCTGGACTGGAAACAAGCATCCTAGGACCGGTTTCAGGGTTTCACACTTCATCAGCCAGGCTAGCTTGAAAACATTGGCATAGTGAGCCCGGGACCCACGTCTGGGCATACCCGGCGCACTTATGGCACCAAAAGCAAAGCAAAACACAAATGATTGACGGAATGCAGAACCAATCAAACATTCCCCCCTCAGTCACAGATCTGGGTTTAATCCATTGTTCTTTTGCTCACCGTGCCACCCCAGTTTAGACCCAGCCATATGCAAATCAGTCTTGACCCTGTTCCTTATGGGAGCAGTCCAGCCCGAACTGTCTGGCCAGGTTCTCCCTGGACCAGAAACAAGCATCCTGGGACCTTTTTCAGACTTTCACCCTTCTTTAGCCAGGCTAGCTTGAAACCAGTGGCATAGTGAGCCTGGGACCCACATCTAGGCATACCCAGCGCACGTATGGCATCAAAAGCAAAGCAAAACACAAATGATGGACAGAATGCGGAACCAATCAAAAATTCACCCCCAGTCACAGATCTGGGTTTAATCCATTGTTCTTTTGCACACCAAGCCACCCTAGTGTAGACCCAGCCATATGCAAATCAGTCTTGACCCTGTTCCTTATGGGATCAGTCCAGCCCAAACTGCCAGGCCAGGTCCTCCCTGGACCGGAAACAAGCATTGTGGGACTGATTTCAGGGTTTCACCCTTCATCAGCCAGGCTATCTTGAAACTACCCACCCAGCGGCTGATTATTTGAACTTCTTGAGGAGTGACTCACATTCATTCTACTAAACCACAATGTTGGGTCTTCGCCCCACAGACTTTTACATTTTTTAGGGCAGCCCATTGCCTCATATACATAGGCTCCTCAAAAAGTCTATATTCATCAAGGCTGCATTTCCATTTCATAATTCTTGGTGCGGTTGGGTTACGCCAGTTTTGTGCTATGTCTCGCCTAGCCACTATCAGGCTCAGGAGCAGTTACTGATACCTTTTGACGTCTTAGTCCTCAGAATATTCAATAATGAGATACATGGGTCAAATGAAATTTTGTGACAAAAATCTCTTTGCAGTTACCTTCCCCGCTCCCTAGAACTCCATTAGGACGTTACAGTCTCAGACTTTATGGAACAGGTTTCCTTCAAAGGTTTTACATCTGAGATGTAGGGGCGAGGAATCACCTTTAATGTGCCAGAGTGTTGCTCTCATATAATATAATCAGAATTGTATTGGGCAAAATTAATCTGTTATTGATATGTCTCTGGGCGCTTCTAGTGCCTCTTGACATTCTGAATCTTCCGTGGAGCCTATTTCAATCTCCCACCCCTCCCATAGCTTATTAAAGATATCCAGTGTATTATTTATTATATATTTGCATAGGTGGGAAGTAATTTTGAAGCATTTATTTATTATTATTCTCTAAAAGTGCCATAAGGATAAGAAGGGTACACAGGATACACAAAGGGGCCCATACATTGAAATGTAGAAAGGCCTTTCAGTAAATAGAATGGGATTAACAATGGGTCTGATGGGTACCTATTCTGAGTTGTCTTGTATTTAAATTAATTTATATATTATGCCATTTTAAAGAGTATGTAAAATATGTTTGATTTCAATTTATGTGTATTTGTTTCATATAATTTGCAGACTTAAGGAAGAGGGCGTGTCCCTCGAAACACGTGTTGGCTGACTGAACGTTTGGATTTAAATTGTGTAAAGGTGCATTTGAAGAAATGAAATAAAGACTATTGTGAATCACTGTGGGATATCTTAAGTGAAAGAATGAAATACAATAAGAATTTACTATGTACTTCTTACTGATGGATTTCGATTATTGATAAACCAGTGGTGATGGTTTGGAGGTGACGGTGCCAGGCTACAGATCGCTAACCCCAAAATCTTTTGATGTTTCTATGATGGGCAATTATGTCAGCTTATTGGTGATGGCTAAATTCCACTTGTAACAGTTCTCAGTCCCAACAAGCAGTCCAGCCAGGGGTCAAAATTAGTCCTAACGGAGGGACATGATCAATGAAAGGCTGGTGCCCCCAGGGCTTAAGGCAGTTTAAAATGGTGGTATTGCGTTGCTTCCCCCTGCTTCCTCATATATGGAGTCTCACAGACCTACATCAGAAGTGGAGCGCAATTGCTCCGGCTTACTGCTGGATCCAGAAATGATCTTCCATGCCGTGTCACGTCGGCATGTTACAGGGTTCTGCTGGCACTCTAGTCAATTAACCGTCCAGTGACTGTCTAGGTAATATGCTGCTGGCCTCACAACTCCACCTGTTGTGCTCCTGCTCTCTGAGCCTTCCGGGAATGTAGAGTCTGCCTCTCTGCACCACCCAGCACCGTCCTGAGCATCATGTGGGCTGCTAGGAGCATCAACAGGCCTTAAGTCTCAGAAGGATGGCACTCAGCAAGCAGGGCATGCCATAGGAGTCAAGTCTGGGCAATTCTGCTGCTCTCCTGTCGAGGCCTCTGATGGAGATATCCATTGCTGCAGGCTCTAATGGCAAAGTGAAGTGCAAGAAGTGGGAGACAGGAGATGCCTCAGGCATCTGGTCAACCAATTTCCTAACCTAGGTAGGCCCGCTGCTGCTAGACAGTGGCATTAGTTGCATGAACACTTCTCCTCAGTGCTCTGCCTTCAGTTCAGACCGATACATGAGCATCAATCAAATCTTCTCATAATTTAATTTCACATTGTGCTGTAGTAGAAACTAAATGGAGGTGGGCAACACAGGATGATGCAGGATATTGGGCACTGAGTCATGTTTATATAGTGTCAACCATCTTTGGTGTCTAGGTCACGTCTGCCACAAATACCCAGGTTTAACCAAAATCTCATTCCGGTGGACAGTCTATGCAAACTTAGATAGACACAAATGGTGATGCCCTTAAGGACATTAGACATGTCAAAGCAATACACTGTTTAGGGAAGAAGTTCTGTAGTAGCGTTCACGTTCTCCCAAATATCCATTCATCTCCATGAAGTGAATGAGTTATCTTTTTCATTCCAAGGTTCAACTATACCCTCCTATCCTAGTCTTGTAGAGTTTGTGGCACTGGCCATTTTATTCCATGCCAGTATTGTTTGTTTGATGCAAGCATCAAAATAGTTTTCCATTTAGAGGGACTACCCCACGTGCTCTATTTTGTCTTTGGCATCCACCGTAGAATAGAGCTGGTTGGATACCTAGGTATCTGTGATTCTATAATAGCCCTTACTGAGACCAGAATTCTTGTAGAATGGGACAGGACCAAAGAATGTGTTGTATTGTGTCATCTTGCTGGCAGTCCCTCCAACAAGGCTCTGAGTTCTATCTATTTATATAGTGTGGCTTCCAGCATTGGGTCCAATAACACCTCTACAATATTATGCTGGCAGTTTCTCTGCCTTGAGCATGTCTTATCCCTGTGTATAAGGCCTGACAAATGAAATCCCATTGTGTTGGAGAAAGAGTTATGGGACACATGCACCTATATCTGCTTGCAAAAAACTGGATGCAAACTGTGACCAGAATTTTTATTACCAGTAAAGGTGTTTTAGGACCGACCTGTGTACTATTAGATCAGTGCTTAAAAATCCAAATCATAGTGGGTCGCAATCTGAACTACAGCTTGAATGTGACAAATGTTTTAAAAATGTTTTTTTGGAAGGAAACGGGCTGCGTTAAAAAAAATATTTTACATTTGTTTGAGGTCCTGCAGTACTTCCCAGGTCCACTGTCTCCTCTTAAAAAATGTTTTTTCACATTCACAAAGTGGAAGGGGTCCAAGAAGAACATTTTCTTTTTAAAAAAGACTATTACCTCCTTTGAACAGTCCGATAAATATCAGTGTTTTGAGACTGGATTTTGGAAGCAAAATATTGATACATTAGATAACGATTTCAAATTGGAAGGGATGTCTACAACACACCCCTTCCATGTATCCAGTCAATATTCATTCAGAATCACGGTTTAAGAGAAGAAGTTTTACCACTCACATAATGGGATTAGTACACAAGGAAAAGCATTTTAGCACTCACAAAACCTAAATCAGGACATTTGCTACTGTTAAAATGCCTTGTACGTTTGGCACTCTGTTCAGCTCTTTTCCCCACATATGTTGGGATGCGCTCTTGGTTGTGTTGTCCCCTTTACTGAGGATTTTGTAAAATGCTGGTATATGGTGGAAATCATCCTCAATGTTTGTGATAATTTGTCAAACCTGTGAGGGATCCATTAGCGGCAATTCTCATTTTGCATGACCTAGTGTCTGATCTGAATATAGCAAAATCTCTTATGCTCACCGTAGTCGGATTTGATTTGTTGGAAGGTTTTTATTGCTCCATTTAAGAGCATAGCCACTATTTTAACAAACCTAGCTAGTCTCCAATTTTGTAGACTTCGGAGTCTAGCCTATGACTGAAGTCAGAATTACCAAAAAGGCTCTGGATGGTTCATCAGACCAAGAGTCCCATACTTGCAGAGTAGCGCTTATTATGGGAGCCATAGATATGAAATACATACTGACTTGTTTGCACATAACAAATAAATTGCACTTCTGCGAGTTGTTGTCCAATTTGTACAAGGGGTTTGCGAAATTTGAGTAATTTGCTTTTGCTTAGTTGGGAGAAAATGATGTGAAATTACCGTAATTATATGAAATACAAACCCGCCATTTAGCACTATAATTTAGTGTGAAATGCACACTTGTGTCAATGTTTGATGCAAGGACGCATTTCATGCTAAAAAACAGCACGGAAGACACAATAGCTGTGAACAGCCGATCTCGTTCTTGTTGTTTGAAGTGCTCCAGGGCTCTTGTGCTATTTTTTGTTGCAAATGCAAATGTAATTATGCATTGTGGTGTAATGGTGCCATTTTGCAAAATGTGTGTAAATTAAAACAGCATAAATTAGATTTTGACTGGGGCTAATTCGCAGAGGCTTTCTCCTCATTAAACACAGCTTCTGAACCACCCGTAAAAGTTATCTAAGCTAAAAGTTACTGGTACACAAGTTGCTCACATGTGAGTAATTTAGGCTCATATGTGAAAATCTTGTGGGTGTACACCTTTAAAAATCAGGTATAAATTATTCTGCACGGGTCACAACTTTTTTTGTAGACAGAGGCGTTTAAGAGTTCTTTGTAAATTGACTGCATAGTTACAAATCAAACTTCTCTTAGTGTATGGTATGAATGCCAAATTTGAATAGAACATAAACAAATAGTTTTCTTATGTTTGTTTATATGTTATAATTACCAATTTAACAGCTCAGTCTAAAACAGCTCATATATAAGAAAACAAAATACAACTGTACCACCTAAAAAAACAAAAGGCTGTTCACTGATTTTAATGTTGTGGTTAGAAATTTAAAAACAACTAATGCAATCTTAACATCGTAATCCAAAGAATATTGTATGTGAACACTTGTCAATACCACTACTCTTCTACAAACTGTCTTTTGAGCCATGATAATGACAACTGTAGTGTGGCACACCTTTACTAATGGAATAATTTACTGTTGCATCCCCATGAACTCATCAACAGGATTCGAAGATTGCAGAAGCAGGCAGGCAGGATGTGCTTAAAAGTTCGTAAGTGCAACCACAACAAATCCACCCTTAAAGCATTCCAGTGGATGCTTTAACGGTGGATTCTGTACACAATTTATAGAGTACAATGAGGCAAGGGACGAGAATACCTGCAGAGAAAGCACATCAGTATGTCCCAGCCAGACCCCCGCAGCCTGCATCTGTCCATCTGAGTAATCAACAAGCTTTGAAGAGGCTGAAACGCTGAGGAAGATCCCTGTAGGGTCCCGCAGGTAGCAAATACGCGGACTCCTTGTTTGTGTTTAAAACAGTACTCTTTATTTTATAACGTTCGGACCCTCACTGCCTTCCCGCTATTTTCGGTGCGCTTTTATTGATGCCCGTCGCCACCATGGACACGCTCACTAGGGCGTGGTATGACAGGGGGGAAAGCCTGTAAACCCCTCGGCTTAATGTGGAGGAGTGGGCTTGCCCACTCCTATGTCAACACTACATTCCTCCCCAACAGGGGAAACAAAACAACACAGCAAAAACTGTAAATCGTTGGGACACAATGGTAATCAGACAGGCGTTAGACATGGCGGTGGTGCCGGAGTGTCTGGAGTGCCAGGATTAGCCCAATGCAAAGTCTGCATATCTCCGGGAGGGGTTGGGATTGTGCCTCAGGTGGTACTGCGTGCTTCCAGACTTCCTGGACGTCAGCACTTGGCTTGGCCCTACGCTGGCTACCTCTGCTCTCGTGGATGAGTCCCCAGTCTGTGCTGGCAACTGTGAAGATACCATCCCCTGCTGGCTCGTTGCAGGTCCCCCAGCGGTGGGACCTTCTCAATCATCTGCGCTCACTGGAAGAGCTAGGATCTCTCCCGGGTCAGCCCTGGTGTCAGTCGCAGTGGCACCACCGTTCGTACAGTTCTGGGGGGTGTTGTGGCGGAGACGTTTGAACTGTGTAACATTACGGGTTACAGTTTCCAACACACGGCTTGCTGTCACCATGGTACCCTTCACCACTGTCACTGTCCATTGTTGCGCTTCAAAAGACAGTCAGAATTTGCCTCCTGGGTGGCGGTCTTTGACCAGGATGGCATCCCACACCTGGACGTGAGCTGTTCGGGCCCTTCGCTTCCGGGAGGCATAGGAATAGGCATTGGTGTGAGTTCTCTTTTCTGTAGACTGACTCTGGGACGGCGGCTGTGCGGCCCATGATGGGTGGTGTGGAATGGTGTCGGTCACTATTCTCCCAAAACAGAGCTGACTTGGGGTCACACCGGTGGTAGCGTGGGGGGTGACCCGGTACTCCTGAAGGAAAGCATAGATAGCACTCTCAACGTTTCTGGCCGTGGCAATGCGAATCACCTTGTTCAGCGTTTTAACGAAACGCTCTACCTCCCCGTTTGCCTGTCGCCATGGGGGTGTGATCCGGCGATGTTTCGTATTGGTGGAAGTCAGAAAGTCTACCCAGTCCCGGCTGATGAACGGGGGCCCATTATCTGTGTGGATTTCTCCAAAAAGGCCGTGGGTAGCCATTAGTTTCTCAATCTTTTGGGATGACCGCAGACGTGGATGTTGACTGTACCAGCTCTACCTCAGGGTACCGCGAGTAGTGATCTACCACCACCACCATGTACGAGCCATCAGGCAGGCTCCCGAACTTGGCACTAACCCTTTGCAATGGGGCTGTGAGGCTCTCCTCCGTGATGACTGGCGCTGGGGTGTCCGGAGCTCCACTGGCTTGGCACACAAGGCACCCTTTGACAGTGTCCTCCACTAGCTGGTCCAGCCCGGGAAACCAGACTTTGTTCTGTAGGCAGTTTTTGGATTTGACAATGCCCCGGTGGGCTCCATGGGCTAGGGACACCGCCGAGGCAGTCAGGCTAGATGGTATCAGCAGGCAGCCTTCCTCGCTCACTGAGAGTTCATGCCTGACATTGAACAGGGCTTGAAGTCTGGTTTGGGCGTCGATCGTGCGGAAGGTCTCCGGGCGCTGAAGTTGGTGCCAGTCCCCCAACCGGGTGGCCATTGTCGCGATCTGCAGACATTCGTCCCGATTTACGGCTTCCACCACTTCGCTGAGCGGGATGGGCA
Source organism: Pleurodeles waltl (assembly GCF_031143425.1). Taxonomy (NCBI): domain Eukaryota; kingdom Metazoa; phylum Chordata; class Amphibia; order Caudata; family Salamandridae; genus Pleurodeles; species Pleurodeles waltl. Next base: position 1,010,785,583 of record NC_090439.1, on the reverse strand, counting down.
AGGGCCTGGCCCGGTCCACCACTAGTAGCACGTATTCCTCGGTCTCTTGAGCTTCCGCTACCTCTTGGGGGGTGGCCTGCCGGGCATGTCGCGACAAGAAGTCGGCAGGGTTCCGCGTTCCCGGCTGGTACTCTACAGTGTAGTCAAACTCCTGCAGTTGCAGTATCCATTTTTCGATCCCGGGAGGCGGCTTCGACGAGGACTCTTTGAAGAGGGGAAGCAGTGGCATGTGATCAGTTACCACGGAGAAGGACTTGCCATAAAGGTAAAGGTGGAATTGATGGCACCCCCAATGGATGGTGAAGGCCTTCTGCTGTATCTGGGAGTACCTCTGCTCCGTGGGCGTGAGCGTGCGGCTGGCAAAGGCAATGGGGGTCCACTCTCCACAATCTTGTCTCTGCGCTAGGACAGCACCCAGGCCGGTGGGGCTGGCATCAACGGCCAGCTGCAACTCTCGAGGGGATTGACCAATGCTAGCATGGTGTCTGTAGAGAGTGTGTTCTTGGTGTCTTGGAAAGCACGCTCCTGTTCTTCACCCCATACCCACGGGTGGTCAGCTCGAGTGAGCACTCTGAGAGGGCCGGACAGGTTCTTCATAAACCAGCCACAGTATGTGACCATGCCAAGGAAACTCCGGTCCCCTGAGACAGATGTGGGAGCCGGGGCATCTTGAATGTCTTTTACTTTGTGTGGGTCTTGTCCGATTCCGTACTCTGAGAATCGGTACCCGAAGAAGCATATCTCTCGCTTAAGGAAGTCGCACTTTTCTCTGTGGATCGTTAGCCTGTGTTCCTGCAGCCTCACGAAAACTGCCCGTAGTCTTCCCATGTGATCTTCTAAAGTTGGAGCATGCACCTTGTTGCTCACGTTGAGGACTCCAGGGAGCCCTTCCAGGACCCCTTTGATGGTGTGTTGGAACACCCCTGTCGCACCGGAGATACCAAAGTTCAGCCATGTGCACCTCCAGAGACCAGTGTGAGTGAAAAAGGTGGTTATCAGCCGTGAGGCTGGGTGTAGTACGATCTGACGATACCCCAACCTGAGGTCCATTTTGGAGAACCAGCGGGACCCAGAGAGTTCCCCTATGATGCCATCTATGGTCGGGGTCAAATGTCTCTCCCTCTTGATCGTCTGATTTGGTAGGCGCATGTCCACACAGAGTAGGACGGCTTCTGGTTGTTTGGGATTTCTTGCAACGACAATCGGGGACACCCACGGAGTAGGGCCCGATACCCTTTCGATGATGCCTGCCCGCTCCAGGAGCTGTAACTCTCGCTCCACCTTTGGACGTAGGTGGAAGGCCAACCTCTGATGCCTGAGGGCTATGGGAGAAACCGACTCGTCAATGTGGAGTTGGAGGGGTGGTCCTTTCAGGCAGCCAATACCATTGAAGAGTGAGCTGAACTCTTCCACCAGGCCCTCCAGAGTGCTAGCGTGAATGCCAAACGCAAAGTTCACTAGGTTGAGATCTTGGGTGGTCTGGCAGCCAAGTAGGAACCCTGAGCCCTCTACGGATACATAGATTTTAGTGGACCTGTTGGTGCCATTGTGGGTGACTTCCACAGTGAAGACTCCAGCTATTTGGAGTGGCTGAGTGTTGCCGAATGTGTAGACTTGCACTCAAGTGAGTTTGAGAGGCGGCGGTGGCTTAGATAGCCTCTGATACTCTTCCATGGCCATAGTTTTTATGGAGGCCGCTGTGTCAATCAACGCTGATATGGGTAGCCCTTGTAGAAGCACGACGTGGACCACCTGGTGGTCATCGTCCATATCGCTGTCCGAGGCTGGGGACGGGGTGGCATCAAGTGCTCTGACCATCCTCTTCGGCGTGGGCGCCGCTGTTCTTGGCACAGACCGGCAGACCTTCACAAAATGGTTAACTTTTCCACACGCGCTGCAGGTTTTACCCCGGGCCGGGCAACTACCGGGGTGTGGTGTCGGTCCGCCGCACCATCTGCAGGGCCTGTCCTTTTGTTTCCCTTTGCAGCCTTCGGCCTTTGTCCATGGTGTGCTTGCGGTCACTGCGTTGACCGGTTCAGCTTTGACCTGTACTGTCGGTTCCTGCTCCATGAGTGCGGCGCATGCCTTCGATAGCTCCTGGAACCAGCCGAGAGTGAGAATATCTCTCATCAGCATGTTTGGCTGCTGCAGGATGCGATCCCTGAGTTTCGATGAGGAGCATCCCTGGATAAACTGCACCATGATTTCATCTTCCTCGTCAGGCAGCGTGCACGTGCTGGCTAGCTCCTTCAGCCGCTCATAGAAGATGTCAACTGACTCGTCGGATGTTTGCCGTGCTTGTCGTAGCAAATATCGCTCATAGTCCAGATTCACGTAAGGCTCAAAATGCGCCGTGATGGCCCCCTTTAGAGTGTCATACGTGTAGGGCCTTGCTTCCATGACTGACTTGGACACTTTATGAATGTCATCCCCCCCGAGGTGGAGGAGAAGGGGCCTCTTGCGCTTAGCTTGAATGCCCAAAGCCTCGAAGTAGGTTTTGAGGCGCTCTACCCACACCTTTCACCGTGCGGCCTGTGTGGGGGGGGCTCCGGTCATGGTGAACGGCTCCAGGGCAGGGATGCTGGCCATGGCGAGTGAACCTGTGGGTCGCCTGTGGGGCCCAGGAGGGTGTGCTGCGTGGTAAGTGTCTGGGGGCAACGGCCTACTTACCTCATGGACCAGAGGAAAGTCTTCCACAGCTGATGCTGCCCCCCCACACGGCCCTCGAGGAAGTCCCTGGCGTGCAATCAGGTAGTAGTGGGGGAGGAGGACCCAGGACCGTCAGGCTGCCAGAGGCACGATGCAGCCTGGATCTGCTGTGCGGGGGCCATGGCGGGGTAGGCAGCAGAGGTACCCCCTTGGCAGCAGGCAGGAAAGACCCTTCTGAGGGCCTGGCAGGGTGTGGCACTGAGGTGGGCTTAGGCCGCGTCGACAAGTTGCAGGTGGTGCCCAGAGGGCGTTGTGGAGTTCTGCGGGCCACCAGCAGCAGAGCTGCGCTTCCTTCAGGGTGCGGCGAGGGGAGCGCCTGGGGGTGGGCCTGGCCGGGCTTCACCTGGAGAGCAGCCGAATGGAGAGGAGTCGCCGCACGTGCCAAGGCAAGGCCCCGGGCAATCGCTGCACAGATCACACGCGGGGTCACCGGCGCTACCTGGAACAGGTAGGCCCACCTGCATCGCCAGTTGTAGGGTCGCACAGGTAACAAATATGCAGACTCCTTGTTTCGTTTAAAACAGTACTCTTTATTTTATAACGTTCGGACCCTCACTGCCTTCCCACTATTTTCGGTCCGCTTTTATTGATGCCCTGTCGTCACGATGGACGTGCTCACTGGGGTGTGGTGTGACAGGGGGGAAAGCCTGTAAACCCCTCGGCTTAATGTGAAGGAGTTGGCTTCATGTGGAGGAGTGGGCATGCGCACTCCTATGCCAACACTACAATCCCTAGGTGTACGAGGTGACAGATCATGGAGCGCTACTAATAAATGTGTAAAGATCGGGTCTTTTAGGGAGTGTTTTTGGTATCTTCCTGTCTGTTGCTTCATTTGACTTCTCCAGATGCTAGAATGGTGCTAGGTGCCAGCGATCCAGAAAGTAAGCTGGAAAATACTCCACCCCCTATAGAAGGAAAAAAACCTAGAAACAGCAAGAACCTCTAATGGACGCAGGTAATGGCTTCAGGCAGGCAAGGATTTCATGCAAGAGTTTCAGACAAGGGATTCAAGCAGGAATAATGACAGTAGGTTCCAGGGAGAATTCAAAATAATTTGGATACCAAGAATAACTGCTAGATCAAGCAACAAGTTCATAAGTATTGCTGTGATGAGTCGGGCAGCAAACCGTGCCTCCTTATATAGGGACTGTTTATAGGGATTTAGGAATACTTCAGGAGTGAACATTTTTAATGATTTATTTTTAATCAATAATGTACTAATCACTGATGAATTAACATGTGAAAACAGGTGACTTTTGTAAAATGGTCACCATAATTCATTTTGGTCTCCGTCTAAGCAAAACTTCAGTTAAAATCGCAGTTATTTTCCATTGCTCAATGCTCACCTAAAAGAGTGTGACTAATAGCTGATAGATGTGTAAATAACTACCCCTAGTGGGTTGCTGCATTATGTCTTACAAGGTCAGATTTATTAAGTCATTACACGAGTTTGACTGTTCTATTGTTTGAAATTGTCACTAACGTGTGGTTTCTTCCTCGAGGATGGAAGTAGACAATACAAAGTAAGACGATTCTTCCTGAGAAGAGAAGTTTTGACGAGATGGAACAATGGAGCCACAGATGAGACGGAAGAGGAAAAGATACTGTTATAATTGTGTTTTGGCTAATAATGTCGTCAGCAAACTTTTGGTTCCCTAATAGTAGCTTATTGACTGAATTGTAAAACACCCCATGTACTGACCAATCGCAAACTTTTCAATAATTGATATAATATTCTGTCACCTGTTCTGATGGGATTTAGTTATTATTATTCTTCCTTCTTCATTTGTGTGGCTTGAAGGAGTTCTTAGTGGTGGTTCGAGTCATATTAGTGATGTGGGTTTAGCTGTCGATGTAGGCCAGACCCTATGAAGACTTACCTGATGGTGTCTCCTTGCTGAAGTAGACTGCATGTTGTTGTTCTGAAATTGTATTAATGTATGTGTCTCTTGCTTTACAGGTACCAGCTGCAACTTATAGATTAATTGCTGCATAATAATAATTTTTTATACTAACCCGAGTTAGCGTGGTTTTCTAAATTTGTGTTTCTAAATTCTTTTTACATGAAGTCCAACATGTAAATGCTAATTTGTGATTAGTGAGGGAATTCATCATTACATGCTCATGATTTATATTGACCTTCTTTGATCTATTGCCCTAATGTATAATTTATCGCCGTTGCCAATATTGGTGTTGTTAATGAGTGTTATGACACTTAAGATAATTTGCTTGCTTGTTTTGATTAAACTCAGATATATAAGACGTTCTAATCAGCCATTATTGATTCTATATGCTTATCATTTATGTTTGAGAGTTATTTTCGTGACATTAGCTTTGTTAATATAGGGAAATAAATTCACAATCCTTCTTAATAAATTGATGTGGTTATTGTTTGGTGTTTGGATTTATGAATAGATCGGTGGATGGACACTTGGCTGCTGGTGTGTGGTTAGATGAGTTCACGCACAGAAATATTCATGTACTTAGAAGAATGAATGTGTGGTTTGGATAAGTGTGAGTAGCTGTGCTCATTGATGGATGACTGTGGGTTGGTGGAGGGATGGGTGTAAGAGTGTGGATAGGTGAATGACATTGGTTTGGGTGGGTGACTACGTTCAAGGTGGTATCTTTCTCATAGAAATCAATAAACCTCTATGAGTCTCATCCTATTTTTGCACACTGGGGCACCATTAAACTATATTGGGCCAAATAGATGTTAAAGAAGAAAAAGAACGCAGACAAAGTTGTCAATTCCACAAAGGCTAATACTGTTGTTTAAAGGGCAAAAACGATAGCAGTTCCTGATAATTATATCTGTTCTTTTAAATTTTAAAATGCCACCTTGAGCTATGTAAAACCAATATTTTGATTGTAACGAGCTTTTTATTGTTATCTTGGGCTCTGGCTTGGCATCTGGACAAAGTACCACGCTTTAAGGAATTATCTGTGTCAGGGCAAGGTTTGTGATAAATCACACAAATCAGTGGTGCTTATAGACAACACATTCTATTCTACCGGATGCTGCGTCAGAGACTGCAGCTCAAACATTGGCCAAATGCAGCCAATGATCTGAGGAGGCTCCGATAAGGTCCCGCCCAGCCATTCACGAGTGTTAAAATATGTTCATGGCTGATTCAGTATTAATCTTGGCCAGCGAGCGCTGGCACTGGTGGGATGCAAATCAGTCTCCGAGTCAGTCACAGCTCACTCCTGTTGCACGTGTGTGCCAAATGATCTCCTCCCCCTGATCTGATCTGGGGTCGCAAACTGATAGTGGCTGGACTCCCCTGCCGCAGCTACAATGGACTGGATCTCCACAAGGTGATGAAACTAGGTCTTGTGACCTCTAGTGGATTGCTTTGTCTGTGCATGTCCCTGCCCCGCCTGCACAGGTCTCTCCTGACCCAAAAGTTCTACAGTAATGTTGTCCTGCACCCCAGAGAACACTATACCTATGACTGCAGAGTGTTCTGTTCATGACGCTCAGACAAGGATACACATAGCTCTGTCCCTGAATTGTATGTAAGCACAGAGCTCTCTACCCACACATCCTAGACAGTGTCCTGCCCGTAAAGCCCAGAGTGCACCACATGGCTCTGTCGATGCATCACAGATGTAGTGAACAGGCACCTCGTGAATGGCTGAATAGTGCATCGCAGAAGTGTCTGAAAAAGATTTTATCCATATACTACAGATACCTTTGCAACGACATTGCTCCTCTGTACCCCCAGATAGGTTTGCTGAGGTTATAGCCCTAACCTTCAGATTTGACTACATTGGGCTCTACCTTGCACACCAGAAATGGCCGGATGTGACTTATCCCTGAACTCACTTGGCCACATAAAGTCGCACTTTGCTATGCACGTATGACATCACAGTACTCGGTTGAACATAAAGTACGACTGTACAGTCATCTGTCCCTGCACCCAAGACAAAAATGTCCAAACCCCTGTCTGAACTCCAGTATTGCATCTCAGGCTTGGTCCATGTATTCCAGATATGTCAGACACAAAGCTCCATGTTACTATTGCAGATATAGGACTCCTACTCTTAAACAGAAGCATAACAGCACAGGGTTCTTTCACTGCAGCGAAGATGTTGCTGCACTTGACTCAGATCCCTGACCCACAGTTAGGACAACGTGGCATGGCTAACAGGACATGTACCAGACATGGCTACACAGATGTCTGTACTGCAGACAGAGTTCCACAAGCTTCAGTGGTGCTGGAACACATTTCAGAGTGGGGGTGCTGCCATCAATGCTAAAGCAGTGAAGGCATAAGGATTATGAAAAATCCAAGTGTCACCCAAAGAACAAGTATAGCAAGTAAATCACCCCATTCAGCAGGAGAGTGGTGAGGTGTGGTATGTATTACTACGGAATGGTGTACTAGGGCACAGTCATTCACTGAAAACACATTTTCCTTTGAAATGGCTACAAAATTTGTACCAATATGCCTTATTACTGATAAAACTATATAATGCACAAATTATATATATGTGCAGCAATCAAGTTTCAGTAAAAAGTTATATTTTGCACACAATCATGTAAATTGTCTTGATTTGTCTTGATCCTATTAAAATGTTTGTTTCCAAATTCCAACCCACTTTAGAATTATGAACCATGTGCTTCCTTTGTTCCTAGCTTATTTTGAAGTATTTGCACAGTTCATTTACAGGTATTTAAATGGTGCTGTGTGTTAGGAAAAAAATGGCATCCTACAGACTTTCCTTTCACACTCCTTCTACCTCAGAGATGTGCTGTTCCCGTGAGTGGGGCTCCAGTGAATGACGTAGGGGGCACTCAGGAGAGGCAGTGAGTGAGCAGACTTGAGCAGTGCTTACAGTGAAGAGATCAGTGAGTCAGGTGAGGCTTTGTGAATATCGACCCTAAAACCAACTACCCCAAATGTCTGAATACAACTATAATATCTTCAACCATGATAAAGGCTAAATAATTAATAGTACCAAAATCATTCCGCAATGGATATCATTTATGACCCCTCTCTGATGCAATATCCTGGGAGTCACGTTGCTAATCTTATACTTTGTGGAGATATGCAAACTGATAAAACAAAATCTACCAAAGATGGGAGTGTGGGACCAGGCTAAGGCAGAGAGGGACAGCAACAGGAAGCGAAGGGAAAAGGCGTGAGGAATTTGAAAAGGATCAGCAGAAATAGCAGAGGAAAATTGCACTTCTTCAACTGAAGAATGCTGTGGTGCCTTGGACACAGTAGCATGATGGCGAGAGAGGGTGTGATAGAGTACGTAGAAAGAAGAACTAGCAATGTGAGAGGGTAGAGCGATAGAGAGAGAATAAGAAAGAGCAGACAAGAAAAGAAAGGGATGAGGTGGCGAAGACTGATAAAAGAGAGGGGAAGGAAAAGAACAGGCAAAGCACATCTTTCATATCCTCAACATGTATTTTCAGCCAGGTCCATCTGAGGTGTAACCAAGGCACCGTGTGATATGATGAGAGATGGAATAGATGACGTAGAGAAGAAAGGGGTAAGGAATGAGGAGATGAGCAGAAAGGAGCAGCAAGGGTGAAGAGGAATTACACATGATGTAGAGGAGTGGATGGCTTCATTGGGTGGGCTGTGACTAATCTGCTTAGATCTGAGGCTCCAAGATGGTTTATAATCTGTCTAGGATGTAGCAATGTGGATTAGAAAAAGTAAGAACATAACTGATAAGTATCTCGTGAATAAATGATGAGGTAATCCAGAATAATGCAAAGCATTGAAACACAGCCCTGAAGTGATGCAAATTTCGTACCGTATACATTAATATGCAAGGGATCCTATAACATTCCCAAGGATGCGGTTGTCTCAAGGCGAGTGATGACGTCAATGGGAATATTAATAGTGGTGAGAGAATGCACAATTGAAACATGAATATAAACATTGGGATAGGTAGAAGTACCACAGTCCTATAAGAATATAATGAGACAAGAAGGGTTCCCAAATCTCTGTTTGTCGGGCGTCAATTGCGGGGTGGCGGGAACAACAAACCTGGGCTGTCATTGTAACAATGTGGATGCCTTGATGCTGAAACAAGATAGAAGGCACCTGGGATTTATCTGTGGTCACACACAGTCATGGGGAGGCCAGATCTGCCTGCGGTGCTCATTGTCTGGAGATCACGTTTGGAGAAGAAGAGCAGGAAGAGGCAAGCTGAGGGGAAAACACAGCATCCGTGAAAGCTAACGGGGGTCCCTCCTCATCTAGTTGTGCTGTGCAGAAGTGAGCAGGCGTGCAGACGCCTGACCCCTACTGCACTCCTACTGCCACTTTCCGCAGTTCTGCTATTGCTGTTGCTGACTTTTGCTACCTTGATGCCACCTCATTTCTCCTTGTTGGCCTCGTTGCCAATCTGCCTACCACCTGACTGTCACTGCTGATTGCTATCCAGCGCAGCTGGCAGAACCGGCAGGAGTATAGCTGTAGTGCCACATCTGAGAGATATGAGAGGCATCTGGTGACCAGCATGCTCCCCTTGATCTCAAGCCTGAGAGGTCAGTGGGCACCCAGTGATCCCCTTCGTGCCTTCTGTGCCATCTTGGGTGTCCCCCACCTACATTTCTGCACTTTTGGAGCCTTGTCATTTTCCTTTTTGTGGCCTTTTCTGTTTTCCCTTCTGGTGAGTCGGAGCTATTTCCCCAGTACCACAAAGTAACCAGAGCTAAACAGGGCCTTGAGATTGCAAACGTTACTTGTAATGGCGAGCAAATCTTGAAAAGTGTAAAAAGTGGGTACAAGAGGCTCATAGAATCCAAGAAGAAGCAGGACTATCTGTGTCCTGCAAGGTTGTGAAGACGCATCCGTAACCTTAAATACGAGAAAGGATCTGAGAGCTTGTCATCTGGTGACTCAAGGGTAAATCATACAGCTTAGCAGTGGGAGTCAGCGCTAATGAAAGGGATAGCAAATTACATTTGGCGCTGAATGGACAAGGCCACACTCTTTCTTGTATTTTAAATCAGCACAGAAACATCCAGTTCCCTATAAGTAAAAGTACAAGCAGGACAAGGTCCTTTCTTTATCTGCTAATACCATATGGCTATTTGCTGTTTACGAATGTGTAAAAGAGTACATGTACTATAGGAGTGTGTTTTTAGGTACTCCAAAGTACCTTTATGAATAGACCCCTGAGAGCCTGATTAACAGTGTATACTTGTTTTCTGTCCCCTGTGCAAACCTTTGTTTGTGCTGCGCTCGGGAAAAAACAACTGTGTTATTTAACCATTCGATAATTATCTGATGAGTTAAATGCCTCTAACTCCGTTTAATTTCAGCAGGTGAAACCTGACTAAATTCAAGAGGAGAAAAACATATCTTGATGCATTAAACATCAAACTCTGCATGTTATTCCCCAGAAACCCGTAATAGGTGCTGCATAGCGTACTAAACAAATAAAGGCCCATATTTAAGAAAAGGTGCTGCATCATCTATGAAACCCCACTTTCCTTGTGCCTCCCTACCGGCACCTAACGACACTATGGTTTTGCCATATATATAATATGGCACACCATGGCGGTCGTTTGCACAATAGCTTCAACATTTTTTACGCTATTGTGGCGCTTTGCTACACTAGTATAAAAAATGTTGACACTAGTGCAAGAAGGCCCATAGGTTGCTATGGGAGCGTCACTTTAATGACTGCTTTAAGCAGGTGTTAAAAATGACGGCAAAAATGATGCAGTGAAATTTTTTAAATTTCAATGTGCCATTTTTGTGGGCCTCCTAGTGCCGGAACGTCCCCCTTGCATACAATATGCCTGGCGCAGGCATGATGTAGCACAAGGGGGTACAAAGTATTGTGCCACTTTGTAAATATGCCGTGGCAGAAAAGCCACTTTATCGCCGCCTTAGCGTAAAAAATGAAACTATGGCGGCTCTTAAATATGCCCCAAAGTATCCCATGATATCATTATTTATCGAGCACAATAAATAGCACCTATACTCGGGAAACAGCCTTTACTATGCAACGGGAACCACGCAGTTCATCAACAACAGAGTCTCAGCAAGGAATGTGTCTTTACCACACATTCCTGAACCACGCAGGTCTTCACAACGACTTGTTTTACTGAACGCGTTGTTGAACTGGCTTTGGATTTTAAGTCCAACCCCTTCCATATTTCAGGGCAGACTGGAGTTGGAATAATAAATTATACTCAGTGCTTTAAATGGGCCGGTACTGTCTGGCACTGAGTACCGGCACTTTTTTATTTTGAGAGGGAAGGTACCGGCACATCTCAAGAAAAACGTAATAGTTTTAATTGGTGAGTACCGACACTTCTCGAAAAAAAGCAGGTACTGTGGTACAGAGTACCTGCACTTTAATTCTTCCATTTCAAGCACTGATTATACTATTCCAAAGTCCAGGGCCCGCTGCCGCAAGTTGTAAAGATCTGCGTGGCTCAGGAATGCGTTGTTTAAACCGCGTTGTAAAAGCAAGCATTAAAAAGGCCTGCGTGGTTCCGTCATCCTAGTCTTCATCATTCCCGGAATTTGTGTAACGTGACCAACGATATCTTGTGATCCCTTCTTCTGTGTCACGTGCTGCTAGTGCCACCACACTTGATGGCACAATACTTTCTTCTAATCGGAACCGCAGCATCCTGAAGGTGCTGTTTAGTTTCACTTCCGTGCCGTCACCCAGTGACCTCGGGCGCTCGCTCAGGCCCTGTGAGGTCACGGCCCGTTCGGTGACCTCGCTGGTCCCTGCTGCTTTTCATTTCCCTCTGCGTCCAGTTCTCAGCTTTGCGCTGACCTTACTTCAATGGCCGCCTATGTCCACAGTTCTCGCCCCGCAGCAAAGAGGTCAGGCAAACTACTTGAAGTGCTGTCAACGAGGCTCTCACATTGATTTCTGCTTCCCATGCCAACGGAGCCTGCTATGCTGTGTGTGGCTGCCTGTTTCAGCTGCCTGCAATGAAGGAAGTGTCATGTCATCTTCTCTGATGGGCAGACTATAGCCAGCCCTGGAAGAAGTCGCCCACAGGGCAAAAGTGCATGCCACCAAAGTGCATGTCACCAACAATGGACGTTTTACAGGACACAAAACAAGAAGATGTAAGATAAAAAAAATGCCAGTGATAACCAAGCTGACAAACACTGTCAAACACTATGAATTCGCCTTTGAATAAATTACAATATGGCTGCAGTTGTAGGTTCTTAAAAGTAACAAGAACGCACTCAGAAAAACAAAAAGTACAAAAGCAACCAAACATATTTCAACAGTTAACATCACAAAAGTAATTATTGAATCGCTTGTCAGATAAAAAAAAGACACCAGAGTCTGTTACAGAAACTTTTTTTAAAATGGGGGTAAACCGCTTTGCACCATTTTGCTGCTTTTATAACATGAAGTGTAAAAGAAAAGGGAATTTGGCCGAGGAACCTGTGGCCCAGCTGATTCACACTATTACTGCTGTGCTCACATAATCAGAAGTGGATCAAAAAAGTCAACCCTTTTACAAATGAAGGAAGGAATTCTGTTCGAAGCAGTATCTGTTTCATGATGTTTTTTTTATAACAACTCTAAATGAATTGCAAACTATGTTCATTATTTTTTAATATACCGAGTGCCCTTAATGAAGTTCATAAAATGTACTGAACACACAAGCATGTGATCTTTATGTATACAAAAAAATATATTATGCATTTTTCACTGGCGCAAAAGCATTTTTTTGCTCCATTCTGAGTTCGGCCAATAGCAAAATAGGGCAAATATCATTTCACCCATTTTGTATATGCACCAAGTGCCGTCCACAATCGAAGAACTGCTATGAATAATGGGGCAAAAGATATTCTCTAGTCCATATGGTTAAATGACGTTAAGTTATGCTCCACAGGCACACCGTACGATCGTCAGCAGTAGCATTGCATTTGTAATGAGAAATTACTTCAAACATTTTTTTTTTCATTGCATTGTGTACTTTTTCGTCAATGTCAATTTTAAGGAGAATGTGTGAAAAAAAATCTATATTTCTAATGCTTCTTTGTTAGCACTCACTATTGGAATCTGTGCAAAACCAACAGGAACATGTTTGAAGGCTGGCAGGGTTGACATGGCCCTTCACCCTTTCAAGGTTGATAAATTGGCTCCTATAAATTGGCTAGTAATAACATCTCTTATTCTTAGTGCTAGGAAGCAGCAAACTGTGCTAACAAAGTGTTATCCACAAATAACATCATTTGCTAAATAAGCCACACGGCCTGTGTCCTATTAGGAGTAAAACAGACTATAATATTGGTAGCACCATATGAACACTCCTCTACCCTTTCAGCCACATTCAGCCCTAACACCCACCCATACACAGAACCATCACGAGGTCATTATCAGCTGGGGAGTTAGATCAAACTGAGGTCCTGCATGCCTTTATACTCACCAGGACTCCTCAAGCTTCCAATTATGGGTTAGGCTTCGATTTAAGAAGTCTTGCAACAACAATGTACTGCTTCCGGGACACCGTACACATTAAAATCTAATTACAGGACCGAATGTGATCCATCTGACCCACGTGTGCTTTGAATGTAATCCATGTGACCTAAGTGTGCTTTGAATGTAACCCATGTGACCTAAGTGTGGTTTGAATATGATCCATGTGACTTAAGTGTGCTTTGAATGTGATTCATATGACCTAAGTGTGGTTTGCACAGTGCATTTATGACGCCCAGGCATACTCACTGCCAACTATGGCTTTAACTTTTGAACTTAGCATCACTACTACTGAAGATGTTATTAAGCTCAAAACTGTTGTGTTCTGGCTTTAGCTAAAGATGATATTGATCACCAGTACAGAAATGATCTGCTAGTGAAATAATACAGTTTGTGGGGCCTTCGGGCCTAATTTACAAGGCCTTTGCACCACCATGAAGTCATTTTTTCTTTACGCAACGGTGGCGCAAGCAGTGCTCTACACTGCTCCACATTTACAAACTGATGCATTGGGCCCAGTGCGTCAGTTTGGAAAGCCTTGCTTCACATTATACCTCTGCCAGGTATAATGTATTAAAGGTAGGCGTTCCCACGTGAAAAGCCACGCAGAACTGACACTGCGTCATTCTGCGACTTCACTGCATCAAAATTTTACTGCCTGCTCAGAGCAGGTGTAGAACGGACGCAGGGCCTTTTTTAATGGGAGCCTCCTGGCATTTTTGAGTAGTGTCATTTTTTATGCTAGTACAGCAATGCATGAGTTTAGCGCCACAGCTGCATCAGAATTTTTGACGCATCTGTGAAAACGTGTGCAATGGTGCTCTGTATTGGAAATAGAGAGCATCCATGGCGTTGTTAGGGGGTCGTAGGGCTGCACAAGAAATCTGACTCATCATAGATGATGCATCAGATTCTTGTAAATGAGGCCATCAGATTACTGTGACTAAAGCATATTACAGAAATCTTCAGAGAAATTCGCTGCGTATAAATTGGGGCTGGCATAATGTGGCGCAACGGTTTACAAAGTGGCGCAATGCATGCATTGCACCACGTTTGTAAATATGGCGTGTGGAAAAAGCCACTTTAGCGCCACCTTAGCATTAAAGAAATGGCGCTATGGCGGCGCTAAGGTTCCGCTAGGGACTCTTAAACATGCCCGTTAGTACTCTCCTGTTCTTGTCCAAAAAACGAAGAGGAGCAAGAAATAACCCCCACCTGCCCTTGAGCCAGGGCGAAGGACTACACAGCTTCCCTCAACCTTGAACAAGGTGGTAGGGAAGGGCACTAAATGCACAGAGATCTCCTGCATTGTGACCAAAAGCAGGAGGAAACAACAAATCACAGTATTTTGGGATTTCAGATTGGCTATAGATTATATCACATTTCACCCATTGACTGATACAACAGTATTATATTGTGTTTGTACTACCGGTTGGTAAATGCTAGAGCGAAACACTTGTCAATTATGCATCTGTTGCTACAAAATAAAGATATATGGACTAAAAAGTATTTGAATTAATAGTTTTACAAATACACAAGGTAAAGCACTTACAGGATTCCCACAATCATACATGAGGTTCGCACACTTATAGTACAAAGGGTTAACCAAGTTGAATCCTTGACGACATTGGTGAGCCCAATCTGAATTCCACGACATTGCCAGCTTTGTTTTGCTAGCTTGACACTGTAAAAAATTTGGGAATGAATACTTTAATATGGGGATACTTTATCTTTTTTATATTTTCGGTAAAATCATCTGAAGAACTGTAGTACACCTATAGCCCACGTTTTGGCACAGAACATTGTTGTTGTTCTGGCTGGCTACTCAGACTGCATCTCATTGCTTCTAAATCTGTGGGGTTATTTACAAGCCCCTTGCGCAGCCGGTGTGTAACTTTTTAAATGGGAACATGTGAAGCACCATCAGCGCAGGGGGCTTGTAAATAATCCTCTAAGGGCCATATGTACGAAAGCTTTTTCCCATAGACACAGAATGGGTAAAATCCTTTCGTACATCTGGCCCTAAATTCCCAATGGGGATATCATAAAAAGTCTGATAGGTACTTTATAAAAGTACTGCAACTCGGTCTCCATTGAGTGCCATAGTAGACTTGCTCAGGCACGTCAAAAAAACCAAGACAAGGTGCATTCCATAGCAGCAACGTTTCATATATAGAAAACTCCCCTCCTTGTTTTTTTTTTAAACCCTTAACCTCTCTTTACCTCTACCCACCCCTAAACCCTAAACACCGCTTACCCCCTCTACTTCTACCCACCCCTGAACACTAAACACCGCTTACCCCCCTCTACTTCTACCCACCCCTGAACCCTAAACACTGTTTACTTCCCTCTACTTCTACCCACCCCTGAACCCTAAACACTGTTTACTTTCCTCTACTTCTACCCACATCTGAAGCCTAAATGCCCTTTTCCTCCCTTTATCGCTACGCACCCATGGACCTTAAAAAACCCTTATCTCTCTCTGCCTCTACCCTGACCTGAACTTTAAACAAACCCCTTTACAACCTCCCTTTACCTTACCCGCCCCGCACCATTGATCTCTAAAAAACCCTGTGCCTCTCTTTACCTCTACCCACCCGAACCTTAAAAACCTCTCCCCTACCCTTACCTCTGCCAACCCCGAACCCTAAAACTCTCTTATAACCGTTACTCCTACCCACCCAAGATGACTGAAAACTCTTTACTTTCCTTTACTAATACCTACTGCTGAACGCTAAAAATCCCTTACCCCTCTTTGCCACATCCAATCCTAAACCCTAAAAATCCCTTATTTTCTTTACCTATACCCTCTCGTACCCTTACCCAACCCATAACCCGTATCCACCTATAAATTATTCCTTTTTTTTTACTTAAATGACATAAAAGTATGCCTGGCATTGGTAATGTCCTGTGGGGTAAAGACCATGCGGTAACAGTTGCATATTTGTAAGCACTATGATGGAACCTATAGAAATAGAGAGGGTTCGATTTACACTTCTGTGACACTACTAAGAATTTCATATCTTATAATTAAAGGAAGATAAAGATCAAAATGGCAAGCGATCAATAAAATGTATGAAATACGTTTGCCCGTGATAAAGCGATAACAATCACGAATCATGTGTGGCACAATGGGGATTGGATAATTGTTGTAATAAATTAGAAAAGTACTACAGCAAGTCCTAAACATCATTGTTTGTTTGATTTTGAATTATCGCATACTGGCAGAGCCGTCTAGTATATGCTGAAGGGTGCTTTGTGCCTATCAGAAGAAGTATGGTCGGTCACTATTAAATATATATATATATATATATATATACATATATATATATATATATTTATTTTTATTTTTATTTTTATTTTTTCACAAAAAAAACAAATGTTACAGGGATGTCATAGTTAGATTCAGATTTTACACGCACAAAACCATATAGATTCAGCTGCTAGAGTTATTTTAAATAACTATATCTCGTGCTCTAAGGTAACTATATCACGTGCCCTTGCCATGCACAGTTTTATCATCAATAATTTTACTACAAATGTTACAGTGATATTATTAATGATTTAAAGAAGATGTCATGAGTGATGTAATGAGCAGTGCATGGTGAGGGCTCCCTCCTTTTTTGGCCACCATGTTCCATGGACCTGCCACTGCCCCTCCTATCTCCTCTGGGTGTTCTGTTGAGCTACCACTGCCCTTCCCACCTGCCTACCATGGTTAGATGACTGCCATCTGTCCCTGCCACCTCCAATCTACCTGTCCGAGTTCTATGCTCCTATTCCTTCACTCCTGTCCTTCATGGTCCATTTTGCTGCCAGTCCCTTCTGCCCTCCATACTTTGTTGTGCTGCAACTTCTCCTCCTGCCTACCCTGCATGGTCTGCTGTGAAGGCCCATCTCCTGGCATCTCTTGTCTGTGTCCAGCTCTACCAATCCCTTCTGACCTCCATTGTTCTTTGGGCATGCCCTAGTTCCTATCTCTTGCCCATCACAGCAGGTGCGCTGCCACTAACCCTCCAGCTTGCCATGCATGGCCTTCTGTGCTGCCACAGCCCCTCCCACCTGCCCTGTGAGGTCAGCCTCCTGCCCCTGACTCCCTCCCACATCCCCTCCGTTGTCTGTGTGTGTGCCATTATAGTCTCACTGTTGCCCTCCATGGTGTGCTGTACGTCCAGTGCCCATCCTGCCTGCCCTCCATGATCAGCTTGCTGCTCCAGTCCTGCTCCATTGACCCCGCTCTCCATTTTCCATGTGCAGGCCCCTATTCCCTCCCTACTGCCTTATCTGGTACACTGTTGTGCCCCAGCTCCCTCCTGCCTGCCCTTTATGGTCCGTTATGCTGCCACTGTCCCCCCTGTCTGTCCGGTATGGTCAGATTTCTGCCCTTGCCTCTTTCCTCTCTGGTCTATGTTGTCCAGGTGCATGGCCTTGTCCCCTCCCTATTCCTTTCCACAGTCAGTTGTGCTGCACTGACGCCCTCCTTGCCCTATGTGGTGTATTGTGCTGCTGCAACCCCTGACGTCTGACCTGTAAGGTTAGTTTGGTGCCCCTGCCCATCTCCTTCCTGTCTTCTGTTATCCAAATCCATGCCCCAACTCCATTCCTCTAGCTGCCAGTGATCCAATGTACCATACTTGCCATCATCTTGAACTTGGTAAGAGGAAGATTTTGGGAAAAAAACCTGCGGAATTGATTTTTCCCATTGACTTACACTGAAAAAGAGGAGACAGGTAAAATAAAGCCCTATTGGGCTTATAAACATCGGTAGTCTCATGCCTGAAATGGATCTTTTGGCATGTATGGTTGTAATGCCACTGACTCTTTCTTCTGCCCTCAGTGGTCTGTTATATTGCCACAGCTCTTTTGCCCGTCTTGCTGACTTGTTAGTTTCCCCTGGCCCTTTCCCCTGACCTCCAGGCTCTGTTGTGCTGCCACTTCCCCTCCTCCCTGCCCAGCACGGTCAACTTGTTGCCTCTGCACCCTCCTCCCTGCCCTCAATTATCCGAGTCCGTGGCTCTGAAAAATGCCTCCCCACGGTATTCGAATGAACAACTAGATTGCTAACATTCTATATTTATTGCAAAAGTCTGGCACACCTGACGTCATCTTGATGTAATAAAAAATGTATACCTAAAGCATTTCCTTTAGAAATTATAAAATGAGAGGGCCTTATTCCCATAGAAATTATGGTTAGTGCTTTAAGAAACTAAAATGAGGACATATTTTTTGAGCTCTCAAATAGCAACAAAGCACTTTTAAATTATTTGCTATCTTGATGTTTTTTTATCCAGTTGATCACTTGATTATATGTTACACTTAGGGGAGAGAATGTGGCATTACGGCAAGAGCTGCAGACTTTGCAATTGGGGAACCAGGTTCAAGTTTTGATGTCAGCTCGACATCCTATGATTCTGGGTAAACCAATTAATCTCTACATACCTAAAGCCTAAAAGGAATGTGTCCCTGTGTTAGGGTCAAGTCTGCACTATATAAAACTGCAAAAAAATAAAATATATATATATATATATATATTTTTATATATATATATATATATATATATATATATATATATATGTATATATATATATATATATATATATATATATTAAGGGTCAAATTTAAGGGTGGCCTTGTGCCAACTAACGCATTATCAGAGTATATCAGTCATTTTTCTGACCCCAATGTGGCATTAGATTGACAAAAATGCTGCGCCATATCTATAAAGTGGCGCAATGCATGCATTGCACCACTTTGTAACCCTTTGCACCACATTATGCATGCGCCATGCATAATGTATGCAAAAGGGGAGGTCTGGCGCAAGAAGGCACCCAAAACTGGAACAATGAAATCTACGAGATTTCATTGCGCCATTTTTGGCGTCATGTTTTAACGCCTGCTGAAAGCAGGCATTAAAAGGACACACCCATTGAAATCAATAGGCCTCCTTACACTTTTCTCCACTAGCGTCAGAATTTTTGACGCTAGTGGAGCAAAGCGTGACAATAGCATAAAAAGTTTTGATGCTATTGTTCCTATGGTGCACCATATCTTAAATATGGCACGCACATGATGGCGTTAGAGGGGTGCAAGAAAAGTGGCGCTTCACAATGTGAAGCACCACTTTTCTTAAATCTGAGCCTAAGTGTTTTGCACACCTCTGTCATTGAGTGATATTTGTGCTACTTTTGGACTCTTTTTTCTCTGGTGGCCATCTTGGGAGACTAATTTGTTATGAGCTCCCTAATTTCTCATTTACTGCAGTATCCTCAGTAAAAAAAACTTTCAGTTTTCCACTTTGATTCCATAATGATGGTGGTCAGATATGCCACACCATTGGCATAAATTCAGAATGTTAGTACTCTAGTTACTCAATAGAATACTGTAGTAAACTGCTGATCATAAGGGAGTTAATTGGCAGTCTGCTGCTGGTGTTGAAAGTGCATGTTTCCGTCTACATGTCAGAATGTTTTAATGAACTAGAGGAGGAAGATATTTGAGAACTCACTTAAAATGTGTCCTAATTTTTATTTCTACAGCACTAAACATAGTTTCTATGACAAAATGAACCCTGTCATTTTGTTCCTTTCTAAATTAACTGTTTTAAATTTTACCAGTTTGATACAATCATGATGGTTTCAGGTGTGCCACACTTTTGTCATGAGTAAGACTGTTAGTGCTCTAGTTGTTCTTTAGAACACTCTGGGAGGCTGCAGTAGAACACAAGGAAATTAACTGACAGGCTGCTTCTGTTGGATGTATATGTTTTACTGAGAATGTCAGACTTCATTCTCATACGGCTGAGAAATATAATGTGAATTTTCCGAAAATCTATTCTCATTTTAGCTTCTGGTGCACCTTCTATAAACTCTATGGTAAAATCATGAGAAAACAGTTCTCTCTCAAACATGAGTCATGAAATCTCAGCAGAAGGCTTTGTCACAGGGTTAAATCACTTTAGCAACAAATGATTTATATTGTACCTAAAATCTGTTATCACCCTTTATACATTCTCCTTTTTGTGACCCTCAAACCTGCCATGCAATCAATTTTGTGATGATTTGTCAAACTGCTCCATTAGCATCACCTATGCCTATATAGCCCACATTAGCATCCCCAAGACAAGAGACAAAGCAAATGTCAATTTTCTCCTAGCTGACCATGTGCTCGTCACATTGCAGCAGCAGGAGTGAAATTCAACATCGGGTACCATCAGTTACTGTAAGTGGGTGACAGATCATCATTCTAGCATTGCCGCAGGCGAGGGCCAGCTGGGCAGGACAGAGCTGTTTGGTGGGAATGTAGAAGGAGAGGCAGCGGGTGAGATAGGTGGGTTCGATGTTGTGTAAGACCTTGTATGTGTGTGTGAGGAGCTTGAAGGTGATTCTTTTGTTGACTGATAGCCAGTGGAGGTCTCGCAGGTATGTGGTGATGTGGTTGTGGCAGGGGATGTCCATGATGAGTCTAGCCACAGCGTTCTGGTTTATCTGGAGTCTTGTTTGGAGTTTCTTGGTGATGCCGACAAAGAGTGCGTTGCCGTAGTCAAGCTTGCTGTTGATAGTGCCTGGATGACTGTTCTTCTTGCCTCGTTCGGGATCCATTTGAAGATCTTTCAGAGCAGGCAAAGTGTGCGGAAGCATGATGATGAGATGGCATTGACTTGGTGGACCACTGAGAGCAAGGAGTCAAGGATGATGCTGAGGTTGCGTGCGTGGTCGCTGGGTGAGGGTCGGGCCCCGAGAGCTGTGGGCCACCAGGAGTCATCCAAGGCAGAGGGGATGGAACCCAGGATGAGGACCTCACTCTTGTCAGAGTTGAGCTTGAGGCAGTTGTCTTTCATCCAAGCGGCGACTGCCTTCATTCTACTGTGGAAGCTGTTTTTGGCTGTTGATGGCTCGTCAGTGAGAGATAGAATCAGCTGTGTGTTGTTGCTAGGAGAAGATGTCGAGACCATGGTGTCTGACGATGTTCACGAGTGGGGTGATGTAGATATTGAAGAGTTTGGGGCTCAGAGAGGAGCCCTGGGGGACACCGCAGCTGGTCTCCGTTGGTTTCAAGGTGAATTGTGGGAGCCTGACTCTCTGACTTCACAGGTTTCCTCTGCTCTATAAACAGGTGCTTGGCAACAGTATAGCCATCCTCACCTCTTCCTGGAACTATGCCAACAGCTACCTGAAGTCTTTCACAAAAGAGTCCCCCTTCTATTGCTAACCCTGGGCCTGCCCCTTTAAATGCCTGTCCAACAGAAGAGAGGGAGAGGCGTAGCAGTAGCAGTACAGAGTACAAATGCCTGCAGAAGCGGATTTCTGCCCAGGCTTGATAAATATACTTTGTTTTCTCTTGGCAATGACCTGGATCAATTGTTTGAGTTATTTTAGGAAACACATGACTTTACATTAATGTTGGGTGACACATCCTTAAGGGGAAACCCTTATAAAAAAACTAAGTACCCATTGTAGTCATCCATTGGTACAACAAGGAGCTTTCAAATACGATTAGAAGTATAAGAACAAGTATGACAAAGCCCACACCATAACATGGACACTGATACTAAATGTAATGGAGAGGATATTAGCCTTCCAAAGAAGAGAACAAAAATTGCATTCTGTGGCAAGCTCTTTATTGAGAAAACTAAGCAAGCTAGGGAATTAATTATCATCTCCTACCAGCTACCTATCCCAGAAGCAGCAGACAGCTCATGTGCAACCCAATAATACTGTGAGTAGCCACTGACTATTCGAGTCTACAATATCCAAAATTCAAGAAGGCATAAGTGATCACTCAGAATCCTCTTAACTCAATCTATCTGTCTTAGCTAGAACACTCAGTTTCTTCCTTCAAATCCTTGCACGTAGTAGAGGCAAATATGCCTACAATCCAGGCAATGGTGCCCTGATTCCTTCCTAACACTAGCACCTGATGACACAGACCTCATGAATACATGCTTTGCCAAGGGTAAAGGTCCTTATCATCTTAAGTGACAGCAGTCCCCACTCATGAAGAAACACTGTTGATCCTGAGTTACTAGTCTTCTACAGATATATTTCAAATGTTGCCATCAATTCTGGAAAATTGAATTGCTAAGACAATTTCAAGAGTATGTAAAATAAATTACATTACTTAAAACATCCAATCAGGATTTAGACTCATGAAAAAGACAGAATACACTGTAGCCAACAATGAAGATGTCCTGCTCAACCCATGGATGAACATCATCCACTAACATAAATTTCCAAACACATTTTCCTGACAGTTGACACTGTTGACGACGATCACAAAGGACAGACCCCTGCTGAACTGATTCAAGTTTTTCTTCCAAAAATCACAGTCCACTATTAAAAGTTAGGGCCATTTAGGGCCGTATTTATACTCTGGTTGCGCCGAATTTGCGTCGTTTTTTTCGACGCAAATTCGACGCTAAACTAACGCCAACTAACGCCATATTTATACTATGGCGTTAGACGCTTCGGGCGCCAAAGTGCCCGGAGTGTGCGTCATTTTTTAGCGTGAACCCCTTCCTTGCGTTAATGATATGCAAGGGAGGCGTTCCCGTCTTAAAAAATGACTCCCAGGCCTTTACGTGGTATTTATACTCCCGGGCAAAAATGACGCCCGGGAGTGGGCGTGGCCAAAAACGGCGCATTTGCGCCGCTTTTTAACGCCTGGGTCAGGCATGGCGTTAAGGGACAAGTGGGCTCAAAATGAGCCCAGAGTACCCTCCCCTGCCCCCAGGGACCCCCCCTGCCACCCTTGCCCACCCCAGGAGGACACCCAAGGACGGAGGGACCCATCCTATGGACATTAAGGTAAGTTCAGGTAAGTATTTATTTTATTTTTTTGTGGCATAGGGGGGCCTGATTTGTGCCCCCCTACATGCCACTATGCCCAATGACCATGCCCAGGGGACAGAAGTCCCCTGGGCATGGCCATTGGGCAAGGGGGCATGACTCCTATCTTTACAATGATAGGAGTCATGTTGATGGGGGATGGGCGTCGTTAAAAAATGGCGCAAGTCGGGTTAAGACGATTTTTTCGACGCAACCTGACTTGCCCCATTTTAAGACGCCCATACGCCATTTTCCCCCTACGCCGGCGCTGTCTGGTGTACGTGGTTTTTTTCCACGCACACCAGGCAGCGCCGGTCTGGTAGCGCCGGCTAACGCCATTCAATAAATACGGCGCCCGCATGGCGCTTCAGAATGGCGTTAGACGGCGCTAAATTTTTTGACGCTAAACTGCGTTAGCGCAGTTTTGCGTCAAAAAGTATAAATATGGCCCTTAGACTTCTAGAATCCATCCATATCACCACTCTCCTTTGAAGTATAAAAATGGCCACTTCAGCTCCAGAGGTATGTGGCAACATTCAGAGCTCCCTCGGCTGGAAAATAAAGCCCAAGTGAATGAAACACCAAAACAGAAAAAAACAGAAAAAGACAGAAACCTTTTCTGCAGCACAAAGTGTTAGAATGTTGGGAGTCATTTGTGATTTAGAACTGGCATATGCCAGAAGTAAATGCAGTTTTAATATTAACCAGCTATCATGGCTCCAAAGACACTACCACTCCTGCAAGCAGAGTGAGTGAAACGAAGCAGATCACCTGAAATGGATGAAACTCTTCAATAAGCGCTACATGGGCTAAGCCAAAAACATTTGGAAGGTTGCAGTGTACAAACATCACAGCAAGGTTACCCCTTTGAGTGGAAGAAAGGGATCAAACATCACAGTAAATGAAACTCGTCAATATGCACTACATGGACTAAGCCAAAAACATTTGGTAGATTGTAGTGTTAAAAAATCACAGCAAGGTTACCCCTTGAGTGGAAGAAATGGATCAAACATCAAACTGATCAACAAGCACTTCATTGGCATCCTGTGAAAACTAGTTGCAAATTTCATGTACCCTACACAATGTATTCCTGATCAAGAGCCCGTAAAACTTGTGGACGAAGGCTAGGAACTATCTGCATTGCAGGGGACTCTGACCTACCAATGCAATTTCTGTCCATCAAGCAAAATGTAATTGGATAAACGCAGGAGCAGAAGCTTTGGAGCGGAAGGCACAATTTCATTAACAGCCTCTGCCTAGATCTGGCAGATTTATTCAAAATGATGTGTAACCTAAGATTTTGGCTTAGCTCTACAAGGTTTGCTTTCCCACCCACAGATGCCTAAACTTAGGTCAGTGCATCAATACTTGAATGTGAAAGTACAGACTGTTGTAGCCCCACACAGTCCCACTCAGTACATAGTTGAAGTAGTTTCCATGCTTTTCTGGGTTACCAACAGTCCCTTTGAAATGAGTCAGGGATGCAAACCCACTTTTATGCTTTACAGTATTGCACACAAGTACTCCACTAAGAGAACACTTTATATTTGAAAGTGTTTTATTTCAACAGACTCATCCTGTTGCTCAGTTTGTCAATGTTAAAAAAGAGACACAGGCAAAGTCAAGTTTCATACATAGCTGTATTCATGAATTCATGGGGCCATTTGTTTAGAAATAACATGTCCAGTTAGGAAAAGTTCCATCATCTCTTCTATACATGAAAACCACAGAGGCGTGAAAATACATTGTCCAATCAGCCACGTAAAATAATCAGACAGAATATTATAAAACAACGCTAATGCATGCCACTAACAGTGAAAATGAAATAAACGTTTCTACCATGGTTCAAACATCATTTAGCAACTTAACACCCTAAAACCTGCTTCTGTGTGCTATACTATGAGAGTATGGAGTAGTTTAACTTGCATCTAGAATTTCTTGGGATTCTGCGCACTGCATATTTATTTACAGGAGGAAGCTTCAGCCTGTGAAAGTGTTCCCCTTAAAGAAAAGCAAATAGCTGGGCTCAGCTCCTCTCCTCTAGGACTTGGCTCTAGTATCAGCTCTCTCTGTAGGACTGAATGCCACTCGGGTGACTTAATAGTACTGTGATTTGTTGAATTGGTGGCATTCTAGACCGCGCATGTATGGTTGGAAGGTGCATAAGTGGAGTCTGTGCTATGCACCAGCAATGCCCTCTGATAATATTTCAATAGATTAAGCCCATGAAAATGCTGCAGCGAGGCATGCATGTGCCAGAGAACAGTGCATTTGATAGCACAGGATTCAAGCTTTAATATATGGTTGGAAGATGCTTTGGTGGTGGGTGTGTTCTATATGGAAAGAGTTTCGTTTTTCATTTGAGGAACAGAGGTGTGCTCTGCTCATGTCACAGTGAAATTGGTGCTGCACCTCACACAGAAGTGTATTAGAAAGTTTTGGTATTTTCATACCAAACTTGACAATTCCTTTGTGGGCAAATATATTTTATCAGGCAGCCAGAAATACAGTACAGATGCATAGCCGAGTTTAGAATGACAATAATCAGGTCAAACCAAAGGTTTCTTGTCAGGGTTTGCCACAAGAGAATTAGGAAGGTCGTATAGAACACTCTGGGACCATTGACAAACACCCCATGATGCTCGTCAGGTCTCTCTTAGATGATGAATGATGAGCAGTTGAGAATTCAAGGAAGGAAAGAAAAGCATCATGAAAAAAGTCCAGGCTGCTAAATCAAGGGAAATTCAATTGATCTCTAACTAGGTCTAACTCCACAGGAACCGAAAAGTGGCAGGTTGATGCTCGGTACACTAATCAACAGTAGGTTACTATTCAATCCTAATTCAAATCGCAGTCTACGCAGATAATACAAAGGGCACTTGGGAAATACTTAAACCTTAAATCGTTAGTCGGTATCAACTGTACAGAGAATAGTTAAGTAGGCGATAAAGTCCATCAAATTGACTACCCAAGTGAGATACAGAGGATAAGCTGGCTGGCAAGAATCCACCTGAAAGACTCATTGTTGACCCTCCCAGATGAAAATATGAAGGCCGTCTGAATTTGTCCAGTGAACAGTTCAATTCCTATACTAATGTCCACTCTAATGAAAAATACAGAAGCAGGCCGTTCAATCAACATATTTCTTATTAGAAAATACAAAAATAACAGGTGAACTTTATATCACGTACCTACATGTCCCATAACCCAAAGCAACACTTGAAACAAAGAAAGAGACATTTAAGGCATGACCTGAAGGTATAAGTGCGCCTGGGAGTGATTTGCTGGCCTGATGGTGTGCATGGCCAATCTGTTGCGCTAGGAGTGTTCATATTTCTTATTGTGTGACCTCAGATTAGTAATATGAAGATCACCTTCAAATTACTCGAATTAACTTCTATCCAGATGAGAGTTGCAGAGTAGAAATGACTTCAAAAGGTCAATCCAGATGAGTGAACAAGAGGCAGCAGAAAACAACACAATTCACACATTGTAAAGTCATCTAGATTAACGGATATAAGGAAAGCTACCAATGTGCTGACTACAGATGTTTTTTTCAGACTACACCAGGCACAAATAATCCAAGTAGGTGAAAATGGAAGGCAGCAACAGGGGGCAAAAGGGGGGCATTATGACCCTGGCGGTGCTGCTCTGCCATGCCAGCGGCCTGTCTGCTGACAGAGTGGCGGTGCAGGACTGCTAAATTATGAAAATGGAAGTGCACTGACCGTATTGCAGCCTGTTCACACCTGTACCGCTAGGAGGGTAGGACCGCCTGGCTGAAGGTTGACCACCTTTGACTTGGCGGTCAACCTAACACCCCCTGTGGTATTTTGAGCATCCTTACTGCCAGGGATTCCGTGGCAGTAGCCCTGCCAGGGATTCCATGGCTTCAGTATCCACTGTAGGACTCCCCAACCCTTCCCCTCCATGTAGGACCCTCCTCCCACCCCGACCCCATCAGAAGCCCCCCCCGATCTCCATTCTGAACCCCCCCTCCACCATCCCATTCCGAACTCCCCTGCCCCATACATACATGCAGGCACACCACACATACATACATACATGCACATTCATTCACACATACATGCACACACGGCCACAACACCCTTCCACCCCTGCATACACGCATTCACACACGCACACACTTGCATACACACGCACACAAACACACATAAAACCCTTCCTCTTGCAGAATTTTGGTGATGTCTGCATTGTTGTCTCCGCTTTTGCTTGCATTGTTGCCACTATTTTGATGGCACTTAGTTTACTGCCAGTCTTTTGAACTTGTCAGATTCTGACATCCATCAATGAGGTTGTTGCATCCATTCTAGCAATGCTTACAAGTATTTCAACACATTGCAAATCAATTCATAAACCCTTACATTCATACCCCGGCTTGTACCTTATGTTTTGAAATGCCACAAATTAGTCTCACAATCTTCCTCTCTAAAAACTTAGTTGCTCTTTGTTAGAGGTGTGTATTTGATTCTTCACCTGATAAATTCCTGGTTGCTGCTGTTGAAGCCCCTGAAGTCCGCAGCTGGACTGTGCTGGTAATGTACACAGGTTTACACTGCACCTCTTCATAATGACAATTCATTCAATTAACATGTAGAAATAAAACGTTTAGGCCTCAGACAGAAGCTTTATTCAGAGCCAGACTTGGAACCCAAAGGAGCCCAGGCAAATGTTGTCAGACCAGCCCTGATAGGGTCCATAGCATGTGTCTACCCCCAAAGAAAACTTTGGAAAACTGGCAAAACGGTGCTTTCTACAACACATTTTTGCATTATATTTTCAATTGTATTAGTTTTTAAAGCATAGTAAATTATGACCTTACAGTGCACCAGGATACAGCAAACTTTATTGGGGCTTTTCAATGATCCTCTCACCGTCACCTTCTAAAAGTGCCTCTCATCTCTCCATAGCCACTCTCAGACATGCATTTTATTTGTTTAATAGTGCCTTTCTTATCAGTGTAGGGAGTTGAAGCACTTTACATCACACGCATGGAGACAATGAATCAGACGTGTGTAAATCAGTATATAGAAAATGTTTCATAAGACAAAGGGACTACTTGGTGTGGGATTGACCTGTCATCCATACTGGTAAGCATTTTTGAGTGCTTGGTCTGGGGAAGCATACACTCAGAATTCAGAACATAACACAGTGGTTAGGGTTGACTTTATTAATAATTTATTTGTACCCAAACAAACCACTTTTAGCCAAATTAGGATAATCAAAGACTGGGAAAAAGTGTAACTTTCTAATCAATACCATGCAGTTTGCATGTAGCTCTTGGATAGCAGTTAGTAGCTCACTGTGCTAAATTATGATTGTAATTTATGAACTGCACAGTAGCAAAGTGATCTCTGTGACAAAAGCAATATCCCACTAAGCATTGCACATCAAATACTGTTCTGTGATGTGCATAGTAAACTGTGTTTGTCCCAGGCATACTAACCCTCTGTGCTACCTTAGATGAGCCAAAACTGCCACTAGACAAAACACCAATTTCTCTCCAGCAGGTACATTAATCACCAGCATTATCTTGGCACTTTTATTGTTGCCTGAAAACTCTGCAGTGCTTTTAAAATTGCTGCACTGCTACAAGACTGGCCTCAAGTAACAAAAGTGGCCCCCCACCCTTCCAACCTCTTGAGGAAATACCCAATGCGGGTATGGCCAGTCCAGCCTTGGCTGTATTTTAAAACATAAATGTGAGCAGTAGTCTTCCATAACCCCATGTGTTTCCTTTCTACCCTATACCCTGACCTAAGTCAGGAAAGTGAATGTTGAGCTTTCAATGACACAAATGAGCTGAGATCGACTTGAAAACCAAGAAACTTGTTTTATTTCAACCTTTCGCATAGGCATAGTTTTCATAAAATATAATAATGTATTAAAAATGTTTAGTGGATTTTCAGTAGAATGCTTCATATGAACAAGAAAACATTCCTTTAGAATAGGTGAGAAAATGAATGATCTCATGCTGAAATTTAGAGACCTAACCATGAACTGTTTTTGGCTTGTAGTCCTTGATGGTGGAACTCAAATTCCATGGGGCTAATTGTATTTCAAATGTTATTTGCCGGAAGTGTTGGGGCAGATTGAAGAGCCCCTAGTGCCTCCTTGCGGGACATTAGCATCATTTTTTTTAATGCTAATGTGGCCCAACAAGGACAAAATCACTGCGCCAAATTTACAAAGTGGCGCAATGTGTGCACTGCACCACTTTGTAATCCTTTGCGCTTCATTATGCCTGTGCCAGGCATAAAGTATGCAAAGGGGGCATTTCCCCATCGGGGGCTGAATAAATGACGCAAAGAAATCTGCATAATTTTTTCAGCACTTTTACCGCCTGCTCAGAGCAGGCGTTAAAAGGAGGCACACCATTGTTTGCAATGGGCCTCAATGGGCTATGCAGGACTAGCGTCAACATTTTTAATGCTAATGCTGCAAAGCTCCGAACTAGTGTCAAACATTATGATGTTAGTTCCCTGACTACTGCTATGGTGCACCCTATCTTAGATACGGTGCACACACGGTGGCATTAGGGGGTGCTCAGGGGCACAAGAAAAGTGGCGCTGCACTGAGTGCAGCGCCACTTTTCTTAAATCTGGCCCATAATGTTTAAGAGTTATTGTCGACATCGCTGCTTGATTGGATTGGATGAGCTGCTGAGAGATAGCAACATAATGTAGCAAACTCATGAGACAAAATTGTTATGAAAGTGCGTGTTCCTAGAGTTCGGGAGACTTCACCTCAGTGACCTAGACTCTGCTGATGGTTCTCAAATTCATGCTGACAGACCCTTTATTTCCTCTACCTGAACATATGCTGCTCCGAGGCTCTACTATGTTACTTGTGCCTCTCTTTATGGGAAGTTCTGCTCATGATCTGAAATTTTATGCTAAAAGATTTATGCTTTCACCCCTCTAAATTAGAGCTCTTTATGGGATCTAACTGATACTTTTCTCTTGCTCTCTATAGCTTAGAATGGGGATTATCCTATATGGAACACACTTTATGCTTTATTCTGTACTATATTGATAATTTCATTTATTATTATTGATGGCATTTCAATAAACAAATCATTTCTAAAAGATTTTAAAAAGCTTTAAAACTCACACCAAAATCGCTTTATTGACTTCCATGAAACTGTAAATGATTTGTCATGATAGATAGATTGATTAAATTGATTTGCAGTTCCTGATTAATTCCCTACTTGCGTCAAAGTTCCACCTGCCTTGGGCCCAGTACAGAGTGGGGACTTTATGTTTCCAGGTGAATTGGTAAAATCTACACCATAAACCATATATTTATTTTAAGTCCCGACTGCAACAGTATCTACTGACCACATGCTCTCCATGATTAATAGGAGATAATATACATTTCACATTAGGTTTCCAACAAGAAGGAGCCTTCTTCTCACGATCTTATACCTTCTCTTCATTGTCTGATCAGAGTGCCAAGATCCCCAAATGTCCTTATTCTGCAGATTACAAATTATGGGGATTTTACATGGGAGGACACATGTATTTCAACTTTGGAATGTCCTTTCCTCATCCATTCTCACCAATATAAATGAAGCTCTGCTCAGAAATAAACTGTGCTAATCTTCTATTCATAAATTGACAATATATGCATAGCACAGACTTAGCCATGTAGGCAGCAGAAAACTTCACACATACCAAGAATACAACAATAGTGGAGTAACTATGAACATTTTCATAGAAATGCCATGTAAACATCAGGTTAGGCTTTAGACAGAGTTTGATAAGATAGGTTGATATGTGTTTTGAAAAGAAAAGTAGGTTTAGTGGCTGATTTAGAGTTTGGCAGGAAGTAACTCCATTTCAACTGCAACAGAGTACCCTCTCTGCTAAACTCTCAGTCCATTTGCCTGATTTATCCAAGGGTTGATTTTAAGTAAGTCAGCGATAGTGCCTACTCTGGCTCTGTCGCTGATATACTCCTCTGATGGCAAGATGTAGTACAGACCGTCAATGGTTTACATGTATAACACCGTCTGGCCGATTTCGAGAGATGGTGTTATATGTTTGATTTTCAGTTTATCAGAGGCGGTGAGGAACCGTAAAAAAAAAAATTATGATTCCCACACCATTGGAAACTCCTATTGTATGGGTGTCATTTGATTTTGCTTTTTTTTATACTTAGGGCCTGATTTAGGGTTTGGCAGTGAAAATATTCCATTGGGACTATGACGGAGTACCCTCTCTGCGAAACTCCATGCTCTGTCCACTTGATTTACAGATGGGAGGACCTTAGGTACGTCAGCGATGGAACCGACTCCAGGTCCATAACAGACATAGTTCTCCGATGGCATGATGGAGTGCAGGCCGTTAGAGCTTTACATGTAACACTATCCACACAATTTCGGCTGGACAGTGTAATATGTGTTTTTTTGCTTTTTTGCTGTTCATCACCACCAGGTGAAACCAGGCAATGAGGTACAGTAAAAAATAAAAATAATGACCCGCTTTAGGATTTTGCAAAACTTGTTAGAAGTTTGATTGGCATTCACCATGTTAGATGGCATAATTTGTCAAACTTTAAACACATTGACAGGAATCGCCATGACTGCGGTTCCTAGAAATGACTAGAGATGTCTGCAGGAACGGAGGATATCTCTGACCGGGGATTAGAGGTACTTTGTCAGGGCAATGGAGTGTTTTCCTCCATGGCCCTTACAAAGTAAAAACTCTGCTCCACACTCTAAATTAGGCCCAAAGTCTGGCTTCTAGCAGGATATTTCAAATTGTTGGTGTTTGACAAGAGAAGTTTTAGTTCAGAGTTCTACACTTCATAGCTTTCAATATCTTAGAATGTCAAGAATCATGCCAGGTTTACTCCTAGTGTCCCTCTTGCAATGTGAAACATATTTTTTAAGTATCTGGATAGATCTAGGTTTAGGGTCTTGTGTGATGTATGAGTTTTTGCTGTTAATCCTGGCTTAAAAGATAACCTGTGACGGTCTCCTAAAAGAGGAATGATGTGATCCAATTTCTTTTTGTACCTTAGGTAAGCTTTGCTTCTGCATAATGGACAGCTCTCAATTAAGCTAGACTATGGCCTTCATTATGACCTTGGCGGGCTTAAAACTGCCTAGGCGCCTGTGGCGGAGGCGCTGTCACTGCCGACGGGCCGGTGGTGAATACCGCCAAATTAGGAGTTTGGCCAAAGCCAAATCGCCAAGCTTCCACCCGTCCCGCCACATTACCACGTTCCGCTGGGCTGGAGGCGAGCACCTCCAGCATGGCGGATGGTGTGATACTGCCAGCATTTTTCTGGTGGCGGCACCACCAGAAAAAGCTGGCGTTCTTGCACCCTGGCGGCAGGAATAAGCATTTGCCAGGATACACTCGCACACACGTCCACATACCCACACACATGCATTGTCACATTTCTACACACAAACACACCCACACGGAAATGCGGCATATAGGCTCATTCTCACTGACAAACAAACACTGCATACACGGATGCATTCACTCCCCCTCCACCAGCACATACATACATTCACAACCCCCTCCCCAGCGCATACATATTCACACCCTCCTCCCCAGCACATACATACATTCAGACACCCCTGTCCCCGCATACATGCACTCACCCACTCTCCCCGTCCAGTGACACACACGCACCCACTCTGCCCGTTCACTCACACAAACATGCACCCCCCTCCCCGGTTCACTCACACAAACACGCACCCTCTTCCCCCATTTACTTGCATACACATGCACACGCACACACATAAACGCACTCTCCCCTTCCATCTGCTCAATCGCAGTCACGCACTCAATCACTCACACCCACACACACCCACTCATCCCCTCCCCATCCACAAACACTCACACGCCCCTTCCTCATCCACAAACACTACACTCACCCCATCCACAAACACTCACTCATCCCCTCACCCCGTCCACAAACATTCACTCACACACACCCTCACCCCCCGCTTTCATGACATTCACACATGCACTCCCACACGCACACATACACACGCCTCCCCTGTCGGACAATCCACTTACCTCGTCCGTCAAGGAGGTTGTCTGGGAGGGGACGGGACCTGGCGCTTCCACCGCCGGCAGCGCCTCATCATCTCGACACCACCACACCGTATTACGGGTTGTAATATGGTGTGCGGTCTCTTTTTTGTTGTGGCGGTACCAGTGGCAGTACCGCCTCTGCACCGTAGACCGCAAGCATGACTGGTCTCGGAATTCCACCTGATTTCGGGCGGATGTCAGACATGAGTCATATTAGGGCGCTCTTAAAACCGTCAGCACTGGCAGTATTTTGGTGCCCGCTGAGGTCTTTGGAAAATACCAACGAAGTCGTGATGAGGGCCTATATTTAGGAAGGTCAACTAGGAGAGGATTTCCACTACTGTGGTCAGGGAGATCCAAAGCCAGAACAATTGTTCAAAGGCTATACAATATATGATGGGTTTTGTTTTTGTTTTTCCTGAGGAGAATCATTTTGAATAATGAGTGTGGTTGTCTGCAGCATCAATGGTGAGTTTTGGCTAATGATGAAAGGTTACCAGTGTAGGTGAAATGCAAGGTGTGAAAAGGTTTGTTGTAACCATTTCTAAACCTGTAATTGAGATTCCTTGGAGTGGAGGAGAAGGTATGAGCTTTTTCTAGGGTTAAGATTTAGGAAGAACGAGTTTATCAAGTTTATTTATTTTCTCAGGACTTTCAAGTGTTATATCTAACAGCTTTGCTGTTCTCAAGTGTAGATGAGTATTTTCTGCCTCCTGATGGATGGTGATACCCTTTTCTAGCAGCATCCAACCCAGTGGTCGATGAGTAGACTTAAAAGAGAGGGACATGTGATTGAAACTTGAGGCACACCACATTTTCAGAGTAGAGCAGAATCCATAAAAGTCTCCAGTTTCACAAATTGTGGTCTAGAACAGAGAAAGATGAGAACCATTTTGACTGGTCCTTTCAGTGACATCGTTGTGGAAATGATGGTAAATGTAGCACAAAAGGCACTGTTGAAAATTACACCTCTCCAGGGCCACCCCCAAACGTTTTGCCTTCCTCCTCTTCTTTCTCTGACCTCATTTTTGCTGGCTTTAGGACCTCTGGACCCTTTACTACTGCTAACCAGTGCTAAAGTGCATGTGCTCTCCCCCTAAAAACATGGTACAATTGGCTCATGCCCAATTGACATATTTAATTTACTTGTAAGTCCCTAGTAAAGTGCACTACATGTGCCTAGGGCCTGTCAATTAAATGCTACGAGTGGGCCTGCAGCACTGAATATGCCTCCCACAGAAGTAGCCACTTAACCATGTCTCAGGCCTGCCATTGCAAGGCCTGTATGTGTAGTTTCACTGCCACGTCGACTTGGCATTTAAAAGTGCTTGTCAAGTCTTAAACTCTCCTTTTTCTACATACAAGTCACCCCTAAGGTAGGCCCTAGGTAACCAATATGGCAGGGTGCTATGTAGGTAAAATGCCTGTGTGTTTTAAATGTCCTGATAGGGGGAAGCTCCTAAATTCGTATTCCACTACTGTGAGGCCTGCTCCTTTCATAGGCTAGCATTAGGACTACCTTCATATACTGTTGAGTGGTAGACTCTGATCAGAAAGGGGTAACCAGGCCATATTTAGTATGGCCAGAATGGTAATAGAAAGTCCTGCTTACTGGTGAGGTTGGATTTTATATTACTAGTTTAGAAATGCCACTTTTAGAAAGTGAGCATTTCTGTGCACTTAAAATCCATCTGTGCCTTACAGCCTGTCTCCAGTCAACGTCTGGGCTGGGTTGGTTGACAGCTTCCTTGTGCAGTTCACCCAGACAACCACAAACACAGGACACTCAGTCACACCTGCACTCATCTGCATATTCGTTAAGGTCTTCCTGGGGTGGAATGGTGGAGGGCCTGACATTTACATTTCAAAGGCTAATGGCCTGCCCTCACACAATGGACTGCCAAACCCCCTACTGGGACCCTGGCAGACAGACCTGTATTGAAAGGGGAACTTGTGCACTTCATAACCACTCTTTGAAGGCTCTCCCACGTCAAAGGCATTTTTGGGTATATAAACTAGGTCTCTGACCCCACCAACTCATACCCTTCTGGACCTGAACCTACAACCTGTGAAGAGGAATTGCCTAGCTTCCCAAAGGACTCTTGTGGACTGCTTTGCTAAGAAGGACTGCTGACCTGCTGTTGCCCTGCTGCCCTGCTGCCCTCTGACTTTGCTGAGAAGTGCTCTCCAAGGGCTTGGATTGGGCTTACCTCCTGTTTTCTGAAGTCTCAGGGCCAAAAAGACTTAAGCCCTCATTATGACATTGGCAGTAAATCCCGCTTTTCGCCGCTGTGACGGCCGCCAAAATACGGTTGGGGAGGAGAACATCTGATTGCCGTATTAAGACACACACACACACTAAACTGACAGAATACTGCCACAAACGCATATCCGCCAGACCAAAGTTAGTGGTAAAGTGTTAGTACGAATACCCATTCCGTTATGCCAACAAAACAACACCCACCACATTATGACCCACGAATAACCACCGTGGACATTCAGTGGCGGTAAACCATTGGCAGTACACACCACTGTGGTCATAATGGTCACCCAAATACAAAACAACACAACATTGGCCAAAACTAAAATCACACACCTGACACTGATACACACACCACACCCATCCACCCACAGCATTATAAAACACACGTCCATATTACCCACGACCCTTTATAAACATGAAAAATACCCAAGACATAGCCACGCAAATCACAGCAACAACTACACACACCACAAACACCCAACTATCCGTCACGCACCCCACCGCATTATTCAACACCCACTACACAACACACACCACTCAACATCCAGGTCCCCATAAAGGCACCCCTGTTTCACAGATGAGGAGTTGCGGGTCATGTTGGAGGAAATAGTCAGGGTAGAGCCACAGCTGTTTGGAGCACAGGTACAGCAAATCTCCATTGCCAGGAAGATGGAGCTATGGCAGAGAATTGTGGACAGGTTTGAATGCCGTGGGAAAGCATCCAAGAACGAGGGAAGAGGTAGGACTACCTATAGGGTAAGGTACATTCCATGGCAGCAAGGCAGCAGCTCGACATCCAGAGGCCTGGTGGTGGACCCTCATCTCTTCCCCCACAGCTGACAGCATAGGAGGAGCAAGTCTTGGCAATACTGCATCCTGAAGGACTCACTCAAGTAGCCGGAGGACTAGACACTGGTGAGTCAATATTTACCACCTATCCCCCCACGTACCTGCATGCTACCACCACCATCCCTCACCCTGACACCCATCACTCCACTCCATCCCACATAGTGCACCACCACAATTGATTAACCTCAATGCCAACCCCTGCATGCCATACCCAATGCATGAACATTCCTCCCAGCCCTGCATGCACACCCCCACCAATGCATGCACAACATTGAAAACTAACAATCCTACAATACATCACTATACACAAACAAAGGTAGCAGGGCAAAAGCAACAATATAGGGGAAGCTAGGGATGTAGGAAATGTCACAGACATGTGGCATAATACACCACTTACATCCCCACAGGTTCACCAGCCGATCTCAGCGGCAAGGAGGTGACACGGCTACCCAGTCCCCCAACAGAAGATGCCCCCATTGATGACAGTAATTTTGGACTTCTGGATCTGGATGAACTACCTGGCCCATCAGGGACCACTGGTCAGTCGGTTACCCCAGCCCACCACAGAGCATCCCCCCTCTGTATTCAACACCACAGCAGCCACCCAACCTCCCCACACCTCTATCCCCAAGACACGTCAATCAGCAGTGTGCCCACCTGTACAGGGACCCCAGTCCACACGTCACAGCCAAGACAACCAGGTTCCTGGGGTCAGTGGCAGTGGGCACACTGTTCAAGGGACACAGGCGGAGGGGGACAGGGACATACGAGGACAGCTTTGCGCAAGGGGGAGGAAAGGTCCAGGGAATTGACTGTCCAGGAGGCATTCACCAATGTCCTGGGGGCTTCCAACAATCCCAGAACAAGATGGGTCAGATGTTAAACATTGTGCAGGAGAACCAGTGGCTGCAGGAGGTACACCACCAGGAGATCAGGAAAGATTTGCAGGCTCCCAACTCCACCATGGTCTCCATAGCAGGGGTGCTGGCTGATATGGCCAACATCATGAGGGACTGCACAGCACACCAGCGGGCCCCTTCCACTAGCCAGTCAACTGAACAGTCCTCCACATCTGCTGCAGCTAGTGGGCAGGAGGCTCTGCCACAGCAACCACAGGCCACCAGCACCCCTCCCCCTGCAGAAGGTGAACCACCCAGCAAACGGCCCCTGCGACCCAGAGAGACGCCAGAGGCACTTTCCAAGACCAAGGCCACCGCCAGGAAATTAGACCCTCCTGAATGTCCCCCTTGTGTTCCACTCTGCCACCTTGTTCACTTTGAACTGCCATTGCTCCCCTTCCTATGGCCCCTTGGACACTGGACCTGTGCTACAAACAAACTGGACCAATACCCTGGACTTACCTCTACCATCACCCCATTCCATTGCACCATTTCTTCCATATATTTCACTACAATAAACACCCTTGAACACAACTTGAGTGATAGTGTTTAATGTGACGAAAATGTGCAATAATATTAACAATTTCATCTTGTGCAATTGTCCTGAACTTTGTGATTGCATACAAATAATGGCCTGTAGCTGTCTGTAGTCATCACATCAGTACACAGTTGTAACCACACCAGCATCTGCAAAATGAGAAGGCATAGGTGGCAGCCAGTTGAGATGCAAAGTAAGTGACTGCCATCATGCTACAACCACACTGAAAAGATAAATAGTCAGAGGAATGGTCAGTTCTACTGTCTTACCTGTGTGTCATTGGAAGTACTGCTGTATGACTGATGTCCTGTTGTCCACATTTTCCTCCTCTGCCTCCTCATCCTCACTGTCCTGAGGGTCCACTGCTGCCAGAGGAGCATTTTCACCCTCCTCTTCCTGCAGATAGGGCACATGTCGTCTGATGGCTAGGTTGTGCAATATGCAGCATACAACAATTATCTGGCAGACCTTCTCAGGGATCCACCTGTCATATGGAGGCATCTGAACCCGGCCTTCAGGAGGCAGAAGGTTTGCTCACTTGTCCTCCTGGTTCACCCATGAGCATTAGTATACCTATTCTCAGCCCCTGTTCTGGCATTCCTCACAGGAGTCAAAAGCCACAACAGGTTTGGGTAGACAGAGTCACCTGCAAGAATTGAGATATAAACATTAGCCTTGCACAATGGTATGGGGGATGACTCCTGAAGGCATACACTGACATGCATTGGGTGGGGACTCAGGCTCACCTGTTAGCCACATCCTGTGCCTCTGTAGATGTGCCATCACATTTGGGATGCTGCTGTTCCTCAAACCGAAGGTATCATGCACCAACCCATGATACTTGGCAGTGACGTGGGAGATGTACTGGGCAGCAAGGCATACTATTTGCACATTGAAGGAGTGGACACTCTTCTGATTTCAGAATACCTGTTCATTGTGCTGGGGGGGTACAAATGTAATATGTGTTCCATCAATGGTCCCAGTAATATTTGGAATATGTTCCATTGCATAGAATCCAGCCTTCACAGTGGCCAAATCTTCCACTTGGGGGAAAGCGATGTAGCTGCACATGTGTTTGAGCAAGGCAGACAAAACCCTTGCCAGCACTATTGAGAACATTGGCTGTGACATTCCTACTGCCAAGCCCACTGTCACTTGGAAAGAGCCAGCCAGGAAATGGAGCACACCCTATTTTTCCACTCATCTCCTTCTCTGTGGTCTCCATGCATGTTATTTTTTATGCAAACCAGGTACTGTGTGTAATCAAGAGACAACTGTTGAGTTCTAAGATTTAAAACTCTTTTTAAACGTGCAAAAATGATATTTCAACCTGTGTTTATTGAATCTTTATCGTTTTGACCTTATGTTAACCAGATAAATATCCTATATTTTTCTAAACTTGTGTGATGTATTTTTGTGGTGTTTTCCCTGTGTTTCTGTATGATTTATTGCACAAATACTTTACACATTGCCTTCTAAGTTAAGCCTGACTGCTCAGTGCCAAGCTACCAAAGTGTGGGCACAGGATAATTTGGATTGTGCGTGACTTATCCTTGCTAGGATTGTGGTCCCTAGTTTGACAAGGGTGTATGCACCTGACAACCAGAGAGCCCATTTTTAACAGCTGCAAAATGAAATGGCAGGTGTCACCGTCATCCAGCACATGTAGTATTTCTTCCAAAATCTATAGAGTCGCAGTTTTCATTTTTCACTGTTAGACAATGTGGTAAGTAGTTAGGAGAGATTGTTTGATTTTTTCACTGGAAGGGATATTTGGAGACCGTTTTCCAAGCAGATAGTGCTTTTGAAGATTATAGAAGCTACTTTGCAGGCAAAGAAAATTAATAATTTAGGTGGGTTGAGGTTATCGGGATAAGAACAAGTATTATTAAAAGCTAAGATCTGAAAGAGTAAATAAAGTGTCCAGCACTTAGATAAATGTGTCTTTGGGTGAATCTCTGCGCTGGGTGTTACGATGTTTCAGTAGTTTGAAGTATTTTAATTCATTGGATATTTAAGCAATTTATCTGTGAAACAAAATAATGTTAGTGGCGATTTCAGCTCATTGTGCTCATGGTGGTTTTCTGTGGTGTGTTTTAGTTCTCCATTGTTTGAAAGAGTTCTCTGGGTTGATTATAGGCTTTATTGATTTGAAGTTCAAAGACACTGTATTTGGTTTGGAGAATAAGCTCTTTATCACATTTTGTCTGTTTTTTCAGGACCTGAAGTGTTTGGGAAGTTGAGCCTGTGAATTTATTAGCACCAGGATGGCATGAATTGTATTTTCTTTTTCTATTTTGTATATGGTGGAAGCGTTTCACCAAAATATTCTATATTAAATATTGAAAATGCTAAATTAGGTCAAAATAGATACAGGCATTCCATAGATAGGGATTGGCAAGATAATGTAAGAACAACTATTGGTTAGAGGTGGGCATTAACTCAATATTTGCCCGAATTAGGCAGAAATTAGTTGACTCCACCTCATTTAGAGGTGGAAACTCTCATTTTCCCTACGCTACACCAGCCGCCTTCTGGGAAACAGTGATGTCTAGTCGAATGCCGGTGCATATGGGAGTTTGAAGATGCCATGTCCAATCATCCAATACAGTTTGTGCTTACATCTACAAGTAATACATTCCATCAACAGCAGTGGTGTAGTAGGTCAATAAGCTGTGCATGGGAACTGCAGCCTTCTCGACATAAACCTTAGTCAAAGGAGAAACTATTAGAGAAGCATGTTCAATGCTAGAATTTAATGTGAAACACACTCCACCATTAGCTGTAGCAAGAAAGCCAAATTATAGAAGTGTCAACATTGCCACAGTTTGCAGGCAAATCCAGGATAGCATGAAGTCAGTTGGTCACTAAGACACTTGTCCTGCTTTTGTTACTAGAGAACAATGGCGTTCCTCTTCCAGAAAACTGGTTAAGGCTAGTAAAATCTAAACGACACTGAATGAGGTTCTAGCTGAAACCAGGGTGGGTTACTGTATATCTTTCCATTATTATTTTGCAGCACCAGTTCAGGTATGGGTAGGTTTGCTTTAGTGTGCACAAGTCAGTGAGTTGTGTATGTGTACAGTGGGAAATGATGTAGTACTACCGTAATGAGGTTTTGATGTCTTGGACAATGTGACATCAGTCCTTAGAATATTATTCAAATCATAATATTATTGGCCCAGACAATTGACATTTTCTTGATATAGTGGAGGCCAGTATGCTGCGGTTGATATTTTTGTAGGTTGACACTTATGACCTCGACATTCTGATATACAACAGAGGAAGATGCAGAAAAAAATGAAGTAGAGATGGCTTTAGTCCCCACAAGAAAGTGTGCTTCCCCTTGGAGAATCCTCCTACTTATAAGTGACACAATTGCAGTACCTCTGTGGAAAGGATTATGGTTGAGGATAACACACCATTCAGAATTCTGTCATTTTGTTCCTCTTCGTTTAGTCCGACACAAAGGCCCTCATTACGAGTTTGCCGGAATAGGGTTGGGTATTTCCCCCACTTGGTAAATACGATTAACCACCCCTATAACCCCATTCTGAGTTTTTAACTGGAAACGGGTCATGGCATGGGGAATCGGTTTTTAGCACGCTGCAATGCACATGTTGTGTTTTTTCCAGGACTTTTCCCCTGATAAGCTTCACCAGACCTGCTTGACTTTCTCAGAGAAGTTAGAGGGTGTGATGATCGGCACACAACTCATAGTTCCGATCTCCAAACACCTCTTTTGGGATCAGAATTTATCTACTCATAATGTAGTCTTCAGTATGTCTTGGGTGCCATTTTCACTCTGCCATTGTTGGTAAAATGTTGAGCTGTGTCTCTGTGGGACGGGAAACATCCTTTATGCCGACTTTTTTATAACGAAGTCCTGGTTAACGAAAGCGGAACAACGCTTTCTTTAACCACGACTTCGTTATTTTGTGCCTTAACCACGCATGTCCTGAACAACGAACATGCATGGTTAAGGTACAAACCAGGGAGTCGGCTGAGGAGGACGACGCAGATGAGGCGACGACTCAGGTAAGTGGGGGGTTTTAGGTTTTGGGGAGGGGGTCGGGGGTTTTAGGTTTTGGGGTGGGGTTGGGGGGTGGGGCGTTTTTGGTTTTGGGTGGGGGGTCGGGGGTTTTAGGTTTTGGGGTGGGGTGTTTTAGGTTTTGGGTAGGGGGTGGGGGGTCGGGGTTTTAGGTTTTGGGGTGGGGTTGGGGGGGTGGGGCGTTTTTGGTTTTGGGGAGGGGAGGGGGTGGGGGGTCGGCGGTTTTAGGTTTTGGGGTGTGGTTGGGGCGTTTTTGGTTTTGGGGAGGGGTGGGGGGTCGGGGTTTTAGGTTTTGTGGTGGGGTTGGGGGGGTGGGTGAGGCATGCAGGATCAATGGGTGCCTGTTACTAATGACTTTACCAGGAATGCCTTTACAACGAAATATCGTTGTTAAGGCATTCGTGGTAAAGGCATTAGTAGTAACAACGAGGTCGGTGTTCTGACCTCGTTGTTTAGGCACCCGTTGTTTTGTCAGTCGGCATTCCGTCGTACAACCCTGTGGGCCATTTACATCTACAGTTATGCAATGAACGTGAAGGTTCCTCAAGTTCACTAAGGGCCTGATTCCGACCTTGGGGGTGGGATTCTCCATCACAAACGTGAGGGATATCCCGTCCGCGGTTTTACAGGTTCCACAATGGAACTTGTAAAATGGCGGATGGGATATCCGTCACCTTTGTGACGGAGAATCCCATCCGCCAAGGTCGGAATCAGGCCCTAAGTCTGGTGAGAGTTCGTAACCTAATTATTAATTTGTTTTACCAACTCATAGCTGTCGGTGTGTTATGCCGTT
Source organism: Pleurodeles waltl (assembly GCF_031143425.1). NCBI lineage: Eukaryota > Metazoa > Chordata > Amphibia > Caudata > Salamandridae > Pleurodeles > Pleurodeles waltl. The sequence continues at coordinate 1,010,743,129 of NC_090439.1, read as the reverse complement.
CTGTGACTGGCTATGTCTGTAGAATGTAACAACTGCTCTCCATATTTCACCCCAATCTGTTCAAGGCGTTGCTCGGCTGACACTCGGAGGACCAACGAACATGCTCAGTTAGGTGAAGTGTTTATATTTCTATTTTCAATACCTTTGGAATGCTTCGGAAAGAATGCGATCTGTTTCTCTCAATGCGCCTTACACAGGCCTAAATTGGTATGTGAAAAGTCAGATACATGGGCACCACGATCAGGATATAAAATCGTTTCTTAACGTTTCTGTTTCACTCTGGTCACATCTAGTTAAAGGCCGGACATATTTGGCAAGCCCCATGCGTCACTGGTAATTGTAACATTACATGCTGTCAACCCTTGGAGTCCATTTGACAACTCAATCTAAGAGGCCTGTGACTTCTCTGATAACAAGTGTACGGCGGTGTGTGCGTCTGTGTGTGTGGAGGAAAGGTGGGAGGGGTTACGCCATCCAGGCGAGCGGGTTGGGGGGGGGGCAGGGGTGGCGAGAGGAGCGCAGGAGCGCTGGGGGGTCGGCACCATCACTCAACTCAGTGCAAATGGGCATTCATTGTCTCGGTGGCTGCTGAAGGCAAGAGGCCTCCTTTTGATAATGAAAGCAGGCCGCCTGATCTGGCGTGGATTACCTAAGGTCGTCTCTGCCGCAGTTAATAACCATACTGGATAAAGACGATAGCAGGCTGTAAATCAGGGAACTTAAAAAGGGAGCAGGCGGCTGGAAAAGTGTATTTTACAGTTCAGTGAAATGAATGCCTTCTGGAAGAACCCAGGCCGCCGTGACCCCCCTTCCCTTCCACCCTGCTCCATCCTCCCCTACCCTGGTGAGATTTATGCAACCCTAGAAAGGTGGGAGTGGCCTAATAGGCTTGGGTGATAATGCTTCTATTTAATGGGCTGTGCTTTCGGATGTATCAAGCGATTAGAGAAGTGAAAATCCTTTGAAAATATGTCATCACTTTAATTCATCTGCTGGACAGGGGGCTTTTATTGTCAGTTCTTTGTTACCTCCTGGTGCATGGGCAACTGTAAATCTGGACAGCTCTTCCAAAGAGGGGTGTAATGGACAGCTGCAGTGCCGCATGTTATGAAAAGTCAATCTCTTGCAGCGCTTGGGTCAGCTGTCTTCCCTAACCAGTAAGCCGAACTTCAGTCATTTCTATTTATTTTGCTTCTCTGATAGAGGGCCCAATACAATTTGGCCGTAAATCTGCCCAGTGCCCCTCCACTCCATCTGGAGTTACCAAACGTGAGTGTCATGAACACGTTGGCGCGGTGATGGTCGAATGATATCATGGGATGATCCCTGAGACTCCTTTGAAATTGAGGAATTAATGAGGTAAATTGGGAATGCCACACCAGATTCCCATGGTTGATAAAACTTAGGGGCATATTTACGAACATTTTTGATGCTGGTATGGCGCTTTGCTACATTAGCGCCATACATTTTGACGCTAGTGCAGCAAAGAACAGAGAGGCCCATAGATTATTATGGGTGCGTCACTTTAGCCCCGAGCAGGCGTTAAAATGACAGAAAAAATGGCACAGAGAAATCCTATAAATTTAATTGCATCATTTTTTCGGGTCTCCCTGCATGGGAACGGCCATTTTGCATACATTATGCCTGACGCAGGCATAATGTGGAACAAGGGGTTGCAAAGTGGCGCAATGCATACATAGTGCCACTTTGTAAACATGGCATGGCCTTAACTCTGCCTCAGCATCATAAAATATAAATATGCCCCTTAATATTAGTTCCCCCCCTTGACTTTCATAAGGACATTACAGCTGCTTTTTAACAGCCAAAATGTCTGGATGAAAAACACCATTGTGTTCCCATGGGACTTGCAGTCCTGATGGGGCTGGTAACTCCTGTTACCATGTGTAATGCAAATACCTGTGAGAGCCAGGGAAAACAGGAGCTGGGATGAGTTTAAGAATGGTTCTCTGAGACCATAAGCATGTTACATGTAACTAGATCCACGATCCACGCCGGGGCGGTGTGAAACCATTTGTTGCCGGGTTCCCCAGTGCTCACTCGTAGCAGCCATATTTGATCACATTTTGCAATATTCCTTGGGCAAATATCATCAGAACACCGCAACTGGAGCTGATATGGAAAGTGAGTCCGTCGTATCACTTGGTTTCTTACCATTGTCTTTAACAAGGAGTGCACACCAGAAAAAGCAAGGCTTGCACATAAATGCAGTATTTTCCAGTCAACACTTTTTATATGTTGTGATACTGAAGTAAATCTGCAAGTGTTTCTGCGGTCTGATCCCCAAACCACTGATGTTGTAGTTTTTCCCTGCAGAAATGCTGGTAGATTTTACGTAGGGGAAATTTGTGCAAAATATTCACAACAGACCATAATTTAGACTAGTGAAAATCGCAAATCCTAAAAGAAAAAAATATTGTTGAAATTATATCTATTTATGTTTTTTGATATTAAGGTATTTTTTCAAAAAACACCATATTTTGACAATGTCAGCTTGTCAGAAATTAAACATTGTGACATTTCACATTCTTAACCCAGGTCAGCTTCACAGACAATTCTGCTTTTGGTTATTCAAGCCTAATACATGCAGTTGTGACAGTCTACTGCTTTCACTTAAAATGAAAAGCACTGTGTTAGACCTGACAGCCTTAGGGTGGTCACCCCTAACCTTTTGCCTGCCTCCCTCCACTTTTTGGATAGTGTTTTTGCTGGTTTTAGGACTCTGCGTACTTTACCACTGCTAACCAGTGCTAAAGGGCATATGCTCTCTCCCTTTAAACATGATGACATTGGATCATACCCAATTGGATTATTTAATTTACTTATAAGTGATAACGCGTCCAACCCTTATAAATTACCTGTACCTGGACACGTAGGAGGTCGGTGAATCTTTTAGCCGAGTCGGGCTCTCCTCATCCTAGAATAGTCGGGTCACTCAGATCAATAATCAACAACTATTGTGATCGGTAATCAATATTCAATTAATAGATCAATATAGTACATCAGAAATCAATAACAGTTGGTATTTCGGCGCACCATGACCTTTCAGTCATGAATAACCACACCAGTTTATTAAAAGTTAGTGAATTTATTTCCCTATATTAACAAAGCTAGCACGATGTATATAAGTCTCAAAACCAAATGATATATGTATATGAACTTTTCTAGCTGTCCATAGCGGCGGAAGAAACGCAATCTACGTAAAATCTGGATAATGATACACTCAGTTATGGCAATGCAAATCACTAATATGACTAACTGTATTTGACTAATTTCATACATTGGTCAGCATGACAAGATTTCAAATTAACATAGTGCATCGAATGAATCCCTCGACTAACCTCTAATTAGCATTGGCATGTGGGACTTCATGCAAAACGAATTTAGTCAACACAAATTTGGAAAACTTCTAGCTTGGGCCCTATCAAAATAGCAGTTGGTACCTAAAAGGAAAAACACAATGCATAATACATTTATCCTTTCATATTTACCAAATACAATCAGCATTCAAGAAAGTCTTCGTCCCTCAGGTACCGGTTCGATCAGCATGGGGCAATTTAAATGGGGCAAAGTTAAGGGCAAGCTTCCTTGCAGCGGCAAGAAGAATGGGGCAAAGTTACTTCATGGGCAAGACGGGGCAAATCAAAGTTAAAGTCTCTAGGGTGAGAATTCTTAAAGTCTCTTTCTCTCAGATAGAGAAAAGGGCATCAGGGTGTTGTCCAAAATGGAGTCTGGCATCTGGCTTCAAACTGGCATCTAGGAAAATGGCTGACTTCTCTTTGTCCAGTGGGTTTAAGTAAGAAACATTCCAAATTCTGCAGGGTCTTCCATTGGAGGGTTCATAGGTTGGCTTCAAATGGTCCAATGAAAACTGTCTTTTTACTAGCGCTCATTTATGCATACAGTGTCCTTGGAGCCTTGGAACACAAGTTGTAACATGGTTTGCCAATTATTTTACTATCTGTACCTTCATTGTCCGCACCTGCAGAGACTGACCTTGTGTCAAAGGGGATGAAACAGGCCTAGTACGAAACCTTGGAGATAAGTGTATTAGTCATCTCTGCTGGAAAAATACAACTTCAAGCAAGAATATATGTTTCATTAGTTCAAGGAAAAGCCACGCAGTTAGAATTTGAGACCAGGCAACTAGGCCAAAGCCTCTACTAAATTTAAGCTAAGCAAAACAGTTTCAAATAAGAGATCATGGCATACATTTGCAATTATGACGGATTACCACAATTTTCAATACTTCATGATTAATAAAGCTCGTTTACAATGATGGCGAACTACCCCGAGGGCACAATTTCCCTCGTACATTATTTTCTTTACTAAAATCACACTACATTATATGCTTTTGATTACGTGATATGCATGAGTATATGTTGGACCCTCTTTTTCTGCGTCATCAGGGGCAAGGCATTCCACAGCTTGAGGGCAAGAAAAGCAAAGGAGTGCCCCCCCACACCTTGCCCTTTTCACCCTAGGAGTACAAAGAAGGTGCAGGCTTCTGGATCTGAGTGCTCTATTTGGAAGCTAGTGGCTGATGAACTGATGAAGGCAGGAAGGTCCCATCTTATGTCATGCACAGCGATTTGAACTCAGTCCTCTTGCTAATGCATAACCAGTGAAGAGTAGTGAGTTTCAGACAGGCAGTCTGAAACCTGGGGATACCGAACGGATTCGAGCCGCTACATTCTGAATCACCTGAAGACTCTTAATAACTGAGAGTGGACTCCTCAAATAAAGGGAGTTCCTGTACTCAAGGTGCTGCAAAATAAGGCCTTCAACCACCACTCTCCGGGTGACTAAAGGTAGTCATCTAAGCATATTCCTGAGAACTCGTAATAGGCCAAAAAAGCTGGAAGATAGCTTCCTGGCCTGGGCCTCCATGGTGAGCTTGCTGTCAAGTATGGCACCCAGGCTTTTTACTTCTCTCTTGGGGAATGGTTGGGTTGATTGCTCAAACAGGATGGCCGGCTAAGCTAGTTCCAGAGCAACAGGTTGTTGTAGAGCACCAGGACCTCTGTTTTGTTGCCATTTAGCTTCAAACAACTGACAGCAATCCGTTCAGCAACTTTTAAGCAGACACTAAGGCCCTCATTATGAGTCTGGAGGTCCTAGGATCACCAGACTCACAGTGGTGATCAGACCGCCGCCAATGCGGCGGTCCGTCAGCCACATTATGACCATGACAAAAGCGCCACGGTCCAACCGCCGGCACCGCCACTTTTTTGCCGGCGGACGGCCTAGCAGTGCCGGCAGTCTTAATCCACCAGGGCAGCTCTGCCCTGGGGATTACGACTCCCGTGTCCGCCAGCTTTTGCATGGAGATTCAAATGCCATGCAAAGGCTTGTAGGGATGGGCCGTGGGGGGCACCATGGGTGCCCTGAACAGCCCATGCACTTGCATGGGCAGTGCAGGGGCCCCCATGAGCAGCCCTATTGTGCTTTTCACTGCTGGATTACAGGCAGTAAAAAGTGCAAAGGGTGTTGTCACACCCGACGCACCGCAACATTGCCGCTGGCTCTATTACGAGCCGGTGTCAATGTTGTGGTAGTTTCCCACTGGGCCAGTGGGTGGAAACTCTGTTTCCGCCCGCTGGCCTAGTGGGAAACTCATAATAGGGCCAGCGGGCAGAAGACCGAACTGCCGGTCTTCCTACCTAACGAGTTTGGTGGGTGCTCCCCGCCACTCGCCAAACTCATAATGAGGCCCCAAGTTGCTGTGAGAAAATTGCTCTATTGGTGGTTAGGGAAACAATAATCTGTGTGTTGTCAGCATAGGGCACTGTAGGAAAATGTAAGGAACAGATTATGTTTGACAAAGAATGAACATACAGATTAAAGAGTGTTGGGCTCAAGGAGGAGCCTTGCAGAACACTACACTTCAGATGATGGGTGGCTGAAAGAAATGTTCCTTCACTGACTGATTGTTTAAAAAAGAGGAGAGACATTTTATTGCTGTCCCTGTGACCTCTTCCAATCTTTGCAATAAGATTGGAAATGAGATTGTGTCAAATGCTGCACTTACATCAAGAAGGATGACAGCGGCTGAGCCACCATGGTGAAGGACCATTTTAGGGTCCTCAGTCACAGCAAGTAGCACACTTTCCGTGCAACATTCTGGTTGGAATCCAGTTTGAGTAGGGTGCAATGTGTCATGAGTTTCCAAAAATGTTGAGAGATGATTGTTAATTACTTTTCCCAGGATTTTGCTGACTATGGGGAAGAGAGAGATAGGCCAATAGCTCTCATTTAACACTGGGTTTTATGATGTTTCTTTAAAAAAGGTTTAGTGATCACATGCTTCCATGCATCCGGTAGACTGCCAGTGTTCAGGGACAGGTTATATATGTCAGTGAGTGCTGAAAGTATAGCAACCCCAGCTTTCAACAAAATGTCAAGGGTGCTTGGCTAAGTTAATTATTTTCACCACACTGACTTGAGGAAACGCAGTAAGTTCTCACTTTGGTCCTGACAGCTGATCTTCTCTCTAAACTCTATGGTCCCGACAAGCTGATCACAGATGAGGTTTGCTTTTGTGAGGAAGTAGCTGGCTAATGAGTCAGAGCGAGACTATGAGGGAGGAGGTCATGAGCCCATGCTCTGGCCCTGAGGTTTCAAAAACGAGTTGACGAGCTTGTAAAGTTCCTTTGAGGAATTGGAGGTGCTATCAATTCTCAGGGCAAGGGCCTCCATCTGGGCTTTCCTAATGGCATAATGATACTCTTTTAGTGTTTTTTTTAAAATCAACTTACGTTTCATCGTAGATTAACCTTCACTTCCTTTCTTTTCTTTTACATTCATTCTTTAATTCAACTAACTCTGCAGAGAACCACAAGGCTTTTATTTGCAGCCTGGGTTTTTTGCTCATTCTCAAGGGGATTAATTAATCTAGCCAGCCCTTTACCTTGTCATTGAAGACTGCATACAATGTAGGAATATTGTTATGCACACCAGATAAGAAATAAGTAGAACCTTCACCCAACTAGCTGTATCTAGTTTGGACCATTATCTGGTAGCCGTTGGCTGCATGACTGTATGTTGGGAATGAAAAAGGAACATTGGAATGGTCCAACCAGCACATAGGATGTGGGGCGCTTGCTGACAAATTGGTAATGTTAGTGAAAATTGGGTCAAGTAGATGCCCTTTTATATGTGTGGGGGATTTGACTAACTGGGGGAGTTGTATGGCCAAAAGGTCATGTAAAAAGTTTGCTATCTGTTCATATTCACTGTCTTCTAGGTGCAGATGTAAATCACCCAGCAGTGTAACGTTTGGATGCTGCAAGTTGTTTGAGTCCAGAATGTCAGGCAGGACATGTAAAAAATAAATTGGTGACAGGTTCTAGTGGGTGATAGACAAGTAGTCCAGAAAACAAAAAGGTAGGGGAGAATTCAGTCTTGAAAGAGAGCATTTCACATCCGGGGATTGATATGGGAGTACAATTTGCTTTAAAAAGGCTTTTAAAAATCACAGCAACCCCTATGCCCACTTTATCGACCCAATCACATCTAGAAATGGAATACATTTTTTGGGAATGCCATTGAGATATCAGGCTGACAGTCACCTTTTAACCAAGTTTTCCGTGAGGAAGAAAACCTCTGATTGTTTAGCCTCCAAAAATGTGAATCTTTCTAACTTTCGTTTTGAAAGTAACCTGCAATTGATTAAAAGAGCACTCTTATTCTGGGGACTGTGCCTACTAATGCTTTGACAGATTAGTGGAACTTTTCCCACATTGGACTCTAAGGCCCTCATTACAACCCTGGCGGTCGGTGTTAAAGCAGCGGTAATACCGCCAACAGCCCGGCGGAAAAAAAATGGAATCACAACAATGGCGGAAACCGCCAACATAGACAGCCACTTTAACACTCCGACCTCCACGGCTGTAGAAACAAATACCGCGGCGGTAACCGCCAACAGACAGGCGGAAGACAATGTACTGCCCACACTATTACAAGAGGCCTATCCACCACCTTTTCCGGGGCGGTACCAATGCTATCAAAAGCACGGCGGAAACAGTACACAGAAGGGAAACCACTCACCTCTCGACACCCAACGAGGAACCAGGACGCCATGGAGCCCGAACTACACGTCCTGCCCATGCTGGTCTTCCTCCTTCTGTATCAGGAGCAGGAAAGACGCAGTCGATGACCACG